>NC_088796.1:26574548-27216086 GCF_011386835.1 Chrysemys picta bellii | reverse complement strand
TAGGAAGAGGGGCTTATAGGGAGGAGGGAGCCAATGGTATCATTCAAGGCAGAGATATCCTAGAAGATAGCTGAATATATGCTGGGAGTGGCAAAGGGAAGAAGAAGAGTCAACTAGCACACCTCCCTGGTCAGGGAAAAAAGTGATGGGATTGAGTTTGGCACAAGGTTCAGATAAAGCACCTGGAGTTCTGAAACCTTATCTGGTTTCACCTGAAGCTCAAGTTTCACCAATCAGTCTGTTCTGTGCACGTGTGCACATATTTTAAAATGGTATTGACCCAATACCTGCAGCTCTTAGACTTGCTTTTCCTCTCCAGCCCCATACACCAATGACAAGGAGCTTGCTAGTATTTCCAGACGTCAGTCTGGCAGATGGCAAACAGCAACTCGAAGAGCAAGTTTCAGCCTCACCCCGCTCCCCCGTCCCAATGGACTGAACTCACCTGCTTCATTTGTTCTGACTCTGAGAGTTTTGCTCCATTCACTCCATTTCCAGAAGTGGCTAGCTGCACCACAGCGCATTCTAAAGGCATAATTGGTGAAAGGCAGCAAGCCACCTAGGGTGAGGTGTGGATATGAATTTGACTCAACAACTGAACTATTGTGCTGCAAAAGCAAAGGAGAAATGTGACATGGTTAGGGTTCAGACATCTATCATGAGAAAGAGGTTGTTGGCTGAGATTCAGGATGTCATTCTGTCCCCCGCTTCAATCAACAGCACATTTATTACATCTGCCTTGTCAAGTTTGACCCAATGCAGAAAATTATGTGGAAACATGCTGGAAAAGTCAGAGTAGGCCCAAATACATGGACATATGGGAGGCCCACAAAGAGCTCTATTAACCCCTTTTGTAATGCTGTCAATAGGAACCCTTCACGTTGATCTGCCAAAATTGCTACTGAATTTTTTATCTATGTAGGTTGAAAAAGGTGTAATTAGTGAGACCTATTTCTCCCACTTCTGCCTCTGGTGCTTCTGCTGGTGTCCATATGCCCCCTTCTTTTATCATATATTTAAAATATCTACCTACATGGACCTCCTTACTAGGATCAGGTAAATAGGATGATATTCTGGACACGTACATGCCATTGGGATATTAGTATACACATGTTCCATATTGGACCCTCCCTTCAGGTGCCCCCCCCCCCCACTTGCTACCATCCTCAAAAGGATTAGGATGAACTCTGCCCAAGATAAAGTGGGTCTGCAATAGGGACCCCATGTTTTGTATAGTCCCCTCCTCTAAACTATCATCTGTGATGATCTCCCGCCGCTGGCACACTTGAGACAGAACATCCACTGGGAGATCTTCAGGGAGGCCTGCCCATCTACACTTCCTACAAAAGTGGAACACTCCTGCTTGTGCTTTACTTAGAGAGGCAAGGTGGGTGAGGTAATATTTTTTTATTGGACCAACTTCTGTTTGTGAGAGAGACAAGCTTTCAAGCTTTACTTGTCCTTTAATACTCTGGAGCTGAGCTGCCCCTGTGTGGACTGCACCATAGGGAACCTTAGATCAACTTGTGAAGAACTGGCAAGCTGAACACTCACTAAAGTATGTGGAACAAGGTTATGGACTCTGCAGCAACCTTCCTCCAGGTCCAGGAGGCTGAGAGGGGTCAGGAAAGCTAGAAAATTGAATGTTCACACAAGTCTTCATGGACATCAGCTATACTACATGCTGTAGCTGCACAGACTCCAAGCTGTAATTCAGGACATTCTGCCCCCTACACATAGGCCTCTACCACTGGAACTGAAGCTGAAATCTCCATTACCTCCAGTAGTATAAGGGCTTATAAGGCCTCCTGCCAGTACATGGTAGCAAGCTCTTACATACTGCAGCAAGTCTAGCATTCTATCCAATAGAGGGCAGTAATGTATATGCAGACTAGTCAGCATAATACATCTGGGAAGTCTAAATGCCAGCTGCAACAGTTCTTCGGTCACAGAGACATCACAGTCATCAGCAGTACCGCACAATGAGGCTGCACAGACTTCCCTGGTCATCAGTAGGAAGAGAATTCAGGATCACCTGTCCCAGAAAACACAGGCCTCTACAAGTTATGTTAAATTACTTATCCATAGGCTTGCCAGAATGCAATTTTAATTTTTTGTAATTTTATTTAATATTGATGATTGTTTAAGCACTTTTTACAATTTTCATCTATTTAAATTTTCACAATTGTGCAAAATTATGGGCGGGTCAGACAATGGGAGGGTCTGTTAGGACTGTCCCACCCTACCTTGGTTCTTGCTCCCCAAACAGAAAGCAGAAGACCAGAGTCCAAAGTGCAGGCAGTGCAATGTTTATTGGGGTTAACAAGAAAGCATATCCACTGCTCTGTATCCTTTCGCCTCCTTTTTAGTAGGCTTAATTATACCTGTACTGTATGCCCTGGTACCACCCCTTACAATTTATGGTCATGTTCTGTTTTGGAGGGTCTTGAGTCTGGGGGCTTCGGTACCACCTCTTTTGTACTGCGTGGGCGGGGTAGGGAGTGAGGGCCACCTTTTCTTTGGCTTTTAGTGTTCCTTATACCTCTTCCCTTGCCCCTCCCAACTGGTTGCTTGATCTTGTCTTGAGAAAGGAGTTGACTCTGACTCTGACATATCCTGATGGTTTTCAGCTCCTCAAGCTTTCACATGGCCAAGCCTGAGCAATTTACTTTGTTTCCTCAGCTTTCTGCATTCTCTCCTTTTGCCATTGCTATTCATACAGCCATTTTTTCCTGTGTCTCAGGCTCACAAGCTACAGGGCATCTATGATTCCTTCCTTTCCTGCTCCTCATCCAACCAGGTTGCCACTAAATCTTGTTGCTATTTGCTCCACAACATTTTAAAAACACTTGTCCATGGCCACATTCCTTTCCCACCACCCAGACACATGCATCTTCCTCACCTGTAGCCTCTATTATTGCTTCTCCCAAGATTTACAGTGACTGGAAAGTGAACGTTCAAACCGGAAACAAATGCTGATTTTTAAGTGAGGGTGATTAACGACTGGGACAGTTTGCCCGTGGATGTCTTTCTACACGTTTTGTTCTAATTCAACCATGTTGAGCTAGATGCAGAAATCATTGGGTGAAATTCTATGGCCTGTGTTATGCACAAGGTCAGACTAGATGACAACTGCAGTCCATTTTGACTTTAAATACCTATGAATTATGCAACTGCTAAGATTCTCTTCCTCACCTGATCAGACCACATCACTCACTACTAAAGTCTCTCCATTGGCTCTATCCCAACCTAGCTCTTGAATTTCATCTCTCATCTTGCTGCTCCCACAGAGACAGCCTCAATAACTTGTTTGTTCTCAGTCGCCTTTGCAGTGGTGGTGTAGCCGTGTTGGTGGCAGGATATGAGACAGACAAGGCAGGAGACATCTATTGATAGTGTGATACTCTGGTTATCTTCTCTAGACACGAGGAAGAGTTCTGTGAAGCCCAAAAACTTGTCCCTTCCACCAACAGAAGTCTAATAAAATAATGACCTCACCCACCTTGCTGCTCACAATAGAATTTCATAGAATCATAGAATATCAGGGTTGGAAGGGACCTCAGGAGGTCATCTAGTCCAACCCCCTGCTCAAAGCAGGACCAACCCCCAACTAAATCATCCCATCCAGGGCTTTGTCAAGCCTGACCTTAAAAATCTCCAAGGAAGGAGATTCCACCACCTCCCTAGGTAACCTATTCCAGTGCTTCACCACCCTCTTAGTGAAAAAGTTTTTCCTAATATCCAACGTAAACCTCCCCCACTGCAACTTGAGACCATTACTCCTTGTTCTGTCATCTGCTACCACAGAGTACAGTCTAGATCCATCCTCTTTGGAACCCCCTTTCAGGTAGTTGAAAGCAGCTATCAAATCTCCCCTCATTCTTCTCTTCTGCAGACTAAACAATCCCAGTTCCCTCTGCCTCTCCTCATAAGTCATGTGCTCCAGACCCCTAATCATTTTTGTTGCCCTCCGCTGGCCTCTTTCTAATTTTTCCACATCCTTGTAGTGTGGGGCCGAAAACTGGACACAGTACTCCAGATGAGGCCTCACCAATGTCGAATAGAGGGGAATGATCACGTCCCTCGATCTGCTGGCAATGCCCCTAACTTATACAGCCCAAAATGCCCTTAGCCTTCTTGGCAACAAGGGCACACTGTCGACTCATATCCAGCTTCTCGTCCACTGTAACCCCTAGGTCCTTTTCTGCAGAACTGCTGCCTAGCCATTCGGTCTCTAGTCTGTAGCAGTGCATGGGATTCTTCCATCCTAAGTGCAGTACTCTGCACTTGTCCTTGTTGAACCTCATCAGATTTCTTTGGCCCAATCCTCTAATTTGTCTAGATCCCTCTGTATCCTATCCCTACCCTCCAGCGTATCGACCACTCCTCCCAGTTTAGTGTCATCTGCAAACTTGCTGAGGGTGCAGTCCACACCATCCTCCAAATCATTAATGAAGATATTGAACAAAACTGGCCCCAGGACCAACCCTGGGCACTCTGCTTGATACTGGCTGCCAACTAGACATGGAGCCATTGATCACTACCCGTTGAGCCCAACGATCTAGCCAGCTTTCTATCCACCTTACAGTCCATTCATCCAGCCCATACTTCTTTAACATGCCAGCAAGAATACTGTGGGAGACCATATCAAAAGCTTTGCTAAAGTCAAGGAATAACAGGTCCACTGCTTTCCACTCAGCCACAGAGCCAGTTATTTCATCATAGAAGGCAATTAGGTTAGTCAGGCATGACTTGCCCTTGGTGAATCAATGCTGACTGTTCCTGATCACTTTCCTCTCCTCTAAGTGCTTGAGAATTGATTCCTTGAGGACCTGCTCCATGATTTTTCCAGAGACTGAGGTGAGGTTGGCTGACCTGTAGTTCCCCGGATCCTCCTCCTTCCCTTTTTTAAAGCTGGGAACTACATTAGCCTTTTTCCAGTCATCTTTTGTCTCTCACCTGGTCTCCACCGACACTGACAGCCTCAAAGGCCTGAACATTTCTCCTAGAATGTGATTCGATCACATACATTTGGCATTCCACCTACTAAGGGCCAGTGGTTCACCCACCCACTACTCATGGTATTAAAAACCATGAAACAAATAGACTATACTCCATATCCAAAACCACCAGTTGCTTGTCTAGACTGAAACTTAAGTTTCTTACCAGTTCCACTTGTCCACTTGGGTGGCGATTTTCCATCTGACATAGCAGCTTAATTGCTTTGTGCTTGGGCTGCATACTCCAGTATAAACTGACTTCTGTGGCTTTCATATGTTCTACAGAAAGGTCAGAGGGGGGAGATGGATGAACTGCCAAAGGGAAAGATAAGTTAGATTCTGAAAAACTTGAACTCAAGCACTTTCAAAATGTCTTCATTGAGCAATAAAAGTGATTACAAGGCTTAGTCTAGGATTTCCTCATTACATCTCTCTCAGTGGGATTCCAGGCAGAGGGACATATGTATTAGTAAAAATAAGTGATGCTTTTAGAAATTGGGTCTTTTATTGTTTATCTACTGCTCTGGGGGCTCTGAGCCCCAGGAATAGTTCACTGGACTAGGAACCAAAGACTTGCAGTTCTATTCACCACTCTTCTATTGACTGAATATGAGCAGGTCAATTAAACTTTCTGTGGCTCAGTTTCTGCATCTGAAAAATGGGCCTACTGCTATTCATCTTCCCTTGTTAAAGTCCTTTGAGATCCTCAGAGGATATGTGCTCCATAAGGAGTAGTAGACTAGATGGTGTCCAAATCTGACCCTTGAATGCTTCCATTATTGATACTGCAGAGCTGGAAATGTTGGGTGTAAATTTGGTTTTGCTTTTTTTGCTAATGTTTTTAAAATCAGCAAAAAATCTACAGCAAATATCTGTAGTGATAGAAAAATGGCAGGACTTGCCTAAAAAGACTGGTTAGAAGAGCACTCAAAACGTAAAGCTTTATACCATCAGAAAGAAACATCTAGTATTGTTACAAGAAGCACCTACAATTCCTAGAACTAAAAGCAGTTGGAGAAAGAAACTCATTTTCTTGTGTTTTCAGTGTGTTTCCTTTATGCATTTGAGAGCACTTTGGGTATAGTCAAATTGCTTTACTTATGGTAAATTGCTCTTCTTGTCTCATGCACTAGCATGGATGATACTACTGTCATCCACTGCTCATGGGTGGCATGCACTCACTCCCTCAGACTCTGTAATAATGTGTTTACCACTCAAATGTCACTCATTATGAGGGAATCATTCAGTCTAGTCTCAAAGTTATGTCCATCCCACACAAATTTGGTGTCCTCTCCCTTTTGTTTTTGAAGATTTACATCAGAAACCTGCAACTGTGGTGTCAAAGTTCTGTACGCCAAAGGAATGATCCCACAGCACTTTGTTTCCTGAGTGGCTCCTTTTTTTGTGCCCCTCATTTGGGCCCTTTGTTGCACATCACTCCCCACATTTGGACATTTGGCAGATTGAGGCCACAAAAGGGATAATTTTGATCACTTAGCTCTCAACCTGGAGATCAGACTGTGTTCATCGGTAACAGCAGCTGCAAAACTGAAACTGAAGAGGGAGCAGGCAAGTGCGGGCACAGAGAAGATGGGAATCAGGGCAAGCTGGGAAGGAACAAAGATATTTCTAGCTTTAAATCTGAGAGAGGTTTTCAGACAATACTGCCTCATAGAGAAATAGGAGGGGTGGCCCCAGAATGTTTGCTGGTGGTGATCTTCAGCCTACCCAAAAGAACCTTCAAAACATCAACAAGGAGCAGAAAACTCCTTACCTCTTTGAGCTACATCAAGGACAAAATTAGCACTTCTCTCTCCTAGAGCGTTTTGGGCAGTCAGTGTTAAGTTGTATATCATCTGCTGGTCTATCGCCCAAGAACAATGGATGGGTTCTAGATACGTTGCTGTTTCTTGGTAGCACAATGTTTTTTGGGAAAACCTTTCAAGAGAAAGGAAAAAGACACTGGTTTATTTTTCTTTGGTTTAAAATCATAAATGTTGCAGAAGTGCAATAATGGGTTCAGAAACTGTGATGCCTACCGAGAACAGAACTAAAACTTAAATTAAAATACAGCTATTGTATATGCATAATTCTCCATCAACAAATGTAACAAATAGTAATTTCTATTATATTTTAAAAGAACTGTGGTATAAAGGAGGGTACCCAGGAATGGTTTATTTGAAAAGCAAAAAGCTTTCAGAAGTTGGTAAGCAACTGTGGCTGATTATCTAATGAGGTTGGGTGATCTAATACTTCCTTCTTGTTTCATGGGCTGACTGTTCATGCCACTCAGTATTCTGCAGGAGAACTGTGGGGATAGAGAATTGGATGAATTCCCAATGTTCTTGCTGTTGACCACAGAAAAATTCCATGGGAGTTAAATACTAAAATTCTGACCAATTCAATTCTAAAATGGCCTTATGCAAGACGGTTCAGTAACAGCCCATCAGTATTTTCAGTACTGTTGGCTTTTCAGCAGAGGTTAAGCTGTTATACAGTGTCCTGAATGGATTGAACTCACATGCACAAACTTACTCATGTCTATAACTGTTTGTAGGATCCAGGCCATAGAACACTGATGCTTTCCAGACTGTCCAACAACAACCCTAATCTTAGGCAGGGCTAGAAGTGAGAAAATGAGTGTGGCTCACTCTGATTAGAGGACTTGGCTCCTGGGCTGTCTCTGACTACCACGAGGTGGTGGGAACAGAATGAGCCATTCAGCCCTTTTGACAAAATAGTGAGTAAAGGAGAATATATTTCTAGGACTCACTTTGACGTTCAAAAAGCTTTGACAAAGGCCCTCACAAGAACCTATTAAAGAAAATCAGTCAGTCCTGGTTAAGGATGTAATTTATTAGTGTGATGGATCAGAAACTGGTGAGGAGAGAAAACGAAGAGTGAGGCTACTTGGTCAGTTTACAACATGAGAAAGTGTTAATGGTGGGTGCTCCAAAGTTCTTTGCTGTAAACCTTTGTTGTTTGAATGTATTGCTTAATGATCTGGAAAAGGGTGCAATTTCTTATAGCATACAGAGAAAAATACTTTAATAGATTCCAAGGGCAGAAGGGACCATTAGATCATCTTGTCAGACCTCCTGTATAGCACAGGCCATAGAACTAATTTCATCAATTGAGAGAACTTACCTTTCAAACAAGTGGTATTTTGTTGAATGACTCCCATAAAGATAGGTATTTTCTCCTGGATTCCAAGTACAGGTTAATGTCTTCATGTCCCGAGTGTCACAGGAAAGATCTTTAGGCTCATAAGGTCGTTCTTGTAATTAAAACCAAGGAGAAGATCAACATGACAAATGTAGCAACAGCTACATAACATTTTTGCCTTTAACTAACGATTAACATGTACAAAGCCTGGTTGACTACAGGCATTATTTCAATTGCACTCAAACAAAGACCGCCTCAGAGAAGAAAGCAGACTAAAATGTACTGTACTCTGAAAGATCACTGTACTCCAAACATGTTATTTATGTAAAATAATGATCTATCCAATGTTTAGGGCATCACCCAACTTAAAATTTACTTCTATACTTGGAGGGGAAAAGTTTTATGCTATGCTAGTATTGTGCACATTCAGGCTAAATTCTTAGGAGACCATGTTTGACCAGAAGAAGAGCTGTGTAAGCTCGAAATCTTTTCTCTCTCTCTCTCCAATCTTGTCCAATAAAAGATCTCACCCAGCTTGTCTGCGGTTGTTAATTCAGTGTTGTTGTAGCTGTGTGAGTCCCAGGTAGGGTGACTAGATAGAAAGTATTTTGTATATAAAATCAGGACTGGGGATGGGGGGTAATAGATGCCTATATAAGAAAAAGCCCCAAATATTGGGACTGTCCCTATAAAATCGGGACATCTGGTCACTCTAGTCTCAGGATATTAGAGAGACAAGCTGGGTGAGGTAATATCTTTTACTGGACCAACTTCTGTTGGAGAGACAAGCTTTTGAGCTTAGCCTCAGACCTGAAGAAGAGCTCTGTGTATGTCTACACTACAGCAGCACATCTGCCCTGATGCAGCTGCACCGCAGTAGCGCTTCTGGTGAAGACGCCTTAGCGAGAGGCGGTAGTTATGTCCGACGAAGTGCTGACCACACGGGCGCTTAGATCAGTATAACTTGCGACACTTGGGTGTGGATTATTTACACCTCTGAGCGATGTAACTTTTACCGAAGTAATTTGTAGTGGAGACATAGCCTGGGAAATGTATTCAGAGTGTCACAGCTAAATACAAGATTGTTTAGCATAAGTAGTTAACACATATTTCAAGGGACTGTTCAAGGTGAAGTGGCCTGTTAACACCCCTCCAGTTGGAGGAGGAAGGCAGCTGCAGGGGAAAGGGAAGGGAGGGTAGTAATTACTTTAATAAGCCATAAATCTAGTGTCTTTATTCAGTCCATGATTTTTAATATCTACCAAAGTTATTAATCTAAGCTCCCAGGTTTATCTGTTTGCTAAAGCATTAATAGGTCTTGGGATTAATCCATGAACCTCTTTTAGTCAAAATCTACTTGCACTCTTTACACTTGAAAACAAACTTTTCTACTCTGGAATGTGTAATGCGAGGGCACAGTTGGAGCCAGTTCCTCAGCTGGTGTAAATAGGCATAGCTCCACAGAGGCCACCGGAGCAATGCTAATTTATAGCAGTTCAGAACCCACCCCTTGAACTTTACAACCCCTCCCAGCCACAGAAAGAGACCTTAAGCAAAGTGTGTACTTACTGCCCACATAGAGAAGTGTTGCACTGTAATTTTTGCTTCCTTTACCAGAGATGTTACAAATGACAGGAATGTCAGGCATTTCTGCATGCAACACCTTATTCCTAGTAATCACCATGTTTCGCTGGCTTGTGTTTGAGTCTGGGTAATAATAATCAGTGTAATTAAACAAAATATTCAAAATTCGGCTATCTTTGCCTCCAATGCAGCAAAAAGTGACATTTGAGCCTTCCTCTACAACTTTATCTTCTGGGAAGATGTATGATGTGTTGTCATCTGAAGTATCTAGGCCTGCAAGATACAAAAGAATAAATCTTTTCATTTGAATGTTCTTTCTTTATGCCATGGAGTCTCTTATGAACAGTCTACCCCATGACTAGATAGCTGAGAAAGCACTAGGGATAAGTTTTCAAAAGGGTGCTCAAGATAGGTGCCTGTGACTTTGAATGCATAACTAGGCATTTGCACACATCTGGTAATTGTACCTCAACTATCCACATGCAGACATCTATTTGTACACCCTCATGTGATGTTCTCCCACTTCAGTCCTACTTAAACCCGTAAGATATAAAACTTAAATGGTGCATGAGCCTTTGTACAGTGGTGAATTTCACCCCCTAGGACCTGATCCAGAACCCAATGAATTCAATGGAAAGGCTTCCATTAACTTTAGTGGGCTTTACATCTGGCCTCTAATGTGGGATTTGTATATACGATTTTGCAAAGGCAAGCTGGGATGCTATGTGTGAACATTTGTTCCTTAATGACCAGGAAATGTCCAATGTTAATTCATAAATGGATCCCTTATGGCTTCAGTCTAACTAGAATAAAAAGATTTCATCCATTAAAAGGTGAGTTTGAAAGGCTTTTTATCTGCCAAGACCCAAGTTAAGGGCCCTGTGCTTCTCCTGCTACATTTGGTAACATTTCTAGTATCTAAATCCAAGCAGGACCTGTGCAAACCTGAACCAGTGCAGATGATTGTTCCTTAACTAAACCGTTTAGTCATCCTTTCAAAACACATTTTTAAAAGTCATGTAAGTTCACCAAAAATGATGCTGTTCCAGTGAAAACAGTCAATATGAAAGAGCTAATCACTGCCTTGTATTCAGTCAATTTTTCCTGTGTTCTACGAATACAGTTCACAGAAGTTCATTCAGAAGTGACATTAGTAGTTGGTTTATTACTAGTGTCTCTTGTCCTTAATATTAATTATGATTGCCAGACACAAACCTGTGAGAAACTAGTTAAGGTTATAAGTCTGTATCAAAACTTAAAAAAAAACAAAAAACAACTTCCTGGAGAGCTGTAGTTTAAATCCTAACCCCCATCCTCATCCCTTCCACCCCCTCCCCTAATTAAATGATAAAAATATCTAGAAACTCTAAATTAAGGTTACCCTTTTTCAAAAATGTGGAAATATTGAAATACAGAGTTAAGGGGTGAAATCCTGGCCCTAGTGAAGCAAATGGGAGTTCAACCATTGACTTCCATGTGACCAGGAGTTCACCAAGGCAGCCTAAACCATTGTGGCTCTAAGTCCCAGAAGCCTTATAATAGAAACCTTTGTGGCACCCAGGGCCGGCTTTAGGCCAATTCAACCAATTCCCCTGAATCGGACCCCGCACCTAAGAGGGCCCCACGCCCAAGCCCCGGCACAGCATACTGGCAAGAGCCAGTGCGCCGTACCGGGGTGGCCCGGCTTCCCCAGGGGGCAATTTAAAGGGCCTGGGGCTCCCAGCATGGGCTGGAGCCCCAGGCCCTTTAAACTGCCTCCAGAGCCCCACTGCTGGAGCCCTGGGGTAGGGCTGCAGGGCTCTGCCTGCAGCCAGCCCTGCACCCCCTGCCCACAGCCAGCCCCTGCCCCACCCCCCTGCTGTCCTGCCCGAAGCCAGCCAGCCCCACACACATCCCTGCCCACACCAGCCCCGCACCCCCTTCCCTGCCCGCAGCCAGCCTGTCTCTAGCCAGCCCCGCACCCCCTGCCCTGCCCGCAGCCAGTCCCTGTCTCCATCCAGCCCCACACCCCCTGTCTGCAGCCAGCCCCGCACCCTCTGCCCTGTCTGCAGCCAACCCCTGCCGCACCCCCCTGCCTGAAGCCAGCCAGTCCCGCACTCCTCTGCCTCCAGCCCTGCCAACCCATGCCGCACCCCCCTGCAGCCCTGCCTGAAGCCAGCCAGCCCACCCCACACACCCCTGTCTCCAGCCAGCCCCGCACTCCTTGCCCTGCCTGCAGCCAGACCCTACCTCCAATCAGCCCCTGCCCTGCCTCCAGCCAGCCCCATGTCCACTGGTGCCCTGCAGTTCCCAGGGCAGTAACCCTGCACACCTGCTTCAATGAGGGGGGCAGGGAGCAGCTGGGATCCACACATGTGCACACCGGGTGACCAGACAGCAAGTGTGAAAAATCGGGACAGGGGGTGGGGGGTAATAGGAGCCTATAAAAGAAAAAGACCCCAAAATCGGGACTGTCCCTATAAAATCGGGACATCTGGTCACCCTAGCATACGCCCAGGGAGTGAAGGGGACCAACACATGTGAAACGGAGCTCATTAATAACCGATCAACAGCATATATGATGCAATGTACATAATATATAATTTTATTATTTATATAGTTATGGAAAGTAAATAATACATGGAAGAAATGAAAGGCTTTTTTTTACATGTTTTTTTTTGGGGCCCCGCCAAAAATGTTCGAATTGGGCCCCGCACTTCCTAAAGCCGGCCCTGGTGGCACCTTAGAGACTAACAAATTTGTTAAATTTGTTAGTCTCTAAGGCCTAGTCTTCACTTACCGGCTGGTCCGGCGGCACGCCATCGATGTTCTGGGATCGATTTATCGCGTCTGGTTAAGACGCGATAAATCGATCCCAGATCGATCCCGGAAGTGCTCACAGTCGGCGCCGGTACTCCAGCTCGCCGAGAGGAGTACGCGGCGTCGACGGGGGGAGACTTCCGGCCGCGTCTGGACCGCGGTAAGTTCGGACTAAGGTACTTCGAATTCAGCTACGTTATTAACGTAGCTGAATTTGCGTACCTTAGTCCGAAGTCCGGACTAAGTGGGGACCAGGCCTAAGGTGCCACAAGGATGCCTCGTTGTTTTTGCTGATATAGACTAACACGGCTACCCCTCTGAAATAGAAACCTTGTTATAACCTTAGCTACAGAGAGGCTTCTGTCTGTTCATATTAAACTAGTACATGAATGCAGAGCCAAATCAACAATTGTGCATTAAGGAAAAAAAATATAAACTTTAGAAACATTAATACCGGTAACTCTTGGTTCTCAGTATTAGTTTATATGAATACTACAGCCTGATGACAGTGAAGCAAGAATCACCGGTGGTTAATTTATGCCCCACATTCACAGAACACATGATGCTGTTACAAAGTTGAAATTGTTGAAGTGATTCTGCACTGAGTCCAAGAATTATTATGCAACAGCTTCAGAAGAGACATTGCCTTCCTAGAAGAGCCCTAATCAAAGGAACAAGTCAGACTTCAGTGGTAAGGATATTATAGCTTCCTTGTTTACTACAGCAGCATTGCAAAGGACATTCCGGATATACCACAAAGTAGGACTAAATTTATCCTCAAAGACTAAGGCCTTGTCTACACTGGCACTTTACAGCGCTGCAACTTTTAGCGCTGTAAAGTGCCAGTGTAGACAGTGCACCAGTGCTCTTCCAGCACTGATGCCGTGACTACACACCCACGTTAAAGCGCTGCCGCGACAGCGCTTTAACATTGCTAGTGAAGACATGCCCTCAGGCTGCGTCTACACTGCACTTTCATCGTTAAAACTTTTGTTGCTCGGGGGTGTGAAAAAATTACTCCCCAAACGACAAAAGTTTTAATGATGAAAAGCACCGGTGCGGACAGCACTTCATCGGTAGGGGACACTCTCCCACCAAAGAAGCTACCGCCCTCCTTGTTGGAGGTGGTTTTATTTTGTCATCGGGAGAGCACTCTCCTGGCAACAGAGTGGCTACACCATGGTCCTTACAACAGCGCGGCTGTAGCGGCACTTAGCATAGCCTAAGCGATCCTGGAGTTGTACAACTCAATTGCCTTCTAGCCAGGTATAAAACGTAATTTATATAACTTTACTGAAACTAAAACTGAACATATTTTAAATACATGATTTAATATAATCTGGATTAACAGCATTAAAAATTTCCTGTAAAATAAAACCATCATATAGCATGAGGTTTTGCTAATTAACTTATTCAATACTTACATTTCTCATTTCCTTCAGTAGAAACTTTTAAATTAAGAACGCAGGTAAGAAACCTGCCATTCAACCAGATGCCCAAAACATGATAACATTCTCATCTCATATAGTCTTTTGTTCTTTGAGAATAAAAACCACACTCTCAAAACATATAAAAGTCTATTTTAAATTTAACTCCATTTATTGTGATCAGAATCCTACTGACTTTATCCATGTGACTAGTCCCAGTCGACAAAGGCTGCAAGACTGAGCCCTTTAGAGGGAATTCCATGCATACGCGTTTGTTTTCTAAATAAAGTTAATGAGATCTGTACCACTTTTCACAGTTTTACTACTTTTATGCCAGGATTGGTGTTAGTGAGCAGGTTGTCTCATACTTTATACTTTGCAATTGTATTGTAGTTTTCATCTGAGGATCTCAAAGCACTATACAAAATGTAATCAATCTTCATTATCTCCTGTAAGGAAAAGTGACCCTTGTGCTATCTATGCTACAATTGGATAAAGGGAAGCACAGGAAGGTGAAGCATTTTGTCCAAGGTTGCATAGCAAATCCGTGACAGCTTTCTTTTTTTCCTAACTCTATCTTTCTTCTCTGCATGTATACAGTAATACTCTAGCTGTTTTAATTTGCTGACTACAGTTTTTCTAATGAGATTAAACAATAGTTGGAAGTTCTATCATTTTTCTAGGACAGTAAAAATATTAAAAACAATGCACTAAATGAAACAATTGTTCAAACCTAGAGGAAACTAGGGTGATAAGTAATAGCTAACGTGAATTTGTCAAAAACAAATCATGCCAAACCAATCTAATTTCCTTCTTTGACATGTTTACAGCCTATTCTATAGCGGGGAAGCAGTAGACACAATATATCAGGAAGGTTTTTGGCACACTCCTACATGACATAGTCCTAAGCAAACTAAGAACTGTGGTCTAGATTAAATTACTATAAAGTGGGTGCACAACTGGCTGAAAAATTATACTCAAAGAGTAGGTTTCAGAGTAGCAGCCGTGTTAGTCTGTATCTGCAAAATGGTTTGCTGTTAAGATGGGAGGATGTATCAAGAGGGGTCCTGCAGAGTCTGTTCTGGGGTCAGTCCCATTTAGTATTTTCATTAATGATTTAGATAATGAAGTACAGAACATATTTATAAAATGTGCAGATGCAACAAGCTGGAAGGGGTTGGATTGGAAGACAGGATTAGAATTCAAAATGATCTTGATAAACTGAAGAATTGGTCTGAAATCAACAAGATGAAATTCCATGAAGACAAGTGTGAAATACTTCACTTAGGAAGAAAAGGATCTGGGGGTTATAGTGGATCACAAATTGAATACAAATCATCAATGTGATGCAGTTGCAAAAAAGGCAAGTATATTGGTATGTATTAATAGGAGTGTCACATGTAAGGCACAGCAGGTAATTGTCCCAGCACTGGTCAGTACTGTGTCCAGTTCTGGGCACCACATTTTCAGAAAGATGCGGACAAACTGGAGAGCGTCCAACAAAAATGGAAAAAGGGCTGGGAAACTGTATGAGGAAAAATTGAAAGAACTGAACATGTTTATTCGAGTGAAGAGAAGGCTGAGGGAGGAGACCTGATATCTGGTTTCAAATCTGTCATAAAGAGGACAGTGATCAATTGTTCTCCATACCCACTGAAGGAAGGACAAGAAGTGAACATTCTAGTTTGCAACAAAGAAGATTTAGGCTAGATATTAGGAAAAACTTCCTAACTATAAGGATGTTGTGTTGTTCGTCCTTCGAGTTCGAAGATGCCCATGATATTACTGATTGATTTGGTTTCTGTGAACACATGATTGTCTGATCAGGGCAATTTGAGCTTTGAACTGTCTGTAGCACACTGAACAAGAGATGCCACTATGGGTTACTTGATTAACAGTGGACATGCTGCTGCTGTGAGATTTATGCTGCTGGCACTTCTGCTCTGCCTCAGTAGTTCTCCTCTACTCAGACTGATGCTCCAGTATGGATGAGACTTTGCCAGGTAGATGGTCATGATCATGAGGAAGATCTTCTCAAAACTCTGTTGAAATGCCCCAAGGACAACTTTAGGGAGTCTTTGAAAAATTTCTTCTGGCCTCCCTGAGAGTATTTTCCCTACCTTAGTTCACCATAAAAGATCTTTAGCAGTTGCTCATCTGACATTCTGGTGACATGGCCTACTCATCTCATCTGTGATTGCATCAACAGAGTATGGATGCTTGGAATACATGCCCGTATGAGAATCTCACTATCTGGAACCTTGTCTTGCCATCTTAAACTTATCAGTTTCCTCAAACAGCCCATGTGAAAGTGATTCAGCTTCATAACATGGCATCTATACACCATCTAGGTTTTGCATGCATACATCAAAGTTGCAAACATGATACCTTTGTAGACCTTCAGTTTTGTTTGTTGACTAATCCCTGTGCATTCCCACATGTCTGCCAAAGGCCACACTTGCTTCGGCAGTTCTGGCATTGGTTTCACTATCAATGTGAACTGCATGTGACAGTGTACTGCTGAGGTAGGTGAACTTGTCCAATGCCTGGAGGGTTTGGACATGCACTGTGATAATAGGCTCTACATAAGGCTTTTTTGGTACAGGCTGGTACGTCACTTCTGTCTTCTTGATGTTGATTGTGAGACCAAAACTGTAAGGATAGTTAAGCACTGGAACATGTTATCTAGGGAGGCTGTGGAACCCCTGCCATTGGAGATTTAAAGAACAGGTTAGACAAACACTTTTCAGGGATGTGCTAGGTATACTTAATCCTGCCCCAGCACAGCCTTGGGGGGTGGGACAGGAGGGAAGGCAGAGGAAGACTAGATGACCTCATGAGGGCCCTTCCACTCCCACATTTCTATGGTTCTATGAAACAGTACAGACAAGTACAGTAGAACCCCGTTTATCTGACCCTCCCTTAACCGGCTCTCTGCGTTTACTGAACAACCAGGACTCCAAGGCCAGAAGCGGGTGATCTCTCCTGTGGCCACTAGATGGTGCTGCAGCATCACATTTTCCCATTCTCCGGTTTATCCTGATTTTTGCTTGTCTGATTTAGACAAATTAGATCAGATAAACGGGGTTCTGCTGTATTAGCAGTATATTCTAAAATGGTCCACTGATGTTGCATAGCCACTGCTGACATGAACTCCAATATTTTACTGGTTTTACACTAGCAAATTAAACCACAGCATTAAATCAGCAAGGAAATATCCCAAAGTCTTGCTTTGCTTACCCAGCACGGTCTCCCACTGACTCCAACGACTCCAGATTTTAGAGAATCTTTCATCATTCACCATGCTCCTGATTCTTACAGAGTGGGACATGCATTCCAAAGGTAATTCTGAATCCCAACTCCAGTGCAGAGTTTTATTCAATTTACTGAGAGTTGTGTTATAATACTCCTAAAAACAAACAATAGGTAAGTTTGCTATTCAGGCAGAGTATGCGGAATATGGTGAACAAAAACACATGTAGAATGCTTAGTTTGGAATTGGGTTTAGCTGTTATGACATAAGATAGGCTCAGTAGGAGTTGGTGTTACCCCGGAACGGACATTCCTGCATGTGCCCCAGAACTTGACAGTACGACAGTCACCCATGTTGTATGTTCAGCCACTGCCAGCTGAAAACCAAACATCACATAGCTAGGAATAATCTTGGGCCTTTGTGAGACAAGGTCAGACAGCTGCATGCTTGTAGTTTGTTAATCAGAATAAAAAAATAAAACAAAAATTATAAGAAGTATGTCAATCACAACCTGGGTTTTAGGTGCCCCTGACATGTTGTTGTTGTTAACTAAAAATATTTAAAATGTTTTAAAATAATAAGTAGTTTATTAAAATTTAAAAAATTGGTAACCCAGTAGAGGTTGTTATGCTAACCCACTAGGAGTCACTAAAGGTTATGTGCTTTGTTAAAGTTAGCTATAAAAAATTAGGCAAAAGTAAATACCTCAGAGCAGTCTGAGGGAGCTTTTCTTCGGGCAAGGAGCTGACAGCTAAACTCCCCATCAGCTGTATGGAAAAAGGGTCCCTGGAAGCCCGGCTGTTAATCACTCAAAACCATCTCAGATTGTGGGTAACTATATCTGGAATGTCCTAAACCAGTTATGTGTGTGTGCTTAATATCTAATAAATAGTAGTTTTAAATAAGAGCATGCTTGCTTATATCAATCATTAAATGGACAGAAGCACTGTGTTCCCATTAATTTATTCCAGACACCGCCTAAAATAAAAGGTAAGTTACCACTGTTTTGGGTTCTGAAAACCCCAGGTAACATTGGGTGTGTAACTCCCTAAGGCTCCTTGAAAATCCCAGTTGTAATCCTGCATCTCAAATTTTCAAAAAAGTTTGTGTGTAACTATAGACCTCATTTACACGTGTAGTTAGCGAGACTGCAGGCTTGATTCACAATTGTATTGTTTCCACCCTATGCTGGTGCAATTTTTCTGAAATCAGTGAAGCTATGTCCACATAAAATCAGAATCATGCAATGGTGGATCAGGCCCTGTACGTTCGAAAGTAGTAATTTCACTTTCAGGTGACCAGTAGGTTGATTGTGCTTGCAATTATGCTAATTTGAACACACACCATTCAATGCATAGCTGCACACTTGATAGTTTTCTGATCATCTGGAGGCTTATGTACATCCTCACTCTACACTGCTACTATATATATATCTGTATTGGTGGAGAATTAATTTTATATTTGACTGTAGTCCTCAGGCTGAAAAAGAGCTGAAAGTTCCACAATGGGATGGGGAACAAAAGGCATGGTAGGAAATGGTTTAAAAGATATGGTGGGGCTTTGTAATCTGCAAAAAAAATTTTAAAATATACTACTGTTGCAAGGATACTTACACACACACACACACACTAACTATGGAAGCTAAGAAGAAGAAAGTTGCAATGGGGGAGGTTTAGGTTGGATATTAGGAAAAACTTTTTCACTAGGAGGGTGGTGAAGCACTGAAATGGGTTACCTAGGGAGATGGTGGAATCTCCTTCCTTAGAGGTTTTTAACGTCCGGCTTGACAAAGCCCTGGCTGGGATGATTTAGTTGGGGATTGATCCTGCTTTGAGCAAGGGGTTGGACTAGATAACCTCCTGAGGTCCCTTCCAACCTTAATATTCTATGGGGATAGTGACTGTCTAAAATATACAATGGAAAAGATGTTGATGACAGCGAAGAGGTCTTAGGGAATCATTTATACAGCAAGTTGGTAGTTTTAATCCTGTAAAAAAGTGAACGATAACATACTAGCAAAATTAATGAAGGGCTGGACAGAGGCTGGTTCCTGCCTGGTGGAAGATCCCTTGCAATCTCATTCCCGACACCCTCCTGAGCACAGAGACCATGCATGGGGCTATGCCTGCTAGTGCACATAGTGCACGGGGAAACCCTGTGGTCACTACGACTCAAACTGATTCAAGGACCAGACTAGCCATGCAGGCAAATGTTGCTCTGTTTTCTGAAGGGGGGTGCATTTTTCCCAGCATCCTGCAGTTCTGCGCAGCCCCAGTGCAGGAGCATGGCTCGAGGCCACTACAAAAGAACACACACACACACACTAACTATTCTAATTGAATTGCTTGCTGCAAGTGTACAGCTCAGAATGCTTCTCATTTTTAAAAAACAAGAAACTGGGTCCTATCCTCAGCTGGTATAAATCAGCATAGCTCCACTGACAGCTCTGACTAGGACTAGAATTCAGCATCACTATCTCTGTTCATAAGATAACACTTTCTTCAATGGCTTTTCTCCCCAGACTTTTACAATTGATTTCAGTGGCATTTTATGATTTAATGGTTATTTTTAATTTCAGGGGAACTCTTTAGCTTCTGTTCTGAATAGTACGCAAACTATACTTGCTTCAGCATGAACTATATCACTCATCCATTGTATTATTATGGTACTTTCTTCTTTACAATAAAATAGTAGTAAGAACATAAGCTGCTAGTAGTGACACACAACAACTGACCAAATGGACTTTGTATGTTAAGCTTTCACCCTATACATTGGATATTAGTCATATAAGTTCAGCCTACTGACCTGGGATTTACAAGCCTGTCTGTCTTTCAGTGGAAGGCAAATCAAACATGCACCATGTTGATTTTGAATCCATCACTTCAATTTCTATGGGAAGTGATAATACATAATGCGCTCTCATATTCTTCCCTATTAAATTGTGTCAATTTGAATTGGGCCCTAAATGGTAAATAAATCTAAATAACTATAATGAGTCGATTACTCTTTAAGTAAGGATGCCACAAATGACCATTTATTTTATACTGAAGCATTAGCTTTATTGCTAGACTAATGGGATGCCATGTCTGTTTCCAAGCACTAGCTATTATCTTAATCAAGACTATTTGTCCTCTTGGCATTAATCACTTTTTTTCCCCCTAAAATGGATCTAAAGCCAAAACTCTTTCTTCCAAAGATGCAAAAGGCCCAAAAGTCAGTTTAGTTTGCATGAGGTATGAGAATGATAGCATTCCATTGGGAAGGAGCATTCTCTGTGCTGCATACACAAATTAGAGAGGTGTAAATGGAATTTACTGTGAACCATACTCAGCCTGGGAGGCATTTTGCTTCCTTAAAACACAAGGGGCAAAATCCTGGCCCTATTGAAGTCCATGGGAGTTTTGCAATTCTGGCTTTCAGCTGTGTGGACCCTCCCTGCCTCTAGTGTAGTCTAGTTTTTAACAGGCATGATTCTGTACGTTGCGTTCTTGATGTCCTAGCAGATGGGATTTTCAAAAGTGGTCAGCATAGTTCTAATTCTACTCCCATTGACTTCAACAGAAGCGGAGTTCGTTCAACACTGAATGCATCTAAAAATCCCACCCTCTCGGTCTATTCTCCTGGGTAGTGGCTTTCTTGTATAAGAAACTGGCCTTGAGAATTAGGACATTCCTCAGATTTTTCTAGGTTTTAACATCTGTGGTTAATAATCTCCCACATTTCAATCAACAGATGGTTACAAAAATAAAAGCCCTACAAATATAGATTTCAAAAATATCACTTTTGTTAAAGCACTTCTGGAGCATACTTCTTTCACACCAGTTTACTAGGTGATTTAACTTGGTGACTTGGAGCATAAGCTTAGCAGCAATTTTAGGCTATTCCCTCTTGATTATGTTGTGACATTCTATACCTTGGGGAAGAGTCCTGTAACCCTCATATTCCTCATCTGTATAGAATTGTGATATTGCATATAAAGCAGGCCATATGAGGTATCAGAGAAAGGTTATGATGTGCTGAAAGTCCTTTTCTATCTAAATGTGTATATCATTAATGCATATGAAGTAATGAGAATGTGTTGTATAGTTGTCACTAAAATATGCTGTAGATTTGGGAAGTGCCCAGATACTAGCTCTCCAGAGACAATGAAAAGGGAAGAAGTAACCAATGCCCGGGTGGGTGCTGAACAGACATCACCAGCCATTGCCCAGCAGAGGAGTTACAATTCAGTGACTCACTCACAGGAGATGCACCTGGGGATTGCTTCACCTTGTGACTCAGCAATGCCCACCAGACATGCCTGGACTTGTGTTCTCCAAGCACATGGACTCAGGGTATAAAACAGAACACAGGGGGCCCATGCTTCACCTTTCTCCTTCCCCCACCTACGCTTCAAGCAACAAGGGCACTCAGAAGACTGAAGACTCCAACAAAGGAGACTGGCCCAGGTTTAAGGGACAAACCTGTATACTGAGGACTGCAATATCCAGTGAGGTGAGAAAAACTGCTTAATCTAGATGTTGCCCACTCTAATAGGGTTGACAGTTTAGACTGTGTGCTTATATTTTATTTTATTTTGGTAACTAACTCTTTTTGCTTATCACTTTTATAATCACTTAAAATCTATCTTTTGTAGTTAAACAGTTAAATAAATGTATTATCTTTACCGGTGATTTTGCCTGAAGTGTTTGGTAAGGGTGTTTGCTCAGGTTTACAAAAGGGGATGTATATCCACTTTCCATTGATGAAGTGGTGAACCAATTAATAAATCTGCACAACTCGTCTTGAGCAATGCAAGACTGTATATTCCTGAGGTACAAGGCTGGGAGCTGGGGGGGGTTGGCTGGTGCCTTTCTCTGTGTGATTCATGAGTGGCTCTGGGAGCATTCATGCAACCTAGCTGGGTGTGGGGCTTCACATGTGATTGTGCTGAGTGATCACAGCGCCTGGAGGGGTTTGCTGCTTGTCATTAGCAAAGCATTGTGAGAGACTGCCAAGGCTGGAGAGTTAAGGAAGCACAGCAGTCCCACAGTGCCAGGCTGCATCCCAGGAATCCCGTCACACATATATTCCCAGTGTGTGTTGATTCTCAGGAAGGCACAGAAAAATACACAAACAGTACAAGGCATTGGATTTTTGTAGGTAATGTCTCGGAGGCAGCAGTAGCATCAACTGCTAAGGCCTATGCTTGCTGTTTCCTCAGCATAGAAAATAAGAAAGGCAATAGCCATCTAAAGTAGGTGAGTGGAAGAAAACAGGAATAAAATTCACAAATCAATAGTCAGGCTTGATGGCTCACACACAGGAGACCAAAGCTTGTTTCCCCATTCTAGACTCATGTTTCTTGAGGGAAGCTACAAGAAACACTAACGGAAATTATGTCTGTCTTCTCTTCCTCAGCCAGGAGGATAGAGGCTCTAATAAGTGATCCTTAGTATGGAGTTTAAAGAAGTGTGGAGGAGTCCTCAAGGCACCCTCATGCACTTGGGGGAAACCTTACTAATGGACTTAGAACTCAATGATCCATCTTAACGTACTCTGTTTCCATGATCAGACAACTTTTCTATGTTAAATTGAGTGTGGTCCTAGTAAAATATGTAGACCCTTCTTATGAAGCCTTGGACATGTCCATGTGACAAAGCTACTTCTATACACCAGAATGTTTGATTTTTTTCATATTGATACATGAAGACATTTGAAATATGTTTTTTAAAAGATACTTACTGTCCAGACAACATTCATTTCTTCACTTCGACTAACTTGAATGTCAAAAACCATTTCTAGTTCAAACTTGTGGGCTAAGTCACTAACATCCCATTCCACCAACAAACGCTGCATAGACAAATTCTTGGAAACTTTGAGGAATGTAGGTAGAAATTCCTGGGTTTCTGGAAGAATAAATATGGTTTAAAAATATTAATACTCATGCCTGCTTAACATCATCAAATTGTTTGTGCCAAGACAGGCTATACTACTGGGGCCACTAGAGAAATGGCCCATCAATATTTTCATCACAAACCTGAGAGTGGGTAGCTGGCTCCCAGGACCTACTGAATTCTGCTGCCAGCTCTGACACTGACTCGCTGTGCCCACGCAGTCACGTAACCTTTGCTTCCCTTAAGAAAGGCGATAATATGGCCTGCTAAGGCTGGGATTTTCAAAAGCACTTAATGATGGCTTAACTCTGTCCTCGTTATCATGAATGGCAGAAAAGTTGGGCCCAGCCTAAGCGCTATTGAAAATCCCACTTGTACTGTTTGCCTATCACAGAGGGGTGTTGTAAAAATTAATGTTTGTATAGGGTTTAGATGCTTTAATGTGCAAAATACATGCTTTTTTAAAAGAAATTAAATTCTTCAGGCAATCCATAATGCAGATTTATCACTTTGGGTGTTTAGCAAAGGACAGGTTCATGGGCAGTCTGGCACCAAGCTTGCTGGAAACTACAGACCATTATGGCAGAATGTTTTCCCACAACTGCTTATCTTAGGAAGACCCAAGTCTCTGGTCAAGCAGGGCACTGACTGACCAACAACCAGCCCCAGGTTTTTGTTTTATGTTGGTTGTTTATTTTTGGGGGTGGATCAAAAAAGCTCAAATACTGAAATTTCAAAACTGTCAGTTTTTGTCGTCATTCTGGCATGGGATGCCAACACTGTTTATTTTAAATTAAGGGTCATACATGTTGATACCGACTAGACTCTGATAAAAAAGGTGGCCCGTTTGCACCCCAGCACTGTAAGGGGTAGAGAGAAAGAGCGATTCATTGCTAGAATTCAGTATGATTCACCTCACTCAGCTCAAGGAGGCACTGCAGAGGAACAAAGTTGCACTCTGACAGATAAAGCATTTTTAGGTCACTTCAGTTTTATAGGGCCGGGCCAAGCACTCTACACTAAGTGAAGGAGCACTCAGCACCTGTATGATGAGAAAAACCCAGCATCATTACACTAGGGAAACCAGAGTTAAAAGGACACTTAAAGGTCTGGAAGGACTTTGTAGATATTTTGATGGAATTTTAATGCTCTGTTACCACAGGGACATTAGTATTTGGTGGATATTTACAGAAGCACCTGAAAATTTTCAGGCCTGGCCTATGGCCAGATTTGGTTTTGGCTTGGAAGGGTTGAAGACCATTTTCTCAGCAGTCTACCCTCTCCTTGTGGCAGTAGATGCTTAGGGTAGCACAGTAAATAAAATGGTGCTCTCAAGCCATTTCATTCCAGCTGCAGAA
Source organism: Chrysemys picta bellii (assembly GCF_011386835.1). NCBI lineage: Eukaryota > Metazoa > Chordata > Testudines > Emydidae > Chrysemys > Chrysemys picta. Next base: position 27,191,624 of record NC_088796.1, on the reverse strand, counting down.
CAGGACAGGTTAAGCAAGCTGCTGAATATAAAGCTGTTTCAGGCATAGTCTATCTAGCTTCACTGATAGGTTTGAAACGTGGTATCTATTTTAGTGTAAGAAACCCCCCTAGCCTTAGTCCCTAGTTTTGCAATAACTTCTATGCAGGGCTGCATTGAGACCATTACCTTAGCTGTGAGAAATTAAAGGCTAAAGGCAAGAACCACTTGTGACGGGGTGGGCAAACTACACCCTAGGGGCCACATCCGGCCCTCCAGATGTTTTAATCCAGCCCTCAAGCTCTCGCTGGGGAGTGGGGTCCAGGGCTTGCCCTGCTTCATGCGGCTCCCAGAAGCAGCAGCATGTCCCCCCTCCGGCTCCTATGCATAGAGGCAGCCAGGGACTTCCACACGCTGCCCCCGACCCAAGTGCCGCCCCCGCAGCTCCCATTGGCTGGGAACCACGGCCAATGGGAGCTACAGGGGTGGCACCTGCAGACGGGGCAGCGCTCAGAGCCGCCAGGCTGCGCCTTCGTGTAGGAGCCGGAGGGGGGACATACCACTGCTTCTGGGAGCTGCTTGAAGTAAGCGCCCCCCAGAGCCTGCACCCCGACCCCCTCCCATGGCCCAACCCCTTGCCCCAGCCCTGATCCCCCTCCTGCCCTCTGAACCCCTTGGTCCCAGCCCTGAGCACCCTCCTGCACCCCCGACCCTTCATCCCGAGCCCTCACCCCCAGCCGGAGCCCACACACACACACACCCCCTTCAATTTCATGAGCATTCATGGCCCGCCACACAATTTCCATACCCAGATGTGGCCTTTGGGCCAAAAAGTCCCCTCCCCCCCACACCTCCCCGACTTATGATGATTCCTGGCAAAGAATACTTTATGATGAAGATATCAATGATGAGGATTTAGGTATTCGATTCATCTGGGATTTTTATTAACAATTCTGTTGAGGCATAGGATCCAACCTGTAGGGAAGTAAATACATAGAAAGAGGATTTCCATACTGCACCAATCATTTAGAACCAATCACATCTTCTAGCAAATGTATGTCTTTTAGTGACTCTGCTAGAAACTATTTGGGGTTTTTTTGTTGCTTTTTTTTTTTTTAAGAGTTCTGTAAGGGTGAGTAACATGAAAACTGCTGCAAAAGGATTTGCTGAAGCCAGGGACTATTAAGAGACAGCTTGGTGCTACTTTATGAAGGGCTTTTGCAGGCCTGCTTTCAAGATGCAAGTATTTCAGGGAGCATTCAGGCTGACTTTCTCTGGACAGTCAGTATCAGATACCTAGAAGGTTTGGAGGGAAATATTTACATGCACCCACAATCTCTCTCGGGGAAAGACAAGCAAGATGTTGAAATTCAAGACTTACGTGTGAGAAGAAAACTGGGATTATGGAACACAAGAGTATGCAATGTCCCCTATAGTGAAAGTGGTGAATATGATTGATTTGTAGAAGAAAAAAACTCTGTGCTAGCCATGGCCACAACATACCCTTTACAATGGAGCAGCCTGGACTCTGTCAGTGATTTTGGAACTATGCTGACCATCAATTTTATGCAGCTGTGAAGAAACCCAGAACATGTTATAAATGTTTCATGTTTACAAGAGAATTTTACTGTCCAAACGGACAGAGGGAGCAACAATCTTTAGGTCTTACTGGAAGTGAAACTAGCATGATTGTTAGCTTCATTGCCAAGGATGATACCGGTATGGCAGGGAACCAAATGTCTGAGACAGTGAAATGAGCCATAAAATTAACTATAGGATCTTGAGATTTTAGAGACTGATGAAGACATGATAAGCCAGCACCTCATCTCCCTGCCTTTTCAGCACAGTCAAGGATTACATTTTATTGACACTGAATATCAAAACAACAAAAGCAGGATCCGATAATCAATGACTATTGCTGGAGAGATCACAGGCATGTGAATGGTGCCATGTGGGTGTATTTCACTGGCACAGCTGGGAACACAGGGTTGGGTACAGCCATGCTGGCAGTGCAAAGATGATAGTTTGTTAAAAGATCCATACTTATGCTGAAATTGATTGGAAATCACCATAAATGAAAAGATCTACACATGCTTCATTACCCCACTGCCTAACCTTGGCTGCTCATTATCTAGTCAGCATAATCTTCTATCTTAACCACTCCTTTCTATGGAGTACTGTCCACTGTGCCTGGGCACAGATCCCTGTACGTGTACAGAAAGGAGGTTGGTTTCTGTTTTCTTTCCACTGGAAACTGGCCACCCCAGTCTCTTCCTTTTAAGAATCACAAGAAGTTGGGGAACCATCCAGGAAAGGAGGCAGATGTACCCGCAAGGCAAAGTCAACAGGTCTGTGAAAATGTTTACTATGGGTTCCATTAAGGGGGAGCAAATTGTTTGCCCTTATGGAATGAGCCCAATCCCTGTAGATCCACAGGATACCAGGACCATCTATGTGGAGGCCTCCTGCATCCCGCAATGGCAAGCATAGGAAAGATAAGAGTGAGGTCCCCAGTAGGAAAGCAAGTGTTTGCAAGATCAGGATCATGCTAAATCTCCACACAGTTTTGTGAGATTAACCAGAGGTGATGTACAACAAAGATGAAAGGCTCGAACTCCGTTGTTTTAAAAGCTGCACTGCACAGGTTAGAAACCCTGGACTCTGACAGTCAATGAAACAGAAACTGAACAGTGTTGATGGAAAGTGCCCGAGAGATAACTAAACATAAGACATGCCTGGATGCATAGCTAGGTAGAGGTTGAGAGCCAAAATCTATTCTGCAGTAAGCCATGTCATTAGATAACAACGCAGTGCGGGAACTGGTGGGTGTCCCATTACACATGTTTATTGTTTAACATATAAGCAAATAAAATACCAATAAAACAGTAATTTTCTTATAACCGAGGTCCTGGCATTGTGCCTTCAGATGGCTCCACGATATGTAGATTTTGGCTGATTGATATTAGGGATATCGCTAGATCAGTACTTCCCAGCTAGGACATTTTACATCATGTACTGTCTGATGTTTTTAAAGTATTAAACACTTGCTTATGCCAGATATTTAGCTAGTTATGAGTAAAAACTGTGGTCAAAATGTTGAGACTTGGGAGCCTTATGTTGGGCACCTAATTTATATTTAGGCATCTAAATAAGCAGTCAGATTTTTCAGCGCATCTGCGGAGACTCAGCAACTCTGAAAACCATCCCACTTACTCAGGTGCCTAAATATGTTTTTTGGTCCCAGACTTGAGGTACCAAATTTGAAATGCTGATCTTTATAGCTCATGCAACTGATGGAAGTATTTTCAAGGCTTTACCCTTAAGTAAAGCATGCTGTTGATATTATCGATCTGTCAAAAAGAAAAATACACTGGACTGCTGTTCCTTAAAATGGCATCTATAAATCTTGACCCAGTGCAAGTTTCATTAAAATGGATATGGTTGACTTAACTTGCACCATTTACAGGAAAAGCACAACTTCTGCATGAAACTTTCTATTTGTTCCTACCAGGGCATCCAAAATGGCAAATCCGTTTATTGTGACAAGTCAGGCAAGTCCAACAGGCTTGGGTAACTGAGCAATAGTCACAACAAGTGAAAACACTTCCCACAGCTGGAGTTCCAAAAGCTTCCTTTAGCCTGATTTCAAAATGAGCTTAAAAGGACGGCTTCATGAAGACAAAACTGAGCCAAGATTTCCTCTTTATATGGAAAGTCTGACTCCTCCTGGCAGCTAGACCAAACTCCTCAGAGCCTACCCCTCTTTTAATCTAATTGACCATATCTGGGCCCAGCCACATTTCCTCTCACAGTCCCTGAACTTGGGGCATGCAGATGTTGGCATTCTCCTTTCAGGGTAAGAGCAAATGATAAATTTAAAAACTACAAACAAATGTGAAACTAGAATGCTGTTGGATACCATCGTGTTTGTTCATGCTGATGTTCTATCCCTTTCCTCCACCCTGTATCTGCCTGGTCCATTTAAATTGTTCTATGTTCTACACTAATACAAACAACAAAAAAGCCCCCTGTACAAACACAGAACAAATAGACAGTCTCTCTCCCCAAGAGCTTCTGTTCGAAGTATAAGATGAGAGACAACAGATGAATATGGAGGACATTGATGGGGGAGTACAAGAAAACAATGTGACAATATTGCTCAGCATGGCAGACAATGGTTTTAGCACACCAGAAACTTAATTGTTAAGGTTTTTTATAGGCTTCAAATCTCTCCTTAAAACTCTTTTGCCATGAAGATGGATAATGAATAAGTTTAAGATTTTGTCATGGTTATTTTTAGTAAAAGTCATGGATAGATCAAGAATAAATAAGAATTCATGGAAGCCCGAGCCCCGTCTGAGAGGGGGGCACTGACAGCCCGAGCCCCACCACCTGCCTAGGATGGGAGGGCTGACAGCCCCAGCCCTGCCACCCACCTGGGGGGTGGGAGGGGTACACTGGATAGCCCAAGCCCTGAAGTCACAGAGGTGCCCTTTTCTAAGCCTAATTAGGAGTCAGTGAGCCCCACAGAGGTGCACTGGCCTCTTCCCTCATAAAGGGCCAATGAGACCCTGTGACATTTAGACACTTGTCATAATAAAAACAATAATAACTCCACAGACGGGGATGATCTATGAGCATCATTGCATCTATCTAAAATTTATTCTCTGTGAAACCTGAGAGGGAATTGCCCCTGTATTTCAGCCCAGCAATTAGTATATTAGTACTGACTGGTTGTAAAGAGTTCTAAATGACTAGAAAGTGCTGAGTTTTATGTAGGTCTCCTACCTCACTAATTTCTCCTTCAGGTTTTTTCATTTAAAGAATCATCCAATCTCTCAACCCACCCGCACCCCAATCTCTTCTCCCTCTGCATCTTGTCTCTGGGCAGTATTATTTGCAAATATAAATTCAACCAATGACTCACAGGGTCGGAGCAGAGAGGTAGATCTATCTCTTTCTGTCCCACCTAAAAATCTCAGCTTGTCTATCTGACATCTCCTTATGGATGTCTAAGCCCACCATGACCAAAGCAAAGCTTTTAATCTCTCCCCTTCCATACTTTCTCCTCTCCCCCATTTCTCAGTCACTGTGGTCAGTGCCACCATCCTCTCTGTCACTCAGCCTGTGTTCCCTGTAAGCTGCGTACTTGAGCAGCTGCCCAGGAGAGATTTAAGTGCCACCCAGCTGATTAGGAGAGCCCACACAGCTGGCAGCATGTGTTCAGGTACCCCTTCCCCCACATTCCTCCGTCCTGCAGCTGCTTCCCTGGGGGAGGGTGCTGATGTCAGGTTGTCCTCCTCTCTCCCACCCCATCTCCACAGAGCAGGGGACACAGCCTGACTCGGGACTCAGAGCTGTTGCGCGGAAGGGTGAGTGGCTGAGTGTCTTTCTTAAAGATACAGTGCACTGTTTCTGAGATTTCTCCAGCAGCCACTCACACAGTCTCTCTTCCTCCCCCTGCCCATGTACCCCATCTCTGCAGAGCAGGGGAGGGGAGACAACAGGGCTCAGGACAGAGCAGGAGAGCTTTCAGTGAGTGTCTTAAAGAAACAGCACAGCATGTCTCTCAGAAACTTTCCCAGCAGCCAGCACACACGCTGTCCCTGTGTCTCACACACATTGTCTGTCTCTCTCACACACACACACACACACACACACACACACACACACACACACAGTCTCTGTGTCTCACTGTCACACACCGTCTCTGTCTTGGTCACGCACACACACACAGTCTCTGTCACACACACACACTGTCTCTGTCAGTCTGTCACATACATACACACACACACAGAGTCATGCACACACAAACACTGTCACACACATACTGTGTCAAACGCACAAACAAACACCATCTGTGTCATGCGTGCACACAGTGTGTGTGTTTGAGTGTGTGCGTGCGACACAGATGGTGTTTGTGTGTGTGTTTGACACAGTATGTGTGTGACAGACAGTGTTTGTATGTGTGTGTTTGTTTGACACAATCTCTGTGTCACACTCACCTCCCAACACATACTTGTATTATTTTTGTTGTTACTTCTTGGTACTTCCTGCAAGGCACATATATTCTCTGTAATTTTATTCTTTCAAAGTGTGTTATTTTAGTGTTTTGAATGATCTATGCATTTCATAATTTTTATTTCTCTTACACTTAAATGTAATTTTTTGAATACTGAGTTCTAAAATGCCTAACCTGTTCTGAGTACTTATCCCTATTTAACTTTTATATCTAGGTTTTTTGTTTCTACTGGTGGCGCACATCCGCACATACGTCAGTGCACATAAAATTTATTCCGCACATGGATGGAAAAAATTAGAGGGAACATTGCTAACCTGGACAACATCTTCAACTCAGATCTCATTCTAAAGCCTCACATCCAGGCCATGTCTAAATCTTGCTTATTCTTCCTGCATAATCTCTCTAAGATCTGGCCTTTCCTATCCATCCACACAGGTAGACCTCTCATCCAGGCCCTCATTATCTTGTGTCTTAATTACTGAAACATCCTGTTCTCTGGCCTTCACAAATGCAGTCTTGGCCCACTTATATCCTAGCTTGTCCCTTTAATCATGACCCCTCTTCTTGCATCGCTTCACTGGCTCCCCCTACTCCATAGCATCAAGCACAAACTACTTGCCTTCACATTCAAGCTCCTTCACGGTCTATTCCCAGTGCTACTTATCTCTCATATGCTATCACAATGTTGACACCTACCTTCACTCTGCCAATACTTCCAGTCCTCATCATCCACTTGTTAAACAAGCACCATCGTACTTTCTCCCATGCTGCCTGTAACAGGGTAACTGTACCCTTAAAGGAAGTAGGGACTAGACATCAGTCAACCCCTGTTCTGTGGTATGTCTCTTTAAGGTCTTTGGGATTACTGGAGACGATAAAGACCTAGGGAAGGGCAGAGGCAGGTGTTAAGAGAGAGGAAGGTGATCCCAGATGAATGCTTGGAGAAGAACCAGGTTATTGTATCTTAAAGAGTTTGGGACCTGATCTCTCTCTGCCCAGGAATTACAAAGGGAGGCCAGGTGGAGAGAAGCTAGTTATAAGGCTGCAGCAAACCTGACAGAACAGACGTGGCCCCTGATGAGTTGTAGGAGTCCTAAATGAAGAAGGGTGGGGGCTGAGCTGTGTTTTTGGGAAAAGACTAACTAAATAAGACTGCATGGGGGGAACCTTGTTCAAGTACTCTGACCTGAGAGCAAGTCATTATAAAGAACTAAGATGAAACTGAGGGCAAGGTGCCTGCAGGGGTAGCCAAGAGAGGGTTCCCTGGGACGGCACTCATCCACAACTGGTGTAGTTGGCGGGATCCAAAATGCCCTCCCATAAAGGAAGAATGACAGAGTGATGGAACACGGACACCTTCTTTGGCAGGCAGATGTTCCCCCTCCCCAGGTGGCATATAGAGAGGGAGCAACAACCATGGGAGTGTCAGCTCCAGTGTTTTGAAGGGCCCCAGCAATATGGATGAGAACCAGGACACATGCAACAAAAAGTGTGATTCTTCCTTGGGATGCCCAGAACTGAGTCACCTTGTTATCCCCCTGCCTCAGTGAGCGAGAGAGACTTGCTTATGTTTAAGTGAGCGTCTGCTCCCTGATGTCACCAATCTGTTGGCTACACAAACAATCTCCTCAGGATTCTGCCAGCCCTTACTTTGCAATAGGTGCATCCCAGCCCCTAAACCCCCTTGAAGCACTTCCCCTGAAGTGTCCAGCGCTTAACCACTGGACACTCCTAGAAATTACCAGGTAAGCTGTCCCCAAAAGAACAGTGCAAACATCAGTTTGTTTGGTTCAACTGAGGATCAGCTACAATATAACATCACAGCACTCAGATATATTTACAGTGAAAACAATCAGAAGTTTATTATCAAAGGCTAAGATTTAAGAGACAGTGAATAAGTATAATGGTGGAAACAGAAATGGTTACATATAAAACAAAAAGTATAACATGCTTTCTACAATCTAAACTGAACTTTAACAGGCTAAACTGTTGTCTAAATTTGTTTTAGGTGAGATAGTTTATCTCCCAGCATCTCCAACCGACATGATGTCGATCCCCCTTTCATAGATGCAAAAACGACTGTCCTTTTTGTTTCTTCAGTGAGGGATGAAGGATATCTTTCTGCCTTCTCCTTCTACTTCCCAAAGTCATTGTTTACTCCCTGGTGTGCTGGCTCCATGTTGACTTTACATCTTCATGTTGACATTGTACACAAACCAGATTCCATTGTGTTGGCTTACAATGCTTTTTTTACATATGAATCGAGTACACATGTGACTACATCCTTTGTATGTCAACCCTGCCTGAGACATAGTCCCTAAAACATATTTTCAGTACATATACACAACTCCTTAATATCATCCGTACATACATCTCACAACAATTATGAGGATCAGTATGCCTGATTAGAGACGTCAATGACCCTTTTTGGATAAATACTCTAAAAGTGGTGCGCTAGGTGTAATGAGTTTGTGAGGCCTGTTAGGAGTTGCTGTTACAGAACAGTGAACCCTTTGCAAGCTGGCAGCAATAGGCCTCTGTGTCACAGGAAGAAGTCTTGGAGAAGTACAAAACTGGGCAAATTGGAGATGAATAATCCAGAGAAGAAAATACAGGTCAAAAATGGCTGAGATAAAGTAGTAGTAGATAGATAAATGTGTCTACTCAACTCATATCAACATGAGTTATTGATTTAACAAAAGGTAATTTTATAAGGTGAACTATGGTGCTTTTGACCCTCCCACATGCTTTGTAATGAAAAGAGACTGATTTATTAGCACGATAGGTTATCAAATAACGGAAGAGCTGGAAATGAGTCAGCCCTAACTTCTACAGAGAAAGTTCTGTTTGTTGTATATGCATTTCAAAGTAAAAAGCATGCATTCAGATCTCTACCTTGACCTTGGTATATACTGAAGCACAACGCCGCGTAGAGCAGTATTGTCTGAAGCACAAAATGATCCATCAGTTATCCACCTTCTCCTGAAAAGTACAAATTGTAAAAGAATAAATTTTCTTTTAGTTTGAATTTCATGCTAGAAAATTGAGCCTGATATCACTTAAATATAGGAAACATGAACAAAGGGAAAAGGACATAAAGAGAAATTACAGTTATCTTTTCAGATCTGGTTACACTATGTGGAGACATCCACAAATCCCATCAAAGTTTAAATTAAGCTAATTTAACAAAACAATTGGTCTTTAAACTGCTGTGAGGGTTTCCCTAAATTTAACAATAAACATGAATATTTGCCCTTAGCTCCACATACCTTATCTCCTAGGGGTCTGCCATGTAAGTGAATGAGAAATTCCCATCAGCAAGGAGAGAACAACAACAAAGTTGTAAAATACCGTGTGGCTCTAAGAGCAACATCTGCCTTACACATTCTGAGCCAAAGCCCACTAAAGTCAATGGAAACAGGGGTGGCTCTGTTTTTTGCCACCCCAAGCACAGCAGTCAGGTGGCCTGTTGTGCGGAATGCCTGTGGGCGGTCCGCGGTCACGCAGATTTGGCGGTGTTTCTGCGGGTGAACTGCCGGTCCTGCAGCTTCGGCGTACCCGCCGCCGAATTGCCACCGAAACCACGGTACCGGGGGACCTCCCACAGGCACACCGCTGAAGGCCACCTGACTGCTGCCCCCCGCAGCTTCTGCACTGGTGCCTGGAGCCGCCCCTGAATGGAAAGACTCCCATGAACATCAATGTGCTTTGGATCAAACCGTTAGTATCTACTTGAAATTAAATGAAAACGTTTTGTTTTCACACTTTGCTTTAATATGACGTAAATGTACAGTTCTCTGCCAGAAATTACCCACAGCCTTGTCTCAACCATTTACAGGCTGAGTTGCAAGCCACCTTTGCTCTCTGGAACTCACATTGCTATAGGTAGGAATTCTGCTTTGACTTGCAAGACTGGACCGTAATGATCTGATGCTGTGAGATACAGAGCACCAGTCTCAACACATTGCCCTGTCACTACAGAAGATATTTTCCCACAGCAAACAGTTATTCCAATGTAGTATCCCTGGACAGTTGTGAATAGTACCCCACGTTTAGAACCATAGAATATCAGGGTTGGAAGGGATCTCAGGAGGTCATCTAGTCCAACCCCCTGCTCAAAGCAGGGCCTAAACCCCAACTAAATCATCCCAGCTAGGGCTTTGTCAAGCCTGACCTTAAAAACCTCTAAGGAAGGAGATTCCACCACCTCCCTAGGTAACCCATTCCAGTGCTTCACCACCCTCCTAGTGAAAAAGTTATCCAACCTAAACCTCCTCCACTGCAACTTAAGACCATTACTCCTTGTTCTATCATCTGGTGCCACTGAGAATAGTCTAGATCCATCCTCTTTGGAACGCTCTATCAGGTAGTTGAAAGCAGCTATCAAATCCCCCCTCATTCTTCTCTTCTGTAAACTAAATAATCCCAGTTCCCTCAGCCTCTCCTCATAAGACATGTGCTCCAGACCCCTAATCATTTTTGTTGCCCTCCGCTGGACTCTTTCCAATTTTTCCACATCCTTCTTGTAGTGTGGGGCCCAAAACTGGATACAGTACTCCAGATGAGGCCTCACCAGTGCTGAATAGAGGGGAATGATCACATCCTTCTATCTGCTGGCAATGCCCCAAATGCCATTAGCCTTCTTGGCAACAAGGGCACACTGTCGACTCATATCCAGCTTCTCATCCACCATAACCCCTAGGTCCTTTTCTGCAGAACTGCTGCCTAGCCATTCGGTCCCTAGTCTGTAGCAGTGTATGGGATTCTTCCTTCCTAAGTGCAGGACTTTGCACTTGTCCTTGTTGAAGCTCATCAGATTTTTTTTGGCCCAATCCTCTAATTTGTCTAGGTCCCTCTGTATCCTATCCCTACCCTCCAACATATCTACCACTCCTCCCAGTTTAGTGTCATCTGCAAACTTGCTGAGGGTGCAATCCATGCCATCCTCCAGATCATTAATGAAGATATTGAACAAAATTGGCCCCAGGATCGACCCTTGGGGCACTCCGCTTGATACCAGCTGCCAGCTAGACATGGAGCCATTGTTCACTACCCATTAGCCTGACAATCTAGCCAGCTTTCTAGCCACCTTATAGTCCATTCATCCAGCCCATATTTCTTTAACTTGCTGACAAGAACACTGTGGGAGACCGTATCAAAAGCTTTGCTAAAGTCAAGGAATAACACGTCCACTGCTTTCCCCACATCCACAGAGCCAGTTATCTCCTCATAGAAGGCAATTAGGTTAGTCAGGCATGACTTGCCCTTGGTGAATCCATGCTGACTGTTCCTGATCACTTTCCTCTTCTCCCTATGTGCTTCAGAATTGATTCCTTGAGGACCTGCTCCATGATTTTTCCAGGGACTGAGGTGAGGCTGACTTGCCTGTAGTTCCCCAGATCCTCCTCCTTCCCTTTTTTAAAGATGAGCACTACATTAGCCTTTTTCCAGTCACCCAGGACCTCCCCTGATCGCCATGAGTTTTCAAAGATAATGGCCAATGGCTCTGCAATCACATCCACCAACTCCGATAGCACCCTCGAATGCAGCGCATCTGGTCCCATGGACTTGTGCTCGTCCAGCTTTTCTATATAGTCCTGAACCACTTCTTTCTCCACTGAGGGCGGGTCACCTTCTCCCCATGCTGTGCTGCCCAGTTCAGTAGTCTGGGAGCTGACCTTGCTCGTGAAGACAGAGGCCAAAAAAGCATTGAGTAAATTAGCTTTTTCCACAGCCTCTGTTACTAGGTTGCCTCCCCCGTTCAGTAAGGGGCCCACACTTTCCTTGACCACCTTCTTGTTGCTAACATACCTGTAGAAACCCTTCTTGTTACTCTTAACATCCCTTGCTAGCTGCAACTCCAAGTGTGATTTGGCCTTCCTGATTTCACTCCTGCATGTCTGAGCAATATTTTTATACTCCTCCCTGGTCACACTGCTCTACAGCCAAAATGCTTCTGAAATAAATGTTGTCAAACTTTACAAATTCTGGGTCACTGAGAACGAAAATGATACTTAAAATTGTTGATTGGCTCTAGTTTTCAAGATATGCTGTTGGGTCAGTATATAAGACCCTTGATTTGGGAATGGCGAAGGATAAGTGAGTTATAAAGGGAAGGGATCTCAATTTAAACCAGGAATGACTAATATACATCTTTGACTGGATCTATGAATAAATCTATGACTGGGTTTGGACAGTACTTGCTTTTTAGGCAAAACAATGAATGATGCAATCTGAAGCTGGAATTGCATCATACATGATATGAATTGCATCATGTTATTCCTAGAAGTCATGGATGATGCAATCATAAAGAAGCTTACATCACTCTGCTGAACAAATTGTCCTATATCAGCTCTAGAAATCATACAGTGTCGTGCTCTCTTATTTGTCAGTGTTTGGTTTTGCAAAGGGACACATTTCTGTTTAGCCAAAGTGAGCAGAGATGCCTCATACTTGTGTGAACAGTGCAGATAACTTCTGCTATGTTTGTGGTGAAGTGACTTTTGCATCACAAAAGCACAGTATAACCACTATGGTTAAGAAAGCCTATCACCTTTATTTTGGCTGCAAAATTGGAGATCAGGACAAGAGGTGGGCCCCACACATATGCTGCAACACTTGTGCAACAAATCTTCGCCAGTGGTTGAACAGGAAAAGAAATCTATGCCTTTTGCAGTGCCAATGATTTGGAGAGAGCCAACAGATCATACCAGCAATTGTTACTTCTGCATGGTGCCTCCAGTTGGGAAAGGTGTGTCAAAGAAGAAAAAGTGGACTGTGCATTATCCAAACATTCCATCAGCTATATGCCCAGTACCCCACAGAGGAGGACTGCCGGTTCCTGATGCACCAGAATCACTCTCACTTGAGTCAGACGAGGAAGAGGATGAAACTTCTGGTCCTGAACCATCAATGTCACAGGACCCACATTTTCTCCCATCCTCCTCCTCTGAACCACACCTCATAACACAAGGTGAACTGAATGATCTTGTCAGGGATTTGGAAATACCCAAGAGTAACGCAGAGCTGTTGGGCTCCAGACTACAACAGTGGAATCTCCTGGCAGGTGATGTTAGGGTTTCCATGTTCCGTGACTGTCAAAAGGATCTTGTCCCATTCTTCACGGAAGGTGATCTTGTAGCCTGCAACAACATTGATGGTGTGATGGCAGCCCTCAACATCGTTCATGATCCAGATGAGTGGAGACTGTTCATTGATTCATCGAAGACGAGTCTTAAAGCTGTTTTACTGCATAATGGCAATGTTTTGCCATCAATTCCAGTTGGTCATGCAGTCCATATGAAGGAAACCTAGGATAACATGAAACAACTTTTGAGGTGCATAAACTATGACCAACATCAGTGGCAGCTTTGTGGCGATTTGAAGGTTGTTGCTCTCTTGCTTGATCTGCAGACTGGATACACAAAGTACTGCTGTTTTCTCTGTGAATGGGATAGTCGTGCAAGAGATTCCCACTACATCAAGAAAGATTGGCCACTCCGACAGTCATTGGAGCCTGGGAGGAAAAGTGTTCAGCATCCACCACTTGTTGAATCAAGGAAGATTTTGTTGCCACCCTTACACATCAAGCTGGGTCTGATGAAGAACTTTGTCAAGGCCATAGACAAAACACAAGCAGCTTTCAAGTACCTCCGTGGAAAATTTCCGAGGTTAAGTGAAGCTAAGATAAAGGAAGGTGTCTTTGTTGGTCCTCAGATTCGTGAACTTCTTCGAGATGATGCATTTGACCATGCACTGCATGGCAAGGAAAAGACGGCATGGAAAGCCTTCCAGTTAGTGGCAATAAATTTTCTCGGAAACAACAAGGCAGACAACTACAGGTTGTTGGTGGAAAACCTCCTCAAGGCATACAAAAGCCTTGGTTGCTACATGTCACTAAAGATACATTTTTTGCACTCTCATCTAGATTTTTTTCCACCGAACTGTGGAGCAGTGAGCGATGAGCACGGTGAGCGATTTCACCAGGAAATTGCAACAATGGAGAAATGCTATCAGGGCAAATGGAGCCCATCAATGCTTGCAGACTATTGTTGGACAGTGACAAGAGATACGCCATTTAATGAATACAAGAGACAAGCCAAGAAGCGCTGAGTAGACACTGACTAGGACTAAACTATGTACATAATAGTTTTTTGCCTTTTGTTTCATAACAAATTTTATTTATATAACTCTTTTGCTGATTTTTAAAGTGTTACATAAACAAGACAGGTGAAATAGTATCATGTAAAGCAACCATAAACACATGAAAAGACCTAGGTTTACAATTTATGATTAAAACTCTACTATCTACACAATATACATAGACATAAAATGTAAAAACTTAAATATCTTAGAAACAGTAGCCAATCGGTTGTTTTAATTGTCATATTTGAATTCAGAACATCAAAATACATAATAAATAGCACATTTTATCTCTGAAGCAGATGACTTCTCAAAAATTGTAGACCAGTGTCATTTGTCCAATCTTCCACTTCTTGTAAGCTTCTTTTTTGTGTTTAAGATCAGCAAGGATTTCACTGTTAAGCCAAGCTGGTCGCCTGCCATATTTACTATTTTTTCTACACATCCTGCAACCTCAATAAGAATTCTTTAAAATACAGCCAGCTCTCCTGGACTCCTTTCCCCCTCATGTTATTCTCCCAGGGGATCCTGCCCATCAGTTCCCTGAGGGAGTCAAAGTCTGCTTTTCTGAAGTCCAGGATCCATATTTTGCTGCTCTCCTTTCTTCCTTGTGTCAGGATCCTCAACTCTACCATCTCATGGTCACTGCCTCCCAGGTTCCCATCCACTTTTGCTTCCCCTACTAATTCTTCCCTGTTTGTGAGCAGCAGGTTGAGAAGAGCTCTGCCCCTAGTTGGTTCCTCCAGCACTTGCACCAGGAAATTGTCCCCTACACTTTCCAAAAACTTCCTGGATTGTCTGTGTACTGCTGTATTGCTCTCCCAGCAGATATCGGGGTGATTGAAGTCCCCCAGGAGAACTAGGGTCTGTGATCTAGTAACTTCTGGTAGTTACCTGAAGAAAGCCTCGTCCACCTCATCCCCCTGGTATGGTGGTCTGTAGCAGATTCCCACCATGACATCACCCTTGTTGCTCACACTTCTAAACTTAATCCAGAGACTCTCATGTTTTTCTGTAAATTCATACTGTAGCTCTGAGTTTAATGGACCTGATTTAGGTCAACTCTACTTGAGAACTCTTTGAACTGCTTAATGAGTGCTCAGAAACTTGCAAAATCAAACCTCCTCTTCGGAAGTTTTTCTTTTCCACTCAGTCAATAGGATCTTCCCATTTGCATTCTGCTTTCTTCAAAATTGTTTAAAGCATGAAATACTAGCTTATGCTCATGTTCCTGTGATAATCATGATGTTGATGTCACCATATGTTCTATGTGTCAATGACATGAACTGTGACATTATTTAAGTTTTAATCCTCATCTGACATTCCATACTACAAAAATCAGGACAAAATCTCAATTTATTACTAACTAAAACCTCCAACTATAGGATATTTGTGTTGGGGCTGGGTTTACTCATCTCATGAGAAATAAACAAATGTGGTGTTAATCTTAACCTAGTACAAGAAAAGGACAATTCCTGATGGTAAAAGAAACCCTGATCAGGGAGAAAAAACCCAAAGCATGAATCAGCTGCGGCATTCCAATCTCATGTTACTGTTTAGGCAAAATTGAAGCACAGAACCCCTCCCCTTAAGTGCAGCACGTAGTAGCAAGAGTTGAACTGTTACTCATCTAATTTGATGCTACTGCTCGTCTCATTCTAGTAAAGGCAAACAGAACGCAGCCAACTTTATTTCTGGATTAGCACAAGGCATTAAAAATAAAATTTGTGTTTAAACCATACTGTGTATAGATCTATTATAGCTGGCATAGAAAATTTCTCTAAAAACACTAACATACATATATTACCGGTATAAGATTAAAGAAAGCTAATAAGATGTCTTTCTGGATGCATGCAACATAAATCCACTGTTCTCATGGACTCAAGACTCCAAGGAACTGTCCAAGACTCAAGGAACTGATAACTATAGCTTTGTCAGGCTGACTTCACAGGTAGAACAGAATCTGAAAAGCGCTATGTGAAACCATGTGGGTTACTTTACTAAATAATAAATTACAGTAAACCAAATGTAGACAAAGAGAGGAACTAGTGCATGCTTACAATAAGCCACACAGTGCTGGACATTAGAACTTGTTTTACTGAGAGAGAGAGAGAATGCTGACTAGGATAGTCAGGTTATTCTCGACTGTCTTTAAACACTGCTACACAATCTTTCATTTTCTAAAGACACAGGCAGAAGCAATTTTGGTTTAATTTCTCATGCTAGGGAAGCAAGAATAAACCACTCCCCTACCCACTGTAAAAAAAAAATTCTTACAAGTACAAACCTATTCAGTGGACTCTCCCAAATTTGAACATCAATTATCTTTACATTCTGTACTATGAGCACTGACTTCAATGAGTTTCTCTGCATTTATGATGAAGTAAGTGAACACAGAATCTAGTTATATGAGACTGTCAGTTAAGAGGAGTCAAAGGAATGGAAATACCGACTTTATTTGTTAAAAATGTTACCGATTCAGGGATATATTAATTTGTCGCCTGGAGTGAATTTTTGTACTGTTTGGCCAAATAATTGATCTCCCTACTTACAACACATAGTATGTTCATATTCAGTGAATTCACATATAACCAAAGGACTGCTGCAAGAGCTGGCTATAGCAAACCAGTTATTTGCACTGTTAAAAAGTTTAGAAAAAAAATTCTAGCTGATCTAATTTAAGAGAGATAAACGGAAAATTATTCATATGAGTTTTGCACAAATTTCCCTTTCTGGTAGACTAATGGATAGTCTCTGCTGCATAAGTGCAATATGCAACTAAGCAGAATCCTTTCAAAGTAAGTAACATTAAACCTCGGACAACATTCTATTTAATGGATTTTATTTCAATTATACCAAAGGAGTACAGAGACACAGCTCTTTCTCTCCTTATTTAGGGGGAAAATCATTTAAAGTCAGTGGTGCTGAGTCTGTTTGTATTCGCACCAATTTCATGCCAGTATACAGGGCCGGTGCTACCATTAAGGCAAACTAGGCAGTTGCCTAGGGCGCCAAGATTTGGGGGCGCCAAAAAGCGGTGCCCCCAATTTTTTTTTACAGTGTTCCTGGGCTAGGCTGCCGGCGGTGCGCTGACATGTGTGGCTCAGACTCCCTCTCCCAGTGCAGCGGCCGCTCCACTTCTCCCGCCTCCCAGGCTTGCGGTGCCAATCAGCTGTTTGGCGCTGCAAGCCTGGGAGGGGAGGAGAATTAGAGTGGGGGCAGTGTGCTCGGGGAGGAGGCGGAGCAGAGGTGAGCTGGGGTGGGGAGCTGCCGCATGGCTCCCGGAGGGGGTGGGAGCTGCCGCAGGGGTGTGGCACCTCAGGGCGGAGGGGGGGCGGGAAACTGCCGCAGGGCTGGGGGGGCACAAGGTGGAAGTTTCGCCTAGGGCGCGAAACTTCCTTGCACCAGCCCTGCCAGTATAACTGTTTATTTCAGATGTATTATTCCCTGTTTATTCCCTGTATAAAGGAGTCATGTCTTGTAGGATTTAGCCCCAATTATTTTATCTGATTGCTGTTGGTGATGCAGACTAATTGTTGCTCATTATGGCCCTAATACTGTGAAATGCCGAATACCATGGCCCTGATTAAGCACAGCATTTAAGTACATGCTTAACTTTAAGCACATCAGCAGTCCTAGTAACTTAAAATTAAATATGCACTTAAGTGCTGTTCTAGATTGGAGCTAGCACACTCAGCAATTTATAGGATCAAGCTCACTCATGACACACACACACAATGAAATGAGAAAGCAGTCTGTATCTCTAACCAAGGGGTCAATCCTGTAGTCTTTATACAAGCTAACTTTCCATTAAACAAGTCACTGGGGCACACCTAATGTGAAAGAAGTTGGCAAATCTGATAAATTCTGTCTCTATTACAGGTCGCCTTTCAACTAGCATGGGCAGGCGAGAGAGCCATCTGCATTTGCGTGCACTTCTGTTCTTTGACTTTGATGTCATAGATGTAACCAGCTAAGAAAAACTTCCTAACAGTAAGTATGGTAGGACAATGGAATAAACTGCCTAGGGAAGTCATGGAATCTCTTTCACTAGACGTTTTCAAAAAAAGACTGGACAGCCATCTGTTTTGGATGGTATACACACAACAAATCCTGCATCTTGGCAGGGGATTAGACTAGATGACCCTGGCAGTCCCTTCTAACCCTACGGTTCTATGATTCTAAATTCACTGGGAATTTTGACTGAGTAATAACTGCAACATCAGGCCTTTTGCCTAAACTACTTTAGCTTAAAAAAAAAAAAAAAGTTTTCGTCTAAACTGAAATTTTAAACTACTTTCTAAAAATGAATACAAATGTGACCACCTAACTCCATTCATGTGTAGCATCAATTGATTTAGTGCATTTGATTTATGATATTGTATTGTTACTTATTATACATTAAGAATGGCTGGTACAATATTATATTCCTTTCTATGCATCATATATATTCCAGAGATAGCTGCAGCATTCAGCACTATTCAACACTATAATGATCTAATGCAGCATTTCTAAAAATGGGATCTGTGAGGGTACTCCAGGGGGTCCATCAACCCCGCTGCTCAACTTCTCCCCCTCCCTTCCAGTGCCTCCTGCACACCGGGGAACAGCTGTTCAGCGGCGTGCAGGAGGCACTGGGAGTGAGGGGGAGGAGCAGGGACGGGGCGTGCTCGGGGGGGCAGAAAGAGGCAGGGAAGAGAAGGGGCTGGGGTGGGGCCTGGGGCTAAGTGGGGGGTTTGGGGGTCTGTGAAAAATTTTAAATCAAAATGTGGGTCCTCAGGTTGCTAAAGTTTGAGAACCACTGATCTAATATAATGCTATATTTTGATCATATTTGTGTGTGATTGTAGTTAATTAAACCAAATTACAAGGAGAGAGGCTTTAACACCCCATTAAAAACCAAACAAAATTTAAACATTTAAATAACTAACATTTGATTAGGAACTAGGTAAGAAACATAATTCTTAATATGTAAAATATATAGTTATGGCTAATGCTTTGACTCAAGTGTCTTCCACAGAGCCATAAACATTCATTCTTCATTTATACAAAAACTTCAGATTGCAAATACTTGTAGTAAACAAACTACCCCATGATTAATACCAATTACTGTCAATGACTTATTTCATAAAAATAATAATTATAAACAGAGCAACAGAGCAGCATTCACAGAGTGTCTAACAGTATAAAACATTTCAGTCAAGGCTATGCCTTTGTAGAGCACAGAGCATATAGCTTTACCCACTGTCTGCAAAACATACAAATTCCAATCTTTTATAACCAGTGAACTAATCCAGAGGGGAGAAGGTTAACTTCAGCACCTGTATCCACCATGCATTTAGAGGTACACCATTAATTTATCGGATATGGGATACCAGTGCCCAGTGCCTTGCTGCATGAGATGATCGTACTAAAGGGGTCGCTTGCTGGAGGATTCTCAGCGATTTGAAGTCTTTAAATCATGATTTGGGGACTTCAACAGCTGAGTCAAGGGAGAGAATTCTTCCAGGAGTGGGTGGGTCAGCTTTTGTGGCCCGCATCATGCGGAAGGTCAGACTAGATGATAATAATGGTCCCTTCTGACCTTAGAGTCTATGAGTCTACTAAAGGAAATATCAGAGTCCCTGATAAAAGTGGTCGCATGTGGCTCCACGTTTACAGCATACATTTCAGGCCTCCCATCATTGCAAAACAGTATACGACAGTACTCTAATTTAAAGTGTCCTTCATTCCCACAAGCCCAGCACACAGCAGTTCTATACAGGCAGGCAGGGAAGTTGACCAAGTGACTCGTACTACCACAGCAGAAAGTGAGAAGCTGGCAACTTTTGCTGCTGAGGGTGCGGAACAGGAGTAGATAGCATTGTATGTCTTTTTTTGGGGTGATGGAAGCAGGAGCAGCTAATGGTTTAAGTGTAGACACGAAGGTAGCAGCAGTCTGAGACACAGACCCCTTTCAAACCGGGCCCTCTCAAATGCCTCACTGCTAGCAACTGAAGCATCAAAAGTTAGAGTTCTAACATCTTCAGCCAGTAACTGTTCACCCGGGCAGTCATTGGCTATGCTAGTCACAAAAATATCCCTGAGCATGTTCATCATAATGTTCCCAAATTCACAGTCCTGGGCCAACCACCACAAATGACACGCAAACTCACATATGGTTTTGTTGGGCTGCTGGCAAGCTTCAAAATATGTTTTCCTCAGCAAAACAGAATCTCCAGTCCCAAAATAATCATTGAGGCGCTGCACAGCCACATCAAAAGGAGGACTTGGGCTCTGGGAGTGCATTATAAATAGCAATGCCATCACGGGCTAAGTGGTTCTGTAGAAAGGGTAATCTGGCAGCATCACAAAGTTCAAGATCTGCACATACTGTAGTTCCAAAAATTCCAAATAAAGTATTGCCAGTCAACAGCCAAAGAATGTGCAGGCAGCATGTGTTGCAGAATAGAATCACTCGTCGCAATAATGTTACTCTCTGGTCCACCCCAGAACTGTTATACCAAAACACAAGGAAATCGAAGCTAGACATGCAAGTAGGTGGTCAATCAAACCAAAACATAGAATAACCATGAACCAGGCAAGTCAGCAACAGTGTGAACAAAAACATAACAGTCCAAATGGCAGGTTTGTAGCAGCAGGCCTTGGGTAACCGCACACACCCAATGCTATGTACATATACAGGAATAGGAACTGAAACACTGAGTTTAGAGAGCAGGAACCAGAAAATGAGCAGGAAGCAATAAGCAGGATGGCAACACACACACAGAGTTGTCATCATGAGGACATAAAGAATCGCAACCTTTGAATAAAATGCATATTTAATTTCAATAAAACATAATTCTTGAACAGTCATTTTAAGATTAACCAAATCTTTCTAAAAGGGAAAATAGTGTCATAATTGAACAACAAAGAGGAAAAAGGATTGGGAGGGAGAGGAAAAACATCTGTTATCCCCATAGCCAATAGTCAGGCAACAGTATTGCCTGCAAGACCAAAATGAGCAAATGAAAAATGCCCCCAAATCTCAGAAAAGATGACAAGTATAGCTCCTGTCCCACTGATTAATTGAATTGTTCAGTTGTCATTCCAAAGAGATAATAAAGTTATACTCCTCGAGAAATACTATTGTACTGTGCTATCTAATGAAACATTACCCTCCGTTTGCTTGGCCCTAGAGGAAGTCATGAATTATTGTAATGAGTTCACTGGAACCAGAATGTCTATTTATTTAATTCCTGCATGCTGTAGAAAAGGTCAAGGAACTCTCACACAAGTAGCCTGAATAAGGTAGACATGGAATTTTCATACTTTTTCCTTGCCATTTACTTTAGTCATCAAAATAATTCCATATTTTGAAATAGCAATTCTTTAGTAGTCAACTACAATGGTTCAACCAAATATTTTATACCAGTATCACTCAGTGATTAGATTAAAACGATAGCATCATATTTTGGGATGGATTCTGTGAGCCTTACTCATGCAGAGTAGAGCTAACTGCACAAACAGTCCCATACTGGAGTATGACACAACAGGACCAGGCTGTATATGTGTAGATGTAACAGGCTATATATGAGTGAATTTATTTACACTAAACCGCTTTACATCACTCTAGTAATGTAATGGGGCCTTAAATGGATATGAAATGAAACTCACTTTAAGACCCATTGCCAGAGTGCTGTAAAATACCTTTACTATAAATGATAATCAGGCCCTGTTTCTGAAGTCTTTTATACTACAGTTTACTGCTAATTTGAGAGATTTTTATTTACAAGTTTCATTAAGTTGTAGAGAAAATCTGCTTCTTCAAATTAGATTTATGAGCTAATTTATGAGCTAATTTTGTGTCTGCCTAAATTTTATCAGTGAGAAATTAAATCCATAAATAAACTATTTTACTAAATTGTGGGGCTTTAAAAAATATTTTCCATATTACAATAAACAGAGGAATTTGCATGTCTGAATAAATGTATTTTTCACATCTGCACTAAAATCAGAAATACACATAAGGCTAACTTATTACTTGCCAACTATTTTTTCCTTATCTTTAGTCATGTACATTTTCTTCTGGCCATTTCAACACCCTGAGTCAGATCCTCATTTGGTGTAAATCAGTGTAGCTCTATTGGTTTCAATACATGTATGCCACTTTACACCAGCTAAGGATCCAAGTTTCCACTATTCTTTAAAATGTTTACTCCCTTTTCAGCCTGTTTGCTCAAGTTTAAGGACCCTCAATATGTGACTCTTAAAACCTGATACTGCAAACTCAATTCATGTGAGTGAGGTCAGCTTATGAGGAAGAGTTTGCAGGAGCGGATTTCATTCGTAGAGGGAACTGATGTTAGGCACACTAGCAATTCACCAGTCTTACTCCTTCAAGAACTGCCCCAACAAATGTGTTCCCTTTCCCTTTCTCCGCAATGGCTATGGGAGGAGCCCTTTAACAGCAACATTGCTCATACCAATCCTTCCCATCCCTTCTCAGGTCTGGCTCAAGAACTGTCAGGCATGAAAGTGAGAGTGTGATGGTGAAGGAATTTAAAAAACAAAACCAAGCAAACTAACAAAAAAAAACCCGGGAGACAGACGATGACAGCAATAAAGAAACTGCAGCTGAAGAAGAAAAAAGAAAAGACAAATGATAACAGAGTGTCCGAAGTACGGGACATTATTCTAAAAGGCCTGTCCTTTTCAAAACAAATCAAAGAAACCTGTTAAAAATAACATGCTAACACAAATACCTACCAGGTGTCAGCTGAGTTTTTCCCTGTAGGACTTTCTTCTGCAATTTTCATGTCCTTCAGTCCCACTTTGTTAATTCCTTTCGCCCTTTCCCTGGCTTACTCCTCTCTCTCTCTCTCTCTCTCTCAACCCTGCACTTTATTTCCTGTTTTCCTGTCTTCCTCTCCTGTCTCCCCTCAGGATAATGTTTGAAAAGCAGCCAAAGGAAACTCGTAAGCTAATGCTGCTCTGTGACACCGTGGGTTTTGCTCTGTGCAGTGAGAGGAGTTGCGAGGGTGGGGATAATCACAGGAATGTTGCCAGCAGGGCCGTCCTTAGGATTTATGGGGCTCTATGTAGTAGTATTAAACTCAGGGCCGGCTCCAGGCACCAGCGAAGGAAGCAAGTGCTTGGGGCGGCCAATGGAAAGGGGCGGCACGTCCGGGTCTTTGGCGGCAATTCGGTGGCGGGTCCCTCAGTCCCTCTCTTCCTCTTTGAGCTGCCGCCGAAGAGGAAGAGAGGGAGCAAAGGACCCGCCGCCGAATTGCCGCCGAAGAAGGAAGCAATGCGATTGAGCTGCCACCGAAGTGCCACTGATCGGCTTTATCTTTTTTTTTTTTTTCCTCCTTCGCTTCGCCGCTTGGGGTTGCAAAAAAGCTGGAGCCGGCCCTGATTAAACTGGTGCCCCTATGCCTGATGGCAGCCCGGGCTCACAGCCCAGGATGGGGGAGGGACAAGGCAGCAAAGGATACCGAGACGCCCGGCCTACCTCATGGCAGCAGAGAGTCACAGTTCCCCCATGCCCTCTCCCTCACGCAGAATGCGCAGCACCGGCGCATTTAGCTCTGTGAATACGGCCCCTGCCTAAGGAGACTGCAGTGCGCACTGGGTGTGCGGGAGCCAACCTGCTCTTACCTGTTGTCATGGGCAGTGGGTGAAGCTGTCGCTTGGGGAAGCTAGCTCCCCAGCCCACCTCTTCTGCCTGTGGCCCTGCCTATACCCGTGCTCTGCCCCAGGCCTCGCCCCCTTCTGCAATTTCTTTCTAAAGAAAATGTGCTTTTAATTAGATACCTTCTGCATGTCCAGTCTTCACCATCTGGCATGCAGTGGAAAACATGCCAGACGGTGAACACTGGATATGCAGATGGAAACTAATTAAAAGCACTAAACTTGGGAATAAAAAATGTCAGTCACAGGTTTTTTGATATGCCCTGAAGTTTGTCAGAAATTTATTTGCCAAAACTTTGTAGTAAGGGTGAGTCAGCTGTCTTGCTGAATACAACATTAAATATTATGGAATGCATGATGCAGCTCTTCTGTTTTACATTTTCTTAATCACTATTTCTAAGCCGATTTTATATTTTAAATGTACTCTTAAGCCTTCATAAGATAATCGTTCCAGATTACTACATATTTAACTCACTGAAACAAAGACATTATTTTAAAGTAATCAGTCACAGAGGTTTAGTGTGTTCATAACAATGTTCATTGCTTTTAGAAAAAGGAAACCCTATTTTACTTTGTGTGATCTCCATAACAATAGACATGTTTATGAAATTTCACCATTTTTAAAAAATGGTTCCAAAGATTTTAGGTATAACAAAGGATTTTATATCTTACTAGGTTTTATCTTACTGATTTTGCTGGAGGGTTCTTTTAAAACTAGTTCACCAGATAGTCAGAAGTAAAGAAAGGGAAACTCTTTGTCCAGCTATCTGGAAGGAAAGGAGTGTTGTCCCTTTAAGTCTTCATTGCGGGAGAGGGGAGGGAGAAAGGGATGGACAGGAAGACTTTGGAAGCAAGTTTTTACTATAGTAATTAAAATTAAAATGTGTATTTTAGATAAGGGTGGTCTTTTGAAGGATTTATTTAAAAAACTATATGTCTGAAGATCCAAGCATTTAAGGCTAAAGATGATTGTGCCTCTAAAAATCTACACAAGGATTTTTTTAGAGATGTGATTTTATAATCTTCACCAACACACTAATGAAATATTTTTAAAGCAAATTTTAAACTAAGGTCCTGTAGACTAACATGTTCTGAGTAAATATTACAGTAATGCACAACTGTTTACTGTCAGTTTCTGAATTTACTGACAAATTTAGCTGGGGGTTGGCAAATGCCTGTTAAATGACTTCATTACCACTTGAATGGCTCTTTAACAGTTTCAATGTTGTGCTAATAGGTCTGGCAGGCTGGAAGGCTTTTTCACTTTTAAGTTACTAGATCCCCTCCGGAGTAAGAGTCACCAGGCTGCAGCAGCCAGCTGTGGTGGGAGCCTGCAGGAAGGGTCAGAACAGGGATAGGAGACCCAAGAGGGTAGACACTAAGACCCAGTGGTGCCCCAAATTTTCAGCTGCCCTACACAGCGGCATATGCTGCGTATGCCTAAGGACAGGGCTGGTTGCCAGGGAGGTGTAGCCAATGCAGTGTTACCATCTCCCATGATTTTGTCATGAATATCATGATAATTATTAGAGGGGTAGCCATGTTAGTCTGGATCTGTAAAAAGCAACAAAGAGTCCTGTGGCACCTTATAGACTAACAGATGTATTGTGCTCCAATACATCTGTTAATCTATAAGGTGGCACAGGACTCTTTGTTGATAATTATTGTTTTCCTTAAAGCCCTAGCTCCTGGAATCAAGTAGATATGTGATGATTTCAGCCTTCATTCTTAAAGAAACAGTAAGTTTCTAGCTCTCGTGGCTGTGGAGAAAGCTTCAAAATGTGACTCCAGTGCACCCTAAAGGCTCAAAAAGCAGAAGGCAAATAAAAAGAACACCACATCTATTGTATTAATTTTACATAATCTCGTGATTTTAAAGCCAATCTCATGATTTTTGAACATTTGGGGTTGGCATTACTGCCAATGCCAGTGCTGGTGGAAGGCCAAGAGACAAAGAGGAAAACAGTCAAGGGCATGAAACTCATAGGGCTCCACTTGTGAATCTGTGATCTATGTGTGACATTTTGGCCACAAGACAGCCTATTCAGCAGCATCACTACTAATCCAGGTTTCAGAGTAGCAGCCGTGTTAGTCTGTATCCGCAAAAAGAACAGGAGTACTTGTGGCACCTTAGAGACTAACACATTTATTAGAGCATAAGTTTTCGTGGACTACAGCCCACTTCTTCGGATGCATATAGAGTGGAATAGATATTGAGGATATATATATACACACATACAGAGAGCATAAACAGGTGGAAGTTGTCTTACCAACTCTGAGAGGCCAATTAAGTAAGAGGAAAAAAAAAAAAACTTTTGAAGTGATAATTAAGATAGCCCAGTACAGACAGTTTGACAAGAAGTGTGAGAATACTTACAAGGGGAGATAGATTCAATGTTTGTAATGACTCAGCCATTCCCAGTCCTTATTCAATCCTGAGTTGATTGTGTCTAGTTTGCCTATCAATTCTAGCTCAGCAGTCTCTCATTGGAGTCTGTTTTTGAAGTTTTTCTGTTGTAATATAGCCACCCGCAGGTCTGTCATTGAATGACCAGACAGATTAAAGTGTTCTCCCACTGGTTTTTGAGTATTATGATTACCCACGAAAGCTTATGCTCCCAATACTTCTGTTAGTCTCAAAGGTGCCACAGGACCCTCTGTTGCTTTTTACAGATTCAGACTAACACGGCTACCCCTCTGATACTTGACAAGTACTCCTGTTCTTCTTACTACTAATCCAGCAATCCTAAAGGAAAGATTAGATAGAATAGCTGTTCCCCTAAACACCAGGCAATGCGGAAGGTAGGTGTTCCTCTTCTTTGGGGTTTTTTGCATGGGAAGGGGAGCATATGATCCATCGAGGGCACAGTTTAGGCAAGTACTGTGCAAACTTCCCCAAATGGCTCTCAGTTCTAACCTGTACCACCACTGGCTACTCCAGTCCAAACTTCTCCTAAGCAGGGATTGATAGTTGTGCCAAACTGCAAGACAGTTTACATGATATGGATAAAACCAAGGGTACTTGCCAACACATACTGTGACTTCTTATAGAGCTGACTGAGTTCGGATAGGCCAGCTGGTGGCTGTGGAGATTTAGGACTCCAATTTTCAAGTTGCCCCTACTTCCTTTATCTTCCTAAGGTTTCAGTTTTTGTGGGAGAATAGGGCAAGCAGATTGCCAGCCACTCCTGCCTACTCTCCTAAGTGCAGCACTGACATAACACTGAACATGGCATTTCACACACAAATGTAAATGTTACCAGTAATTCTGCTGGGAAAAATTCCTTTAGTACATAACATCTGATGTAATAAGACGGACATGACCCTTTCAGTCTAGTTTATACTGGGTAACACTGTATACTTTATTGATCAATAGTGTAAAATTAATAATGGATCAAAGTACAGTTTCCCACATTCACTGGTTAAAATGTGATCTACAGAAAACATTTGGTGTCCAAGATTCAGTGAATTGTTATATTATTTGTACTGGGGGTGGCATCTACGGATGCCAGTTGCAGATCAGGGCCCCTGTGATGGCATGTCCACCCAACAGGAGGAGGACAAGCCCTGAGCAAGTTAATATGGGCCAGGAGGGGCCAATTAACCTTATATTCTGCACCTGGAGTGGAACCAGAACTGGATAAAACCTAATGGGAGATGAAGCCCACCTGGGGGAGGAACTGGGTTAGGATTATAAAATATGAAGGGGCTACAGGGATCTGCAGTCACTCCCTAAAGGAAAAGGGAATTGGCTGGGGACAAGGAGGAGACCCCAAGGGAAAGTAAGCCCTGGGGTCCTGTTCTGGACTGGGCAGTCTGGTAAGAGGTTAGGAAGGGTGAAGTAGCCAGGGGGAGCAGAGGAATTTCCAGAGGTAAACCAGAGATAGGCAAAGAGATAGAGAGGTGGGGTAGGAAGGAGCCCAGGTAAACAGCAACAGGGTCTGAGACTAGGCAGACCTGGATCTCTAGTTATAGGTTCTCTGGGCTGGAACAGAGTACCAGGCAGACCTGGGTTCCCTTACCAGCAGCTGGAAAAATGGCACAAGACCCAGAGACTTGAAAAATCAACCGGACAGTTTGTCCTATAGGACCTGGAAGGTGAGAAACTACATAGTGACCTAGCTGGAGGGCTGAGTCATGAAGAATGAGCACCCTGCGGTACAGAGCGGCCACGGCGTGAGCAACTGATGGAAGCTGGCACCAGGTGGAGCAAGAGCTAATTCCCAGCCAGAAAGAGGTGCATGTGTGGTGAGTAGCAACCCCCTTACAGCCCTACTGTGCTGCATGTTGTACAAGTACATAACAAAAAGACAGCCCCCACCCCAAAGATCTTAGGTTTGCAGACCTCAGATTAGCCCTGCCTAAATTATTCTTCTTACAGCTCCATGGTCCATGTCATTCTTTCAGTTTTCAAGTATGTAAAAGGTTGTTACAGAGAGAAGGAAGATTGTTTTTCTTAACCTCTGAGGATAGGACAAGAAGCAATAGGCTTAAATTGTAGCAAGGAAGGTTTAGGTTGGACATTAGGAAAACTTCCTAATTGTCAGGGTGGTTAAGCATAAATCGCCTATGGAGGGGTTGTGGAATCTCCATCACTGGAGATTTTTAAGACCAGGTTAGACAAACACCTGTCAGGAATGGTCTAGCTAATTAGTCCTGCCATGAGTGCAGGGGAATGGACTAGATGACCTCTCAAGGTCCCTTCCAGTTCTAAGATTCTATGTAGATTATTGTGATTTTTGGTAATACTGTTCCATAGAGAAGATGGAGTGATCGAAAAGGAGTAATGCCTGGAATCATTTCACAAAAGTAACAGAACACACCGTTAAATGTAAACTGTGTAATTCAGAGCTGAGGTGTGCAAACAGCACCGGAGCAATGCTGAACCATTTGAAGCTGAAACATCCCTCTGTTTCATGTGGGGAAAAAAGGCAAAAATCAAACAACGTTGACAGCGTTTGTTTCTGGCAGTTCAAGAAAATGCAACACACAACGTGACAAAAAACTAACAGAGTTGTTGTGCACCATGATCACTATAGATATGCTGTCTGTAAATGTCATTGAGGGTACAGGTTTTCATGCATTGATGAGTTTTGTAGAACCTGAATACTGTGTGCCTGTGAGACAAGACTATAACCTTGAGACGAGAAGAGCTATGAAGACTGTGTGAAGTCTGTCTGGGAAAAATTGAAAAACGCCATGACTGCTAGACAGTATTAACTAGAGAAAGCTACTAGACTATCACTTGCCATTATATTGAAAATTGGGAGCTTTGATCTGCAATTCTAGAAACCGAAAGTATGGCAGAACATACAACGGAAAACCTTGCTGAAAAATTAAACACTACAGTGGAATGATGGGGTCTGGCAGGCCATGTCTTGGCGTGCGTACACAATAATACAAGCAACATTCTGCTTTCCAACACACCGAGGTATGTTACGTGGGAATCTGTCATTTGTTTTGCCCATACTTTGCAGCTAGCCATAAATGCTGGGTTTTCTTCAAGTAGTGTGGATCATGCTGTTGCAGCTGCAAGTAGACTAGTTGCACACTTCCACCACAGCACTGTGGCTGCAAAAGCACTTGAAAGAAAACAAACACAGCTTCAGGTTAAGCGACACTGCCTGATCCAGTCACGTAAAACTCACTGGAATTCAGTATATGACGTGTTCGAAAGACCCTGTGAGCAAAGGTGGGCTATAACAACTGTGCGCTTTCAGATAGCTCTGTAACAAAACAATCTGATGCCCGAACGATTCAGCTGCAAGGTGAGCACTGGCAATTAACAGAGGACATCTTAACACTACTTTCCACTTTAAAATGTGCTACAACTGCCATGTCTGCTGAACAGTCAGTGTCAATTTCAAGTATTTATCCAATTTGCAAGTCTTGTCCAAACTCACCTCAGAAGCAAAGTTCCTGTCGAAAATGGAAACGTTTCTGATTTCAAGGCTGCTGTTCGTCACTCTCTGAAACATTGCATGAAACCCAACAATCCTGCCATAACTGCCGAACCTGCACTTATTGCTTCCTTGTTAGATCCACACCATAAACACATGTGGTTTCTTTCGCCTGTTGTCCAGATTGCTGGTAACTCAAAGCATCTGCAACTTGCATCGATGTTAGAAATAGAAGAACTTCCGAGTGCTAGTGCTGAACCGGATCAGCCGATACAGCCAGTGCCAAAAAAAAATGCGTGAAACTGAGAAGAGTGTTATAGTGATGCTTTTAGGTGGAGATTATGCCAAAAAGGAGAATGCAGTAGAAAATGAACTGGAAAATTACTTCAGGGAGCCTTGTCCTTCATTGGAATGCAGTCCATTGAAGTGATGGAAGGTCCATGCAAAGCATTTTCCAAGGCTTGGGAAACTGGCAAAGAGTACCTGTGCATTCCAGAAACGTTTGTGCCTGCAGAACATGCGTTTTCCAATGCTAGCCTTACTAATCGGCTGCACACAAGACTGACACCAGAGCATGTAAACATGTTATTTTTTCTTAACAAAAATCAGCAGTAGAGTTGAAATTCTAATCGGACTTTTTTGTATTTTTGGACAGCTAAAGGATAATATGTAGAAAGTTAAACAAAAAAGTGGGTTTTACACATAAGACTGGCTGTTTTTGTTAATAAAGGCACTTGATAAAGATAATATATATGTATGATAGATTCAGTGTGAACCAGTGGCACTGGAACATTTTTAATAGTGGGAGCCTGGGCCTGGCAGCCGGGACCCCATGTAAAATGTGGGGGTTCTGCAGGCACCCCCGCACTCCTAGTTCCCGTGCCTATGATGTCAGTTCCATAGCAATCGTTCCGACTCCTAACAATGCGGAACCTAGTTCCACATACACTATGAAATGGTATTGCTGCGGTGTTTTTAATGTGCACATTAGACATTTAACCATTAACTGAATACATTACCGGTAAGACAGATGCTTATCAAGTAACCAGTTAACATTTTACATCCCTAATTCACACTTATGCTACTAAGGATATATCTAGACTAGAGAGTGTGGCCTTCTTATAACTTGAATTGACTGATTGCCAATGAACATTAGTTAACTAACATGACTGTAAATGCTAGTCTAACCATGCTGCAGATGTTTGCAATTTACTTGTGGCTTGGCTCATTTAAGCCATCTTTATTACCTCCCAGGACTGGAAGTTACGACTCCTATGCCTATAGTCAGCTCCCCTGGTATGGTGAGAGTGTGGAGACAAGGATGGCTCTGTTATGGTAGTGTTGTCGTCTTTTGTTTGTCTTAAATTAAATAAAAGGTGACATATCATACCTATAGTTAAAGATGAGTGGAGGCCTCTCCTGCCCTGACTGACAAAGGCAGCTTCCTCATTCCATCTGTTGGCGGAATCTCACCTAGATGGGGGGGGGGAAGGGGAACGTTTCCCAGTTTCTTGCTGGTCTCCCCGTATCTATGTTGAAGGCTCATTCCTCCACCCAATTTCCAGTGGTGAAGAGGGAGACCTTTGAGCCAAAAGGATCATTATGGAGCTGTCGGCTGGAGAAACATGCTTCAGTTCTATGGCTTTCCTAATGTTCTTCACTGACTGCTAGACAGCCAGGAAAGAATTTACCATTCAACAGGACCTTTGGGATAGTAAAATAACAATTGTTTGGATTTGTACAGCATCTCTCATCGAATGCTCCCATTCTCTCACTTTTACAGGCAAGGAAGCTCAGGCTTGGGAGCTAAATGACTTATCTAAGGTGAGCCCATGATCAAATTTGTGTTTAGATCCCTCATCTCCTGACTCCTAGCTTTCTGCATCTGACTCCTCCACTTGGAAGTCAACTGTATGCAGCTGAAATTTGACTGAAGTGGCTACTTCCAGGAGGAAATGTCCCTCCTCAGAATAGGCAGCAACCCCTGTTCTTAGTACATATTTGGAGGCTCACAGAGATTCTGTGGAGTAGCATCCACTGAGGCAGCCTGGGACTGAATAGACCCCTTAAGAAATTAAATATGGCATTGATTAGTGCATATTATGACCCGCTAACTCTTAGTATTTTGAAAAAATACACAGTTGAAGTACTGAGTTCTACAAAGTAGCCAATCTTTTTTACATATGCAGTCTTTTTCTGTGTGTATATATATATATATATCTTCATGAGAGTGAGAGAAAGCATCTACTGAGCTGTTGTGGTTAATGGGTAAATAACAGGCTTTTAAAAAATGCTTATGTAAGAAATGAACTGATACCATTCAGATCTGCTAGGCACATAAAGTTGTACTTAAGTCATTACTTAGTTCTTGTTTCTCTGATACATACAAAGCTCTTTAGAAACCTAACCCCATGCATTATTACCCAAACAGGAAAGACATTATGTAATTAATAATATTCTCCTGTGAAGGCTTTTATTCCAAACAAAAAAGAGCATTACATGTTCATGTGTCTCTTAAAATATGTGAAGTCCTTGCACTCCCCATACCCATCAAGGTGGAGGAAGACAAGCTATATCACAGTCGGTAAAGTGCCAGGGTCCAGGTCTGTGACTGATACTGATGGAATCAGTAGCCCAACATAAGGGATTCTACAGCAATAAGAGAGCTAGTATATGATCTACTTCAGGCATGAGCTACATGTACTGATGTCAGGATTTGGTTTACTCTGGACTAGGGGAAGACATGCAATCAAAAATTAGCCTGATCCAGCAGGATACAGGTGATCTATTGAAGTTTTTGCTGCTTGCTTCCACCCAGATATGCTGAGGTTTGCTGAAGTAAATGTGGGGGAGGAGGGAGAAGGAGAGAGAGACAGCAGAAGCAATACTTCTTTCCTCTGTTTTGACTGTACAGTTGCATTTGTGACCAAAATTTGGTATGATTTGACAGGATCCAGATGAGAAAGCTGAGTTTTTGCAGGGCTGTTGTGATCAGATGCATCCAGGTCTGTATTTCTGAGATGCACTGGAGCAGGTAAACATGTTCTCTTAAGTAGTGGCATCTTGGAAACTGAGCCAAAATCTGGCAGGATCTAGCAAGGCGGATTTGCATCATTGTTGTTCGGATGTGTTCAGATTTTTGTTGTTGTTGTTGGAGCAATGTATTTAAACAATGAACCTTGAAGTATTGGGGCCAAAAATTAGTTGCTCCAGCAGATACTAGATGTAGTATTGGACTGTATTGCTGGGCCAGGATGCATCAGGGTATCTGAAGAGGAGCATTGATATTTGTTCTCTATTTATGCAGTAGAAATTGTGGAACTGAGACCAACAAGTGTCAGGATCCAGCTTTTAACTCCCCGTTCCCACATTCTTTCTAAGTTCTACGGCAAATGTGTCTAGAGTCATGCACACCAGTCATTTTGTGGTCACAGTTGGAATATTTGAGGCTACAAGTTTACCCTAATTGTAGCCTCATTTGTAAAAAGTATTGTACCACCTTGTGAACTTTCATATAATATATAATAAAAAACATTGCTGTAAAGTAGGTTAATTTACTTTCAGTAATGAAAGTTATAAACAGGTGCAAGAGAACCAGACAGTAAGACTACATTACTCCAAACAGTAAAGCCCATGCTGATATGACTAAGGACTATGTTTGGTAAAAGTGGAAGATAAATGAATCAAAGTTGGTGTGTCAGATATTAGGCCTAGGGCTGTCGATTAATCGCAGTTAACTCATGCCATTAACTCAAAAAAAGTCATCGTAATTAACCACCCTTTTAAATGGCACTGTTAAACAATAGAATACCAATTGAAATTTATTAAATATTTTTGGATGTTTTTCTACATTTTCAAATATATTGATTTCTATTACAACACAGAATACAAAGTGTACAGTGGTCACTTTATTTTTTATTACAAACATGTGCACTGTAAAAGTGATAAAGAAATAGTATTTTTCAATTCACCTCATACAAGTACTGAAGTGCAATCTCTTTATCATGAAAGTTCAACTTACAAAATGTAGAATTATGTACAAAAAATAACTGCACTCAAAAATAAAACAATGTAAAACTTTAGTTCCTGCAAGTCCACTCAGTCCTACTTCTTGTTTAGCCAATCACTAAGACAAACATGTTTGTTTACATTTATGGGAGATAATGTTGCCCGCTTCTTATTTACAATGTTCCCTGAAGGTGAGAACAGGCATTTGCATGGCACTTTTGTACCATTGCAAGGTATTTACGTGACAGATACGCTAAACATTCATATGCCCCTTCATGCTTTGGCCACCATTCCAGAGGACATGCTTCCATGCTGATGATGCTCGTTTAAAAAAAGAATTTGTTAATTAAATTTGTGACTGAACTCTTTGGGGAGAATTGTAATCTCGGATGATGACCCAGCATATGTTGTTCGTTTTAACAACACTTTCACTGCAGATTTGACAAAAGAAGGTACCAATGTGAGATTTCTAAAGATAGCTACAGCACTCAACCCAAGGTTTAAGAATCTGAAGTACCTTCCAAAATCTGAGAGGGATGAGGTGTGGGGCATGCTTTCAGAAGTCTTAAAAGAGCAACACTCCAATACAGAAACTACAGAACTGGACCACCAAAAAAGAAAATTAACCAAGGGTGTGCTGTCTGCTGGGTGCTAAGATATGGGATGTGGACCTGAGGCTGAAGAGGATCCTAACGGGAGCAGGAAAGAATCCACTGATTGTCCTTCATGTGGGAACAAATGATATGGCTAGATTCTCGCTGGAACGTATCAAGGTAGACTATGCCAGGCCGGGGAAGACGCTTAAGGAAATCGAGGCTCAGGTGATCTTCAGTGGGATTCTGCCTGTTTCTAGAGAAGGGCAACAAAGGTATGACAAGATTATGACGATCAACAGATGGCTCAGGCAGTGGTGCTATAAGGAGGGCTTTGGAATGTATGGCCACTGGGAGGCATTCATGGACAGAGGACTGTTCTCTTGGGATGGACTTCACCTGAGTACGGAGGGAAATAGACTTCTAGGATGGAGGCTGCCACAACTGATTAAGAGAGCTTTAAACAAGGAATTGGGGGGAGATAGTTGGGAGATGTCCAGGTAATCTCCATGCCGGATTTTAACATTGAGAGGGAAGAAAACGTAGTCAGAAAGGATACAGCCATGGGTAGGAGAATGGACATAAGCAGGGAGGGTAGTGTAGATACCAGTCTAATAAGTGATACTGGCAGTAGAATGTCTGGGCCTAATCGGGTAAAGCCAAACAGCAAAAATTGAGATGTTTGTACACCAATGCGAGGAACCTCAGTGACAAAATGGAGGAAATAGAGTTACTGGTGCAGGAAGTGAAACCAGATATTATAGGGATAACAGAAACATGGTAGAATAGCAGTCATGACTGGAGTACAGGTATTTAAGGGTATGTGCTGTTTAGGAAAGACAGAAATAAAGGCAAAGGTGGTGGAGTAGCATTGTATATCAATGATGAGATGGACTGTAAAGAAATAAGAAGGGATGGAATGGATAAGACAGAGTCTGTCTGGGCAAAAATCACATTGGGGAAGAAAGCAACTAGAATCTCCCCTGGGATAGTGCTTGGGGTGTCCTGTACTACAAGGAGTGGAAGATGGGAGGGATCAGCAAGGAAAGCTACCTTATTGAGGTCAGAACATGTAGGGATAAAGTGAGAAAGGCCAAAAGCCATGTAGAGTTGGACCTTGCAAAGGGAATTAAAACCAGTAGTAAAAGGTTCTATAGCCGTATAAATAAGAAGACAAAGAAAGAAGAAGTGGGACCACTAAAAACTGAGGATGGAGTGGAGGTTAAGGATAATCTAGGCATGGCCCAATATCTAAACAAATACTTTGCCTCAGTCTTTAATGAGGAGCTTAGGGATAATGGTAGGATGCCAAATAGGAACGAGGATATGCAGGTAGATATTACCACATCCGAGATAGACGCCAATCTCGAACAGTTTAATGGGACTAAATCGGGGGGCCCAGATAATCTTCATCCAAGAATATTAAAGGAACTGGCACATGAAATTGCAAGCCCCTTAGCAAGAATTTTTAATGAATCTGTAAACTCAGGGGTTGTACCATATGACTGGAGAATTGCTAACATAGTTCCTATTTTTAAGAAAGGGAAAAAAAGTGATCCGGGTAACTACAGGCCTGTTTGTTTGACATCTGTAGTGTCAAGGTCTTGGAAAAAATGTTGAAGGAGAAAGTAGTTAAGGACATTGAGGTTAATGGTAATTGGGACAAAATACAACATGGTTTTACAAAAGGTAGATCGTGCCAAACCAACCTGATCTTCTTTTTTAAGAAGGTAACAGATTATTTAGAAAAAGGAAATGCAGTGCATCTAATTTACCTCGATTTCAGTAAGGCATTTGATACAGTTCCACATGGGGAATTATTAGCTAAATTGGAAAAGATGGGGATCAATATGAAAATTGAAAGGTGGATGAGAAACTGGTTAAAGAAGAGACAACAACAGGTCGTACTGAAAGGTGAACTGTCAGGCTGGAGGGAGGTTACTAGAGGAGTTCCTCAGAGATTGGTTTTGGAAGCAATCTTATTTAATCTTTTTATTACTGACCTTAGCACAAAAAGTGGGAATGTGCTAATGCGGATGACACAAAGCTGGGAGGTACTGCCAATACAAAGAAGGACTGGGATATCATACAGGAAGATCTGGATGATCTTGTAAACTGGAGTAATAGTAATAGGATGAAATTGAATAGTGAAAAGTGCAAGGTCATGCATTTAGGGATTAACAACAAGAATTTTTGTTATAAGCTGGGGATGCATCAGTTGGAAGTAACAGAGAAGGAGAAAGACCTCGGAGTATTGGTTGATCACAGGATGACTATGAGCAGCCAATGTGATATGGCCATGAAAAAAGCTAATGCGGTCTTGGGATGCATCAGGCGAGGTATTTCCAGTAGAGATAAGGAGGTGTTAGTACCATTATACAAGGCACTGGTGAGACCTCATCTGGAATATTGTGTGCAGTTCTGGTCTCCCATGTTTAAGAAGGATGAATTCAAACTGGAACAGGTACAGAGAAGGGCTGCTAGGATGATCTGAGGAATGGCAAACCTGTCTTATGAAAGGAGACTCAAAGAGCATGGCTAGTTTAGCCTAACCAAAAGAAGGCTATGGGAAGATATGATTGCTGTCTATAAATATATCAGAAGAATAAATACTAGGGAGGGAGAGGAATTATTTAAGCTCAGTACCAATGTGGACACAAGAACAAATGGATATAAACTGTCCATCAGGAAGTTTAGACTTGAAATTAGACAAAGGTTTCTAACCATCAGAGGAGTGAAATTCTGGAACAGCCTTCCAAGGGGAGCAGTGGGGCAAAAGATATATCTGGCTTCAAGACTAAGCTTGATAAATTTATGGTGGGGATGATATGATGGGATAGCCTAATTTTGGCAATTAATAGATCTTTGACTATTAGTGGTAAATATGCCCAATGGCCTGTGATGGGATGTTGGATGGGGTGGGATCTTAGTTACTACAGAGAATTCTTTCCTGGGTGTCTGGCTGGTGAGTCTTGCCCACATGCTCAGGGTTTAGCTGATCGCCATATTTGGGATCAGGAAGGAATTTTCCTCCAGGGTAGAGTGGCAGAGGCGCTGGGGGTAGTGGGGGGTTCGCCTTCCTCTGCAGCGTGGGGCATGGGTCACTTGCTGGAGGATTCTCTGCACCTTGAAGTCTTTAAACCACTATTTGAGGACTTCAATAGCTCAGACATAGGTTAGGGGTTTGATAAAGGAGTGGGTGGGTGAGATTCTGTGGTCTGCGTTGTGCAGGAGGTCAGACTAGATGATCATAATGGTCCCTTCTGACCTTAAAGTCTATGATTTAACCTTCTGCTGGTGACATCAGACTCCGATGATGAAAATGAATATGCGTCTGTCTACACTGCTTTGGATCATTATCAAGCAGAACCGGTCATCGGCATGGACACATTTGGCACGTAAATATCTTGCGAGGCCAGCTACAACGGTACCATGCGAACGCCTGTTCTCACTTTCAGGTGACATTGTAAACAAGAAGCAGGCAGCATTATCTCCTGCAAATGTAAACAAACTTGTTTGAGCGATTGGCTGAACAAGAAGTAGGACTGAGTGGATTTGTAGGCTCTAAAGTTCTTATTTTTGAATGCAGTTATTTTTTTGTACATAATTCTACATTTG
This sequence comes from Chrysemys picta bellii, assembly GCF_011386835.1. Lineage (NCBI taxonomy): Eukaryota > Metazoa > Chordata > Testudines > Emydidae > Chrysemys > Chrysemys picta. The sequence continues at coordinate 27,153,691 of NC_088796.1, read as the reverse complement.
TAAATTCAATTTTCATGATAGAGATTGCACTACATTATTCGTATTAGGTGAATTGAAAATACTATTTCTTTTGTTTTTACAAATATTTGTAATAAAAAATAATACAAAGTGAGCACTGTACACTTTGTATTCTGTGTGGTAACTGAAATCAATCTATTTGAAAATGTAGAAAACATCCAAAAATATTTAAATAAATGGTATTCTGTTATTCTTTAACAGTGTGATTAATCACAATTAATTTTTAATCACTTGACAGCCCTAATTAGTGGGCAAAATAATGGGGATAGGCTATTATACACATCACTCCCTTTTTGGGTCCTTAAAGAAATATTTGGTGGGGGAAAGGGTATAAGAATAGGAAGACTACTGAAGCAAGTTTCAGTACCATGGCTACCATCCCAATTGTCTCCTGAGATCTCCTTCATCCTAATCCTAAAAGCTGTCCTGATCAGGCCAGAGAGAGAGGGACCCAAAAATATTGCCACCTCTATTGGCTCCAGCTGAATCCCCAACACCATCTGGGATGAAATGGGACAGGGATGAAATGGGACAGGGCTTTAACTAAAGTAGAAGCAGCAACAGCTCCAGTCAATCTCAACTAACTTTTTGCCTATCCCCAAAAGGACAGTTATTACTACCCAAGAGACTGTCAAAGAAGGGTATCTTTTTCTTTTTAAAATCTCTCTCCAGCTAAAGAGAAACAAAGGATCTTGTTAAAATGAAAGCCTTACTTAATATTGTACATTACAAATGCTGTAACTGTTCCTTCTATCTGTATCTTTAATAAAAAGTTTAAAAGATTTTTAACGATGTTTGCATTGTTCTAAACAGGCTGAGACCTGTGTGTACCAAACCTGGAACTTGATTAATGCTGGCCAGTGTTTGCGATATGTTAACGGCTTTGGCCAATCTAACTAAATAAGCTCGGGCAAATGTTTGGAACCCAATTAACATCTAATAAATAAATCTAACTAAATATTCATCCCTCTCTGGGTCACTGCAGGAGGAGTCTGAGAACAAAACCGCAGGATGTGTTAATTAACTAGATCCTTACCAAGCACTACAGAAGTTTGAAATTCAAAGAGAAAACCTTTGCAATAAATACTTGCTAGTGGTAGAAAAGCCCCCTTTCAAAAGCCACCAGTGGAACCTCAAGGGCTGTTGTTGGCCATGGATGGGGGGGGGGGGGGGCGAGGGGATATAAACTTGACCGCCACCATCCCCCAAATCACCACCCATGTTGGGTGCCCAGGAAGGAGTCATCCTCCCCTGGAAAATAAACGGAGTAAAGAGAGAAGAGAGCGGGAGAGAGGCGCTAGCGGAAGAGGGGTACTCACTGCCTTGGCTGATGGAGCTGTCTCAGTGACTGAGTGACGCTCGTCGCGAAGGCGTCCAGCCTGGCTAGGGGAAGGCACCTGGAGCGGGGCACGTGCTGCATGCAGAGCCCTCCCTTCCCCCGCTCGTTAGCAGGGATTGGGAAGCTGGGAGTCTGAGCAGCTGGGCCGGGCTTCAGTGTGTGTCAGCCAGGGCTGCTCCGGCTCCGTGCTCGCCAGCTGTCCCCGGGGTGAATCAGCCACCCCGGCTGGCTTTACGGGAACGGCGGCTTGGAGCGGGAGGGGGCTGCACTTTCCCGCCTCCTTCTCGGCGCGGGGGGCCGCGCAGCGGCCGCAGTTCCACGTGCGGGGGCCGGGTGCTTCAGCCCCAGCGAGGGCGGGCGGGCGCGCGGCCAGCGCATTCCACGCCCGGCCGCCGCTCTCCGCCGCGGGTGATGCGGTAGGAAATTCCCTGCCCTCCAGCTCCGGGAAGTTGAATCACTTCAGCGGGCTGGAGGGTCCGTTTTCCCAGGCGGAGGTGGCTGGAACTTGCTTTATCTTGGCCCGTTTCCCACGCCCCCGGGGCCAGCTGGGAGGCAGACCGAGGAGGGTTGAATTAGGGTCATGGGCGGGCTGAGTCTGTCCTGCGGGGACCTAGTCCGACAAGAAGGGGACAGCGAGAGCGCTGCTGGTGTCCTGCGTGCGGAGAGGGGTTGAGTCTAGCTCTGGGTTCGCTAACACGTGTTAGCTACCCCCGACCTGCGCGTGCTGGCTGGCCTTAGGAAGCACCTTTAGCTGGTCGTGTTCTGGGCTCCTGCCTCCAGGCTGTCACCCAGTCAGCGTGTTGGCTAAGCCCCACCTAAACTCGACCACTTTTCCTAAGTAAAGATAAAGCCAGTCTTGTGTGCGAGCCCTTTCAGCCCCGCACCTCCCCGGTTATGGCCCAGGAGGGGAGAGACTTAAGATCGGATGAGGAGTCAGAAGGGGAGAGACTGGGAAGGGGGACCAGCCAGGTTGTCACTCTCCAATCAGCTCTCTTTAGGAGGGGTGCCTGGTGTGCCTACTGCTTCTTACTCCCAACCTCGAGATCATTTTATGGGGAGGTCAGGGGCCTGCTCTCTCTTCCCATCTGGTAGCAGCATGACCAGGAAACACTGGCTTCCACTGAAGAATCCCAGTGCCTTTTGTCATCCAAAGACAGGTAGGTAGTCAGGGCCCATGCAAGGATATTTTGCGCCCTAGGTGAAACTTCCACCTTGCGCCCCCCCCCCCCACCCCCAGCCCTGTGGCAGCTTCCCCCCCCCCCCCGCCCTGAGGCAGCTCCCCCCCCTCGGGGAGCCGTGCGGCAGCTCCCCACCCCAGCTCACCTCTGCTCCGCCTCCTCCCCAAGCACGCCGCCCCCGCTCTAATTCTCCTCCCCTCCCAGGCTTGCGGCGCCAAACAGATGATTGGCGCCACAAGCCTGGGAGGCGGGAGAAGTGGAGCGGCCGCTGAGCGGGGAGAGGGAGTCTGAGCCGCATGTGTCAGCGCACCGCCGGCAGCCCAGCCCAGGAACGCTGTAAAAAAAAATTGGGGGCACTGCTTTTTGGCGCCCCCAAATCTTGGCACCCTAGGCAACTGCCTAGTTTGCCTAAATGGTAACACCGGCCCTGGGGACCGGCGGGAGGGATGAAGTGAGTCCGACTGGAACTGCTAGAGCGAGAGGACTGGGACAAAGGGCAGCTGGAGTAGAGGTGGGAGGAGATCGGGACCAGGAGCCAGTGTGGTTGGGGGAGGACTGGATGTTGAATGAGGAGCCTAGAAGGCAAGACTGGAACTGGGATAGCATTGGGGACTGAGGACTGACACAGCAAGGAGACAGGACTCACGTCACGAGGAGGAGGAGTTGGGGAGGGGGTTATGAGAAGGAGTTGGTGCAGGGACAGAAAGGGGTTGACCTGGGGCTGGGGAGGGGGCAAACAGGCAGAAGAGTCTGATCACTAGAGCACACTCCCTCCAAAACCTGGAACTGAACCCAAGATTCCTGAGCCATTACCATTCCTGTGCTCTCAGCAAACATCCGTAACTCTCAAATCTCTCTCTGTCTAGTGTAGTGGATGCCTACGGCTTTGATGTTAAAGATCACAGACGCAGGGCCAGGCAACAGAATTTGGCTTGCATGCAGCCATGGTAAGCCATTGTCTTTTGGCTTCTGCAACCTTCATTAAAGCAGCGCCCTCCTTTCCCATACCAAGCAAAGCCCATTGAGTGCTGCGGTTTTCCTGTTAACGTGCAGCAGCAGAAACCAAAATACCTCCCACCCCCATCCAATTCTCTGGGATGATTACTTTACCCCTCCCCACACCACGTGGCTGATATCAGAGAAGATCCCTGCTAGCCAAACGCGAAAAGCTCAGCGCCAATGTCGCTCCCCCCCCCCCCCCGCACTTGGCTAACTGCAGGGAAGGATTTCTTTTCAGACACAGGCAAATAGTCCAGTAGGAACAGCCACTTCTGTCCCCTTCATTAAATTCCCATATTTCAACCAGGTTATCATGAACAATATCACTCTCCTGGGGATAACACAGTGAGATAAATGTTGCTTGAATGCCAGCAAACACCGGGACCGTATGCTGCCAGGCTTTGTCATGCAATGATACCAGATTACTTGCTACTAGCATGGCGTGGTCAAGTGTCCTACCATGGAGAACAGAATACGGCTGCACTGCCCAGAAACCTTCTGCAAAGGCTTTTGGAGTACCTCGAGGAGAGCTTCATGGAGATGTCCCTGGAGGATTACCGCTCCATCCCCAGACACGTTAACAGACTTTTCCAGTAGGTGCACTGGCTGCGAATGCATCTCAAGTCCTCAGGGCAAATTAATCATTAAAAAACACTTGCTTTTAAACCATGTTTTATATTTACAAAGGTACACTCACCAGAGGTCCCTTTCATGGCCTCATTGTCTGGGATACCGCCTTGGGAGGGTACTTCAGTCAGGCTGTGAAAAAGATCCTGGCTGTTGGGGAGAACGGAGTGCTGTGTGCTCTCCACAAGCTCGTCCTCCTCCTCCTCATCTTCCCCATCCGCAGAATCCTCAGGCATGTCTGAGAGTACTGCCTCCTCGGAATCCACGGTCAGAGGTGGGGTAGTGGTGACGGCCCCCCCTAGAATTGCATGCAGCTCAGCGTAGACCCAGAGCGACCGTTTGCTTCCTTTGTTTTTTGATAGGCTTGTCTGAGCTCCTTAACTTTCACGCAGCACTGATATGAGTCCCTATTGTGGCCTCTCTCCATCATGCCCTTGGAGATTTTTTCAAATGTTTTGGCATTTCATCCTTTGGAACGTAGTTCTGCTAGCATGGAATCCTCTCCCCATATAGTGATCAGATCCAGTACCTCCAGTACGGTCCATGCTGGTGCTCTTTTTCGATTCTCGGACTGCATGGTTACCTGTGCTGATGACCTCTGCATGGTCACCTGTGCTCTCCACGCTGGGCAAACAGGAAATGAAATTCAAAAGTTCGCGGGGCTTTTCCTGTCTACCTGGCCAGTTCATCCAAGTTCAGATTGCTGTCCACAGCGGTCGCAATGGCGCACTGCGGGATAGCTCCTGGAGGCCAATACTGTCGAATTTCGTTCACACTAACCCTAATTCGAACTGGCAATGTTGATTTTGGCGCTACTCTCCTCGTCGGAGAGGAGTACAGAAATCGATTTTAAGAGCCCTTTATGTCTAAGTAAATGGCTTCGTTGTGGGGACTGGTGCAGGGTTAATTCGATTTAACGCTGCTAAATTCGACCTAAACTCATAGTGTAGACCAGGCCTTGTTCCTCATCCAATAGTTTGGTTTCTGCTGCTGCACGTTAACAGGAAAACCGCAGCACTCAATGGGCTTTGCTTGGTATGGGAAAGGAGGGCGCTGCTTTTATGAAGGTTGCAGAAGCCAAAAGACAATGGCTTACCATGGCTGCATGCAAGCCAAATTCTGTTGCCTGGCCCTGCGTCTGTGATCTTTAACATCAAAGCCGTAGGCATTCAATATAAGATGCAAAATTCAACCTTGTACCGAAATCACATGTGCTATGTAATGTGAATAGTGTTGTTCACCGTGAAAGAATATAAGCATTGTTCTGTAAAATGTATCTTCTCTCCCTTTTTTCCTTCCCTCCCGCAGCTGCACATTTTTCAAGCCTCCCTCCTCCGTCCCGAAGGCTATCTCAGATAAGGTGGCGAAAAAAACGCACGCGAGACGACATGTTTTCTGAAATCGTGCAATCAACCCGCGATGAAAGAGCTCATCTTAAAGAGTGGAAGGACACGGTATCAAAGTACAGGAAAGATGCCAGTGAACGTGAGGCCATGAGGGACGCTCGAGATGAGAGGTGGCAGGCTGCGATGCTGGGGCTGCTGCGTGATCAAACGGACATGCTCCGGCGTCTGGTGGAGCTTCAGGAATGGCAGCAGGATCACAGAGTGCCACTGCAGCCCCTGTATAAACGCCCTCCCCCTCACCATGTTCAATAGGCACCTCATCCAGATGCCCAAGAACGCAGGGGGGGGTTCCATGCACCCTCCCACTCCACCCCAGTGGACAGCCCAAGCAAAAGGCTGTCATTATTTTGAACTTTTGAAGTGGCCTTTTCCTTCCCTCCTATCCTCCTCCCAAACCCACCCGGGCTACCTTGTCAGTTCTCTCCCTATGTTTATAATCAATTAATAAAGAATACATGATTTTTAAATGATAGTGACTTTATTTCCTTTGAAAGCAAGCTGTGATCGAAGGGGGGAGGGCGGTTTGCTTATAGGGAATGAGTCAATCAAGGGGGGTGGGTTTTCATCAAGGAGCAACAAACAGAATTTTCACACTGTAGCCTGAGGGGTCATGAAACTGGTTTTCAAAGCTTCTCTGATGTGCAGCGCTTCCTGGTGTGCTTGTCTAATCGCCCTGGTGTCTGGCTGCGCGTAATCAGTGGCCAGGCAATTTGCCTCAACCTCCCACCCAGCCATAAAGGTCTCCCCCTTACTCTCTCAGAGATTGTGGAGCACACAGCAAGCAGCAATAACAAAGGGAATATTGGTTTGGCTGAGGTCTGAGAGAGTCAGTAATATACACCAGTGACCCTTTAAACGTCCAAAGGCACATTCTACCACCATTCAGCACTTGCTCAGCCTGTAGTTGAACAGCTCCTGACTACTGTCCAGGCTGCCTGTGTATGGCTTTATGAGCCATGGCATTAAGGGGTAGACTGGGTCCCCAAGGATAACTATAGGCAGCTCAACATCCCCAACAGTTATTTGCTGGTCTGGGAAGTAAATCCCTTGCTGCAGCCATTTAAACAGATTAGAGTTCCTGAAGATGCGAGCGTCATGAACCCTTCCCGGCCATCCCACGTTGATGTTGGTGAAACGTCCCTTGTGATCCACCAGTGCTTGCAGCACCATTGAAAAGTAACCCTTCTGGTTTATGTACTGGCTGCCCTGGTGCTCCAGTGCCAAGATAGGGATATGGGTTCCATCTATCGCCCCACCAGAGTTAGGGAATCCCATTGCAGCAAAGCCATCCAGTATGACCTGCACATTTCCCAGAGTCACTACCTTTGGTAGCAGCAGCTCAGTGATTGCTTTAGCTACTTGCATCATAGCAGCCCCCACAGTAGATTTGCCCACTCCAAATTGATTACTGACTGACCAGTAGCTGTCTGGCATTGCAAGCTTCCACAGGTCTATCGCCACTCGCTTCTCAACTGTGAGGGCTGCTCTCATCTTGGTATTCTGGTGCTTCAGGGCAGGGGAAAGCAAGTCACAAAGTTCCATGAAAGTGCCCTTACGCATGCAAAAATTTCGCAGCCACTGGGAATCGTCCCACACCTGCAACACTATGAGGTCCCACCAGTCTGTGCTTGTTTCCCAGGCCCAAAATCAGCGTTCCATGGCTAGACCCTTCCCCATTAACAACATGATCTCCATAGCGTTGGGGCCTGCGGTTTGAGAGAATTCTGTGTCCATGTCCTCATCACTCTTGTCGCCATGCTGCAGTCGCCACCGCCTCCTCGCCTGGTTTTGCAGGTTCTGGTTCAGCATAAACTGCACGATAATGCGCGAGGTGTTTACAATGTACATGACTGCTGTCTTGAGCTGAGCGGACTCCATGCTTGCCATGGTATGGCATCTGCACAGTTCACCCAGGAAAAAAGGCGCGAAATGGTTGTCTGCCTTTGCTTTCCTGGAGGGAGGGGAAGGATGTACCCAGAACCACCCGCGACAATGTTTTTGGCCCCATCAGGCATTGGGATCTCAACCCAGAATTCCAATGGTGGGGGAGACTGCGGGAACTATGGAATAGCTACCCACAATGCAACACTCTGGAAGTTGACGCTAGCCTCAGTACATGGACGCACACCGCCGAATTAATATGCTTAGTGTGGCCGCATACACTCGACTTCATACAATCGGTTGCCAAAAATCGAATTCTGTAAATTCAGAGTAATCACATAGTGTAGACATACCCCAAGTACTGTTATCTATTACTCAGGTAGCTGAAGTGGTAGGAGTCTGTGCAATGGATCTAAAGGTTCCAATCCTATTAATGACCGAGTATGATTCTGCATGACTGAAATTCTGTTTTTAAAGTTTGTTTTTGGAGAAACCTAGCACATTATATATTATACACACACTATGTTAAATGAATGCTAGGTTGAAAAGTCAAGCTGTTAAAAATTAGGAAATGCCAGAATTAAGGCTATCTCTGCATATGCATTATGACAGTCTTTAATTATGTGATCCCATGCTATTTTTCCACAGAATCCTGCTTTATTCAGTACACAGGATGGACCAAAGTTCTGTGACTGAATCAGGGTTGTGCAGTGAGGGAGACTGTTATCTGTAAGTGCCCTGTCTCATTTTGTGCAAAAGCTGGAAGGTGTGTAGTGAATGAAGGTAATGAAGTAGGGGATTGCAGATAGAGAAAGGGTGCTTTCATGGTTAAGCCAGTTGGATGCTGCCCTGGAGAAGTGTGTTATATTGCTGCCCCTTCCACAGTTTCTGGGTGAACCACTTCAAGCAAACTTTTCTCAGATGGCCACTAGTTGTCTGTTCCTCATTTTTTGAAGGCTCTACTTGCAACACTGGGGCTAAGCAGTCAGAGCTGCAACTGAAGTTGATGGGAGTGCTGCTCTGAATCTGTAAATTCCTATATAATGTTAAGTACCTGGAAAATAAGATCCTAGGCAACCAAAATTAGTGGACACTTGATTTTAATCTTTCTGTGCCTCAGTTCCCCCTCACCTCACAGGGATACTATGAAAATAAATCAGTTAATGTTTATGAATCACTCAGATATTATTGTGATAAGCAGCAGAGAAAAGCCTACGAGTATTCAGAGCATGGCTTGAATAATAAACATGGCATGGAGTATATTTTTCCTCTGGGGAAAAATAGTATGTGATCAAGTAATTAAAGACTTTATCATAATGCATGTACAAAGGGGGCTGAATTAAGTTTGCACAGGCAACCTTACTTCTGGCATTTCCTAACTTTTGCGTGAGACTTTGCAACCTTAATGTCTTCTTAATGTGGGGGAGAGGGGATGTCTTATTTTAAAGACTCCGTATGAAGCCAAGTCCATCTTCTGAGTTTCCTAGTCTGTATTTGAATATTTGTCTTTTAGGCCCTGCTTCTGCAATTACATAGGCATCCACCTGGAACATTGCTGAAATCAATAGGGTTCCATGTGCACTCTACTCCTGGGGGAATTCTGCACCAAAAATTCTGTGTACAATATTTTTAAATTCTGCAAAATTCTGCATATTTTATTTGTCAAAATAATACAATATAATCAAGTTTCAGTTATTTTTGGTCATTTATTTCAAAATACCTGGCAGCAAGTATGCCTGTAACAATACAGACAACAAAAAAGATTCAGAAAATGTTTTTTGACAAATAGATTCCTTACTAGGCATATTAATACAGAACGCCGAGTAATAATTAATTTAAACTACAGTACAGAACCATATTTCCTGCATGCCTCCGAAGCAGTGCAAAGGCATGGGGGAGTCAGGGGTAATGGAGGATCTGAGGGAGAGGAAAGTAAATTGCTGGGAAGGAGCCTGGATGTGACCTTGGAGGGTTGTTGGGTATTGGTGAGAAAAGTATGGAACAGGTATTTTTTGGGGGGAGGGATTGTTAGGGAGCTTCCCCCATGCAGACCCTGGCTGACCCCTAGCCTCTCCCATTCAGTCGGGCACATCCTGCATCCTCATGTGTCCTTGCACCCCCTGTCCACAGGTGTCCCTCCACCCCCACTTAGACACTCATTCCCCTCATTCCCATGTGGGCCTGCACCCCCTCCCCTGTCCCCATGTGTCTCTGTGCCCCCACTCAGCCACCCTCTGTCCCTATGTAGCTCTTCACCCCCTCCCCTATCACTGTGTGGCCTTGCACCTCCCTCCCCCATGTGGCCATGTGCCTCCACTCCCATTCAGCCCCAGCCCCAGTCTGTCCTCCCCCACAAGTCCTTATGAGCTTCTGCCTGACCCCCCCCCCTCCCCACACCCTACACTGTCTGTCTCCCCATACTACCTATCTCCTGACCTGGCCTGACAGGTGCTGCGAAGAAGGCAAGCTCTTTCTCTTCCCTAGTTAGCTGGGAGCTGCTGCTGTAGTCTATCGCCACAGCACCCTCTGGTGGGCAAAAGGTGGAACTGCCACAACATTTTGGCAGAAGCTTTTTTCTGTGCAAAAAATTTAAAAGATGCATGGCTCATTAATTATGCACAAGTGCAGTAGTGCAGAATTCCCCCAGGAGTAGCACTCCCATCTTGTCTGTTGCAGGACTGGGACCTTTGATTATAAACTCCTCAAGGAAGAAACCATGTCTCGCACAGAGCAGAGCACACTAGTAGCATTGATCAAGTAATACACAAACAATATATGTACATCTGGAATGCACTTATCAAGAGATCCACTTACTGCAGACTCTGTTTTCCCCACAGGGTTAGAGAGCTATAGACACAGCTGAGAGTCCTGGCTTAGGCTCAGCCCTGATAAAATGGAAGTGAAGTTGATAAGCAGGGGATGGAGGGAGGCAGAAGACTGCTTTGAAGGGTGAGGGCACATTCTATTGGAGGTGCTATTTAAGTCCTTATAGACTAGTGCATGGAGCACTGGATGGGGATTCAGGAGACCTGGGCTGTATTTCTGGTGCCGCTATTGGCCTGCTAGGTGACCTTGGGTAAGTCACCCCACTCTGTGACCCTATTTCTAAAACAAGGGTAACCATAGGACTGCAAGAGACTTCGAGACCATCTAATCCAGTCCCCTGCAGTCATAACAGGACTAAGTATTTTCTAGACCATCCCAGGCAGGTATTTGTCTAACCTGCTCTTAAAAATCTTCAATGATGGAGATTCCACAATCTCCCAATGCAATTTATTCCAGTGCTTAACTACCCTGACAGAAGGTTTTTACTAATGTTCAACCTAAACTGCTCTTGCTGCAGTTTAAGCCCATTGCTTCTTGTCCTATCCTCAGAGGTTAAGGAGAACAATTTTTCTCCATCCTCCTTGTAAACAACCTTTTATGTACTTGAAAAGTGTTATCATGTCCCCTCTCAGTCTTTTCTTCTCTAGACTAAACATATCCAATGTTTTTGATGTTCCCTCATAAATCATGTTTTCTAGACCTTTAATCATTTTTGTTGTTCTTCTCTGAACTTTCTACAGTTTGTTCACATCTTTCCTGAAATGTGGTGCCCAGAACTGGACACAATATTCCAGTTGAGAACTAATCAGCGTGGAGTAGAGCAGAAGAATTACTTCTCGTGTCTTGCTTTCAACATTCCTGCTAATACATCACTAGTAATGATCCTGACTCCCTTCACTTTGAGATCTGCTAAGTGCTACATAGGAGCTAGGTATTAATCGTTTCTGGATCATGTTACATTTGTCTCTGCTCCTCGGTGCTCAGAAAATGGCCTTTTCCCAACCTCTGTGGCTGGCCTACTGGAGCTGTGACTTCTCTGATGTGGCTCTTCCATACTACATGAAGCTCCAAGTGCAGCAACCCTTCAAAAGTCTCTGGAAGTTGGCTAATGCAGAATGTAGCAGCTCATCCTTTGAATGCATCACAGCGTTATGCTACCTATCTGCCTTCTCGTAGAATTCAAGGTATGTTTATGTCTGAAATCACACTGCCTGATCTGGGATCATGTTGTTTGAGAGAGCACCTCTCTCTGTGTCCCATCTTGGCAGCTGTGATCAGCTGGGGTCACTCTTGCTGTTGCGCCTAGACACATAAATATAGAAAAGCTTATTGCAAATATTTGTTAGACTGCTACATGAATTTGATGTAATTATGTTTTTGTCCCTTTTGTGTTCACTTTCTGCAAATATTCATGTGAATTTGTTTTACCAGTAGGAATGTTCAAGGAAAATGACTTTTGAGCGCATGCTAATTTTAAATGAGTTTCCAGTTAGAAAACAGAAACAGCATCATGTGATTTATGTGAACAGTCACAATTTCTCAATACGGTCCATGTTTTGGATTTTCAATAACAAACCACTGAATAAACAAATTAAGAAAAATGTGGTTGCTTCATTTTGAACAATGAATAAATCCAAGATGATTGTGATCTGTTCAAACAGAGAGAGGAATCAGATCCACAGAAGAAGGATTGTATTGTGGTGGACACCAGGAGATCTGGGTTTAGTTTCTGACTTCAAGTGTAACCTTGAAAGTCACTTAACTTCTACTGACTCAGTTCTCCATCTGTGAATTGGGGATAATACTTCCTTTCTGTCTCGTCCATGTATACTGTAAAATTCTTCAGGGCACAGATTGTCTCTTTCTATTGTCTGTACAACACCTAGCACAAAAGGACCCCAATCCCAGCTGGAGCCTATAGGCACCACTATAAAAAAAATGTTTCTGCAAATAGAAACAGTGTATTAACTAGCTACAATAGATGAGGTAAATCAGGTGCTGATTTTAGAGTTAGATTTGAATATCAACCTTACTTTTGTCAGTTTAAATCTAATGTTTTAATAGATCTTTATATAAACAATAAACCTTTCACTTTTGTGGTGCTACCTGTACTTAAAACTGACTATACATTTACACATTAAACTCATTACTATAGCATCTAAGCATCTAAACCCAGCTCTTCTCTGGTAAGGTCTATATTTCACAAAAACACTCATAGCTTTACCCTCATCTTCTTTCATCTCTCTGTAAATACAGATTAAGTATTCTATTTACTTTGGCATACCAATTATTTTTACTGAGTACTGACTTTTACAATGTGGTAAATATGCCCCTTACGAATAACTTGCAGATTTTTTCAATGATTTGGGATGGAATGAAGCCATTGGAACAATGCTACCTACATTCACAGTGACTCTTCTAAAGAAAAGGGAACAAATATATACAGTATCCATGGTGGAGACAGTATATATGAAAAAGGATTGCATATGGCAGGCACTGATTCAGAGATTCCACAGAATAAGAGTAACAGGCTTATGAAATGTTTCACAAAAGACTAGGGCAATGGAAGACTTTCCAGTAACACATTATCGAAGAAATATCTTTTTCTATATTTTATGAGTGTCTGTTATTTCTTGAAAACAGTCTTTAGGAATTCATTGTTAGCATCCCATGGGATACTCTGGGCAGCTCACTCCAGATGTTTAGCCTCTTTTAAAAGCCAACTAACTTGTATGAAAAAAATCTAACGCCCTTTTAAATGGGAAATAATACATGGGAGCAGTTGCCAAAAAAGTAATAGCAACACTTTTCTTTCTCTGTGGGCAAGTTCCTCCCGCAACATTTTATTTCTAACCGAAATGAATTTAAAAAAGGAGTTAGTACATATAAAAGGTGCAGCATTGGAGTGAGAAACCACTTTAATTGTTAGCTGACATGCTATGTGATGGTGTTTGGGAAGATAAAGTTTACTATTTGTTCAGACCATAAGATGGCGAGGTTTATGGCAGATCTTCGTTCCTGTGGCAGTTTCTATCTTAGAACAAGCCCTGAGAAAATTAAAATCTGCTGCACAAATGAGCTTCACTATTGCAGTAGCCGAGGAGGAGAGTTGTCGAAAGAAATATCTGAGCAAGTGCTGACTTGTACCACAGCCTTGTACTGCCCTGGCGTCAATTTCTTCTTTAAAAGTCTGAATTCCTAAGTCGTATCACTGATTGGGTAACAACTAAAGTACACAGCAGCATGGTGATGCAGAGAAGTGTTATATCAAGAGAGCGTATATGTGATTGGCTCAGTAGGACTACATTTATTATAATGTGTAAGAGAATGCTTAGGTTTGTACAAGAATGAAAATTCAATACCATTGAGACCAGTAACAAGATCATTATCAGAAAAAATGCTCAGGATCATATGCCATTGTTTTCTGTACAACTGTTACACACACACACACACAATTAAAAAAATTTCAGGTTCCAAAGTCAAGCACTAAAAAGTTAGGAAATGATCAATTTAAGATTGCAAGCTTAATTCAGCCCCCTTGTACCTATCCATTGTGATACAGTCTTTTATTACATGATCACATCCTATCTTTTCCAGAGGACCCCTGCCTCACTCGGTGCACAGGATAGGCAGTGTTCAGGGGAAGGCAGTGGAGGCCAGGAGTGATTGTGGGGAGGGAAGCCCAGGGAGGCAGTGGGGGTCAGGGGGGATTGGGGGACCAGGGGAGGCAGTGGGGGCTAGTGGTAGTGGGGAGGGGCCAGGTTGCCAAAATACAAGTTTGCCCAGAGCACCATTTTCCCTAAGACTGACCCTGGCAGGACCGGCCTTGAGGGTGGGTGATATGGGTGATTGCCCAGTGTGTCATGGTCAGGGGGCACCATGGTCAAGAGGGTGTTGCTGGAGGGTGCCTTACCAGGAAGTTGACCATGACTGTGGTGGTGAGGGGGAGTGGCCTGCCATTGTGCTCACCCACTAGCAGCAGTTACCAGTTGCCTATGCTGGGCACAATACTCCAGTTGAGGCCTTATCAGTGCTGGGTAGAGTGGAAGAATGATTTCTCATGTCCTGCTTACAACAATCCCGCTGATACAGTCCAACATGATGTTAACCCTTTTTGCAATAGTGTTACATTGCTGACTCATATTTAGTTTGCGATCCACTATAACCCCCAGATCCTTTTCTGCAGTACTCCTTCCTAGGCAATCATCTCCCATTTTGTATTTGTGCAATTGATTATTCCTTCCTAAGCATAGTACTTTGAATTTGTCCTTACTGAATTTCATCCTATTTATTTCAGACCATTTCTTCAATTTGTCAAGATCCTCTTGAATTCTAATCCTATCCTCCAAAGAGCTTGCAACTCTCCCAGCATGGTATTGTCCATCAACTTTATAAGCGTACTCTCTGTCATTATCCAAATCACTTATGAAAATATTGAATAGTACCAGACCTAGGATAGATTCCTGCTAGACCTCGCTTAATATGCCCTTCCACTTGACTTTGGGCCACTGATAACTACTCTGAGTACAACTTTCCAACCAGTTGTACACCCACCTCATAGGCTATATTTTCCTAGTTTGCTTATGAGAAGGTCATGTGACACAGAATCAAAAGCCTTACTAAAGTCAAGATACACCACATCTACTGCTTCCCCCCATTCACAAAGCTTGTTACCATGTCAAAGAAGGATATTAGGTTACTTTGATATGATTTGTTCTTGACAAATCCTTGTTGACTGTTGCTTATCATTTTATCATCTCCTAAGTGCTTACAAATTGATTATTTGATTTATTTGCTCCATTATCTTTCCAGTAGCAAATTAAGATGGTCTATAATTGCCTGGGTTGTTCTTATTCCTCTTTTTATAGATAGATACTGTATTTGCTCTTTTTCCAGTTCTCTGATATCTCATCTGTCCTCCACAAGTTTTCAAAGATAATTGCTAATGACTCGGATCTCTTCAGCCAGTTCCTTAAGAGCAGGTCCGGTGCAACCACTAGGCGAAATAGGCGGTCGCCTAGGGTGCCAAGTGGTTGGGGGCATCCGAGATTTTTCCTCCCTTCCCTCCCTTCCCCTCACAGAGTGAGGCGTGGCTGATTGGGCGCCTGGGCCTGATTTAGCTGCTCCCATTGGCCTCCAGCAGCCAGAGCCTCTCCCCCTCCCCCCTCGCCTTGCCTCAGCATCGTGTTGCCAGCACGCTGCTAGGGAGGGGCTGTGTGCTCCGCAGCCTGTTTGTTTTGGCTCCACGTGGAGCCAGCGGCTGGAGCGGCATGGTGGTAAGGGGAGTCCTGGGGGGGCTATCGGGGGCGGGAGGAGGGTTGGATGGGGCGGGAGTTCTGAGGGGGGGCCTGTTAGGGGTTGGGAGTGTAGGAGCTGGATTTTATAATGTACTATGAGAATTAATGTATGATTTGATTTCATCCTGTCAGCCACCCTTTTTGAATAGCAGAAAGGAATGACAGACCAGAACAATCCTTATGACTGATTATGGACACCCTTTTGTTTTAGAATAAGTTATAAAGCTACTATGGTTTCCTATATGTATTACAAATTAGGAAGTAAGAGACAGGATTCTCTATTGTATCTATGTTAAGATTAGAGGGATGTTGAGAGCCTGAAGCCCCAATGTGAATTGTTTTAGTTATAAGATTTAGCAAGGCTTGATTTACAATGTATTCTGCTGAATATACAATACTGCTGTCTGTATACCTGTGAAGGTTTCTGTAAGAGATTGTTTGTGTGAATGAGGAATGCATGCATCAGGAAAAGATAAGGTGTGAAAGTCATCACAAATGTCCAGATGGTCAAGAAGAAGTGAGAGACTTGGAAAGACCAGGAGACAATCAGAAAACATCCATTGTATCCGATGTTAAACATGTTAGCAGCAATGACGACCTCAGAGGTGAGGCAGGCACCCCCGAAGGCGAGACAAAAAATAGGAGATAACGATGGGAAGCTGGACAATAACCATCAAATGATAACACCACTTAAGGACTAATGATTACAGGATAACATTGCAAAATGCATGGACTCAAATGAGAATTTATAACTATAAAGCTGGGGTGTTTTGCCATGGAACTCTGGGTTCAGTCCTGCAAAGCCTCGGAGCATCGGATCGCAACCGACAGAACCCAGCTCCACACTCGTGCTCAATCTAACTGGCCATTAGATTGACTCGAGCTACAACAGACTGGTAACTATAAACATCACTGGCAGGACTGTGTGTGTGTGTGTGTGTGTGTGTGTGTGTGTGTACATGTGTGTGTGTCTAAAAAGCATATGCTAACTGTGGTATTCTCAATAAATGCTGTGTATTTACCTTCCTCTATAAAGATCCCATGTGCTTTGTACGAGCATAACAGGAGTGTGGAGAGGGATTGGAGCAGTCAGGGGACAGGGAGCAGGGCAAGGGTCGGATGGATCAGGAGTTCTGGGGGGGATGTCAGGGGGCGGGGAGAGGGTTGGATGGCTCGGGAGTTCTGGGGGGAATCTCTCAGGGGGAGGATAGTGGTTGGATGGGGTGTGGGAGTCTCGGGGGTCTGTCTGGGGACAGGGGTGTGGATAAGGGTTGGGGCAGCCAGGGGACAGGTAGGGAGTAGAGTCCTAGGGAGGCAGATAGGTTCGGGGGTCTCAGGAGGGGGCAGTCAGGGGACAAGGAGCGTGGTGCTTGGGCGTTCTGAGGGGGGCGGGAAGTGGGAGGGAGTGGATGGGTGCAGCTCTCCCCCCTGTCCTCTTTTTTGATCGTTGAAATATGGTAACCCTAAAAAAGCGGTGCCCTGGCTCGGCAGGGAGGAGCCGCCTTCCAGAGGCACCGGAGAGCCAGAGCGTCGGCTTGCGGGGGTGGCGAGCCCCTTCCATGGAGGAGCCGGCATGGCACGGGGGGCAGCAGCTCTGCAAAGGCAGTGGCACTGCTAGCTGGGAACAGCTGCGCCCTCTGCCCCTCCTGCAGGCTGCAGCAATTGCATGTGGTCGGCGGCCCCCATGCTCCTCCCAACTCCCCTCTCGCCGTGCTCAGGCTCTGCGGCTCCCAGGCATGTAAGCTACCGGCCCTCAGGGCCCTGAGCCTACTCTGGGAAGGGCAGTGGCAGCTCATACTCCCGGGAGCCGCAGAGCCCGAGCGTGGCAGGGGGGAGCCAGGAGGTGCACGGGGGCTGCCGCCCGCATGCATCCACTGCAGGAGCCGCTGGGGGGGGGGGCGCCAGCCTGGGCAGGCGCACCCCCTGGTTTACCCCTCACCACGCTCAGGTTCTGCGGCTCCTGGGCATGTGAGCCGCCACTGCCCCTCCCGGAGCAGGCCCTGCGCCCTGGTGGCGGCTCACATACCCGGGAGCCGCAGAGCCCGAGCACGGCGAGGGGGCAGCCAGGGGGTGCATGGGGGGCCTGCATCTGCTGCTGCCTGTAGGACCCCCAGGGGGGATGCCTGGCCGCAGCCTGGGCAGGAGGGACGGGGGGCACGGCTGCTCCCTGCTAGCCGCACCACTGCTTTTGCAGAGCTGCTGCCCCCCTGTGCCATGCCGGCTCCTCCATGGCTGGGACTCGCCGCCCCCGCAAGCCGATGCTCTGGCTCTCCGGTGCCTCCAGAAGGCGGTTCCTCCCTGCCAAACTGCTGCAGCGGCCCAAGCCCGGCAAAGCCAGTGAGTGGACACGGGGCGGGGACCGCCGGGGTGGGGAGGGCTCGTGGGGGGGGCGGCCTGTGCAGCCTCCAGGGGAGTTCAGGGGGCAGGGAGGGGGGAACCTGGGCTGGGGAGCAGCCCCTGGGCACGGCTGGCCCCTGGGCAGGGTGGCCCCTGGGGTCTATAAAGGCTTGTTGGGATTTGCCCCTCAATAAACCAATGTGCAGGTGGGGGGGGGGGGCGCAAGGTGGAAGTTTCGTCTAGGACACAAAATATCCTTGCACTGGCCCTGCTTAAGAGTTCTAGGATGTATTTCATCATGCCATGCTAACCTGAGGATATCTAACTTGACTAAGTAATTCTTAACTTCTTTCCCTATTTTAGCCTTAGATCCTACCCATTTACACTGATGTTCACTATGTTTGTTGTCTGCTAACTTTTTTGGTGAAAACTGAAACAAAAGAGGCATTTAACACTTTAGTAATTGCTGCATTTTCTGTTGTCGTCTTTCCCTCCTTACTGAGAGTTGGCAGCACTGCAACAGTAATTTCTTCATTACAAACCACATAACTTAAAACTGAACTTCCAACTGTCAACTCAAAAATTCCAGCAGACATCTCATAAAGAAAGAATATTCACTCTGATGAGAGAAGCTACAATTATTATTATTTATTAATATTAGTATTACAGTAGAGCCCAAGGACCAGCAAAGAATGGGGCCCCCTTATGGTTGGCACTGTACAAAGACAGAGTAGTAGATGGTCTTTACCCTGAAGACTTTAGAATGTAAACAGATGAGATGGACACAGGGTGGAGGAAGGGGATAGAACACAACAAGCAGAGTGAACTATGTGTTGGTAACAAACATGTTAGTTTCATGATTTTTTTGGAGGGGGGGAATGTTATTTCGAGGGAGATCAGCTAAATGGAAAGAGAGGTGAAGGGGCAGAAACATGGAAGGGAAGTGAGGGGGACAGGTTAGGGGAGAGGAAGATAAGGGGGCAGGTGTAGAGTGAAGCTGAGGTGAAGAGACAGGGAAGCAGGGCAAGAGGATTGGAACAAACAGTCAATCAGCACAGGTCAGAGAAAGTCCAGTCAAAACTGTAGATAGTTCTCTGAATGTCTGAGGCTACTTCCACAGCTGCTCCTACTGCCTGGAGTCTCTGGTGGTTCCTCTCTGCAGTAGGGGGTGAGGAGATGTCACCTAGTTTCCCGAGGGTATGGGGATGTGTCCCCTGCACAGTTTCAGGTTCCAGGGGAAACATGCAGAGGACGAAGGGGTAGCCCCACCTGAGCCCCATTTTACCCCCTTCTCCCTTCAGTGTTTCACAAATTGGCTTCAGGCAAGGTAGGTTGATCTAATTTTTAAGTGTAGACTAGACTACACTGTTACACAGTCACAAAAACTAAAGATGTGTCTACCAGGGAACGTTTTACCAATCATAATGGTAGAGTTAAACCAATGTAGTTATAACTCCTTGTGTGGATGCTTGTAGGCCTTGTCTACACTTAAAAGGGTTTGTCATAGATTTACCGTTAGAGCTATACTAGCAAACACCCCTAATGGAGATGCAGGAACTCTTTTAGTTTATATCAGTTCACCAAGCGAAATGAGCTATGTTGGTAAAGGGATTTTTTTTTTTTGCCAGTGTAACTGCATTTACTGTAGGGCTTTCGCTGGCCAGCCATGTTAGTTAGAGGTGTTATTTTTTTTTCATACAGGGAGGTATATTGATATAACTATATCTGTTTAATTTTACACCTTCAATTATACCAATACCTTTCCTGTGTAGACAAGGCCTAAGAGAAAATACCCACTAGTGGCAGCTAGGTGGCGCAGTAGGTTAATACATTATAAATATCCAGAAAAGTTTAGTCCCTAAAATCCTGTAAATTTCCACAGAGTCACATGTTTATTGACACAGTGAAGCATTAATAAACTTGGGAGTAGCACACTCCTCCTTGTGGCTTTCATGAATGGGAACTTTTCATACTAGTTGTTAAATGAAAGTCCACATAGAAAAGCCATGTGCAGACTCTCATGACATAACAATGACAGTCCTTTGCATCAACTTTGTTAGAATGTTCCCCAAGAACTTAGCAAACATTACTTAATTAGGCCTCACTACTGGCTTTTCTTCTTTAGGGAAAGGAGAACATCTCAGGTTTATAGATTACTCCAAAAATGTGCAATTATGGTTTCTTATAAATATTTTGCTCTTTTCCATGAAAAGGGGAGTTTATTTCTGGAGGTGAAAAGCTGCTATTTTTAAATGAGGAAAAATCACAAAACCAAAATGGATAGTTTTGCAAAGCTTCATGAACTAAGGTGAGATCTAGCACATCTTTGCTACTAAATTAGCATTTTGTGTGAAGCCAATTTGTCAAAGACATTATTTTCTTAAGTTTACATGAGGGCTAAAGATAAGAGTGTATCCCATATTAGGATGTTAGGTGCAGGAGATAACAGTATGGCCACTAATAATTTATTTATATTCTCTAGAAGAGGTCAACACAGAAGTTATCATTACTCAGACAGCTGCATGTAGGAAAATTGTTGCAGCTGAGGGATAGTTGGGCTTAAAGCCTGACAGTTTATTTAGCATCTATTTCTGTGAGGTGTTGAGTGCCTGCCTCAGTGAGGCACTGAGTGCACCCAAATTACATTAAAATAATGGGAATTGAGGGAACTCATTTCCTTTCAGGAGGTTCTCAGCAACTGGCAGGATAAGGCCATTAACAGTCAGTCAGTCTGATGGAAAGCAAGACAAATCCAATTCCCTCGTCTATTTATCTTTTAGAAATTTTTGGCCTGGACCAAGCTGATGCTGTTTTTAATGGTAGATTACCTCTGCGTAGACTGTTGCTTCTGGGCCACGGCCACACATTGTGATGGAAACATGGGATAAGCAGCAGTGGGCCCATACATGGAGCTGTATGAGGAGCTTGCCCCAGCACTTAAGTGGCAGAGCACCCAGATGAGAGAGAGCTAACTATGGTCCAAAAGCATGATGCTATCACCCTGGGGAAATTTGGAACCCCACATGGCTATGGATCTTGGCCCTCAGTTTGGGGTTGGAAAATCTACAGCTGGCACATGGAGGTTTGCAAGACAACTAATGCTGTGCTGTCCCCCAGGATTGTAAAAACTAGAAATAGTCCTGTAATGTTTGAGGGGTTTGAACAGATGGGTTCCTGAATTGCACAAGTGCGATTGATGGAATGGATACACCTATCCTACACCTGCCATTTCTAGCAAGCAAGTACATTATCAGGAAAGGATCATATTCCTTCTTTAAGCAGGCCCTTGTGAACCACCATGGCATATTCGTGGACATCTACATTGTATGCCCTGGCAGAATGCATGATGCAAGGGTGCTGTGGAGATCTGGCCTGTTTCAGTGTGGGCAAGCTGGTACATTGTTCCTCCCTAACAACTCAGTCATCATCAATGGGGTGTCTGGACCAGCTGTCATTGTAGGTAACCCAGTTTCCACACTGCCCTGGATGATAAAAATCTTATCACGATGTGCACCAATAGGACAAAAGACAGTTCAACTACAGGCTGAGAAAGTGCAGGATGATGGGGGAAATGTGCCTTTAGCCAACTAAAGACAAGATGGCATTGCTTACTAATTCGGTTGTATTATAGTATCTTTAATGCCATACATGTGACTGGGGCGTGTTTTGTATATGTGAGGATAACAGGGAATACTTTGCGATGGACAGTTATGAATTGGGGTGTAGTTACAGAAAACTAACAAATTAGCTTTTTACCGCCATAGGCAGGTCCGGCTCCAGGCATCAGTGAACCAAGCAGGTGCTTGGGGCGGCCAATGAAAAGGGGCGGCACATCCGGGTCTTCGGAAGGACCTGCCGCTGAATTGCTGCTGAAGAATGAAGCGGCGCGGAGCTGCCGCCGAAGTGCTACCGATCGCGGCTTTATCTCTATTTTTTTTTTTTTTTGCTTTGCCACTTGGGGCGGCAAAAAAGCTGGAGCCGGCCCTGGCCATAGGCTCTGCTAAAGGAAAGGCTGTATGGGATGCCATTTCATTTGTGGTCACATATTGGAACTGAAAGACAAGTACACTGGGGCTGAATAATGTGGTTGCATGGCGCATTGGGGTTGTTTTATGGTACACTGAGGGTCTTGACTGGTATTCAAATGTTGTGTTTCTTCAGGCATTAAATAAAAGAGAAAAGAAAGGGATCTATTTTTATCGAAATTCACTTGAGACTAAAAAAGTGGGCATATCAGCAGCCCTAGCTTGGTGAAAGTATGTGCAAACATAAGACGCTAGACAAAACCTTGTCACTCATAAGGACTGTGTGACTCACTAGTGTATCTCTTCTCTTTCTGGCACCTAGAATCAGGTGTGGAGTGAATTTGATACTGCTAATGGTGTAGTGGTCTGTGGCTCAGTGTCTGTCTCTCTCAGGAATTGTTCTGCATATTTTGTACTACATAGTAACTTTGAGGCAATTCCATGCGGCTCCATGATTCATGGGGGCTCGTCCCTCTGGCTCATGACCTTGAATAGACTCTCAAACATGTCCCTCATGTTTGAGAGAAAATCCATGTCTCACTCCCTTATCTGACAATCATGGCAGACATATTCTGCCAGCAGCTCCTTCTCTTCCTTCCTTCGCTTCTCCTCAGCCTCCTTCCCTTTCAGCTTTTGCTTCTCCTTCAACTCCACATGTTTTTCTGATTGTCTGCAGAACTCCTGATGCATCTCCATTAACAAGTCATCCCCGCTCCTTCATTGCTTTGTCCTCAAATTCAGAATCTTGCATGGTCACTGTGGAGTCTCCTAGTTGCCAGGCCATCCCTTGACAAGCCTAATACTGTTGCACTTATTCCTAACAGACAGAGGAACCCTGATCTCAGTTAGTGCCTTCAGAATTTAATATACTACTGTTAATAAGAATACTAGGTGTCTTACGAGCCTGGGATGTAAGGCTGGTTGCTAGATCTGGGAGCAAGTGTTTAGCTCAAATCTGACTGAACTGGTAATAAATAGCTACATATGCAAGCTAAAATTATCCAGTGTTCATGCCTCACAGAAAAAGACTGGCAATAAAGATTTAATCATGCCCTTCTCAACATAGGAAATGTTTATTTTGCCTTGATGAACACCTTTTTGCTCATGACTCATTTGTATTGAATCAAAAACCCAACAATTTGCAAACTAACATTCAATTTATGTCTAGAAAACCTCAGCTCAACTATACTGTAGTGCTGGTTTCCAGAAATATTCTGAATATGGGAGTTCAGGTTAAATGGAATAGAAATGTTAAGAGGCTTCCCAGAGATTAGAGAAATGGTTGCTCAGCTAGCATTCTCCCTGTTCCCAGGCCTTTCCTCATACCAAAAGACCACATGGTCTCTCTTCTGAGAAGAACCATGGTTAACATGTCTCATAGTGATTGACGTCTCTTGCAGAACCATCAAGCACAACTTCTACAACGATGCTATTTGTTTTGGCAATGCAGCACTACTCCACATTCCCCCAGTTTACTTGTGTAAGCAGGGTCTGAATGAATGCTTCCCTGTCAGCTAGCTGAGAGGGGAAGAGACTATGGGTGTGTTTATGTAAATACAGTTTGCTCCTGCTCATTTTACATATTTATCAGATACAGCTGTGTCAAACGATCAACTTTGGCTGGTGTTGGGTTCAAATGACCTTAGTACTGAATGAAGGGCAAGTGAAATATGGTTACCAATGTTATAATTATTGTAGTAATACAGGAAAGCAGGACTGTGCTTAACCTCTCCCAAATGAGGGGGGTCACTCTCAGTTGAAAGAATCTCATTAAGCAGAGGCTCGAATGTCAGAGCCCTGTGAAAGTAAGAGGAGTCTGGGCAGGAATACAAGGCAGGAGGCTGCATCTCTTCAAGGGTCCTCCCTATCTCCCTGCCCACCACTGTTCAAAGAATAGAGCTAAATAGGATTCCTTAGGAACCTCTCTTGTTTTTTTAATTGCTCAGTCACTTGGTGGTGGGGGGGACTGTGTTTCTGTCCAGAGCTGAAAAATCACTGAGAGCTGCAATCACTTGAGGTGGGGTAGTGTTTCTGCCCAGCCTGCAAAGAGTTGAAAATTACTAACAGACTGAAGTGCAGAGGTCACAGCAGAGAGGCAGGTGGCAGCAGAAGGAGACTGACAGCTGGTGAATGAGTGGCTGATGCGGTGGAGAGGCATGATGAGCGGCCAGCAGGGCGGCTGGTGAAGAGGCGCAGGCGAGAGCGGTGAGCAGGCAGCCAGCAGGGCGGCTGGTGGAGAGGCGCAGTGAGCAGGTGGCAGGTGGAGGCAGCGAGCAGCCAGCAGGGTGGCTTGCAGAAAGGGGCAGTGAGCAAGTGCCCAATCAGCGGAGTGAGTAAGGTACCTCTTTACCCCACCCAGGGGAGGGGTGAACTCTGCAGCTGCACTTCTGAACTCTGGGTCTGCACTGACCAAGGACAGCAACTGTGAGTGGGGTGCGGGGAAGGATCGGGCACGTGAAAGGGACTTTTGGGTTGCTGGATTTAAGAGCTTGAGGGGAAAAGGATACTGTCCAACCTACTTGGAGGTGGGTCTTTTACTCATGGTTTATGTTTATGAACCCTATTTGTGGTGTTTTCCCAAATTAACACTCAGTTACTTCCCTCCTTTTATTAAAAATTGATTTTCTACACTCAGACTCTATGCTTGTGAGTGGGGAAGTATTGCCTCTCAGAGATGCCATGGGGTGGTGTGTAAATGTCCCAGGTTACTGGGTGGGGGCTCGAGCCGGGTTCTCTGTTGTATCAATGGAAAGAACCCCTAGGCATTGAACCGGGCCCTGGTTGCTGCTGGCTTCACCTGGCTGAAGGGCTACACTTGGCTCTGCAAAGAGAAACAAAAAAAGTCCATCTGTAATGGAACTACTTGCTGCTGACAGTCTTGCTGGTTTATGCTTGCACTTTTTGCTTTACAGTAAACTGGATCTGTACAAACTTTTTCACATGGTAGCATATTTCCTGGGTTTTCTTGACCACTTGGTAGAAGACGGTAGACTTTCCAAGTTATGAACTTTAGCTCTTTGTGGCCAAAGCTATAGATCAACCTGGTCATCTGCTTCCTATGAAAATAGCAAAACCTTTACCTAATACTTATAAAACCCTTTAATCTTACATTCAAAGAGGACTTGCACCAGCAACCCATTTAGACATGAGAGAAACAAAGAAGATGCTTCAGTTTCTTTTAAGTTGCTTCAAGATCTTTTGTGACCGTCAGGATTTTGGAAGAGAATTACTGTAAGGCTTGGTCTACACTACCCCCCTAATTCGAACTAAGGTACGCAACTTCAGCTACGTGAATAACGTAGCTGAAGTCGAAGTATCTTAGTTCGAACTTACCTTGGTCCACACTCGGCAGGCAGGCTCCCCCGTCGACTCCGCGGTACTCCTCTCGCCGAGCTGGAGTACCGCAGTCGACGGCGAGCACTTCCGGGTTCGACTTATCGCGTCCAGACTAGACGCGATAAGTCGAACCCAGAAGTTCGATTTCCAGCCGTTGAACTAGCGGGTAAGTGTAGCCAAGGCCTAAGTGATTTAATAAAAATGCAATCTATACGTAGCTTCTTGGTAAAATAACCTTTCACAAGCATTCTGAGAGTATACTAATATCTGTGCACGTAGGGCTAATTTCAAGGAAAAGCAGTTCTGTCCATCTTCACAAAAGCTAATATAAAAGTACAAGTGAAGGAGAAAGAATCAATGACAGCTAGATACACCCGAGTAGACCCAGAGACCATCTCTTCTACCTCTCAATACAGATCCCTTCGAGAAAATCTGAACTGAATGAACAGAAGGCTGAGAAAATGATTAGGTACTTACCCCCACTTCTAGTGCCATTCACCCAGCAAGGCACAACAGAGCTGTTAATCGGCAGCCAGCCAATGGTTTGAGAGGTGTTTTGCATTTTTCTCCTGTATTCTGCAAATTAACTCCTATTTCATAGGATGGCAGAAGGTAAAGAGAAAGGAGCCTTAGTGTAAATGAGAAGCTTTCAAATCTAGCTTTGAAAGGAACATGTGCTAAAAACTCAGATAATTTCAAATAATATTTCTCAAGCTCCAACTGATTCCTAATTTCTTGTATACACTTTGTCTTCTTAATGGGGTTACCATTACCAGAACGTCCACCACAATCTTGAATCTTAGATTTGACTTCTCAGGGTATGGGTGGCAGAACCACTGCAAGCTAGGGATGTCAACTCCTCCAAACAAAGGACTCTGTCTAGCCCCTATACCGCTGCAGCAGGCTTTATAAGCTACTGAGAATTATATGTTTCTTAGAAATTGTTTCCTTCCATAGGGAGCATTTCTCCCTCCACGGAAGCCAGAGAATGTTGGTTCAGGCATTCCAGTTGTTCTCCAGCAGGTCTCTGCAGGCAGAGCTGTCACCCGAGGACCCTGAAGAGAAGCCTTGCAGTTCCAAAGGTTACTATCCCTTCCTTGCAGCATAGACAGTGAACTGCAGAAGCACACCTCTCCACTAGCAGCAATACTCATAGGAGCAAAAAGTGAAATGCTTGCAAGCTGCATGGAAACTTTTTAAAAACATCATAATATAGGCTCAAATTAAATGTATATCCCAAATTTAAAAACAAACATAGTAAGAGGACCAGAAAAGTACCACCGTGGTTAAACAACGAAATAGAAGAAGCGGGTAGAGGCAAAAAGGCACACTTTAAAAACGGGAAGTTAAATCCTATTGAGGAAAATAGAAAGGAGCATAAACTTTAGTAAGTCAAGTGTAAAAGTATAATTAGGCAGGCCAAAAAAGAGTCTTTTGGCAATTGCTCTTCAAATTCAAAAATACTTTAACAGGGTCAAACATTTGGACAAGTGTGATCCAGTGGACATAGACTTTCAGAAAGCCTTTAACAAGGTTCCTCACCAAAGGCTCTTAAGCAAAGTAAGCAGTCATAGGATAAGAGGGGAAAAAGGAAGGTCCTTTCATGGACCAGTAACTGGTTACAATACAGGAAACAAAAGGTGGGAAAAAAGGGTCAGTTTTCAGAATGGAGAGAGGTAAGTAGTGGTGTCCCCCAGAGGTCTGTACTGGAATCAGTGCTGTTCAATAGATTCATAAATGATATGGAAAAAGGGGTAAACAGTGAGATGGCAAAATTTGCAGACAATACAAAATTACTCAAGATAGTTATGTGCAAAGCAGACTGCAAAGAGTTACAAAGTGATCTCACAAAACTGGGTGATTGAGCAACAAAATGGCAGATGAAATTCAATGTTGATCAATGCAAAGTAATGCACATTGGAAAACATAATCCAGATTTCCTAGTGTATGCGCAATGTGCCACACGTGGCATGTGACAAGGATTCATTACCAAATTTGGTCCGCTGGTTGGATCATTAGCTTGCCTGTCTTGGGCCGAGTATTGATGGGGAGTGTGACATGAACGCTGATCCATGCCCCCCTTAATCCCAACTATACATGCAAAATGATGGTGGTTAAATTAGCTGTTACCACTCAAGAAAGAGATCTTGGAGTCATCGTGGATAGTTCTCTGAAAACATCTGCTCAGTGTGCAGTGGAAGTCAAAAAAAAGCTTACAGTGTCTAACATTCTATTAGGAAAGAGATAGATAATAAGACAGAAAATGTAATAATGCCTCTATATAAATCCATAGTATGCCTACACCTTGAATGCTGTGTGCAGATATAGTTGCCCCATCTCAAAAAAGATACATTGCAATTGGAAAAGGTAGCGAGAAGGGCAAAAAAATTATTAGGGGTATGGAACAGCTTCCGCATGAGGAGAGATTAAAAAGGCTAGGATTTTTCAGCTTTGGAAAAATGACAATTAAGGGGGGATATGAGGTCTATAAAATCTTGACTAGTGTGAGAAAGTGAATAAGGAAATGTTATTTATTCCTCCACATAACACACGAACCAGGGGTCACCCAATGAAATTAATAGTCAGCAGGTTTAAAACAAACAAAAGGAAGTACTTCACACAATGCACAGTCCACCTGTGAAACTCCTTGCCAGGGGATATTGTGAAGGCCAAAAACATAACAGGGTTCAAAAAAGAACTAGAGTAGTTCCTGGAGGTTAGGTCCATCAATGGCTATTAGCCAGGATGGGCAAGGATGCAACACCATGCTCTGAGTGTTCCTAGCCTTTGTTTGCCAGATGCTGGGAGTGGATGACAGGATGGATTGCCTTTCTGTTCGTTCCCTCTGAAGCACCTGGTATTGGCCAGTGTTGGAAGACAGTATACTGGGCTAGATGAACCATTGGTCTGACCCAGTATGGCCGTTCTAATGAGCTTGCCAATACCTCCATGTTTCACTGAGCCACTCTCTCTTTGATATTTGGCCTGCCACCAACTTTCCTGGGATTTGTACAGCCCTAAAGGCAGTGATATTTTCTGCAGGATCACATCCTTGTAACATACTATTAAGCAGGTTTAATTTGGGGGCAGTCACCACCATGGAAAGTATACTACTGCTACTCTGGGATACATGAAACTTTGTCCAAAGCTTGTTTTTCATCTGGGCTGATTCCAAAAATTCTTATAGCATCAGCACTGGAAAATCATTATTTTCTTTCCTTACAGACTGATTTATTGAGTTTAATAACTTGTTTTAAAATACTAAGACAAAGCAAAGCTAACTTTCTCAGCCAATTAAAGTCATATGTAATTGTGTACTAGACGACAGGAGAAATCTATATTTGTACCAAGACCTCCTGGGAAAGACAAATTTCAGGGACTCTAAGCAAACACTGCTGTGATGTATAATGAAATGCCTTTCCTTTATATATTCTGTTTTTCTTTAGAGTTAATAAAGATTAGAATATGGCAAGGGCAGAAGGATAAGGAGTCACTGATTATCCAATGCCATGCTGCATGCTGATTGGCTGGCTAGGCCTTTTTCTGATGATGCCAGTCAGGGCCACTGAGAGGGGTTCGGGCCCGGTGAAAAAAATTTGGGCCCCCCAGCAAGGGCAGACTGGCTAAACAGGGCTGACAAGAGGGTGGGGGAAGCCGGGCTCCAGCCCCCCTTCCGGACTGCCGGGCCCTGGTAATTTGTACTGGCTTTCCCCCCCGCTCTCGTCGGCCCTGATGCCAGTCATGCAACAACTCCCAATGGTGTACAGCTGGGATCCCATTGTTTCAACACAGATGAAAATCTTCATTGCACCAGATTCTCGGTTATTCTCAAAGGGTCAGATCCTGCATCACTGAAGTCAATGGTAATTTTGCCATTGACTTAATGCACATAGGATCAGGGCAAAATGCATAGATTAGAAGTTCAAACCAACATAAAGCTTTCCCTAAACCTGTTCTGTTCATATCTTCTACTCTGTGCTGTGTTAGAGCAATTAGGGGGGAGGGATAGCTCAGTGGTTTGAGCATTAGCCTGCTAAACCCAGCGTTGTGAGCTCAATCCTTGAGGGGGGGCCACTTAGGGATCTGGGGCAAAATCAGTACTTGGTCCTGCTAGTGAAGGCAGGGGGCTGGACTCAATGACCTTTCAAGGTCCCTTCCAGTTCTAGGAGATAGGATATCTCCATTTATTTATTTATTTAACCGGAGAGCATCAGGGTGTCACTAGGTTGCTGGCCCCTTTAAGGGGTGATGGGTCCCAGCCCCACCTATGACACACTTAACTTGTCTCCCCAGGTGGTGGTGAGAGAAATGAGTAATATCTTGTGACAGATAGGTCATGTGACCAAATCAGGCCTCTGGGAGGTAGCTAAGAAAGGCCTGCAGAGAGCCAGACGGAGAAGGAAGATTTCAGGAAGCTCTGGGAGTTGCTGCTCAGTAGAGGGACGGGAGAGACTCAAAGTGCCCAGAAGGGATTGAGGGGAGAGACTCAGAGCTTGGGAAAGGCTGCAGGCTGAACCCAGAGGAGGAGCCTCTGAAACTTGAGGACAGAAGAGAGACCATCAGGAAGAAGGGGCTGGGCTCAGTTGGAAAGTGGGCTGAAGACTCTTTTGTGCTTGGTAAGAATCTCAGAAGGGATGATATTCTCAAGGGACCTGGCCAGAGGGACAGGTCACCAACACAGGAGCCAATACCCGCTTGAGAGGCTGCAATGTAGAGAACAAGCTGGCTGAAGGAAAAGTCTCATCTGGAAGCCTCGTCTTCCTTTTGAACTTTGTTAATAAACAAGATGCTGGGAAGGGGTATTAGTATTGGACATGTGAAAGCCATTTGTAAGCTAAGGAGTCCAAGAGAGGATGCTGAGGCAGTGGCCAGCATGAGCCCCACCTGGCAATATAGGACTGGCCAATTGCCATCTGAACACTTTGCTCTGGTCTGTCCAGTTTGGGTTTTTAACCTGTTTGGGGAGAGACTGGCGCTATATTGTATGTTTTTACTTGCCTAGTGTATCAGGAGCACTACTGGCAACAAACAAAAATGATCATTGTGACAGGGTGTACCAACCCCACATCAGGCAAGAAGGGGTTAAAGAGCAGCCTTGGGCTCAAGCAGGAGCTGGCCACCGCACCTGCCAAGTATGCCAGTCTTGGAGGAGTTTAAAAAGAGAGAAGTTCAATTCAGAAGGCCCAGCCTGGAGAGATAGAGAGACATCTCATCCTTCGCTCCTAGAGAGGAACACAGCAGAGAGCCAAGCTACCTTCAGTTGCCTGTGAGCACAGAGTGGTAGGACAGATGGCTGGAGGATCCCGGATAGAGAAGCTGGTGCGGCTCTTTATTTCTGTTAATTTAGTTTCCTTTCCTTTGTTGTCTAGAAAACAAGGACTAGAGGCTTGACCCTGAGACAGACCCCTCTCACTTCTCCCCCTCCCCTGCTGAGAATACGAGCCCCCTGGGAAACAGGTGGGCTAACATAGGAAGTA
This sequence comes from Chrysemys picta bellii, assembly GCF_011386835.1. Classification (NCBI taxonomy): domain Eukaryota; kingdom Metazoa; phylum Chordata; order Testudines; family Emydidae; genus Chrysemys; species Chrysemys picta. Next base: position 27,122,945 of record NC_088796.1, on the reverse strand, counting down.
GCCCATGAAGAAACGAACAATCTAACCAGACAAGCCTTAACCGCTTGCTATGAGGGTCCCTGGGCTGGCACCCAGGGACTGGGCTCTACTACAGCCTCACCACTAAGATTAGCAGGAAGACCCCAAACCCAAAGGACCAGAAGGACTATTGGGCCTGGTCCGGGGCCATGGACCTGGCGTGAAGTCCTGGGACTATTTGGGTGAAAACCCTGGTTTACCCCAAAAGGGGAAAGACCAAAGGCAGAGTAACAAGGGAACCACCAGCAGACCTGGGCAGCAGGTAGAGAAAAAACCCTGCAATGCTGCTTCTAACCACAAGGCCATGTACAAGCTGGTGAGTCACTTTGCCACATTCACGGCTTTTCTCTTAATCAATAGAAAACACAATTAAAGGTACTAAAAGTGGAAAGGATGAACAGCACAGTTAAAGCTGGAAAGAGATTGGTGCCAACAAGAAATTCTGAACTACCAACAGGGTTGCTGATCAGGTGCTCCAGCAATGAACCCAATTCCGAGAGGTGCTGAGCACTTACAACAATGTGCTGCGTGCTCCCAGCTCCCACTGAGGCCAGGAGGTAGTCAGCACTTGTCGGGATCAGGTAAAAGAGTATGATTTTTAGCATAAATAACCATCTCAGCTTGCCACCTGCCTAGCTAGCCATGGTATATCTGAATTACATTGCTCCAGGAAACACTGCTCCTCAATGGCTAATGCTGTGATATAAATACATGGAAACCTCTTAGTATCTGATGTACTCAGTGGTAGGCAGGGTATTTTGGAAGCTGATTGTTAAGTGCCCTCTCTTCCCTGAGGCTGCTTGGTTTAAGGAAGAGACAGAATGATTTTTTTGTGATGATATTTTTTTCCCCAACCAGCTCTTGTTTAAAGGCGAAACAGAGTGCATTATCTGGAACTTTAGTGTATGATGTATATGAGGTACATTGTATCATCCTTCCTGCCCCTGCAGTAGACATGCTAAGGCAGAGTTGGCTGGCACGGACCTACCACAGTGTCTAGTTGCTCTGAAGTAATACCCTATAATGGCCTGTAACGTGGCCAGATCTGGGTGGGTTTTCATGCAGACAGCAAAAGATCTCATATCCCGGGGACGGAATCAGTGCCATATTTCAAGATCCTCCTCCAAAGCATGAAGTTCTTAGTGCTCTTCTAAGAGAAATTTGGAAACATCTAGCATTGGATAACCTACCTATTTTGCTCTAAGCGCATTCTCTGAAAGGGATGAACCATTTTTGCTGCAACTTAAAAATTCATCTTGAATGGCTGAAGTTTGGTGACAGAAAACAGGGGTGTATATAATGGAAAGTATTGGGCAACTTTATAGTCATTACAAACTCCACCAATAATTTAATAGGAGAACAGAGCAAACAGTAACATACAAATTTCAGGTTTTACTATCACCTTATTTTAGAACTGGGTCAGTGATGGGGGAGGGGTGGTGTTTCTTAGCTAAATTTGTATCTTGCTTCTTTGAATCTGTAAAGGATTTAATGTACTTTGGTCTTCACTTTTTATATTATCACCTACAGATTATTAGCAGTTCACTGTTTGGGAGTACTCTACTTAATCTTTTATATGTATTAGGTTATTCTTATCAGTTGGCTCTCTCGTTACATACCCAAGTCTAAATAGTTGGCACTCTTGGAAGTCTGTTTAAGATCAGCTGAGAATAAAAATAGGGGAGGGAAAGGTGTTGCAGATACATATTAGATTTGAGATGTATTGGCTACCCAGTAGCTACCTACACCTAGATTCCTGTCTCTTGCCCTTATTTGTTCTTCACTATTCATTAGTCCCTGTAGGCTGCTGGCCTGTCTCCCCAGCCCAGGAAGGACTGATACCCATCCAGAATCTGGTTCAGGCCCTTTTCCTCAGGGATTCAGCTATATTTCTTGTTCATAAAAACTGGGACCATAAATTCCATATCAATCATTTTTTCTCCCTAATCCGGCCCTACAGGCTTCCTATCTGCCTTAGAATCATCCACAAACTGTGCTTTTTTATCCCTCCCTGTAGAGGTCTCGGCTGAGGTTCGGCCCTCAGCAGGGCATCCCACCGCCTTGCTCTGGTCTGCCGTCAGTCCTGGTCCGGCGGTAGTGTGGGACAGCAAACACACAGTTAGGGGCTCAGGTCCTTAAGCAGGGGCTGAGCCAATAGTTCAGGAAAAGCCCCAGGCCCTCAATCAGGGCAGGGCAGCAACCACGCAGTCTGGGGCTCAGGCCCTTAAGCAGGGGCTGAGCCAATAGGTCAGGAACACAGGCCCTTAAGCAAGGTCAATGAGTGAGAGGTCCCAGCCTCTCTAGGTCAAGGAAAGAGGGAGTCTGCCACCCAAGGAGTGGGTGGCAGAGGGGATGCAGGCCCTCCCACTACACTGCATCCCAGCCCGGGGCCCTAGCAGAAGCGGAAACTTGCTGCTGTCAGTGGGGATCCTGGCCGCAACCCACTGACATAGGCTCTGGCAGTGCTGCAGCCAGACTGGGGTCAGCTGCCCCCAGGCTACTTCCACACTCCCCCTCGTAGGGTACCTGGGTTGGACTAGTGTGCTCGGTGGTCTCCACCAGCATCGGTTCCTCCGGGTAGGTAGCGAAGGGTAGGTTCGGCTCCTCCTCGGAGCCCCCAGAGGTCTCTACGCAAAAGAATTAATGGACACAAATCTGACATCAGGAATCAAAATACTCAAAAACCAGTGGGAGAACACTTTAACCTGTCTGGTCATTCAGTGACAGACCTGCGGGTGGCTATATTACAACAGAAAAACTTCAAAAACAGACTCCAACGAGAGACTGCTGAGCTAGAATTGATATGCAAACTAGACACAATCAACTCCGGTTTGAATAAGGACTGGGAATGGCTGAGCCATTACAAACATTGAATCTATCTCCCCTTGTAAGTATTCTCACACTTCTTATCAAACTGTCTGTACTGGGCTAGCTTGATTATCACTTCAAAAGTTTTTTTTCTCTTAATTAATTGGCCTCTCAGAGTTGGTAAGACAACTCCCACCTGTTTATGCTCTCTGTATGTGTGTATATATATCTCCTCAATATATGTTCCATTATATATGCATCCGAAGAAGTGGGCTGTAGTCCACGAAAGCTTATGCTCTAATAAATTTGTTAGTCTCTAAGGTGCCACAAGTACTCCTGTTCTTCTTTTTGCGGATACAGACTAACACGGCTGCTACTCTGAAAGCAGTGATAGTGCAGCTGGCCTCTAGGAAAGGGTGTGAATTTGAGTTCAATAGATGGGAGCGCTCTTATCCAGTGGCCTAGTCCTGCAAAACAATGAGGGCTAGATTTACAAAGGGATTTAGGCACCTCAATCCAAAATGTACTTCCTCCAATACCTAGGGTTGCCAACTTTCTAATGGCATAAAACCGAACACCCTAGCCCCGAGGTCCTGCCCCTTCCCCAAGGCCCTGCCCCCCTCTTACTACATTCTCCCTTTCTCGGTTGCTCGCTCTTCCCCACCCTCACTCACTTTCACTGGGCTGGGGCAGGGGGTTGGGGTACAGGAGAGGTGAGGACTCTAACTGGGGGTGTTGGGCTCCGGTGGGGCCAGAAACGAGGGGTTCAGGGTGCAGGAGAGAACTCTGGGCTGGGGCAGAGAGTTGGGGTGCAGGCTCCAGCTGGGAGTGTTGGCCTTGGGGTGGGGCCAGGGATGAGGGGTTTGGGGTACAGGAGCGGGCTCCAGGCTGGAGGGTGGAGCCGAAGGATTAAGAGTGTGGTGGTGGTGGTGTGGCTGCCGATTGAGGCAAGTGGTTGGGATGCAGGAGGGGGTGAGGTGTTCAGGGTGTGGGAGGGGGCTCAGGGGTCGGGCAGGGAGTTGGGGCTTGGGGTTGGGGCACGGGCTTACCCGGGCAGCTCCTGGGCAGCGGCGCAGTAGGGCTAAGGTAGGCTCCCTGCCTGTTCTGACTCTGTGCTGTGCCCGGAAGCAGCCAGTAGGTCCAGGTCCTAGGCAGGGAGCCAGGAGGCTCCACGCACTGTTCTCGCCTGCAGGAACCGCTCCCCCCCAGCTCCAATTGGCCAGTTCCTGAGTGTGGAGCCACTGAGCCCCATGCTCCCCCAACCCGCCTAAGAGCCAGCCACTTTAGGGATGCAGCGTGGTACCAGGACAGGTAGGGACTAGCTGCTTTAGCCCTGCAGCATTGCCAACTGGATTTTTAATGGCCCGGTCGGCGGTGCTGTCTGGAGCCACCAGGGTCCCTTTTCGACCAGGTGTTCCGATCGAAAACCGGACACCTGGTCACCCTACCAATCGCCCACTCAGCTGCCACGTAACCATGTAGGTGCCTACATTTCTGCCAGCTGGGCATGTGCACAGCCACCCAAGTCCTGACTCCTGATGCCCAGTGCCTAGCTCACACTAAGCCCTTGCGGAATTCACACACTAGGTATTCCCCCACCTATCTAGCCCATGGAGCCCAATCCATTAAGCATGTTTAGAGGCCACCTTAGTGCATACCTACTGGATCGGGCCCTTCACAGAATGCATCAAAGTGATTCCCTTATGCCCAGTAGTTAGCACACCCTTCCAGGCTGTGGGAGAACCAGGTTCAAATCCCCAGTCTGCCAGTGAGGTGCATTCAATTGAAACTAGATCTCCTGCCTCCCAGCTTAGTGCCCTAGCCACTGAGCTATGGGTCTTTCATAAAAAGTGGAACAGCTTCTACAGGAGACGGTGATGTACTTAACTATTAATTGGAGCAGGGACTTGAACCTGACTCTGCCACATCCAGGGGAGTACCCTAACCTCTGGGTTATGCAAGGAGACACCACATCACTTTTATTTTTTTGCAAGAAAGGGCTGATCTTGCTTAAGCACCTAACTTCAGCAGAGGGTTCATGGCTGAGAATCCCAGGTTGAGATTGGTGCCTCCCTCCAGCCTGTGGATTCTACAGACAGCAGGGGAACAAAAGTTAGGCATTGTCACGCTGAGTTTAAGTCCCCTTTGCGGATCTAGCCCTGAGTGCCTCATTGACTTCTGCTGAGTTAAAAGTGCCTCGCACTTTGCAGGCAGTACTTAGTAGCTTGGGAGATTGTGCTCCGGGTGGTACATGGTGAGCAGTAGAGACTGGTTTTCCTAAATGTTCAGAAATTCTTCTCCCTCTGTAGATTAAAAAAAAGGTCTACATAGTTTACATAAACCTATTTTATGCTGCTGCAAAGTTAATTGTGTCATGGACCAAGTTCAGATATTAAGTAGACTGCATGGGCCTTGTTTACAATGGGATATCTTCCCCAATTCTTGCCATCAAAGCCAATCCATGATGAAGCTGCAGAGATGCAAATCCCTAGGACTGACTGAGTAAGCTCTGATTTGCACTAGGGCAATTTGGCCCAATTTGATGTGATGAGATATTTTTACATTTTAAAGGCCTATATCACTATTGTTGTTTCAGATCTCTGGCATATATCTGCTTAAACTGTCCATTTTCTGCTAAAACTGTCCATTTCTCTCTCTCTCTCTCTCTCTCTCTTTAATTAACATCTTGTTAAAAAATTTTCAAGAAAAGTCAAGACTGTTTGCTATTGGCTTATGTCTGTTAAATAAATGAAAATGAAGGAGAGCCTCCAAATAATTTTGCCACTCTTCTGCTACACTCAGACCTACACTTTGCCACTCCTACTACATTCCTGTTTAGAGTCTCTAATCAGAGTTTAAGTAAATTAGATCTATTCAGCATGTATTTGTGCCTCTCTTTTGTTTGGGGATTGTCCATAACAAGATTGTGGTTTCCTCAAATGTAGTCATCACCAATTAAAAATTGTTAAAAGTCATTCACAAGCTTTTGAACTCTCTCTAGCTTGTAAGTTAAATTCAAACTGCTGCTAGTTGTCTGTGGTTAGTAAGTCACATGATATTGTTTCTGTTCCTTGATTGGATGAGCTTAACTCTTAGAATCGGATTTCTACCACGAATGCTCACAAGAAAGCAGTTTGTTTCCTTTGAGCATTCCAGAGTAAAAGCTTAAAATGTACACACTTCTGCACAAATTTGTGCTAATAAAAGTTGATCGCTCAAATCTTTGCAGACGGAGAACACAAAAGGTGTCAGGAACCATGGGCTTGAGTTCCCTCCGCTGAGCCTGGGGTTAGCCAGTTCAGCTTTCAGGCAGGTTAATAAACCCAGCGGGGCTGCAGCAGAATTGCCTGACTGGCAGGCCCCCATTGGCTAAAAGGAGCTAAAAGGTCTTCATTTAAGCTCCGCAGCAGCAGGGCACTGGCTGCTCAATGCTTAGGCCTGCAGCTGTGATTGCTCCTGTGCCTGCCTTGTACCTAACCTTGCTCTTGTTCCCAGCCCTGCCCCCTTGCTGTAGCTTTGGCTTTCACCCCTGGCTCTGGTTATTGACCCCTGGCTCTGACCCTGACCCTTGGCTTGATTCCTGGTCCTGACTCCAACTTTGTCTGTGGTGCTGGCTCCCAGCTCCTGTCTAACTCTAACCATTAGGTCAAACTGCCCACATTCCAGTCCTGACAAAGAGTGTGAATTCACTCAAAACTGTGAACTGAAAAAAATTGCTGAAAATTCTGGCTAATTGGCATATTTGTTATAAATGTTTTTGTTTGTTCTTATCGTCCCAGTGGTTACTTCACTCCCAGAAACCACAGAAGAGACTTTCAAAATGACAGTCATGATAAAGAGAAGATAAATGATGTGGGAGAAACAATAAACATTGATGCTGGGTAAATATATTATCCCCCAAAATCTTTCTTTAAAGCCCCTTTCACTGAATTCACAATCTTGTCTGGGGGCTTTACAACACTCAGTGAACCCACTTGTTGCTACCGAAGAAACTGACCCTGCAATGTTCTTTGTTTCCAATGGCACTCTGTTACCAAGCAAACCACCGAGCTGTTTAAATTATAACAGATCCAAGGGTCAGACAAAGACTACTCAGAGTTCTGCTTTGCCCGAGCATTCCGCTGAGCATTCATAGCAGGCAGGGCAGTTGAACCTAAAAGCTCATAAGGTTGAGGGGTCCGGGGGAAAGGGCAAAGATGACTCCAACATGCACTATAAAGGAGATATAGTGGAAATATTTCTGCCTCACTTCCTAGTTCGGCATACACTGTGCATATTGTTCTGCTGTGCTGTGAATGGTGCTTATTAACATGCAGGTCAAAGATCATGGACAATTATACTGTACAGGCTGTAGAAAAATCTGAGAAGTAAATTGAGAGATTAGGTCAGAGTTTATAATCCCAGGGAATTCTCTCTCTTTTTTTTCTCTCTTCCCATGATATCTTATTCATACATATAAACCTGTTCTTGCTGGGGTGCATCATCAATGTGATGCGTAGGGATTTCCCAGGAATTAATGTTAGAGTCGTGCAGTTCAATTCCCATGCGCTCTCAACTAAAAACGTAGCTCTCAGGGTGCTAACAATTAAAATGCTTTTCTGCTTAAGTAGTGTCCAATCTTCCTCCTTTATGTTTTTATGAATTACTGCATGATTCAGATTTTGGACACACAGTGCAATAACACTTTTGCTGATCAGGAAAGTTTAGGCAAAATTACTGAGCTGGCACAGATGTACATGAGTTCAGAGTACAGACTGAATCTAGCTTGCACCTTCAACACCCGCTCTTATTGAAGTCAATTGCAAAACTCACACTGATTCTATTACCAGCAGGATTGGGCCCTTCGTTTGTTCACCTGGGCCAGAATGGCAATTTATTCATAGTTTTCAGCCTGTCAGATCATGTTTTGCCTCTTGTTTCTCTGTTAAGTGGTATGTTTTCTCTTTAGCTGCTGTCTTGATTTGCTTCTTCACTGTATAATCAACAACAGACAGCAATTCCTCATTGTTTATTAATAGGATGGGTGTTCCCAGTGCTCTTAGCAGAGCTCTTTACCTGAAAACACATCAGCAGGGAAGCCAAGTGAGAAGTCTTCAGAATAAATCTGTTTCTTTTTAATTTATCAATAACTTACTGCTTGTTCATTTAATCATTTATAGCACGTTATGTGCTAGTGATTCCAGGCGAGTCTGATTGCCCATGTACAAATGTAAATGAAAATGTTTAAGAAAAAGAATATGGTTATTTTTCTCTCGCGCGCATGCACTCTCTCTTGCTCTCTCTCTCTCTTACACACACACACACACACCTCCAGCATCCCCAGAATACTGGACATTCTGGTGCTTCCTGGAATGGCTTGGGCCCAACCCCGCTAGCATGATGTCGCACACACAGCATGTGCAAGGTCATGCCACACAGAGGATGCTATTCTGAAGAGTGTGCTGCCCTGTCAGCATGACCTTCCATGCCTGGTGCATGCGAGGTCATGCCAGTGGGGGTGGAGCAGTGTGTTTTGCAAAATGGCATCCCCTTTTGTGATACTGGAGAAAACCACATCTTGTTTTGTCTCAGTACCAGTCAGGGCATCGAACCATAGAAAAAGAAGAGTGTTTGTCTTAAAACCGTAGGAATGGCATGCCTTAACACATGCACAAATTCAAGAATCGGAAGTGAGCACTAATTCTGACCCTGACTTGTGTGACCTTGGACAGGTCATTTAGATCCCGAATCTCAAAGAATTTAGATGCCTAACTCCCACTGATTTCAGTGGGACGTGAGCCTTATCTCAAAAACTTTAAATGTGAGTGCCTCAAGTTAAGTACTAAAAACTGTATTTAGGCATCTAAATAAGATTTTCAAAATGATTCACAGACACAGTGCCTGTTGAGATGAATCAGACCATTATTTAGCTGACAGATTTTCACACTTAATGATAACCTGATGATTATCTGAACCTGTGATTTAGGATCCAGATTAATTTAGTAAAAGTCTAGAATTTTGACATCAGCCATACAGAAGAGCCAGATCCATATGGCTTGGAAGTGCATTCAGGCCCTGAAGGCCAAATCTGGAGCTGAGGGTACTGTTCACCTTATAGGATTTGGTCCTTGCTGTTCAGATTGATGAAGGGGCATGTCTGATTTTAAGATACTTCCCCATCGCCATTCTTCTTGACTAAGGAATTGTTGTGATGTCATTTGGCAACAGGAAGTAAATGACGGACTAGAAATATGGAAATTAAATGAGAGTGACAGCTTTACTTTGAAAACACAAATGATAATAAATAGGCTCCCGTATGTCTTATGCCCTTCTATTTTGTATTTCGTGAATTACTCTTTTAATTGTTTTAACAGTTTGTTGTTGATGCAGCAGTATAGCTGGTCTTGGCATCTCATTTTTCAGTAATACAATTTTTTGCAAAATAAGGCAGTGATATATTATTGATACAGCAGCACACTGGGCCCAATTTTCCCCTCGTGTGACTATTTAGTGCAGTGTAGTTACACCAGAGATGACCCATTGACTGAGTTTCCAGGCAGGAATTCAAATCCTCCTAGCACTGAACATTTTTGTTTCAGTTACACCCTATCTGTGCCTGACTCAGCACTATGTTATTCCACTTTCACATTGGCATAACTTCTGTCAGTAGCATAGCATAAATCTGGAGTAACATGGTCATGAATCAGGCCTATTATCTTCACGTTCTGGACATGCTATCTCCCTGAGATAAGAATAAATAGACTAAGTTCCCAACCTCTACAAAATATTGAACTCTGCAGTCTCAGCATATATTTTCCATTTACCATCTTGTATCCTTGAAGCTTTTAAGTATTTGCCTTATATATTTCTGAGCACCCCCATTGACTTGCTCTGGTTTGGTTTTGCCCATAAAAACTGGCATTAAGTGGTCCTTTTCCCAGCAATAATAATCTCATTTACCATAAATTATTTTATTTGCAATACCTCGGAGACACCCTAATGGTTCTGTGTAATAAAGGAGTAATTTATTACCGAATATTTTAAAGCTGATTTTCAATATTTTTCTCATTTTTAATGTGGAAGCCATTGAACCTGACTGGAAGAGAACTGCTATTTAAAAAGAAAAAGTGTTTCTAGAAGAACATGGTAACTTTATGTGAAGTAAATAAGACAAGGAAATGCTTAGCTGCCACATTTACTGTACACTCCTGTTTAGCTGAATGGCATGCAGTACATCCAACAATTTCAGATATTCAGAAGAACAGAAGTGCTGATTAATTAACTTAGTATGTCTCCCCTATAGTCCTGTGCTACAGATAACTAGGATTTTCAGATAAAAGGAATTTGGATAACTGGAATTATACTGTAAATGAAAATATACACTAGGTTTATATAAAATGAAGAGAATGGAAAACATGGAAAAGAAATACAGTGTATGCAGAAATTATCTGTCCTATTGCAGCCTTCAATAGAGTTTACACTGAAACTGGCAGTTTGCTAGCTAAGAGAGAAGTCTGATACGAGAAAGGCAGATTATCGACACCAAACTTGTATCAGCATGACTTCCATTTTAAGCAAGTCTGGTTAAAAGGAGGAAGCTTCAAGAATCAGTATAAGTGGCTGGATCAGGTCACGGTACAAATGAAGGATCTGTGAAATCCTGTCTGCATAATCTGACCAATAATTAATTAAGGCAGGGCTGTTTTGTTCTGTACTGGTAAGGGCCTCAACAAAGTAAAGTCAGGGGACACAGGCTTATGAGACATGTAGAGGGAGATTTGACATCTGGGAAGAAAAAGGAAGCAGGCTGTTGTAAGGGTTAATTCATTAATGTCTTCAAGGCTCTATTGTGTGTGTATAGATATTATTTTCAGTTGGGTGGGTTGGAGATGGAAGCTGATACCAGAAAGGCAGATTATCGACACCAACTTGTATCAGCATGACTTCCATTTTAAGCAAGTCTGGTTAAAAGGAGGAAGCTTTGGTGTGGCTTGTTGCTCTGTGGCCAATCCTGCAAACCTTTATTTGTTTGTGTGAATTTGTACATGTAGTCACACTGAAATCATTGGGAACCCTCTCATGATTAAAGGTTTGCAAGGTCAAGCCCTATATTATCAATCTATGAATGAAATCTATTTAAAAGTTGAAAGATTTAAGAACCAATATTTTGCTAGTAGGATGTGGAATTGGTTATGAATCTGTGGGTAAAGCTATACTACAAAAATAAAACCCCAAAAAAACGAAATACCTGTGACAGGGAGTCTCAGAGCCTGGGTCCACTGGGCTCATGCTACAGGACTAGAAATAGTAGTGTAGATATTCACACTCAGGCTGGGGCCTGAGCTCTGAAACCTGGTGAGACTGCACACTCTAGAATTTGCCTGCTGCTTTGCAACCAGGGCTGGAGAATAATGCTAAAAATGTCTGTGAATTTCCAATTTTGTAATGAATTTGCTTTGGTCATGCCACACTCCCACATGTTTTGTGTTTGCTTTGTGTGAACATTTCATCAATTGAGTTTTACTCACTCAAAAGTTTAATGTAAACACTTTCAGAGCATGTAATTATAGCATGTCATTATTGCCAACTTTTGATGTAGCTCATTTTAGTTAAAATAGCATATGTGTTTCAGAGTGGTGCATTATGCCCATAAAGCTGATAATACCAGATTTCATGTAATAACATGTAGCATGGTTCTGTTTTCATGTACACAAAGAGCAGAGACATGCATTTTTCAGCCAAGATTACTTTTATTTTAGTTTAACCAAGTAAGTACAATTATAAACTCTCTACAAGAGAGAGCACAGTGTGACGCCCTGTACCATTCTACAGCTCAACTAACACACAAAATGGCAGTTGCCTCACAGTTGCCTCTGATATTGGCAGCAAGACTCCTACATATTTAGAACTGCAGTACAAAGAAAACAGAATGCTCTCAGCTTTTGGTTACACAGCAATAAGCGGTGTAACCAAAAGCACTTAAAAAGCACAAAATAAGCACTTATATTGTGCTTTATGTTTTACAGAGCAATGTCAAAACATGCTGTTTTGAGAGTTCAAATGTGAGTCTTCATACACAAAGTGCAGCATTCCAGAGATTATAACTGCTGGGAAGGGTCACACTGAATTTCCAGTTAGAACCCTGGTTTGTTTATTTCTAGTTCTTGAGTTTTAGACTGAGCCAAGTTAATAGCTATCACAGGAGGTCACAGCTTGTTTGAACTCTTGTGTCTTCCTGGAAAGCAAAGCAAATTAATGCAAGCTCTGGTATTATTTAATGACAAGAAGCTCATTTCCATTTTTTTCTTTTAAAGGAAAGAGGCATGCTTCTTGTCATTTGCAGAAGAGCCATAAGAGAGATTTATGGAAGAGAAGTAGCTGCATAACTGACCCCTTTTCTGAGATATGGGGTCTTGTTTGTCAGGTCCCTTGGGAAACGAGAATGTAAGGGTATTGAATGATTGTGTTTTTGAGGGAGGACCATTGGGTGGAGATTTTTTTTTTTTTTTGTATACTGGAACCTCACATAAAAAATACTTCCCTGCCTGCCCAATTAACTCACAACGTTCACTTTGCATTCTTTTCTCAGGCCATTTCACTAGCTTGTTTTTCCTCCTTCTGCTTCAGACATTATTCCAGAAATCTCTGGTCTAGCCTCAGTTGGTTTCACAGCAATCCCTGCTTACACAATGTGATGCATTGTGTTGCTCCTCAGACAGCTGCTCTCTAGTTGCAATTTGTATTTGGAAATGGAGCAGGGGTGGGGCTGGGGAATCAGACATTGGAAGACAAGTGAGAAATGTTCCCAGTCTCGGCCAGTTCATGTACATACCTGAAGCTCAGGGTTTGTCTACACTTACAGCACTGCGGTTGCACAGCGGCACTGGTGCTGCTGTAGCACTTACTGAAGCGGCTACCTGCTTTATTGAAGAGGCTACCTACAGCAGTGGGAGAGCTTTCACAGCACTGTAGGGGCTCCCCAAGAGGAGGTAGCTATGCCCCTGGAGAAGTTCTCCCGTTGACACAGCACTGTCCGCACCAGGAATTGGGTCATAACTGTGTTGCTCAGGATTTTCCACATCCCTGAGCAACGTAGTTATATCAACATAAGTTTGTAGTGTCGACCAGGGCTCGAGGATGAGGAATTGCACTCGTTCTGACATGTTGTTTGGGACTCTTTGATTTGTCGTGCAGTGACTCATTGATCATGGTGTTAATTGGAGCTTAACTGACTTTTTATAAGAAATACTGGTTTTGGTAACAATTTTCAGGTTTTGGTTTAAAAAAAAAATGAAAAATTTCAACCAAAATGAAAACTTTCCATGGAAAAATTGATTTTCTTTTGCTGAAAAGCCACTTTTTGTTGAAAATGACATTTTGATGGAAAAAATGTTGACCGACTCTAGTCATAATTCACTACTACTGCCCCTCAGATCTGCTTTGCACATCTGGACAGGGTAACTACAGACAAACAACATCCAAAATATATAGTCACCCAGTGGGGTTATCATTATTTAAATCCCAAGACACCACTAGGGATCAGGGCCCAGTTGTGCAGGGTTCTGTGCAAACACAGATGAGGAGACAGTTTGATCAACTACGTACAGGGCCGGTGCAACCACTAGGCAAACTAGGCGGCCGCCATGGGCACCAAGATTTGAGGGCACCAAAAAGTGGTGCCCAAAATGTCTGGGATGCTCACCCGGCGCTGGCTAAATGGGTAACCCTCTTCCCGCCGCTGTGCAAGGGAGTGCTGCGGCTTTGATCAATTCCGGCTAGCCGGGAAATGATGTCATTCCTCCTCTGGCCGCCGGGGGTGCTGCGTTGCTCCCTGCTGCTCTGGCTCTTCCCCAGGGCCCCCGCCCCTGCTCAGCCCCGCCCCGCCCCCCTGAGCTCTGCAGCAGGGCCGGGGCTGCACTCACCGGCGACAGGCAGTACAGGGACCCATCCCCAGCCGTGCCGCTGGTGAGTGCTGGGGGGGTGGTTCCCCCCTGCCCTCTAAGCCAGCCCCGCCCCCCCGAGACCTGGGGCCCCCCACTCCTGCCCCCCCCCCCGGAGGCCTGGGGAACCACATACCTCGAGCGGGGGGTGGGGGGTGGGGGGCGGGCAGTGTAGGGCCCCAAAATATCTAGGGACAGCCCTGGTTCCCGCCACCCTGCACGCAGCCAGCCCCTGCTGCACCCCCGTCCCCTGCCCGCACTAGCCCCACACCCCTTGTCTCCAGCCAGCCCCAGCTGTATCCCCTGCCCTGCCCACAGCCAACCCCACACCCCCTGCTCTGCCCGCAGCCAGCCCCTGCTGCACCCCCCTGCCCTACCCGCACCAGCCGCGCACCCTCTGCCCTGCCCATAGCCAGCCCCACACCCCCTGCCCTGCCCACAGCCAGCCCCACACCCCCTGTCTCCAGCCAGCTCCAGCTGCACCCCCTGCCCTGCCCGCAGCCAGCCCCTGCTGCACCCCCCTGCCCTACCCGCACCAGCCCCGCACCCCCTACCCTGCCCGCAGCCAGCCCCTGCTGCACCCCCTGCCCTGTCTGCAGCCAGACCCATGCCCCCTGCCTTGCCCGCAGCCAGCCCCGCACCCCCTGTCTCCAGCCAGCCACAGCTGCACCCCCTGCTCTGCCCGCAGCCAGCTCCACACCCCCATCTCCAGCCAGCCCCTGCTGCACCCCCCTGCCCTGCCCGCAGCCAGCCCCTGCTGCACCCCCCTGCCCTACCCGCACCAGCCCCGCACCCCCTACCCTGCCCGCAGCCAGCCCCTGCTGCACCCCCTGCCCTGTCTGCAGCCAGACCCATGCCCCCTGCCTTGCCCGCAGCCAGCTCCGCACCCCCTGTCTCCAGCCAGCCACAGCTGCACCCCCTGCTCTGCCCGCAGCCAACTCCACACCCCCATCTCCAGCCAGCCCCTGCTGCACCCCCTGCCCTGCCCGCAGCCAGCCCCACGCCCCCTGTCTCCAGCCTACCCTGCTGCACCCCCGTGCCCGAAGCCAGCCAGCCCCTGCCGTACCCCCGTGCCCGAAGCCAGCCAGCCCCACACACCCCTGTCTCCAACTAACCCCGCACACCATCTCCAACCAGCGCCACATCCCCTGCCCTACCTGAAGCCAGCCAGCCCCACACACCCCTGCCTCTAGCCAACCCCTGCCGCACCCCACTGCCCGAAGCCAGCCAGCCCCACACCCTGTCAGATTAGTCATTTATTTTCTTTAAATATGTAGACTAAATAATGAAAGTAATAAATTTTCAAGCCGAATGTGTATTAATTCTAATGAACAATGCCACATTATGCAGTATTCATTTTTGAAAGTTTATAATAAGTGATGCTCTGGTGGGGTGCAAGGTGGAAGTTTCGCTTAGGGTGCAAAATATCCTTGCATCGGCCCTGACTACCTACCTGACTTTGGATGACAAAAGGGCACTGGGATTCTTCAGTGGAAGCCAGTGTTTCCTGGTCATGCTGCTACCAGATGGGAAGAGAGAGCAGGCTCCTGACCTCCCCACAAAATGATCTCGAGGTTGGGAGTAAGAAGCAGTAGGCACACCAGGCACCCCTCCTAAAGAGAACTGATTGGAGAGTGGCAACCTGATACCCCTTGAAAATCAGGGAGGAAGAAGAAGAGTGGGTACTCAGCCCCAGAGAGCATCTGATTGGTGCAGAAGTCACTGAAAACCTCAAAGGAAACAGGAGAGTCCTGGGGCTTATGGCAGGAAGGGGTGCAAGAGCCTGGGATAGGAGCAGGGCATCCCAGAGAAGGGAGAAATAGGCTTATATGCACATTCTGTGCAAGGGCGGCTCCAGGCACCAGTGCAACAAGTGCATGCCTGGGGTGGCAAGCTGCGGGGGGCGGCCTGCCGGTCGCCGTGAGGGTGGCAGTCAGGCTGCCTTCGGCGGCATGCCTGCGGGAGGTTCGCTGGTCCCGCGGTTTTGGCAGCAATTCGGCGGCGGGTACACCGAAGGCGCGGGACCGGCGGACCTCCCGCAGGCATGCCGCTGAATCTGCATTACCAGTGGACCTCCCACAGGCGCGCCGCTGAAAGTCACCTGACTGCCGTGCTTGGGGTGGCAAAATATATAGAGCCGCCCCTGTTTCTGTGGGCAACATTCCAATTCCCTGGAGAGGCCAACACTGCTGGTCATTCAGAGAATTTATCATTCAGACTTCACATTCCAGTTATCCATGTGGTTCTGCTCCGGCATGTGTATAAACAGCAGCTTCTAAAATACATTGCAGTCTTTTAGGATGAAAGATTCTATATATTATCTGTTAAAAAAAAATCTGTAATGATATCAACATAACAACAGATCCAATATGAGAGGATGTTCCGGTAACACAGCTGAGTTTCCATAGGTAGCTCTTTTAACTCATCTGTAAATGTGCTGAAGGCCTCTCCATCCTGTCAAGTTTCACATTCAGTGTAAGTGTTTTGTGGACAGGGCCTTTTTTTTGTGCTCCTGAACAACTCTATTCAGAGGAAAATTAATCAACCAGGTGGTAGCGTTAGGTTGACAAAACAGGCAATGGGAGGCTACTGGAGATGTCACAAAAGGTATACAAACCCTACACCTGTAAGGAAGGGGTTAAGCAGCTGCTTTGGGCCCAGGCAGCCCTACCCTGCCACACCTGCAAAGCATGCATGGCTTGGAGGAGGAGCTCCTGCTGCCTGAGGCCTTGACTATAGCAATGTAGAGACTTGGGAGTCTCAGACCTCTTGAGAATCCATTCTTTGATTTACAGTTATTTAATGTCTTTACCTGTTGGGAAAGAGGGGAGTGATAGGAAGTGAGCCAATGAGGCAGCAGTATAGCACTTTGGGGTGCAGGGCCCCAGATTGGAACCCAGTGGAGAGGGTGGGCCTGGATTCCCCTACCAGCCTGTAGGGGATGCCAAAGGCAGAAGCTGACCCCTGATATGAGGAGTCTAGGGGAGAAAAAGCTCTGAGGATTGAGGGGTCAAAAGGGAAGAAGGAGGATCCGGGGAACTACAGGCCAGTCAGCCTCACCTCAGTCCCTGGAAAAATCATGGAGCAGGTCCTCAAGGAATCAATTATGAAACACTTAGAGGAGAGGAAAGTGATTAGGAACAGTCAGCATGGATTCACCAAGGGGAAGTTGTGCCTGACTAACCTAATTGCCTTCTATGATGAGATAACTGGCTCTGTGGATGAGGGGAAAGCAGTGGATGTGTTATTCCTTGACTTTAGCAAAGCTTTTGATACGGTCTCCCACAGTATTCTTGCCACCAAGTTAAAGAAGTATGGGCTGGATGAATGGACTGTAAGGTGGATAGAAAGCTGGCTAGATCGTCGGGCTCAACGGGTAGTGATCAACGGCTCCATGTCTAGTTGGCAGCCGGTTTCAAGCGGAGTGCCCCAAGGGTAGGTCCTGGGGCCAGTTTTGTTTAATATCTTTATTAATGATCTGGAGGATGGTGTGGACTGCACTCTCAGCAAGTTTGCAGATGACACTAAACTGGGAGGCATGATAGATACACTGGAGGGTAGGGATCGGATACAGAGGGACCTAGACAAATTAGAGGACTGGTCCAAAAAAAACCTGATGAGGTTCAACAAGGACAAGTGCAGAGTCCTGCACTTAGAACGGAAGAATCCTATGCACTGCTACAGACTATGGACCGAATGGCTAGGTAGCAGTTCTGCAGAAAAGGACCTAGGGGTCACAGTGGACGAGAGGCTGGATATGAGTCAACAGTGTGCTCTTGTTGCCAAGAAGGCTAACGGCATTTTGGCCTGTATAAGTAGAGGCATTGCCAGCAGATCGAGGAACGTGATCGTTCCCCTTTATTCAACATTGGTGAGGCCTCATCTGGAATACTGTGTCCAGTTTTGGGCCCCACACTACAAGAAGGATGTGGAAAAATTGGAAAGAGTCCAGCAGAGGGCAACAAAAATGATTAGGGGTCTGGAGCACATGACTTATGAGGAGAGGCTGAGGGAACTGGGATTGTTTAGTCTGCAGAAGAGAAGAATGAGGGGGGATTTGATAGCTGCTTTCAACTACCTGAAGGGGGGTTCCAAAGAGGATGGAGCTCGGCTGTTCTCAGTGGTGGCAGATGACAGAACAAGGAGCAATGGTCTCAAGTTGCAGTGGGGGAGGTCTAGTTTGGCTATTAGGAAACACTATTTCACTAGCAGGGTGGTGAAGCACTGGAATGCGTTACCTAGGGAGGTGATGGAATCTCCTTCCTTGGAGGTTTTTAAGGCCCAGCTTGACAAAGCCCTGGCTGGGATGATTTAGTTAGGAATTGTTCCTGCTTTGAGCAGGGGGTTGGACTAGATGATCTCCTGAGGCCCCTTCCAGTCCTGATATTCTATGATTCTATGATTCAACATGGGGAGAGACCTTGAGACCTTCACCTAACCCAGAGGGCTACCTTGTTGCTGAACTCTTTCTATATACCTCGAAAGAGGTGGACATAAAACATGTAGGTTGGCCAGAGGGTTGGCTCATGGAAAGGAAAGGCCACAGCTGGACCACAGCAGCTGTCCATGGGAGTGCCAGGAAAGAGGAGGACCTGACACCTCCAGTCTGACCACTTGGTGGCGCGAGCTCCCACCAATAATTTTATGGAGCATCAGAAATCAACAATTCCATGGCTATTCTGGGAAGCTGTACAAGGAGATGCAATGCCATCCATCCAGAAACAAGTGTTGGGAGAGGAGCCCTTTGCAATGGCAGCACAGCATGTGACAGGTTAGAGTAGTTTGAAGGGAGGAAAAGGAAGGAGGTTGGGTTTGGAGGGAAATGGGGACTTTCCATACCAGAGCATACAGTGTAACAGGGAAATGTGCCAGAAGGAACAAGCAAGGAAATCATTGCATTTCAATGTTTTTTGCTCATGTTTCTTCCAGCACTGCCAACAATCTTGCTACCTGTATGTCTGATTAATGAAGGCACGAGCGCTGTGCAGTGGTGTGTTGAACTTACTCCAACCAGTGGCTTATCGTACTGTCGTCTGCTGAGGGTTCTTTCTCCAAGGTTCAGAATGGGTTATTGTCACTGGGCATGCTCACCAGCCAGTATGGGATGTGGAGTGTGACTTTAAGCTAATAGATAAAGATAAAGGGCTAGTTTTCATTTACATCAGAATAGTTATGCCAGTATAGCCCCTAGAGTGGATGCAGTTATACTGGTATAAAGCTGCCCTGAACTGCTAGAACTTCTTTTTTGTATACAGGAATAAGCCATAGTGGCAACAGTATAGTTAAAGGGGTGCAACTTTTGTGTGCAGTCAAGGCCTAAGACCACTTTGGCTGTGTAACAGGGTCTTGGAGTAAATGAGAATTCTGACCAACAAATTGTGGCAAGGTAGTTAATCAAATAATGTTGATGGATTAATCAGATAAAAATAGTTAAGTATCAACAAAAATATTGTTACCCCTTTTTTATCCAAGTGGTTAGCCAATTTTGGTGGTCTAGCAGGTTGCTTCCATTAGGATAAATTGATGGAGTCAGGTTATTTCTTGTCCTATTTATTTACAGAGAATGGACCTCATTCTCTGAACACAGCAGGAATGAAACAGCAGGAGAGAGTTTTTGTGCTTCTAATTCCAAGACACTTTCAGTCAAAACTTTAGCTCTCTCTTAGTTTTTTTCCTCAGGGTCACGCTACCACAGCTTCTCTAGCTGCGTCTGAGGCTTTTTCCCTCCTTCTCTGTGTCCTTTTGTCTGTGCTTAGGGTGACCAGATAGCAAGTGTGAAAAATCGGGACAGGGGGTGGGGGGAATAGGAGCCCATATAAAAATAAGCCCCAAATATCGGGACTGTCCCTATAAAATTGGGACATCTGGTCACCCTATCTGTGCTACTGCTCACAAATACAGGCACACACAGCTCCACCACTCAATGTCCCAGCCCCAGCATTTGCTATGTCAGTTTCCAGGGAAACCCCCTGGGCTACATGGTTCAGCTTCTACTCAAGCCTTGCTGTGTGCCTGAATTTGGGGTGGTGGCTCCTAGTGTTTCAGCTATCTGGTTCCATAAAAGAGCTTGTTTATTTCTTACATTCTTCCTAACTGAAGAGCAACTTTTTTGCCCACCAGCCTCTATGAGGTTTTGTCCAACCCCTCAGCATAACAGTATCACAGCAGAGATTAAAGTGCCAGGCAAGTTAAAAGCTGGTACAGCCAGGTACAGGGTGAAGCAATGCAAATCAGGTGGGGATTCCAGATGCTAATTCTGAAAGTTCCCGCTGTGACTCAGCGATGCAGGAGGTTCCGATGGACTCCCCTGATGCCCAATATACAATACTTTGGAATGCATATTTTTCCTCCCATTGTTGTACAAGACTAAAATTAGTGTAGAGGCCAATCATGGAAAATTTGTGTGGGAACAGGAAGGTCCAACTGTTTGCCCCTAATCTTTTAATAACTTGTGAGTTATGTTGTCAATAAAATTATACTAGATGTAGTTGACTGAATACAAGCCCTGATTACTAGCTGATATATTAGACCTAAATTATGGTACAAGGTCCTCTGACTTCAGGGCCAGGGTTAAGATACTGTGTGCAGCAATCTGGGAATTATGTGGCAGTTTGTGGGAATAAGGCTTTACTCTTGTGGGCCTTGGAAGCACTACTAGGCAGCTACCTTATCCTGCTACTCTGTCCCCACAAAGATGATAGCTCTTGGTCCTACGGACTGCCCTTGCTTCTTCACTCTTCCAGCTGGTCACCTTGCCCCTTCTGCAGAACTCACAATGAGACCTGCAGGAGAGGAGCAGTTTAGAACTTCTGACCTACCTCTTCTCACCCTGGTCTGGATGATGACAAACCTCGGAGAGAAAGTCTAGCAAACCTCAGACAGTTACAGAGAAGGCAGAAAGTCAAAACAGGATGCGGAGAAGCTGAAAGAGGCAGAATTTCTGTGCCCTTGTTTGTCAAAGATTTATGTGCAGAGTGGATGAGAGGATTTTACAGACGTCCACATGACCACGTCAATGTAATATCTGTAGGTCTCAGAGTAGATGAAAGCAAGGATGATCTTGTGGGAAACATACAGGTCTGAGTCAAGAGATCATGGTTCTGTTATTAGCTATGCCGCAGGTTCCCTGGTGACCCTAGGCAAGTCAATTAATCACAGTTTCCCATCTGTGAAATGCAGATGTAATATTTTCCTGCCTCAGTACTGAGAGGATTAATTCATTACTGTTTGTGGATACTTTGAGATCCTCAGCTAGGAGATGCTACAAAAATGCAAAGGATTATTATGATGTATGTCAAATTAGAAAAATGCCACCTGGATGTATTTTCCCGTATATTAAAAAGCAAAATCCTGCCCTGTCTTGCATGGCTGTAGTATGGGGTGAAGGCAGAGAGCTCTGGGAGCCTTCTTCCCCCCCACTTGTTGTGCATGCAAGCAGGAGCAGGCCACACTATAAGTCTATTGCTCTCTTGAATACTCGGGGAAAGGGTCCTACTAATGCACCTGCTGGCAGCCCACCATCTCAAGGGTGGCACAATCAGTAGTGGGGTCTTCGGCAGAGGCACGGAGAGTGGAAAAGCCCACACCGCTCCTTTTAGTGAGAGGAGCAATGTGTGCTAGAGATGATGTTGCCCCCAGACTCTTTGAAACGTCATGTCCTATGCAGCCTCTGAAACTTTCTGCCCTGCTCCAACAGAATGACTCCTATATGTGGGCCCCTCCCCACCAGTGCATCTTGGGGGACTGGGAAAGGACTGTGCTTGCTGTGTTTAGGTAAAGATGGGCATGTCTGCATTTTAAAAACAGAATGTGTTTTAATCTCAAGTTCTCTGGTCTGCTTTTGTACCAGACATGTTTTGTATGTGGACTAAGAGCAAAAGGAAGCAGCTAGTTTGTTTGTGTGAATGTCTGGAATTGGTCTGGGTAATGTGATAGGCGTTTGGGGATTTTTAAATAAAGAGTACAGTGTGTTTCTGCTTTTGATTTTTCTGCCTCTGTATTTATCTGTAATTTGTGGAATCAAAGTTAAATTGTGTTTTGCAACTGACATTTTTTTATGGTGTAATCACTCAAGCTTGTTGTCCTTGCCCATTGCTAGGTTGGGTTGTTTCTGCAGTGCTGCTCCTTGGGAGAACCACAAACATAGCACCAAGGGAGATTGGTTTTCAGCTATGAACACCAATGAAAATCAAGCAGCCCATGGAAAGCAAACCCAAATTAGATGCTTAGATACGGAAACAAGCTAGCTTGTCATTTTTCTTACCAGTGTCATCTCATCCAAAGCAATGGAAACTTCTACTAGTCAGCAAATCAAGGAGAACATTGGTGTCTGGAAAGGAAATAGTCCAGGTCCTAGCAAGAGTAATGAAGGGAAGTAACGGCATTATTTGTGTGACATTCATCCCACACCTGCACTGTGACCAGGTGAGATTCTGCCAGTACTCTGGCAGGCTATAGTCATGTGCCTGGCTGTTTGCACTGGTTTGCTGGTAGTCTGGGTGCACTGGTTACAAAGGAGGTGTGGCCACAGTGAAAGCAAGTTGAATGTTGTACCATCCTGACACCAAAGCAGTGTGACAAGCTGTTTGCATAACTGTTGCCAGGAAGTCTCACTTTGCCATGCCGCACCTTCGGAGTCATGGCTTCCTTCAGAATAGGATAGGGGACAGAAGGCCTACCGCCTATCCCATTTCTCATGGACGGGGTCAGCAACGTGTCCATACACGGACACAAATATCTGTGGTAAAAATGTTGAAGTCAGTGGTAATTTTTCAAAATATTGAATGACAAACCCTCCCCCCAACCAATGTCGGTTACTAAGTACGGTGATTTTGTTATGCGTCCGTCACGCAACATGGTGGTGCTGACCCCTGCTCATGGATCCACATACTGAAAGAACTTCCTGCTTTATGGGCACTAGCCAGAACATATAAGGGATATTGCTGCTGTATTTTCACAGAGGGATCCATTTTGATATCGCTGATATGCTCTTCCATTGAGTATTTCATCCCAGAAGTGGATAAAAAATTGCTACACTACATCTGACTCTGCGCAGAATCTGAAAAGGAGAGAATACAACAGGCAAAGTCCATAACCTGTTCAAAATCTGACTGCTAAACCCCACAGGTGCCCCTTCACAAAAAGACTATTTCAAATGTACTTCTAAACATTCACACTCAGTCCAGTCTGATCCTGCTGCTATTAATTACCTCAGCTACAAACCACCTCCTTGTCATATGCAATGGGCTGAACCTGGGAAGCTGTTAGTCAGTGCAACAGACATAAGGAATAAGTTTGTGGCTCTGGTGGAAAAGAATTCACCCAACAGTTTACACATCCGGTTATGCTCATGACTCTAATCTGTGAGCCATTAATATATAAAAAAAAAAAGTTTTGTAGGCAAAGATGCTGGAGTTTCCCTATAGATGAGTATTTCTCAACCTTTTTCTGCCTGGGACTCAGACAACAGCCTTATCGCTCTAAAGATTTTTGTGCCTCTAAAGGACTGTGGAACTGAAGGAAGAGCAAGAACTCCAGCTGGTTTCGATGCTAGGTGGAGGATGTAGGGCTTGTGGGTACTGGGAGCACTCGGGGAAGGAGGCTGGGCAGGGGGAGCTGGTGGGCTTGTGAAAGCTGAGCACTAGAGGGGGCTCTAGCTGTTGGGCAGAAAGGCTAGTGAGTGAGCTATAAGGAAGTTGCTGGAGATGCTGACTGGCAGAAGTTATCCATGTTCATGAGTGTATGTCATAAAAGAAATGACAACACGAAGAACAAGCATTGAGAGAAGATAAGGCAAAGAACTATCAGGCCCTGACCCAGTTCATGACCAAATTTGAAGTTGAAATATGCATTTAGAGCACAATTTTCAGTATTCACATTCTGGGATTTCACTAGGAGGGTTGTGAAGGACTGGAATGGGTTACCTAGGGAGGTGATGGAATCTCCATCCTTAGAGGTTTTTAAGGCCCAGCTTGACAAAGCCTTGGCTGGAATGATTTAGTTGGTGTTGGTCCTGCTTTGAGCAGGGGATTGGACTAGATAACCTCCTGAGGTCTCTTCCAACTCTGATATTCTATGAATTTGGATGCTCAAAGCATGAAAAAATAAGATTTATATCCAGCATGTTTGAGTATCCAGATGTGGAATATGGCTGTTCCTTGTTCTTCCATTTGAAACTTAGGTTTTAAAATTTCCATGAAACCACTCTATTTCCCTCCTGTATAATATAATTTAAACTATCACCACAGGGCTGCATTATCTATCTAGTCATAGGCATGAAGGTAATGTTCATGGGCTGCTGTGGTCATATGGCTTTCAAGGAGGGCCAAACTTACATTACTTGGTGCCTAAATCAAGCCCACAAAATCTGTATGTGCAATAATATTTTTGTGTATGTTAATACCTATTTGTGTTTGTACACACACACACAGGTTTGTGCACAACTTTTGCTGGCAATTTAGGCATCTGGATTTGAAAATATGGTCCTTAGTTTCTCTGTGCATCAGTTTCCTCTTTGTAAAATCATTGTGATGTTTAATTCATTAGCCTGGGAAACTGTTTTGAGTCATAGATTTTTAAGGCCAGAGAGCCCATTACGATCATCTAGTCTGACCCTCTGCAAAACACAGGCCATAGAATGTCACCTAGTAATTCCTGCAGTGGAAGAAATTGATTTTTCCTTTTTAGATAAGTGAACACTATCAATCCCAATAGCTTGTGGCTGACCTACAACCTCTATTTTAGAAAAGACATTCAATTCCAATTTAAAGATTTCAAATGACAGAATTTACTGCATCCCTTGATATACTGTTTTCATGGTTAATTTCTTACTATTAAAAGATGCATCTTATTTCCTGTTTGAATTTTTCTAACTGCAATTTTCAGCCATGAGACCTTGTGATGCCTTTGTCTGCTGGCTTAAAGACCCCTCTAGTATCAGAACTCTTCTCCTTGTGTCGGTACTAAAATACCATGATCATGTCAGCTCTTAATCTTCTGTTTGATAAACTAAGAAGATCAAGCTCCTTTAGTCTCTCTCATTGTAAGGCAGGTTTTCCAGGCAACGAATCTCTCGTGGCTCATCTCTGAATTCTTTCAAATCTTTTCAATATCCATTTAAAAATAGGGGCACCCAACTGGCCATTCCAATGGTGGTCTCACCACTGCCATATATTGAGATAATTTAACTTCTTCACTCCTGCTTGAGAGAAATGCAAAATATATAACATAAAATAAAATCACACCCCTCTCCACTTACTGTACATGGAGCAACTGAGTTACCAGATAACCTGACTCTTTGTTCATGTTTATGCCATGCTAGATTGATTAATTCCTTGTTAACTTTGTACTGCCAACACAACAATATATATATGTAGGTCAGATCCTAGTCATAATCTTGGTAAGCTAAAACAGACCAAACAATTGTAATGATTAATGGATCTTGATAAGAATGGGATAGTCAAAATGTAAGCAGCAAAGTAGGAAAGCTAAGTAGATCAAGACAATTCACAGCTGAATGGAAATAAATATAATCCATCAGCTCAGTGTAACTTCTATGTAACTTCTATATTCTATTGGAAATATGTGATAGATTGTTCCTGTGATCACTGCTACTGTTATTGTTATAGACTTAATTGCTTAGGAGCATTACATCACAGTATTTCCACTAGAAGCTGAACTTTAAGATAGAAATTTTTCTGTTAGCTCCAAGAAACTGAACTGCAGCAAACTAAAAGATAAGGAACAGGGCAACTAAAGTTTCAACTTGCAAGAAAGTCATTCCCAGAACAAATGAGTTTTCTAAATTTATTTCCTAGCAAGGAAGCTAGGATATAATTTTGTTTTGGGGATTTTTTTGCTGAGGTAATAGAAAGTTCAGCATTCAGTGTCATACAAGACAGCACAAGCCCTATCAGTGGAGGCCATGAGATGAGATTGATGAGAAGTTGCTATACTTCTCAGGAAGAAGTAATTGACTTTTGCCAACCCACATGTCTTCAGGTGTATGTGTACTATGTTTGTGCAATTGCAAGCAGGGTGAATTGTTTTAAAGGGTGGTTAGGCTAAACTCCACTGCTAAGAGCTCAGCCTTAGGGGACAGAAAGAAGGGATCCACCCCCTGAGACAGTAGAGGTGGAGAGGTACTCCCCTTAGCAGCTGCTATTACCTGTACATCTTGAATGTTGAAGTAGTTCCCATAGCTGGTGTGTAACCCCATCTTTGGGGGCATGAAACCACACACAGTTGCAGATCTGCCAGCCCTGCCCAGCCTCCAAAGTTCCCCTTCCATACATATACAGGCAGCTTCTGTGAAGTTGTGCTCTGCAAAGCACAGGTAATGTAGACCTTTGATGCAGTCTCCATGCAGCTTACTCTTTTCATGCACAGCAGAATCCTGTTGGTCCTACTTGGTCCCCAATATTTGCCCTGTAATGTGTATCACAGAATCATGTGACCAAAGGGCTGATGTAAATATGAGGATATATGGGGTGGCACGTGGCACTGTCTGAACATTTCAAAAAATACAGTGCATTTGCAAAATTTGCAGAGTGAGATGAGTGTGTTCAGCCTCCTCTCTACTATTTAAGCTCAAGATGGGATCCTGAAATTAAGGCACCTGCTGTTTGTAATGTTTATTGGTGTGGTAATACAAATAAATAATAATACTATTAAACATTATGACTGTTGAGATTAGAGATCTGAGGCACTGTGCTCAAAAGAACCATCCAAAGCAAGTGTCGCAGAGCTGCACACACTTAATATCTAGTCTAATTCTTACAGAAATTAAAATTTAAAGAAAAAGAAAACAATCTTGTGAATATTTTCTTCTAAACCTTTGTTTCTTCTCTGATGGTGCATGCTATGGTTTTAGTCATGGTGTTCGTCACTGATAATGTGTCTCACTCTCAGCCTAAGTGACTGAACACCCTCAAATCTCATTGTTCTCAAAAACATACAGTGAAACCGGAGCATGCAGTTGCAGCGACCAGATCTAACATCTCTGTTTCTGAAAAGCTATAGGCTCTTACTGTCTTGAGCTGTCATCAAAATTTTGCAGACTGAAGGACTTAAGTATCTTTTTGCTCAGCACATGGCTGATCAAGTATAGGCAGAATTACATCAGGTGAGTTTCAAGGACAGAACTGTGTTGCAAGCGTCTGGCAAAAAAAAAAAAACCCTGATATCAGAGGGTGGATCCTTCTTCAAATGAAAACCTCAGTATGAAGGTAGATGCTGCCTGAGAGACCAGCAGAGCCAGTGCAAACCGAATGGAAATCTGCAGTACAATCATGGGCTAAGGAATATAAGTGATTATTACCAGATCATTTTGAATACTCTGAGGAACTAATTCTTGGCATGAGTTGATTTGAGAATATTATCCAGATTGGATTGCTCAGTAATTCCCCAGCAAGATCAGCAACCCAGTATGTGGGGTCACAACTCCACTCTGTTTGGGGCACACTGCCCCTTGGGCCCCCTGACTACCCTGCCCCCAAATGGTACGCACTATGCATAATGTGTGCGTACAGCTGTGGGGGCCCACTGGCAAGATCCACTCACAACAGCACAAACTGCAGTTGCCATTTCTTTTCTTCAAGTGACACTGTTAGGCCCCAAATCACAACCAAGCCCAAAGGGCCAGATTTTTTAAAAGGTATTTAGGCACCTAGTGGGATTTTCAAAAGCACCTGGGCACTTGACAGCCATTGTGTTCAGTGGGTGTTAGGCACCTAGATATAGAAAATCTCACTATGTGCCTCAATACCTTTAAAAATGTGGCCCAAAATGTCTATACCAATTCAGAAAGACTCCCCCCTAAGAGCAGATAATTAAATTGTGCCTGTATAAAAGATTATGTAGATTTCCATTTACTGCAGAATACTTTCAACGTTGGTAACTTGGACCCACCTGCAGTTATATATAACTAATGTACATTTGGAAATAGACCCAAGCTAGCTCAGATACAGAGTCAGATCTGAATCCAAAGGCCTCAAAGTTCAGGGTGTTCTAGTTCAGCATTCTAGTTTGGCCCATTACCAATTGAGACCCAAGCCATAAAACACACCGCACACTTAAAATTTCCCCCAAAGTGGGGATTTCAGCTCTAGTGTTCTGGTTTGGGTCTCTCTATATAATTAAACCCATGTCTGTGTCTGTCATGTGGAAGATTTGCTTGCCAGAATATTTGTGTGCATGCTGTCTTGCTAACAAACATGATGTAGAGGATTTGTATATGAGAAAAAACATTCTGCAATAAATGGGAGACTACACAGTGGCCTTATGCAGGCAAAAAATCTCATTAATTTCACTTTAAGAATGTAACCTTCTTGAGAGTTTTTCATGCATCCAGACTGCAAGTTCATGCCCATTAAAGATGGTGAATACCTATTTCCAAACCTTCTGGCAAGAAAAGAAGAAAAAAAAAGCAATATTCCAGGGTAAGTTAAATAGTCAAATCAGAGGTCAAATGCAGAGCAAAAATCCAGTCTTACCATATCAAAAATGTGAAAATGATTAATAAAAGCAAGTTCTTTTCACTTTCATTATGTTTGACAAAAGCAAACTCTGCAATATATTCACAGCTTTTAGTTCTTTCATTCAGTGTCAAAACCCACACCAGTTTTATGTGGCTTCAAGTATTATCAAGCTACAAAAAGATCACTAAAAATCCTAGTAAATAAAGGGGCAGATGGTCAGGATTAGACACACGAACATACATTTGCTCATGCCAAGCACATACCTAATATATGTTAACAAATCAGGCATGTAGCCATGCGAATATACAAAATATTTGATTTGTGTGTAAGTTTGGCACAGGCAAATAGATAGCTTTGAAATCCTCTCTAAACATATAGACGGGTTCAATAATACAGACCAACATTTTCAAACTTGCATCCTATAGTTAGACACCTACATCTGTAGGTAGAAATGTTAAAAAAAGTGACCAGAATTTTCAGAGGTGCTGAGCACCTCAAGCTAAAACTGAAGCTTGAAAAATCAGGTCACGTATGTAGGTGCCTAACTAGAAACACTCAGGTGTGAAGATGTTGGCTCTAGCAACTATGCTAGACAATCTGGGCTTGATCAAAAGTCCATTGAAGTCAATGACAGTTCCACTGATTTCAGTGGGCTTTGGATCAGGTCCTTGATGCATGTATTTCTGTCTTATCTATCAACTTTGTGTATTGAATCTTTTCAACACCTGTTAATCAGGAGTAAACGCGCACAACATCACTACTTCTTTTTTTGCGCCACAACAGGCTGCTTTAAAAACTAACAGTTAAAAAAATTTGCAAGTGAACTATTTTACAGTTAGTTATTAACTTTAAGTAATCCTTCACTCTTGTGAGGTTTATGGTGGAATTTGTTTTTAGTGGTGCAACTTCCCTTACATAAGAAATTAGTTCTGCCAAATAATTACCCAGCATGGTGTTTTCATTGTAGGTAAGTGTTTACAGAGAGATTTACACCTCTTGCACAAAGAGCTCAGATGCACAGTATTCCCAAAGGCAAGAACAATGGGGTCTTGCCTGTGGTAAAACTGGGGGAAAAAAAAAGTCATATACATCCACAGTTAAAATGAGAGAGAAATCCTGTTCTGGAACCCCATCCTGCCCGGGCCTGAACTTCATCAACTCCCCTTGATGGCAGTGGGAGTTTAGGCTCCTAGTTACCTTGCAGGAGGCAAGCAGCCACCTGGCTCTTGGGGTAAAGTCTAAACTTGTCTGTGACTAAATTAGAAAGCTGGGTGCATGAGTTTCTTTTACCACTCAGTTTTCCTTTCAGTTTGCTCAGAGATGCTTCAGTCAGAGCTGTTTCTATTTCTTTTCAAAGCTGCTTATTGGCTTGTCCTGGAGCTTAAGACTGGCACATGAAGGTCACAGAATCTCTGAGGCTCCTGTGATTTCTATATCCTTGGTGAAGAAATAGAAATGGCTACAGAAACACACACTCCTATTTCCCCCCTCCCCTTTCCTGAGTGTATTGATCTGGGGACAGTGTGTACTAGTTAACAAATTCTTCCCTGTGTTTTCGTTGTCCTAAGTTGGCACTGTCTGCTCGGACATTAGAGAGCTCCTTATTTTAGGTTCTGCTTTTAACGTGCATTTAGAAGGTGGTGGGCAGCATCAAAGGAGAAATGTGGGTGGCTAACTAAGATACATATCCATATAACTGGAAGAACCACATGGCTTGGAACCAGTGAGCCAGTTTAATTTTTCTCCAGAATGAAAAAGTGCTGTGAAATGTAAAAGGGGTGAAATCAATAGGTTTATACCAAACTCTAGATATATCTAATACTTCTGAGTGGCATCCATGAAAGAATTATTAATGACAGAGTGTGGAATGTGGGTCTGAGAGTTCCTATGCAATTTTATAATGGAAGCATCTTTGGCAGCAAAAAGAGCAATAAGCATAAATATTTAAGAAATTGGCATGGACTGCACTCCCATCAAAGTAAATGTGAATTTGGTCATTGATTTCAGGGGGAAGAGGCTTTGGGTTTGCATGTAAATGCTATTTTTCACATGCTTCTGTTTTGGATGGCCTAGGCCGCTCCCAGGTCACTAACCTTTTGCAGAGAATGCAACAGAGAATCCTCCAAGGAAAGAAAAGAGTGGCTCCTATATTTATATGGAAACACTAATCATTGGTTCAGCACGCTAAAAGTTTCCTGTTTATGTCCGGCATAACACGTTTAAAAGAGATATTGCAAGCTCCAATTTGGCACCAAATTCAGATTTAATTAAAAAAAAAAGCTTTTATCAAATTTGAGAATAATAGAAAGGTTTCCATAAAGGAAAATCTGAATGAACATTATTTTTTATACCAAACAAATGTTCTCCACTGTTGCAACCCAAACACCCTGGCAGGGAGAATCTAAAGTGAAACTGAATGAATTAAAAGCCTACTTTGTACTCAGAAAAGAATGACAAACAGTGGATGTTTGAAAACAATTAAACATTCACATGGTTAGGTCCTCTTGAAGGTAATGCACAGACAAGTGTTTCAATCAATGCAGCTTACGATGTTTTCCTTGTGTTGCCCTGTTGGTTGGATCATTGTCCCACATACTGTTTCTGACCTCAGTAGCAGTGGTATAAATCTTATTGCTCCAGAGTCACAGAGATCAGAATCCTCTGTGGCTTGTTGAGGCATCAGCAGATTCAGGACTGTGTAGTTTGGCCTAGTGGATACTGGGTGATCTTTAACGTCATGTACCAATTTGCTCATTGTAAGTGCTGAATCCAGATGTGATTGATGCTTGAGGAGCCATTCCCATTTCCGATAGACATTTCTTGGCACACTTTTCACATTGCTTGTACCATCACCAAGAAGGCTGAGGTGTTAAATGCCTATTTTGCTTCAGTCTTCACTAAACAAGGTCAATGGTGACTAGACAGTCAACACAATATTAACCACAAAGGGGAAGAAATGCAAGAAATTTAGGAAAAGAACAGGTTGAAGAATAGATAGATAGATTTGATGTATTCAACTTGACAGGGCCTGATGGAAATTTATCCTAGAATGCTTAAGGAACTAGCTGAAGCATTCTCAGAACTGTTAGCAGTTATCTTTGAGAACTCAAGAAGGACAGGTGAGGTCCCAGAGGACAGGAGAAGGGCAAATATAGTACCTATCTTTAAAAAAGGGAACAAAGAAGATCCAGGGAATTACAGACCAATCAGCCTAACTTTAATACCTGGAAAGATCCTGGAGAAATTATCAAACAATCCATCTGTAAGCACCTAGGGGATAATAGGGTTATAAGGAATAGCCAGCATGTATTTGTCAAATCATGACAAACCTAATTTCTTTCTTTGACCGGATGACATAAGAACATGAGAACGGCCATACTGGATCAGACCAAAGGTCCATCTGGCCCAGTATCCTGTCTTCCAACAGTGCCCAATGCCAGGTGCCCAGAAGGAATGAAGAAAACAGGTAATTATCAAGTGATCCATCCCCTGTCGCCCATTCCCAGCTTCTGGCAAAAAGTGGATGGCGGGGGGGGGGGAAGCAGTAGACATGATATATCTTGATTTTAGTAGGCTTTTGACACAGTCTCACATGACAATCTCATGAGCAAACTAGGGAAATGTGGTCTAGATTAAATTTCTATAAGGTGGGTGCACTACTGATTGAAAGACCATATTCACAGAGTATTTAACAGTGATTTGCTATCAGACTGGGAGGGCATATGTAGTAGGATCTCAGGGGTCAATGCTTTTCCAGTACTATTCAATGTTTTCATTGATGACGTGGATCATGGAGTGGAGAGTATGCTAATACAATTTGCGGATGACACCAAATTGGGAGGGGTTTCTATCTTTGGAGGGTGGGATTAGGATTCAAAATGACCTTGAAAATTGGAGAATTAGTCTGAAATTCATTAAAGACGAGTGCAAGTTCTACACTTAGGAAGGAAAAAAAATCAAATTCACAACTACAAAATGGGGAGTAGCTGGTTAAGAAGGTGGTAGTACTGCTGGAAAGGATTTGGGAGGTATAATGGATCACAAAGTGAATAATGTGAGGTAGTTGTGAAAAAGGCTAATATCATCATTCTGCGGTGTACTAATGTCGGCACTGGTGAGACCTTGGCTGTGTCAAATTTGAGGCGCCACACTCTAGGAAAGATGGGGACAAACTGGAGAGATTCCAAAGGGTCACAACAAAAATGATAAACGGTTTAGAAAACCTGACAGGCTCAGTTGGTCAAATAAGTATTCACCAGCTCTCTTCCCCAATGTTCAGTTGTCCTCTCTCCACAGGGAGTGGGGAAGGGAAAAGAGTCAGGTCCCTACTCTTCTGGTTGGGGTCTTATGCTCCGTCTAAACCCTTCTCCAATGGATCGCTTTGCCCTCAGAAGCTGCAACCCAACTTCCTCTCTTTAGACAGTCTCTCCTTCACTCTTCCCCCTGCTTGACTGTCAGAGTCCCCTTTTGAACAGATCCCTCCATCTAAAGAAAGTGGGGCCCTCTTGACCGAATACTGCTCCTTTCCTTCCTTAGTTTCTTTGGGCGGGGCCTGTACACACCAATATACTACAATAAAGGGTTAAATTATAAAACAAAATGCCTCGGGATTCCAGAAATTTTCAATACAAGTTTAAATAACCAAACAAACCATCAGAGGATTTCACACTTGCATGATGAAGCAGTTTGAATCCCCCCTGCACATCCACCAGCATGGAGGGACCTGTGTGGCAGGATGCGGGGAGTGGGTCCACATTCCTTGTGCTGCATCGTAGGCTCCTTATGCCCTAGCACAGATGTGCTTTATAGACACAAGTATCAGAGGGGTAGCCGTGTTAGTCTGAATCTGTAAAAAGCAACAGAGGGTCCTGTGGCACCTTTAAGACTAACAGAAGTATTGAGAGCATAAGTTTTCATGGGTAAGAACCTCACTTCTTCAGATGCAAGAAGAAGTGAGGTTCTGACCCACGAAAGCTTATGCTCCCAATACTTCTGTTAGTCTTAAAGGTGCCACAGGACCCTCTGTTGCTTTTTATAGACACAGGATACAGGATGTTTGGGGGCAGGGCCAGTGGATCCATAACTATGCATAGCTACCAGCCAGACCTCTCCTCTTCCTTTGTGTCAGAGTGAAGACAGCAGAAATGGAATTTTTCTGCAGCCGGCACATTGAGTTCAACTGCTGCTCTTCAGCCCGGGAGAAGGATCCCATCTCAGCCTCCTAGTGCCAACCTCATTTACTGTCCTCAGATTTGGTGTGAGTCTCGGGATTTCCCCTTGTGGGTCAAATCCTGGTCCCAGTGAATGGCAATTTTGCAGCTGATTTCAATGGGACCAGGATTTGTCCCTATATGCACTTTGACCTAAATAAGTGTCTGGTTTTCAGAGATGTCTAGTGCAAAGGCTGCACATACGACAGAAAGGGGTACTAGGCTACTTGGGTCCCCCTCTGACCTCCTTGCACTGCACACTTGTGCAGGGGCCAAGGAATCTCTGGCCTTAGTGAATGAATTTTAACCCAGCAATATCAGTTTAGGCACCACAGCTCCCAAAACATGATCTACATAAATAACATGGGATATTTACCTATGGGCTTGTCTACACAGAGACTTATTTCTGATTAACTCCATGTGTGGATGATTTTATTTCTCAGTAAAAGCACCTTATTCTAAATTTGCTTAATCCATTTTGGAAGTGGATTAAATGAATAAGAAGAAATGGAGTTGATCAGGAATTGTTAATCCACTTTAAATTCACACCACACCTTATTCTGGATTAGTTTTATGTGTAGACAAGACCTATGTTTGTGGTGGAGCTCACTATCTAGTGGATAAACGTCACAGGTGGTTAAAAAAAATTATAGTGCTATTCCAGAATCAAATAAAAGTTCAGTCATGCAACAATAGCATGGAAGCTGAACCCATAAATCCATCCTCCTTTGGAGAACAGGTGGTTGGGCAATGTACATTACAACTGATAAGTTCAAGCATAATAAATATAAGGGTGCCTTACATGTTCTTACTTTTTATTTCCTCAGCTGTGTTTTTACAGACAAAGGAACTGGTATTTGATAGCATATAAAAATGCTGACTAGAGTGCAAGCCTATTATTTTTAATTAAATTTTGTGTTTAACCATCCTGATTTTCAGGGCCCGGTTTTTAGAAGGTGCAGTCAGATAGGTAGAGGTCTAATTGCTCTGATCATTTGCACTTGCAAACAATTGTGGCTGCAGTATCTTCAAGTCTTCACATCCAAACTGGAACCTTTCTAGAAGATATGCTTTAGTCAAATGCAGATAAGTGAGGCTCTGTGCAGGAGGAAGTGGATGAAATTTTGTTGCCTGTTTTGTATTGTCTAGATGATTTGACAAACCCTTCTGCCCTTATAGATCTATGAATTTATTAATCTGTTTGCAGTTGCAATTCTTTGTGGGTATTTCTGAAACTCAGATCCCAAGCTATGGTGAGCAGGGGAATTAGTGAGCAAAACTGTTGTACCCTGTTCCTGAGGGTGCCTTCCCAAATTATATCATATCTGACCGTTTGCAGATCCCTGTGGCATTTTATGGTGTGGCTAAGAAAGTAGGCATGTGGAACCCAGCCAGGTTGGTGGGGAGAAAATTCCTCCAGCCTGGAGAATACTGGTGCTCCCTGCATCTGAATCTTTGGTTCAGCATGTTATGGCTTTTTTAGCACATACTGCCCAGAGCAGCCCACAGCTCCTACATGCCCTCTTTCATTTGGTTTTCTCATGCTCACAGCACAAGGAATCCTGCTGGGTTTGTACGTCTCAGAACAGCCAGGATTTGAGCGTAAAGGGGGCAAAATGTGGGGAGGGCCAGAATTGGGCCACATATCTGTAATTTCAATTAAGACAGTATTTTCAGGCCGAGAGTACTGTGCTGTCTGGGCTGAGGGGAACTGTCTGTTTGCTTTTCTTTGTCATAGCGGTTGTGATTGTTTCCAGCAAAATAAAGATCTCTTTATTTCATACACAAGATAAACCCATTAAAAGGAAGCCCATGGGCGGTCTCTCCCAAGCTCCTCCCAGCTAGAGTAGGTGAGGAAACTGGCATGATAGACACAAGAAATAAGACCCTAGGCGATACCAGAACTCACCTATTTTCAGCTGGGATGGCAAATTAAATGCAATAACACAATAAAGGCTAAATTCCATTCCCTGCCCCAAATAAGAGTTACAGGGACTTAGGGTAAGGTAGTCGTGGGAATCGGAGTGAGGGAAGGAACAGGAACTTTCTCCTTCCATCCCCAATGATTCTCTATTCCTGCCTCTGCCACTGACATGCTGTGTGACCGTAGCCAAGTCACTTCACCTCTCTGTGCCATTGTTTCTCCTCCAGTCTTAATCTGTCAGGGACTGTCCCTCAATGTGTGTTTGTACAACACCTAGCAAAATGGGGCCCCAATCTGCTATTATACAAATAACAATAGGGATGGGCCTGATATGCAAAATTTTGCTCTAGATTTTGAACACCCAAACATCAGAGGGTTTAAGATTTGGAGGTGGTTGAAAATGTTGTAAATATAGGGGCCATTATGAAATTTGCATCTGGATCTGGGTCTGAATTTTGCGAGTGTTTCATCCTGGAGGTAGATATGGTGATTCTCTAATTCTAACCCAACAGGTAGTTTCCAAAGGAATGAAACTAATTAGTGTGAGTATAAATGGCCTAATTTTCCAGACATTGTTATGTTCTCAGCTTTAATGGTATTTTCATTGAGCCGGAGAATAATAACAATGTAATAATAAAGTTCTTATTGTGCCAGATAACAAGCTGTTTAAAAACAGGAAATAACAGTCCTTCACACGTTATAAACACTTAGCTGGACTAGACTTGAAGAAGATTGCTAGAGATTGCCCCATTGGTGCCACAGTGTCTGCAGATATTATAGGAAAACAATGTAACGTGAGAGGGGTGTGCCGTGGCGAGAGGCAGTTTGTCCAGAGCGCCGAAAGTCAAAACCACCGAGTTCTCTTCTTGACATATCCACTAACTAGGGAAGTCAGAATCAGAATTGTATAGGTATTTGGACACCTAAAGATGTAGATTGTGCCGAGTGCGATTTCAGTGGGAATTAAATGCCTAAATATGCTACAGGATCTGGTCCCAGGTGCTTCTGAAAATCCTACTAGGTCCCTAGGTATATCTCTAGGCACCTAATGATATTTAAAAATCTGACTCTTTAGGTTTGACTGGCAAAAGTGCTCAGCACTCACAATTGGGGCTGGGACAAAGGGAGCGTCTGTATGCTGAACCCTTTTGAAAATCTGTCAATGTGGGCTTGATCCTGTTCAGTGCCGAGTGTTCTCAATTTCCCTTTACAGCTGTAGGATTTGAGGGTGCTCATCACTATTTATGATCTGGCCCTGAACCTTTTTCTGCTTCTGTTTTCCCAAGGTCAGGCCCAATTCTGAAAACTGCTTTGATTGCAAGTAGTCCTTGACCTAAATGGGACTGCTCATATGAGTAAAGTGAGCAGGCTTTGGACAAAATGGTTAAAATACTTCCCACCTCACAAGCATGTTGTGATGTATAATTCAAGTTTATAAATGCTTTTAGATCTTTGGCTGCTATTGTAACCCACAAGTTTTATACTACAGCTCAAAGGAAAGGAGAGAGGCGGTGGGGAGGAGACACAGATTTTGTTTTGACTCCTCTGTGTCTCTGCACATGTGTATAGAGCAGGGCTGAGCAACTCAGCTAGAATAGCTCAGAAACTCCCAGAAATGGTGTGTGGCAGTTTCTACACAGGCTCAGTAGTTGTTTCTGAAGATTTAGAGGATATATGTAACATCAACATAGTGGGGAAGGCTGTATAAGGAGCACCAGTAGATTTGCTGCCTATCAGATTTTGTTTAAAAGTTATTCATAGTATTTTAAATACTACTATATTACATACTATTTACCATGTTTTCTGTGTGCATTAAATATTTGTTTACTAAGGAACTGTAGGTACTCCCTCTGAAGTCAATGGTAAGTACTAACACCTGCTTATCAGGGTTTTACATACAATAACCCTGAGGTTCCACTCTGCTGATTTCTGAAAAGCCTGAATTTTGCCTGTACGGCAGCAGAATTAAGCTGAAGTACAGGAAGAAGGGGAGTGTAAAAAAGTTACACATAACATTGCCTCAGCATCTCACTGCCCCATTATACCATGGAAGTAGAGAGAATTAGGATTATCATAACCTTTTATCATGTATTTTGTATAGTGTACAATAGGTCTCAGTAACAGAGAAATTAGTTCTCAGTGTGCAAGTGTTGTCACAAATAAGGAATTGATCACTTATGTCTCCTCAGAGTGAAGAACATTTCAACTACATTCTAGCTAGTGAGGACAATTTAGCTGTAGATGGTATCACCACAGTGGTTCTGGTCAGCTGGGATGCTCAAGCTAACAATCCCTTCATTTAAATACCTGAGGACTTGTTGACAGATGGTTCTCAGTGAGCCATATATTTTGGTGCTTGCTTCTCCTGCTGGTCCAATTGAGATGGAAGATTATACCTTGAGGTGCGGTGTAACCTTTTTGCACAGCACTGAGAGCAGAATCTGGCTGTAGAGCCAATGCAACCAACTATCAGAAGATCACTCCTGTGTGACAACAGGATCATCTGGTGACATGGAATCAGTGTAGTAGCTCCCACAGCCTGCCAATCTAAGGGGGATAGGCTAAGGAAAGGGGCGTCATTGGGGTTCCCCTACATCTCACTGCTCCCTAGCTGCCATTTTGGCCCCTTGGAGCTGTTGGCAGTTAGTTTAATTTAGAAAAACAATGAGGAGTCTGGTGGCACCTTATTTGGGCATAAATGTTCAAGGGTAAAAGCCCACTTCTTCAGATGCATGGAGAAGATACATTCCAGGCATCTGAAGAAGTGGGGTTTGTTTGTTTTTTACCCACAAAACCCTATGACCAAATAAATCTGTTAGTCTTTAAGGTGCCACTGGACTCCTCGTTGTTTTTGTGGATACAGACTAACACGGCTACCCCTCTGATGAATAGTGTAATTTAGAGCACCTTTCAGGCAGCTGTAAGATCTGCTGAGGGACTGGCCCAGTACACAGTCAGTCTAGGTCATCTGAACTTGTTTTCTTGTTGATAAAAGAAGCAAAATATGTTTGTTTAATTAGGTGGGTGACTTGAGATGGGTTAAATAGGGGGCATTTGGGGAGTAAAAAATTAAATCTGGCTTTTATCATTTTACTAGTTTCAGTACTCAACTCATTTACTGCAGGCCTTAGGGTTCCTTTGAAAACTTAAGTTCAAAATATGATGAGAAAACACTAGAAGACATCAGTCATGTTACAGGAATGTGCATATGAAGCTAGAATATGCATACAAACAGATGCACATGCACCTGTAACATACAGATAGATGTAGGCATATCTTGAAATATAGAAAGAGATTTCCTTAGTTTTGACATAACCTTTAACACTCTTTGTAAAGGAGAGGGATGGCTCAAAGGAAGCACAACATACCAGAGATTCAAACCTGGATTTGGTGTGTGAACTCCTTATGGCACATCTTAGGAAAGAAAAGCATA
Source organism: Chrysemys picta bellii (assembly GCF_011386835.1). Classification (NCBI taxonomy): domain Eukaryota; kingdom Metazoa; phylum Chordata; order Testudines; family Emydidae; genus Chrysemys; species Chrysemys picta. The sequence goes on along the minus strand of NC_088796.1, from coordinate 27,084,156 downwards.
TACTTTAACACTAGCTCGGGGTTGGCAACCTCTGGCATGCGGCTCGTCAGGGTAAGCACCCTGGCAGGCCAGACCAGTTTGTTTACCTGCTGCGTCTGCAGGTTCGGCCAATCACGGCTCCCACTGGCCAATTCGCTGGTTCACTGCTCTGGGCCAATGGGAGTGGCGGGAAGCCATGGCCAACAGATCCCTGGGCCCACGCCGCTTCCCACAGCCCCAATTGGCCTGGAGCGGCGAACCGCGGCCAGTGGGAGCCGCGATCGGCCGAACCTGCGGACGCGGCAGGTAAACAAACTGGCCCGGCCCGCCAGGGTGCTTACCCTGGCAAGCCACGTGCCAGAGGTTGCAGACCCCTGCACTAGCTGATCAGCTAGCAGCATATTGTTCTGCTGATCACACAAGAGACACTTGTTTTGATGGTAGTTTTGGCATCCCATTCCTGATGGTAGTGCTAGCTGATGGGAGCTTGGTGTAGCTACTCAGACTGTACCACTCAGGGAGCACCCCCTGGAGACAGTCCATTAACTCCACTTGCATTGAGTGCTAAAGGGAGATGTTTGCTTGCTTTCTTGGCTAGAGTTAAGGTATGATTGTAAGTGGCTGCTAAGAGACAGGAGTGGAATAATTATAATCAGAAAGGAGAGAGTGAGAGCGAGCCAGAAATCAGTGAGGGAGGAGCAAGGCTAAAGTCCTTTTAAAATCAATAAGAGCTGCATGTGCTCAACATTCTGAAAATAGGCCCAAGATATCTCAACCTGGGCTCCCAAAAATGGATGCACCCATTAGGGCACACTTGAAAATGTAAACTTTAAAGACCTGCCCAATGACACGCAGTGGATCATTAGCACAGCAGTGATTAGAAATCAGGAGTCCTGGCTCCAAACCCCTGCTCTAATGTTTCATGATATGTAATGAGTAAAGGCCAAATTTTGTGCTGGCTGGTGCTGCAAAGGAGAACAGAAATGCTTTATTTGGTAGGCTGGCGCTATGCTGCCAGTACTTTTAACAAAATGGGCTTACACAGTTTCCTCCCTTTTTACCCCGAGTCAAACCTCATAACCAAGGAGAGAAGCAATACCTGCCATTTGTGCAATAAAGTCCATTCCAAACGCAAAGAATACGCTCCTCAGAAGCATTTTTATGAGCCTTAATGAAGGGTGGTTTACTGTAGTAATATCTGGAGAGAGTGACTCCATCAGAGACAGGGAAATTATCTTAATCCTTCATTCAGCTGCTGGAAGAATTTTTGCTCAGGCTCCTGAAGACACACTTTTGTCCATCTCTGATCAAGGATGGAATTCCATTGGGTGGGCATAGGAGGCATGCGTTGATTGCACTTCACTGCTGTTGCAAATCAAAAGTAACAGCATGTGCCAGGCTAGAGCACGCTGCTGTCTGCATTGGTGCTAAGAGGCTGGACATCCCACCACCAGCTGGCAGACCACACATCCTTGGAGTACATGGAGCTGGCTAGTAAACAGGCAATTTATCTAGTGCTGTCATGAATACAAGGGAAGAAGGATCCTGCCCTGCTGCTTGCCTGAGGGCAGGATGTGGGAGAGTGATCACCTACATCCCACCTACTGCTGCCATCCTACTTGCAGGTTGTTCAGGTTAGCTGGTATGCATGAACTAACAGCCCCTTTGCACACCAGCACAGAGCAATATCTAATGCTATTGGTTTCATTTTTGAGTTCTCTTCCTTACATAACTCCTGCAGCAACACTGACATTGTGTTGACTGGGGAGGCAACTGACAGCCATACACCTGCAGGTGAAGTGGAATAACAGAAGATAAACAGTGGAATAACAAGGTGCTGCTGATATTTATTTACACAACCATGATCCAAGCTTACTTTGGCTTCTTTCCAGCTCCTGCTGCCAGCCAGTTGGATTGAGACCAGCTGAGCCTTTATTTACTAATTATTGTTTTAAAGGTCATGGACGGAGAAGGTTAAAAAAGCAAAGCAGAAACCCACTTTTAAACAGTAAGCATAAACAGAGCGAACTTTTAGGAAAAGAAAGAAAAATTAGAGGCTTCTTCAGAATAAAGTCCAGTAAATATGCATCCAGTAGAATAGACAGATGGTCCAGATTCTCTGCCTAGGTCCATGGATGGAGGGAACACTCTGCATGTAGATTGCTCCCCTTTCACAAAGAAAAGTGCCTCGGCCACTTCTGCACCACCATTGCCCATGCCCATACTAAAACTGGTATAAGAAGAGCTCATTTGCTCTGCATGCAAAATATGACTTTGAGGATCCATTCCAAGCAGGCTAAGATGAAGTCGTGGTGTCCAAGTACATACTTTACTCTTAGGTGACAAGTGGTTCACAATTATCAAAAGATTCTGCTTTATGTACTTTGGGTAGAATAAGAAGGCTTGTAATATTGCAGTCCTGCAATGGAAAAAATGCCTTTGTATGATAAATATTTCATTCTAAAAATGTTTTATTTAGGTACTGTCAAATTCATATTTGCTGATCCTCTGCTACAGCAAGGAAACTGTGAATCTGATGGCAAGGAGGGCGTGCATGATATTAAAAGGAAAAATGGGTGAAGAATACAGAACACCGTGCAAAGAAATTCATGTGACGATCAAAGAAGACTATGAAGACTTTAGAAAGAAGAAATTGAGAGAGGCGGCTGAAAAGAACGAGAGTCTGAAGAAGGTAGAAAGAGCTGTTAGGCTGAAACAGATTAACCTGGCAGTGCTGAAAGATGAAAATGGTGAAAGGACATCAGAAAGGAGCAAGATGAATGAAATATGTACAAAATTCTACAATGACCTCTACTCCTTGCATGTTAATGTCCAGCATACACCATCAAGGCAGCAGGTTACAGAAGAAGTTCCCGACGTTATGTGGGAAAAAATTGAATACGCAGTTCATAACATAAAGAGAGGGAAGAGTCCGGGAGTAGATGATGTTTGGCTGGAATATCTCAAAGCAGGGGAAGATACTCTCTTCAAAGCGTTCGTGCAATGGTTCACCATCTACATCAATAGCAAGCGTGTTCCAGATGTATGGAAGAAATCAAAAACAATACTATTGATGAAGAAAGGCAATCCAGAAGAACTGTACAACTACTGTCTGATCACACTCCTCTCACAAGTGTATAAAGTCTTCACCCGTGTCATACTCAATCGGATTAAGAAGGATCTTGAAATGCACAAAAGCAGAGAACAAACTGGTTTCCACTCAGGGTATTCGACAATTGATCACATCCACTAAGTTCGGCAGCTCATCGAAAAATGCAAGGAATCCAAAGTACCGTTGTGTATTGCATTTGTCGACTACAAAAAGGCATTCGACTCAGTAGAGATTAACACTGTACTCAATGCGCTCAATGAAATCAGAATCGACCTGAGGTACATTGACCTTCTGGAGGAAATTAATCGCTCGACAGAGATAACATTATTCAATGTCCCCTGCATTATTGCTATATGCAGAGGAGTCAGACAAAGCGACACAATCTCACCAAAGCCATTTGCATTAATACTGGAGTTGCTGTTCAAGAAATTGAACTGGGAAGAAGGAATCAGAATTGACGGAGAACAGTTAATGCATCTTCTCTTCGCTGATGACTGTGTAATACTGGCAAAGGACACAGCAGAACTGGAGAACAAATTGCAGCAACTGAAAACACTTTTCCATGATATCAGGTTGGAAGTGAACACGTCGAAGATGAAGTGGATGCGGAATGAGCATTGTGCAGAAGGAATCATCACTATAAATGGGAAAGAAATTGAGGAGGTCGACTAATATATTTACCTGGGTCAGCAGCTGAGCAGAGACAACTCATTTGAAGGGGAATGCAGTAGGACGCGAAAGACAGGGTGGGCAAGTTTCAACAAAATAAAGACGTCTAATGGATGATGACTTGCCCATGAAGCAAAGGAAAGAACTGTTTCACTCCACTGTTCTGCCAGCAGTGATATATAGAGCAGAAAGCTGGTCAACAACAAAAGTGGAGGAAGAAAAATTCGCTGTTACCTAGAGAGCAATGGAAAGGTGAATGTATAAGATATCGCTCCATGATCAGAGGTGACTGATGTAGTGCAGGCAATGTACGATGCAAAGTGAAGATGGGCGGGTCATGTCGTCCACAGGCAAGACAATAAGTGGACAGCCCACATCAGTGACTGGATCCCCAGAGACCACATGTGACTGCCGAGCAGACTGAAAATGTGCTGGGCCAATCCCACCACAAAACTTTTTGGCCAGAAATGGAAAGAACATGCTCGCAACAAAATAGAATGGGGTGGCATTCATGGAGGGACGGACTAGGACAAGCCGGACAAAGGTGACATTCGTATTTTTAAGAAAATATATATTTTAATACTCTTATAGTTTATATAAAATTATTCATGATCAGAAGTTAGTTTAACAAATTGTATCAAAACTCTGTCATTTAAATTATTCCACTATTGCATAATTAATCTCTAACTTGCCATTTGTTTTGCACAGCTGTTGACTAGCATTTCTAAACCTGAAACTGAAAATTGGCCATTACTCTGGTAAATTATCTTTAAAAATTTAACTGAAGCACTGCATACTATCTTAGAACCATGTAAACTGGCACCACTTAAGTTAGCCTATTACCTCTTGACTGAAAATATGTATTTTTATAAAAGGAAATAAATTTCAATCTTAAAAAAAGGGGGGAAGGGTGGTTTAGACTGGATGACCTTTGCGGTCCTTCTCACCCCATGGCTCTATGATTCCTGTGGAGTGCAGGGTTTGCCCTGTGGGAAGCAGTGGAGACTGGACAGTTGAGGGGAGGACTTTGTACAATAGTCAGCCTATGATGTGGTTATGAGAGATGCTTTAAAATGCTAACAAATAAATAGTTGTACTGTTTGTTTAAATTCGTGACCAGATAGATACAGTCATAATTACCAAGGGCCAAATCATGGCTGATCCCATGCGGGTGCCCTAAAGAGTAAGAGAAGATGTAAAAAGCCCCTTATGTGCTTACAGACCTGAGTTAATTTGGTTGAGCAGACTAGGCAGTTAAAGGGAGATGGCAGTAGTGCTGCCAGCAATGCTAGTGTTCCCTAAAGGGATTATGCCTGTGTAGGGAATAGGTGTGGCCAGTCATTCAGGGCAGAGAGACAAGCAGTCCTGCATGCAGTGGTGAGTCAAGTCTGCTCTCTTCCAAAAATGTCATCTTCACAAGTTCAGTTTTACCAGTTTTTGTGCCCTTCATAGTGTCCATGCCCAGCTGCAACAACAACCTCTTCAAATTATGATGCATTTATGGCATGTCTTCACTGGAGTACAAACAGCTCCCTACCCAGCGTAGGGAGGGTGATGATGAGCTATGCTAATAAATAACAGAGAATATAGGATGATGTGTTATGTGAGAGCCATTTTATTGGCGTGTGAGGACGTAGTGCTGCTGTGTAATAACTTATCAATGCTGTGTTTTGACATGGTTGTTGGCATAGTTTACTAGTCAGTTGTTGCGAAAACAAGCAACAAATAGAACAATGACTCCATATAAATGCCAAGGAAACTCACCAGAGTACCATTTAACTTCAAAAAGGGGAACTACACAAAATGAGGAAACTAGTGAAACAGAAATTAAAAGAAGCGGTCACAAGGATGAAATGCCTGAAAAGAGCATGATAACTATTTAAAAACACCATAACAGTGGCTCAAATTGTATACTCCAAATAAAAAAATAATAAAAAAAAACAACAGTAAGAGGACCAGAAAAATGCCAGGCTAACAGCAGAATAAAAGAGGTGGTTAGAGGCAAAAAGGCATCCTTTACAAATTGGAAGTTAAATCCTACTGAGGAAAATAGCAAGGAGCATAAACTCTGGCAAGTCAAGTATAAAAGTATAATAAGGCAGGCCAAGAAAGAATTTGAAGAGTTAAGGACACAAAAACTAACAGAATTTTTTTTAGAGAATATCAGAAACAGGAAGCCTGCCAGACAGTCAGAGGGGCTACTAGATGATCAGGGTGCTAACATAGCACTCAAGGCCATTGTAAAGAAGCTAAATTAATTCTTTGCATTGGTTCTCACTGCAGAGGATATAGGGAATCCTCACACCCAAGCCATTCCTTTTAGGTGACAAATCTGAAGAACTTTCCCAGATTGAGGTGTCAATAGAGTAGCATACTGAGACATATTGATAAACTAAACAGTAATAGACCCCAGGACCAGAGGGTATTCATCCAAGAGTTCAGAAGGTACTCAAATATGAAATTGCAGAACTAATTGTGGTATGTAACCTATTGCTTAAATCACCCTCTGTACCAAATGACTGGAAGGCAGCTAATGTAAAGCCGATTTTTAAAAAAAGTTTGAGGTGATGCTGGTAATTACAGGCCAGTAAGTCTAACTTCAGTACCAGGCAAATTGGTTGAAATGATAGTAAATAACAGAATTATCACACATAGTTAAACACGATATGTTAGAGAAGAGTCAACATGGTTTTTGTAAAGGGAAATCATGCGTCACCAATCATAGAATTATTTGAGGGAGTCAACAAGCATGTATATAAGGGTGATCCAGTTGATTTAGTCTATTTTAACTTTCAGAAAGATTTTGGCAAGGTCCCTCGCCAAAGGCTCTGAAGCACAGTAAGCAGTCATAGGATAAGAGGGGACAAGTAACTGGTTAAAAGATGGGAAGCAAAGGGTAAGAATAAATGGTCCGTTTTCATAATGGAAAGAGGTAAATGGCAGGGTTCCCCCAAAGGATCTATACTGGGACCTGTGCTGTTGTACATATTCATAAGTGATATGGACAAAGGGGATGAACAGTGAGAGAGCAAAAGTTGCAGACAATTCAAAATTATTCAAGATAGTTACATCCAAAGCTGATTGTGAAGAGTTACAAAGGGATCTCACAAAACTGAGTGACTGGGTGACAAAATGGCAGATTAAATTCAAGGTTGATAACTGCAAAGTAATGCACATTGGAAAAAATAATCCCAATTATACATACAAAATGATGGGGTCTAAGTTAGCTGTTACTACTTAAGAAAGAGAGCTTGGACTCATAGTGGATAGTTCTCTAAAAATATCTAGTCAATGTGCAATGGCAGTCAAAAAAGCTAACAATGTTTAGAGCCATTAGGAAAGGGATAGATAATAAACTTAGAAAAGAGACAGCTCAGAGGGGATATGATAGAGGTCTATAAAATCATGATTGGTGTGGAGAGAGTGATGAGGGAAGTGTTATTTACTGCTTCACATAACACAAGAACTAGGGAGTCACCCAATGAAATTAATAAGCAGCAGGTTAAATATAAATGTAAGGAAGTACCTCACACAACACATGGTTAACCTGTGAAGCTTGTTGCACTGGAATGTTGTGAAGGCCAAAAGTATAACTGGGTTCAAAAAAGAATTAGATAAGTTCATGAGGCATATTTCCATAAATTTTTGTTAGCCAAGATGGTCAGGGAAGGAACCCCATGCTCTGAGTGTCCCTAAACAGCCAACTGCCAGAAGCTGGGATTGTATGATAGGGTATGGATCACTCTAAATTTTGGTAGTTACTATCAAACTGGTTTTGAGATGTGGGGTCTAAGCTTGTAAACACAGGAGAATAAAGACCCCAACTAGTTTTTGAAAAGACACTACTTCTAGCAGGGGTCAGAGAGGGGGTGACACAGTGGAAGAAAACTGATTGACACTCAGGTTTGGGGACATTAAGAAAGGAAAGCCTTCCTAGGCTCCATCCTGGGGATGATGAGCCTTTAGGTGAGATAAACACATGTAGACATTTTGTTGTTTTCAAATCCTTTTTCTCTTATGTTATGCTTTATTCCTACTGTTAAGATTAAACAATGCTTTGGTTGGAGAAGGCTATCTGGTCTCTATGTTCACCACTAGTCTCAAGCTCAAAAGGAAGAACTGCAGGTTCTTCCTGCAGGCCAAATCTACTTGGCCCTTCTGGATAAGCACAATCAAGGCACTGTAGCCCCAACCCAGTCTAAGAGTGGAGAAATCACATGATTCCATTCCAGAAAAGGTAAAGACATGAGGCCTATTAGCTGTGGAAGTGCACCCAGAAAAACCAGGGAGGGGATGGATGTTCAGCAGTCCCTGAAACCATGGCAGATGCTTGTGCTATAACATTTTTATTGTTGGCATGAGCTTGGAATGTTCATCTTGCACCATAAATGAGTTAAGCAGGTCATCCCAAAAAGTACCAATAAAACCATTATGCCAAGCCAGCATATGTTTTGTAGATGCCATCTGTCTGTTTAAGGTACTTGTATGGCCTGCATTATTGGAATTTATGAGTTCCTCACAATGCTACATTACAAACAAAACCCAAACCCCACTATTTTAGAAGTGGATAAAGAGTTTTAAAAAATGTTATTGGTCTACAGACAAGTATACAGACCACAGAGAAAGAGGTTATAATAAAAACATGTAGAAATCTAAAAATTACCCTACAGTGGATGATTTATATGTAATATTTCTGAGGTACAGTACTGGGGGGCCTTCCAAGATCAGAGGCAAGTGCTCTGTATTCCATTGGGTAGCTGGGAATCTTCTCTTTTCCAGTCTCCCATTTCTAGCCCTGAATAGTAACAAGGTATTGGATATCAGAACCTCACTCCCAGTCTGGTTCCTGTACAGAAGGCAAAAGGGCCAGACTAACATAAAGGGGTTCCAAAAGCCCTGTATTTGGCTGGGAGAGGATCTCCCGGGTACAACCACAGTGGAAGATAGCCATACAGCTGGCTCCTGAGAACCCCTTCACAAGTCTTGGTGTAGGGGTGAACCACAAGCAGGGTGGGGGTTGGAAAGATGTGTCTGCTGCAGGCCCACAGCCCCATGGAGATTCCAGGTGGTGGCCCATGGAGGCAGCTGTAATTAAGAGAGGTTCCTGCAGGGCTGACTCAGTTACTCTGGGGGCCTCCAGCCCCTGGAGAAGCCCAGTATCAGGAAATACAAAGACTTAAAGCTACCCTCCCATTTCTGTGCTGTGCTTCTTAGAGAATCTCGCCATGGGACTTTAAATCTGCTATTGCTCCAGGACTGAACAAGGCCACCCTGGAGCTGCATGCTACAGTAATTTGGTGGAAGGGAATTTTGGCAGGTTGGTGGTTGTTCATTTTAACTGCCTACCTGTGTTTGAAGATGCTCAGAGGTTTGGAATGCTTGAAGAAATCTCAGCGGGCACGGTCTAATGGAAACTGGGCAAGAGAGGCATTCAGAGGTGCGTGAAAAATGCAGTTTCATCACACGTATGTGACACCACGTATGGCATAAATAATTTTATTACTCAGAGTTTACAGGTGGCACAACTAAAAAAAACCACTTCATTCGCCCAAAGGGGCCCATGCTATAGCTTGCAGTGCGCTTAGCAGGGAAACCCTTGATATCAAGAACCATGTTTAAATATGATTCAGTCCTATGGCTACAACTGTAGTGAAATGTATTATAAACCGGTCTTTACTTGTGTTATGTAACCTTGTGGACTATGATGCTGTCATAAACCCAATACTGTCCTCCAGTTTCCTCCTGTTCCCTTGTTGTTTTATTTGGGTGTCAGTCACCTCACAGAATGAGTTGATAATCTCATTACAGGCTAATCCTGTTTACTCTTTTAGCAGAACAATATTGTCATTGCCTACTTACTTCCTTTTCTTACCACCTACTTCTCTTGTTCCTGTGTTCTCTTTCAGGACTCTCACTTCATAACATATAACCTCTTGGTGAGAGTGCTTATCCTGTTTACTGGCTAGTATTCCAGCCTCGTCAAATTCACCTTCCTGCCCTATGTCCTTTCAATAAATAGTTTATTTTGAGCCAAATATGCAAATCTTAATCTGTAGCTCTCCTTTGCTCAATTCACCAAGGCTGATAATGGCTGTGCTCTATGGCAGTGGTTCTCAACCAGGGTACGTGTACCCCTGGGGGTACCCAGAGGTCTTCTGGGGGTACATAACTCATTTAGATATTTGCCTAGTTTTACAACAGGCTACATAAAAAGCACTAGCAAAGTCAGTCAAACAAACTAAAATTTCATACAGACAAAATGAGAAAGTAAGCAATTTGTCAGTAATAGTGTGCTGTGAAACTTTTGTATTTTTATGTCTGATTACATAAGTAAGTAGTTTTTAAGTGAAGTGAAACTTGGGGGTAAACAAGACAAATCAGATTCCTGAAAGGGGTATAGTAGTCTGGAAAGGTGGAGAACCATTGCTCTATGGCAATTAAAACTGATCAATCGACTTTTCAGGCCTACATTATTTTTCCAGAGCTATATTTAAAACATTCATTGCAGGGTTTTTCTTTACACCCCCAAAACAAAAAAGGCTGGTATCAATGTAAATAACACACATACAATATTAGATGCTCAGATACTATGGAGATAAGCAGGGTGTAAATTAAATGCCTTAGTTGACAGAGAGGTTATATAGATTTCTAGTGGTAAGGACATTTTAAATAATTAATTATTAATTGAGAAAGAGAGAATGTGTGTGCTTTTTAGGCAATCTGCAGTCCTTCAGGAGATTATTACAAAGCACATGGAAGTTTCTAATAGTAATAGAAAGATCTGGAGGACATACATAGATGTGATCTGTATTCATCTTGTTGAGAACTAAGTGTATTCATATTAGGAGATCTGACTTGCATGAGTTTTTGCATATATATCTTTATATTTTTGTCTTAATTGTTTACTGGTCATGGAAAGTGACAGACTAAAAGCCATGGCAACTAAAGCCCTTTACTTACTTTTACATCCTGGGAAGTGACTAAGCAAATTTCTCCACATAGTCATAATAGAATAATCCGATTGTGGAGGGACTTACAAGGAAAAGGATACCTGATGAAAACCAGGTTACTTCAAGGGTTTTTTAGTCTCATTCCATCTGCATGCACCCTAGACCATATAGAAAGGGTTCTTCAGGGTCTGGGAAGTTGGGGGCAGTGCCAAGGAATCCCTCCCTCATGAGGAGAATACCCCCATACAAATTATGGGCACAATTTGTGGTTTTAAAAAAGTCACAAAACTAATTACAGCTCTTAAACCTCCTACAAGTTACTATGAGTATAATGTAATAACATTTTAATTAAATTTGGTAATCACCATGCTATTTTATACTTTAACTGCATTGCCATCACCTTGCAATTACAATGTGCATGAAATTAACTTCATTGTAGCTAAACTAGTTACAATGTCATTATCACACATTTTTGTCTTAAATTATTTGTATTGCATTAGTGTCTAGAGGCCCCAACTGAGATCAGGACCTTATTTTTGTAAGCACTGTTCAGGCACATAATAGGACAGTCCCTGCCCCAGCCTGAAGAATTTGAAATCTAAATAGACAAGACAGCCAAATCATGGGAGAAAGAAAGTATCATCATTCTTCCTTTACAGTTGGGGAATTGAGACATTAAGTGACTTGGCCAAACACACACAGAAATCCATGGTGAAATCAGAAATTGAGCCCAGATCTCCTGATTTCCAGACCAGCACTTTGAACCTTCATCTCTATAAGACCATCTTTCCTATTTACCAGGCTATGTAGCATGTAGAAATGATTTTTAAACTGTAGTGTGAAAGCCACAACCAGGTGTTACATGGTGTGGTTTATAATACCAGAATGTAAGAATCCATCTGCACTGATTAAAATTACAAAGGAGGTACCCCAAGTACTTATGAGTTTCAGAAGTAGCAGGTCCAGATTTTGAGGCAGGCAACCCAGGCAACCACCTGGGTTGCTGGACTTGGGGGGCAATGAGCCTGGGGTGCTGTTTTTGTTGTTAGTGACAAAAGGGAAAATAGAATGTTTGAAGTAAAATGTTTCAGGTATTCCATATGTGGATTCATTTTTCACTAACCTCCTACAATGTTCTGGACCCTTGTAGAATCTCGTGGAATCTTCCAGACTTTTTGAGAACTACATTTTCCTTGAACCTCCTAGATTTACAGATCTTAGTGTGAAAATGTATCGCCTTCTGTGACAGGGATAAATCATGCATGCATCCAAGTAATGAAATGGGCTACAAATGCAATAAAAAATAAAGTGTTCAAGAGTTTAACAAATGGAGTGAGGGTGCCAAATATGTTCCTCGCCTGGGCACCATTTGGCCTAGTGCTGGCCCTGAGAAGTAGTACCCTAGTTCCTACAGTCTGAGAACTGCTGTACTGAAGCATGTCAATAATACATCATTTCTTAGTAACTTCAATACACTGGCACTTGGGCTAGGCTGCATTAGTGTTTGCAGGTAACTATCTGCCCTCCCAGGTGCCTCTCCCCGATCCCACTGCTGCTCTGCTCTCCCCTTCTCCACTTGCATGGACCCTGGACCATGCAGAGAAGGCTCTTCAGGGTCTGGCAGAGGTGAAAGTAAGCTGGTACGCCCTGGTACGGCGTACCGGCAACAGCTGGTGCGCTGTACCGGGGCAGATCGGCTTCCCCGGTGGCAATTTAAAGGGCCTGGGGCTCCCAACAGCGGCTGGAGGGTAGCAGCAGTGGGAGCCCCAGGCCCTTTAAATCGCCACCCGAGCCCCGCTGCTGGAGCCCTGGAGTAGTGGCAGCGGGGCTCTGGTGATGTTTTAAAGAGACAGGAACTCCCGGCTGCTGCACTGCAGCGGAGCCATGGGCCCTTTAAAGCTCCGCCAGAGCCCGGGACCCCAAGGTATTGGCGGCAGCCAGGAACCCCCTCCGAAGGTGATTTAAAGTGCCTGGGGCTCCACTGCAGTAGTGGCAGCTGGAGCCCCGGGCCCTTTAAATCACCCCCCGGAGCTCCCAGACGCCTCTGCAGCTGGTAGCTCGGGGGGTGATTTAAAGGGCCCGAGGCTCCCAGCTGCTGCTACCACAGCCCCAGCCCCGGGCCCTTTAAATCCTGATTTAAAGCGCCTGGGGATTTAAAGGCCCCGCCTCTTCTGGTAGAGGCCCCTCCCCCTCATAAGGACTCTGGAGTACCGGTAAGTCCTTTAAGTTACTTTCACCCCTAGGGTCTGGAAAGTTGGGGACAGTGCCAAGGAATCCCTCCCTCACATAGGGGATGGGAGATGAACACAATGAGAACCCCCTTTCCCATGTGCAGATTTGTAACGCAATTTGGCCCAGTGTGCTGAAGATTGTATCTAGGGGTTGTCGTGCTTCTGTACCACACTGGACCTTTTCTTCTTCTTCCAGGCTGTTTGGGGGGTCCTAGTTTAGCAAAGCACTGAAGCATGTTTGTAACTTTAAAACCATGCCTGGTTATCAAAGAAATTAAATACATATTTAAAGTTAAGAACATGCTTAAATTCTTTTGCTGAATCAGGCTGTTAAAAGAAGCATGATTCTTGTTAATAGAGATTTACTTGCTACTTTATTGTGGCTGCAATGCTGCCCTTTTTTCACCTGACCAGAATGCATTCAACGAGAAGAATTTTGCCCCAAAGAGTCCCTAAATGTTGCAGAACAGTGAGGTGTAGAGATATCAGAAAATACTGAAGAGAAAATCAGTCTCACAATGTTTCTTTTTAACAGCTAGATTAGAATTGCAGGGTCTATGAGCAATAGCACCTTGCTGTTATAGATAGTTCATGTTATATTTTCAGTTAGAAGAATGCCCAGTTATTTTTGCCTTGCAGGAATTCCTACAGACTTCTAGACATGGCATTGATGGGCACATGCTGTCTCATGCTAAACAATTTTAATCAATTTTATTAAGGAAACAAAAATACTGGAAAGTACCGGCTTAAAGAGAGCCTCTCTCTTCTATTAGGTTTCATTGTTCTATTGTATAATAATAAATGTTGACAGAAAAAAGCACAGAAATTTAATTTCCCTTGGGATGTCTCAAACTCTGTGGCACACACACTCAATGTTAGACACTTGAGTTGGGATTTTCAAAGGAGCCCAAAGGGTTTAGCTATGAATTGGGTACTTAGCTCCCTTAGGCCCCTTTGAAATTCCCAGCCATATTCTTTGCCAGAATTGATACTGTGAGATATGCTCCAATCCTACAAGCCCTCTGTGCATGAAAAACCCATACATTTGAGTGAAATTCTTCTGAAACAAACCTATAAATTCTGTTCCAGTTAATGGGAGCGGAGGACAATCAGCACCTGACAGAGTAAGGCCTTATGATATTAGTTATAATGTTCTTATTAAAACTCACCAGATTCGGTGAGGTGTGGAACAGCTTCCACTCCCACCAGGGCCGGCTCCAGTGTTTTTGTCGCCCCAAGGGGCAAAAAAAAAAAAAAAAAAGCCGCGATCAGCGGCACGCAGCTCTACCGCCACTGCTTCATTCTTCGGCGGTAATTCAGCGGCAGGTCCTTCCCTCTGAGAGAGACTGAGGGACCCGCTGCCGAATTGCTGCCATAGAGCCGGACGTGCTGCCCCCTTCCATGGGCCGCCCCAGCCACCTGCTTGCTGCGCTGGTGCCTGGAGCCGGCCCTGGCTTCCACTGACTTAATGGCAAAGGAGTTCACACCAAAACTCACTGGCCTGAACTTAGACAGTGCAGCAATGATATCAGCTGTTTAAATAGTGTGCACGCCAAGCTGCAGACCATGTCACCAGTTGCGTGCCATAGTCTTCATTATTTTTATGCAGTCAGACAACCTTGAGCTTACTATTCTGGCTCTTAAAAAAAAGATTATCCTTATCTTTAAAAAGTTACATTTTAGCTTAAGGATATTTTTTAATTTTACTATTTAAGTCCCAAAACATGAGAGCAACTGTAAGCTCATGCTGAGCCATTTGATGTAACTGCAAAGCAGTTTGTAGCTAAATATAATGTACATTGGGTTGCTAGTCAGGCCCCAAAATTGAAGGTAATAATAAAAAATGGTAACTGGGCTTGTCACCCATCTGGAACATGCTGCAGAAATCAAGCCGGGCTAATATAGCTAGAGTTGTCCTGAGGACATTCTTATGGAGTTCACAATGGATTTAATCACCACTGTGAATGAAAGTCATTCCCACTTTTTTTCAAGGAAAGGAAGTCTTATTGTCTGAGGGTTTGAAAAAGCTTATCGTGTCTACCCATAGAACACTACAGCAGCGCTGCTGTAGCACTTCAGTGTAGACACTACCTACGCTGACTTGAGGTGTTCTTCCATTGGTGTAGGCAATCACCTCCCCAAGAGGTATTAGCTAGGTTGGAAGAAGAAGTCTTCTGTCAACTTAGTGCTGTTTACGTGGGAACTTAGTCTGCCTTAAAAATACTGCTCAGGGGTATGCATTTTTCACACCCTCTCTCCCCGTCCTGACCAATGTAGTTAAACCAACCCAATTTTCTAGTATAGACCCAGCGTCAGCACTGAGAGACAATCCTGGCCCTTACATTAAAAAAAAAAAATTACTGTTAGAGGTGTGATGGGTCTTAACCTCCATCACCTACAAGGTAAGGGATAAAACACCAGTTAGTCATGCTCTGCACCTGTGGGGGTGGCGGATTACCTAATTGCCTCCAGACAAGAAGAGGCAAAGCTTGGCCTTATAAGTAGATGGAGGGTGCTCAGTTGGGGAGGGAAGACCCAGGAGAGAGGATCTGCCCTGCCCCCCCCCCCTCTCTCTCTGGGAAAGGGCTGAGGTAGGCAGACTAAGGAAGGCATAGGGACAGGATTGGTCCCCCCTGGTAGGTCCTGGAAAAAGAAGAAGAATCAGGTCTAAAGCCCTGATTTAGATGCTGCCAAATTAGACAATTCCAGCTGAAATAGTATTTCATTTTAATTTACTTGAGGGAATGAGATCACATGCCAAAAATTGGGACAAACTTTTTTTACGCTGGACAGCCAAATCTGAAGCCTTAGTTGCCAGGGTCTGATTTATTTTATTTTATTTTAAGTTTTTTAAACCGACCTGCTTCTGTTCTTTCAAAAGAAGGGTTATGTCAAGTGTCCTTGCCCATTTTCACTGTCACCAGCCCCCACTAATTGACTTTGTTTATTCAGGATTCTCCATTAATGTATTTAGACACAGCCATAGAGAATATATAGTCATTGGGCACAAGAATACCAAGGATGGTATTTTGTAACTAAAACACTTTTAGCTAGCAATTTTCTACTGGATTCAAAGTACAATAATTGAAAATAATAATGAACTATAGCCCTATCTGTTGCTTATTGGGAACATTGAATTCAATCTTAGCCTCACAGGCAGAACAGAGAGCATTTTACAAATATCCTTTAGACCTGAAGAGGCTGTACAGTAAATGTGGCCATATGTACCGTACTGGAGTTGAGACCAAAATTATATTTTAAGAATACAAAAACATTTTAGGGTGAGTCATTGGTCTTGACTATAGTGGCGAAAGTGACCACAAAGTTTGTGCATAGTCTATACAGTGACCTTAAAATGGCTGCCAAAACCTTTAATTTCCATTTGCCTTAGCAGAACTAAACACAGACTTTAAACAAAATGCTATTCTTTCACAACAGCAGATTAAAAGTTTAGTTTAAGCATTAACTCCTGCCGTGCTGTAGTGCTGCATAAGGCCCAGTGAATGTGCAGTGTGCTATACGTTTCAGGGATTCAGAGGAAACAATGGAAATGTAGCTGTGCAATTGTGGGCATAGCCAGAGCAGTGTTATCTGGGGGGGGGGGGCTGGAGGGGGGGGGAATCTCAGTATCCTTTTTCAATACATTTGCTATTACAATTGAGGGATTTAGCTAAGGATATATTTCAAGATACAGTGTGATCTACTGGATCATGCAATAGGAAGCAAGAACTTCTGAGCTCTAATCTGACCTCTGACACTGACTCCCTATGTAGCCTTGGACAAGTCACTAAAAGCTCTCTCTGCATTAGATTCCCTGTTTGTTAAATGGAGACAATACCTCCTTCATGGGGTGCTTGTCAAGATTAATTAGTCCATGTTGGAATGGCAAGTACATAGGACCTGATCCAAAGCTCATTGAAGGCAATGGGTGTCCTTCCATTGACTTCAATGGGTGTTGTATTAGGCCCTTAGCACTAGAACAGTAGCCCAGTGAATGACTAATATAAAACAGTGCTTCCATCAGTACTGAACTAGAGAGCACCTGGAGCTTTGTGCACTGTGCATAAACACTTCTTTATAAACATCCATATTGTAGCCTACCTTTAGCCCTGTCTGACTCCCATTAAAACTAAAAAGCTACCTTGGGCTGCAGGATCAGGTTTGTTTCATCTCAGTGATATTACTCATGTGAGTAGAGCTTGCAGATCTGAACCTCAGTCTCAGGAGAGTATTTCCCATCAATAAAAATGCAAAATTGCAGACCTACTGTGTACACCTAATCAGGGTTACTTTACATCTCACTTGTTCATAAAATGAAAAGTAGATGATGTCATGAATGAACGTGACAGCTAAGAATATAGATGCTTTTAAGAACACAAAACCATTTGAAAAAGTTGATTATTTGTTTTTTTGTATAGTACAAGAACCAAAAATGTTGAGGATAGATTATTTCTTCCTGATTCTACTGAAAGAATGGGATTATCTGTGTGTTTCCGTGCATTTGACTGAAGGAAGCTGTATCATTGGAATACATGATTTCTTTGGGAAAGCCTAAGTAACTTTTCTGCAGCAGCAAGTAAACAAGAAATGAGCTGGAACTTTTGTGTAAGGACTTCTTGCTGGAATAAATCAGAAACCTGGGACTCTGTTTTCAATGTAATATTTAATCAGAAAACCCTCGGGCTTTGTTTGAAGATTCCATATCTACTCATGTGTTACTCTGATCTGTCTCTCCAAATGTCACATCTCTAAAACCCTGACTTTTGCCAACTTAAGTTTTTGGGTTTTTAAGAGATGCTCTTTCATCTCTTTAAAAATTTTGGGAATCACAGAATGCTGAGAGCTCTACAGTGATCAAATTATGCCTCTCAGCAGAGGTAGATAGTAAAGCATCCTTAGAAATATAGGGCCTTAAATAGAAGAGGTGAATAACCTGATTAAGAATAACCTGATATCTCTGACAAGAAACATCTTAGCTGATTATTTTTTAATATGGCTTTGGCTCTGATCCTACATTGGAATTGCATTGTCACTGTCTGTGCATGCACAGTTCTCAAGGCAGGATCAGGGCCTTAAATTATTAAATAATGTGCATTGTTTATTTAACATGGTATAGCTCACTCATGAATTAATTAAACATATCTAATTTTATTTTGAAGAGTTTCTTCTTCTTCCTGGATTCCTGTTGCCCAATCTTTAGATTATATATTAATTATATTGATTACTTAAGAATCCCCAGGTATCACTTTGAGGGTTGCTAGGTTCTTGACCCAAGATCAGGCCCAGTATTATTCAAATTATTACATAGTTGGGAACCCCGATGTGTACAGGTGCAACACAATAAAACACTCACACAATAAAAATTCTTTTATATTTACAAAGATAGTTTATGAATACATCTAGCACAGTCACAAACACCTCAGGTTAGTATGATAGATAGAGATACTACAGAATGTACATCTGCACATCCACATACTCACACCAACCCTAGCAGGATAATCTGAAATGTTAGACATTGTCTTTCTCATCACCATCACCTTCCCCCTCATCACCAGTGACCATCATTCTGGCACCTCTCAAGGCAAAAACTATAAGGCAAAAAATAAGGTCGCAGCCATACATGGACCTTATGCTTTAGCTCATCGCCATCTACCTAGGTGAATTTTCTAGGTGCTGAGTGCCAGCACCTCCCATTGAATAGGGTTACCATATCTAATAAATAAAAAAAGAGGACCCTCCACGGGCCCTGGCCCCGCCCATTTTCCCACCCCCAGCCCCGCCCCAACCCCGCCCCTTCCCCTCCCTAACTCCGCCCCTCCTCCCTCCCACTCCCAGCCACACGGAAAGGGCTGCCCAAGCGCTACCGGCTTCACGGTTTGCCGGGCAGCCTCCAGACCCTGTGCTCCCGGCCAGCGCTTCCCCAGCGCAGCTGGAGCCCGGGAGGGGAAGCGCCCAGCCGGGGAGCGCAGGGTCTGGAGGCTGCCCGGCAAACCGTGAAAGCCGGTAGCGCTTGGGCTTCGGGCAGCCCCCTTACCTCTGGACCCTGTGCCCCCAGCCGGGCACTTCCCCTCCTGGACTCCGGCGGCGCAGGGTCTGGAGGCATGGGGGCTGCCCGAAGCCGGTAGCGCTCGGGGCATCCCGGCTCTTAAACAGAGCCAAAGAGCCAGGGGAGGAGCAGAGCCTCTGGCCGCGGTGGCTCTGCTCCTCCCCGACTCTTAGGCTCTGTTTAAGAGCCGAGCTGCCCCAGCGCTACTGGCTTCGGGCAGCCCCCATGCCTCCGGACCCTGCGCCGCCGGAGCCCAGGAGGGAAAGTGCCCGGCCGGCGGCTGGGGTCCGGAGGCAAGGGGGCTACCTGAAGCCCATAGCGCTCGGGCAGCTCGGCTCTTAAACAGAGCCGAAGAGTCAGGGGAGGAGCAGAGCCGCCATTTTCCTGGACATGTTCGGCTTTTGGGCAATTCCCCCCGGACGGGGGTTTGAGTGCCGAAAAGCCGGATATGTCTGGGAAAAAGAGGATGTATGGTAACCCTACCATTGAAGCAAATAGGAATTGTGGGTGCTCACCACTTTTGAAAGTAGGGTGACCAGATCACCCAAGTCAAATATCGGGACGCGGGGGGTGGGGGAGAGGGTGACGCGGGGGGAGGGCGGGGTGGGGGGGGGCAAAAAAAAAACAAAACCCTTCCTCCGCAAGCGCTGGAGGGAGGCCCAGGAGACTCAGGGGAAGCGCGGGGCCAGGCTGAGTAAGAGTCCAGCCTGGCCCCGAGCAGGCAGGACTCAGTTGGGTGGTAGGGAGAGGAGGGGGGCGGCCCGCGATGCCAGGCGGCGGCTGTTCTCCCGCCCGGGCAGCGGGACTCGGGAGCTGCCGCTGCTGCAGCTCCCACTGCCGCGGGAGAGGAAGCGGCCATGGCGCTTTGCGACTGCGGCTCTGGCGCCCCCGAACCCCCCGAGCCGGGGCCTGCTACGGGGACCCAGCAGCGCGCACGCTGCGCCCAGCCCCTGGGCAGTGCCGTCTGGGCTGCTCCCCAGCTGGTGCTATCCCGCGGCGGCCCCAGAGTGGGGGCAGCAGGCCCCAACCCCCCCGTCCCGCTCGGGTCCCGCAGGGGAACGAACGGGGCTGGGCTGCCGATGCCTCCGCCCCGGGGCCGCCGCGGGATAGCACCACCTGGGCAGCAGCCCAGACGCGACTGGCCAGGGGCTGGGCGCAGCGTGCGCGCTGCTGGGTCCCCGCAGCAGGCTCAGGGTTTGGGGGGTTCGGGCCCGGGGGCCAGAGCCGCAGCCGCCGAGCGCCATGGCCGCTTCCTCCCCCGCGGCAGTGGGAGCTGCAGCAGCGGCTGCTCCCGAGTCCCGCTCCCCTGGGGGGAGAACAGCCGCCGCCTGGCCCCGCGGGCCGCCCCCCTCCTCTCCCTACCACCCAACTGAGTCCTGCCTGCTCGGGGCCAGGCCGGACTCTTACTCACCCCGGCCCCGCGCTCCCTCTGAGTCTCCCGGGCCTCCCTCCAGCGCTTGTGGAGGGAGGAGGAAGGGTGAGCCCGGGGAAGAGGCGGGGATTCGGGGAGGGAGCCAATCGGGGGGAGGAGGGAGTGGAGTCGGGGCGGGGGGTGGGGGGGGTGCGAGCACTTCCGGGCTCCAGGCTCCGGAGCATTTCCTTGTTTGTCCAGTGTCCCGACCGCACGTCGGTCGGGACGCGGGACAAACAAGGAAATATTGGGACAGTCCCGATAAAATCGGGATGTCTGGTCACCCTATTTGAAAGTCAGCTGTCTTTATCTGTGTAAAGTTTATCTGTTCAAAGTGCATAGGCCTCAAGCCTTATGCTAACTTGCTGAAGCTAATGTCTTACAGGATACCGAAGCCTGTAGGTTTCTTGCATTACTGTTGAATGTAATGCAAAGCAGAATACAATGCAAAGCAGTAAATATAATAAAGGCAAGCTAGCCCACTGGGCTACAGTTCCCACACCTTTTCATACTGTGGACCACAACTTAAAAGAGTTTGTCTTGTGGCTCATCTCCTCCAAAATATATTTAGAAGTTGTATTTTAATTTGATGTAATAGTTAAAAACAATGAGAACAGCTAGCACTTGCAAAGCCATCAGCAAGTGCTCCAGATATCACACTTTGAGAACCGCTATTGCAAAAAATGCAGTTCCTTGCTCTAAAGAGAGTTATTTGCTCAAAGATTGCATCCCCTAAGGAGATTTTTAAGGTGCTACATCCTTTGACCCAAATACTCAGCTACACCAAGTACCAAGAAGAGCAGGGGTAAAAATGGTTCTAACCCACATTTCTGTTCCCAAGTCTTTTGGCAGATAGGGACCTTGGCATTACTTAGAGCAGCCTTGGGATGGGGGGAGCTGATAGCTGGTGGAATCCTAGAATAGCCCTTAGACTAGCTGTCATGCTGCTTTCATAGATTCATAGATTCTAGGACTGGAAGGGACCGAGAGAGGTCACCGAGTCCAGTCCCCTGCCCTCATGGCAGGACCAAATACCGTCTGGACAATCCCTGATAGACATTTATCTAACCTACTCTTAAATATCTCCAGAGATGGAGATTCCACAACCTCCCTAGGCAATTTATTCCAGTGTTTAACCACCCTGACAGTTAGGAACTTTTTCTTAATGTCCAACCTAAAGCACCCTTGCTGCAGTTTAAGCCCATTGCTTCTTGTTCTATCCTTAGAGGCTAAGGTGAACAAGTTTTCTCTCTCCTCCTTATGACTCCCTTTTAGATACCTGAAAACTGCTATCATGTCCCCTCTGTCTTCTCTTTTCCAAACTAAACAAACTCAATTCTTCAGCCTTCCTTCATAGGTCATGTTCTCAAGACCTTTAATCATTCTTGTTGCTCTTCTCTGGACCCTCTCCAATTTCTCCACATCTTTCTTGAAATGTGGTGCCCAGAACTGGACACAATACTCCAGTTGAGGCCTAACCAGCACAGAGTAGAGCGGAAGAATGACTTCTCGTGTCTTGCTCACAACACACCTGTTAATGCATCCCAAATCATGTTTGCTTTTTTTGAACAGCATCACACTGTTGACTCATATTTAGCTTGTGGTCCACTATAACCCCGAGATCCCTTTCTGCCATACTACTTCCTAGACAGTCTCTTCCCATTCTGTATGTGTATCCCTTCCTAAGTGGAGCACTTTGCATTTGTCTTTGTTAAACTTCATCCTGTTTACCTCAGACCATTTCTCCAATTTGTCCAGATCATTTTGAATTATGACCCTATCCTCCAAAGCAGTTGCAATCCCTCCCAGTTTGGTATCATCTGCAAACTTAATAAGCGTACTTTCTATGCCAATATCTAAGTCGTTGATGAAGATCTTGAACAGAGCCGGTCCCAAAACAGACCCCTGTGGACCCCCACTTGTTATACCTTTCCAGCAGGATTTATGTTGCCTCAGCGGTGCAAGGAAGCTAGGGCCAAGGAAATGTCCCTTTAGTGAGGTCTCTAGTACCCATCACCATGCTCTGATGTTTTAAAAACATAACGAGGGCACCCTTTAGAGATGTATTCTAGCTTTACAAAGTCACATGAGTCTCTCTGAACCTTGCGCGTCCCTTATATAACAGGAAGGATATACTGTATAAAGTAATTAAACCTTCAAAGGAAGTGGTGTTTGGGTGGAATTTGGTCATACACAATCTTACTGCAAGCATATGTATGGACATTTCCTAATTCTGGAGCATATGGGAGAAGGGGGCCTGAATTTTCCAGGTGCTGAATGCCAGCACCTCCCATTGAAGCAAATAAGAATCGTGGGTGCTCAGCACATTTGAAAGTCAGCTGTCTTTACACTTGACTGTGCACT
This sequence comes from Chrysemys picta bellii, assembly GCF_011386835.1. NCBI lineage: Eukaryota > Metazoa > Chordata > Testudines > Emydidae > Chrysemys > Chrysemys picta. The sequence continues at coordinate 27,061,394 of NC_088796.1, read as the reverse complement.
TTATACAGGACACAGTAAGAAAATAGTTCTCATCATTCCACTGGTGATGTACATGAATTGCTTTCACATGAACTGTTTGGTTTAACTTCATAGAGAGGAAAAACTGCTTCTACAGTTTAATCTTGTTAATAGTCCATTAAAATGGGAGTTGAGAGGGAAGAAAAAATATGAACTCAAAAAAAGAAGAAAACCTACTTGTACTGGTTACAGTGAAGAAATAGTTTCTCAGACCTACAGGCTATCCTGTAATATGATTAAGCTCCTGGAGGCCTGGGTTATCTGATGCATATTTATCAGCTATGCAAGTTAAACTAACTCAGGAGCAGTTTATCTGCCCTAATTTTTAACACAGCTTTAAATTCATAATTATCTTGTCTGTAGAGACTCCAATTTATTTCAGCGGGGGCAGGATTTTACTCCACGTAAATTAGTTAAATTTACTGAGCAATACACTGGCAAGCCTGAGGCCTTTCAAGGCAGCTTCAAAAGATCTGGGAATGGAGACAATTGTTAAATACAGCTGTCTCAGGTGAAATTCACTGCTATACAGAGAGCCAGTACAAGGCTGTGAAACACTTACTTTCCACTTAAGATCTCAAATTAGAAAGTTGCGGGTAAGGATGCCTATATGCTAAAAAAAAATCAGGAATCACTGGATTAGGGAAACTCTGCTCCTTGGCTTCTGACCACACTGAGGCCTGGCCTAAACTAAAAAGTTAGGTCGACCGAGCTATGTCACTCAAGGGTGTGAAAAATCCATACCCCGAGCGATGTAGTTAAGCTGACCTAACCCCCAGTGTAGACAGAGCTAAATCAACGAAATAATTCTTCTGTTTACCTACCTACCACCTCTCAGGGAGGTGGATTACCTATGCTGACAAGAGAACCCTTCCCCTCAGTGTAGGTAGTGTCTACACTGAGGTATGACAGCAGTGCAGCTGCAGTTTTTGGATTTCCAACCCTCCAGAATTGGCCTGGAATCCCCCGGAATCGGCATTGATCCCCTGGTGACTATTGTAAGCAATCTGGAAGATTTTTTAATAGGTTATTTTAAGAAAATGACATTACATCAGGTTGGGGGGGAAAATGTCCCAGAATAGCTTCAGTCAGAGTTGGCAACCTAGCAGTGGTGCAGCTGTGCCACTGTGATGTTTCAAATGTGGACAAGCCCTGAGAAATAAATCATAGACATGGGCAATTTTGTATTATTTGATCAAAGTCAGAAACATTTTAAACGTGTATATTAATTCAAGGCTTTTGTTTTCAGATGATCTGTTGGGTCCCTGTTTATGAGCTTAGAGTTAAGCATGTTTCTCATGATGCTTTATTCACCGTTAGTAATAAACCATAAATAGTAACATTTGATTCAGGTCTAGAGCTAAATTACTCTATCAAGCAGTCATCTAGAGTTGTGTAACTATGATTTCCACATGCGAATTAATATTCTCACCCCAGATATTTTTGGGATCAAGGCTCTTTCTAAGATACACATAGACAAGTAATATTGTCTTTAGTGGAAACTGCATGTGCTTATATTAGGGTAAAGTTGGCCTTAGATATCTATCTAAGTTGTCCTGATTCTGCTCCCATTGAAGTCAGTTGACATTTTGCCTATCTGTAGAGTGATAACGGTAAGATGAATGCAGTTTATTACCTCAGATCCTTTTACAAAACAGCAAAAACATAACTTCCCTTGGGGTTTTTTGTTTGTTTTTAGTTGTTGTGAAGTGGTGGGAGATTGGATGTATGTTGGAACATAACATCCTAAAATAGAGTTGTACTCCTGGATACAGTGAGCTGACTCATTTGTGTGACTTCCTTTAGTAATCCATGGAAGGACTATGCAGCTAGTACCAAAAGAGCCTTGGGGAGGAAGGAATCAATGGTACCATTTTCTCTCTTCGAAATGCCTGGAGAGCAAATCTCATTAGTCTATGGTAGCGCTGCTGTCTGGCTATCCGTTTATCTCTCCTTATTGGTTTGGAATCTACACATCCTGTTGTTCTTTTTACTCTGTATTCTCCTCAGGCTTTCTGAAGAATAGAGCTGAAAAATGATTCAACAAATAAAAACATAGCACAGAAATTTAGCCTTTCTGCTCATGGAATATCTCGATTTCTTCACTGTCTGACTCTTTTTATGTCTCTTTTTTTGTATGGATTCATATCTCTCAACCTCCCAAGGCCCAAATGTGATGCTATTTGTGACAAAGACCCAAAATGGAGGGCACAAAACATTCATCCAGGAAAGTTAAAACACTGAGATTCATTCCTTTAGTATAAATAACTCTTTCTATAATCTCTGTTTCATGATTTTTAATTTTCAATATAAATAATTTTCTACAATAAAATTGAAGGAATGTCAAATTTGTGGTAACTTTGGGAGTAAAAAGAGTGATGTCCCTTGAAATAAAGGGATATTTGAGATCTATCACAAATTTCTCTGTCAATAATTATGATTTGAGTTGTTAATTAGTTATGAATGGACAGAAGTCACAGGATATCACTTCTATTTCCTGATTGGATCAATGTGGAAACCACTTCCAGCACAAATAGTTGTGATTATCAATTTAAAATTCAGTTTCTGTGAATACTTGTGCCTTTTAAACAAATAATCAGAGAAAACAAATGGAGAAAAGATCTGGGACTGTGTGTAAAGTAAATTCATTTAAAATTGTGAGCAGATATATTCACTGGAAGTTGTTTGTAGCCTTCATCTTTAGGAGCAGACATACTCAGACATAGTAACCCTCTCTCTTTTCCTGTAGTTTAGGCAGCTAGCTCTGTGTCACTTTCAATGCTTCTGTGATCCCAGCCAAAGTAAAAATCTAATGCTTTGTACTAACATGTATCTACTGGTGTATTCATCCATGTGATTATAACTGCCAGGCTGCATAAGAATCTGATCCTGCTCTCAGGCAACATTTTCACTGAAGTTTTTCTGAGTACAGAGTGCAAGATCAGGACCTAAAATAGTCAGGACTGTATGATATGATACAATATTATCCCATTAGCATCTATAGAGAACTTGCTTTCCCTCTCCTAATGCAATTTATCTTGCTTAATACTAACCTTCACCCTTGCAGTTTTCTATCTGCTGTTGAAATTCTGCTTACATAAATGATTTCATATTTCCTCAAGATAAGGTAAAATAATGCTGATCTTTAAAATTATAGTGAATGCAAAGTGTTCAGTTAATTTCAGAACTACCAATGGCCAAAATTGAGTTTACAATTAGTAAAGCTGTATCTGTGAATTAACTATGTTTTTGATAAGATATTAAAGCATCTCTTTTAAATGTAATTAATTGGCTTTTAAAAAATTGTCACTTAGGAAAAAAAATGAAGAAAAAATGAGCAGTGAGGCATCATGGTAAAGAGATAAAGTGTCCAGTTTTCTAATGAAATTTCTCTTAAAATAGTCATCTCCATTGAATTCATCTTATGGGAAAGACTTAGTGAGAACGTAGGTTATAAACAGAAGGCTCAGTGCTGCTCTCATGGAAGTCAATAGTAAAGTTCACATTGACTTCAGTTGGAGTAGCAGCAGGTCCAGGGCTAGGGGCTCATGCTTAATTTGCTTGACAGCTGGGTTTAACATTAGCAGCAGAATTTGTATGCTAACAGGAGTAGTGCTGTTGGAGTTCATTGTACCAAGCTGATATATGCCACTTAATAATATTTAACACTTACAATGTTTTATATTTTCAAATCACTGCACAAATATTAACCAATTAATGAGCCTTGAAATTTAAATTCACAAAGGCTTTTTTAACTCTTATACAGTCCAGTATTTCCCATTAATTGTCAAAGAGGAGAGTGTCCAGAGCAGGTACTCCTCTTTGCAGGACTGCCACCAGAGGAGGAAATCTGTGGCAGTTTTCAAAGGCCTGGATTTCCAAGAGGGTACTCAGTGGGTCCTTGCTGCTGGGTGCAGTATCCCGTTAAGGATGCGGTAGTGTGTCTGGTCAGTGGTTGCTGCTGTTGCGGCCATGAAGTGAGCTGATTGGGAGGAGGTTCTGTGGAAGCGTTAGTAGTACTTAGGGCGGCATGAGAGTAGCCCTGAGCAGCCTCTTAGTTATCTTGAGCCTGATAAGAGAGAAAGGGACAAAGATGGAGGGATACAAAAGTGGGCAAAAACAAAGGGGGAAAGGGGAAAGGAAAACAAGGTAGGAGACAAAGGAAGTGTATGACATGGGGGATAATAGCAAAACATAGAATTTGGGGTCCACAGATATTGGGGGCAGGACCAGCCATGCTCCACAGCTCTGCCCTTCTAGATTTCCCATCTCTGAGCCGTGTCACCAGCTTTCACTTTCCCTAGGGCATCTTTTCGGGATGCTACTGAGCTGCAGGGGGACCCAGCTAATGGCAGTACAGGTCCTGCAAGAGCAATAGGAAGGAGTGGGAGTTGTCGACCTCCTATGTGATCTTGGGCAAGTCACTAAGGGACAGAAAGTATTTAGGCACCTAACTCCCATTGATTTGGGACTTAGGTGCCTATATCCCTTTAAAAATCTGGCCCTTACCCTCTCTGCACCTCAGTTCCCCGTCTGTACAATGGGGATAATAGCAGTACACTACCTGTCCAAAGTGTTGTGAGGATAAATACATGGAAGATTGTGAGGTGCTCAGACACTATGATTATGTGGGTCATATAAGTACCTGAATAATTTAAACACTGGGAAATGTTGTGGAAAATGGAGATATCCAGGCCTTAAATAAGAACAGACTATCCACCTCTTTCCACATTCTAAATGTTAGGAGTACACGGGTAAAAATCTTTATTTAATAGTGCCTGTAAGTGTGCTAGGTGTATCACAGAAACACACAGAAAATAGGTCTTTGCCCGAAGGCCCTGATCCTAAATTATCCCTCCCCTCCCCCCTTCATAGGCAATGACTCCGTGGGTGCTTTGGGCCTGGATTACCCACAGAAAAAAAAAGTGGGTGCTCAGCATCCCCGCCAATCAGCTCCTCCCCTCTCCCCCCCCCGATCAGGAGGCACTGGGGGGGAGGAGTGGGGACAGGAAGAGGCGGGATGGGGGCGGGAAGAGGTGGAGTGGGGTGTGGGCTGGGGGTAAGGGGTGGAGTGGGGGTTGAGCACCTCCTAGGATCTCAGAAACTTTGCGCCTCTGAGGCCCTTGACTTCGATGGGGAGCCATATAGGGGCAGAAGCCTGCCAGTGAGGAGAACATTGCCGTATCAGGGCCTAAAGTATGCTCAGGATAGAGAAGTGAGGATGTAAGATATACCAGGAGGATGTTTGAGGATGGACTCAGATATATAATTAAGTGGGTACAGTACTCAGGCTAGGATTACATACGTTATACTAATACAAATGTTTTCCTCCTTTTTATTGTAAAAATAAAGGCACAACACAGAATAAAAACAACTCTGCTTTATTAAAAATTTATAGAAGGGATACAAAGCTGCTCTCAATTTAGCTTGCCCTAGACAAATATCTGTTTATCTGTATGAAAATGTTTCTCAACTTTATTTTTAAATATGTTAGAGGTTTTATTTTCTCTCCATCAATATTTAAATGGTTACAATGTGTATTCACACAAGAAATATAATCCCTTTATTCCGGCTTAACAGGATTGAAGTTAACCAAAGCCATTTGTGAGACACAACCCAAAAATGATATTTGAAAAGTTATACGTTCTGGGACTGAGGCTGCTTCCATATAAGTAAGTGACTGTTGCCACTGTCCTCAATGGGAGCAGGATTGGGCCCACTATTAGTAAGGCTAGCTTCTCAGGAATTATGATTACTATTTAATATTTATAGCACCCAGAGGCCTCAACCAGAATTGGGGCCCCATTGTGCCACGCACTATCCATATGCAGATGAAGACATGGCCCTAGTTCCCAAGAGGTTACAATCTAAAGGCTGGATCCTGCCACTATTGCACCTGGGTGGACTGCTGTGTCTGCATGGCGTCCCATTGAAGTTATTGAAGCTCTAGGTGGGTACAGCAGTCCATTCCAGCACAACACAGTGCAGGACTGAGGCCTAAGAAGTAACATATAAAGGATGTGAGAGGGAACCAATCAAGCTTTTAAAAAATCATAAAGTAAGCATCACTTCCCCCCTTCCCTCCACCCTAGCTACTCCTGATTGTCTGATTTCTTATATGCATGGCAGCAGAGGTTGGTCTTGAGGAGAGATTTGAAGGTGGGGGGGCAATAGCCTTACAGATTAGTTCAAGGGTTCAAGGAAGGGGGAAATCAAAGGATTGATGAGGCATGGAGATATTTGTGTGAGAAGCTGGACAGACAAGGCTGATATCACTGTGACCGGATACAGAAGACACAATAGAGGACAAGAACAGATAAGCAAAGAAGGGCAGAGTTGTGAACAGTCTTATCCCTCAAGGCAAGAAGCTTGAACTGGCTGTGGTGAAATGAGGAAGCCAATGGAAGGATTCAAAATAGTTACACTCATAAATCTTCTTGTTGTATATGTTGGAATTAAAGTTCCCAAATTCTTTCTACTACTTTGCACACTAAAGTAAATCAGTTTAATTTCACATCCATAAATCAGATTTAAATTCCACTCACCACTACACAGTTAGTAAGACTGTTACCATTTTTTTGTCTTTTATCCTTTATTTAGAAATTTATATTTAGTTGCACTGGTTTCTTTCAAGACCTCTTCTGTATCTTGTTGCACCGACTTGCAGGATTGGTTTCATATAGTACTGTAAGTTGCTGAGCTATCTGATCCAACATGGCATTTAAACATGTGCTTAACTTTAATCATGCGAGTAATCCCATTGGATACTGCACTAGCAGTGTAATATAGGGATCAATCCTGCAATATACTGAGTTAGCGTACATCATGCAGAATATTTTAATAGACAAAGGCTCCCTCATAGAGCATTTAATCATGCAAATAGCTGATTAACATTGCAATACGTATTAATTGAATAAAGTTTGCAGCATGGGTGTTAAAGATAGATATAGTGTTTCCTGCAGCACAGGGAGCACAATCCATCTGCTGAATTATCAGTATCCTCAGTATTCTCAGTGGGTGAAATCCTGGCTCCACTTAAGCCAATGAGACTTTTGCCATAACTGTAATTAATTTCACCTAGTATGTTTTTCAGGAATGGAACGTAAGTAAAGTATAAACATTTCCAGCACGTGCATTAGATTTAATTTTTTATTGGCCATGTGATTTACCTTTCTCTTTTTTTACATTCATGAGACTGTACAATTTATTAATGTAATTTATTTAAATTAAATGAGGATACAGATGTTTAGTTCTTCATTGCTCTTCTCTGTAAACTTGTGCACCTCTTAAATTGTACACAGAGTTTATCACTGGCAAAGGAGAACAGGAAGTTTTGTGGAGACTCCCTGATAACATATTGCCAGCTCATCCCTGGGATTTGCAGGATTGGGTCCCTAATGGAGAGATATCTTAAAAGTCTTAATTATGGAATTCCTTAGAGGTTGCTCTGGTCCAAGAATAGCTCGGGAAGGAGCTTGGCAACACACACATGCTTCCACTGAGATTTCTTAGGCAAAAGCTGTTGCCTTGTGAATGTACCAAAAATATATTCACTATCCAATGTTCCTAAAAACCTGTTCTTGCAAGAATGATGCCTTCTATAAAAGGACCTGCTCCTGCTCCCATTGCAGTCAATGTGAGTTTTGCAATTGACTTCAATGAGAGCAGGCACTCAGGCCCCAAAGCTGCCTTGTTGATAACTGCATTATAAATATAAATTTTAAAAGGGATTATAAAGTTAATAAAAAAGACTTGCCTATGACATCTAACAGGGCCTCCAAGCAACATGTACTTACATTACACAGGTTTCACGTGTACTGATATCAGCTAATAGGCCAGGCAATTTTTTAAAATGTTCATATAATCTATTTGGCAAAACTCCATACACTATCAAATGTGCATAGCACAGAATATGCAAAATATTACTTCTCAGCACATCATTTCTCTTGTATTCTTCATTAGCTGGAAGAAAGTGATTGCCAAATACAACTGCGGAAATGGGAAACAATGCGTAGAGGAAAAGTCCCACAGCATTAAGGCATCCGTTTCTTTCCCCTGCCATAAATAAATTCAACATGTCTTTAAAGGCAAGACTAAATGGCTCCAGGAAATTCTCATTAAGGAAAAAGCCCCTGCCTGTTCTGCTCACTTTCATTTGACATTTACACCCCTAGAGAAAACTAGCAAGTTTTCTCTGACCTAGTCAACAGAGAAGTTATTTTATAAGTAATAACCAATAAAACAAGTTAGCTAGCCTATTACCAGTGAATTTTAATCCTCTTCACTGGCTGTCCAGAATGCTAACACCCAAGGATTTGACCCTGCTTCTATAAAAGTCAGTGACAGAATTTAGATCATACTTCTGCACTTTGTTTTTGAAGGCTCAGTATGTGTTCCAAAACTCAGCCCTTCAAGACAGCAAATCCTTTATTGGGAAACCAGAGGTAATGCAACCAGTAAAATAAATGCCCTAAAGGTAAAATGCAATAGATGCAAATAAGTTTTGCTTTAACTGTGGCAGCCGACCGTGCTATGTTATGATGGGAGAGGAAGCAAGATAAGACAGGATGAAAAAACAAGTGTGTGTTGTTTGTTACAGATCAGGAGCACCAGGCTGTGGAAGATAAGCCAAGCCTTTCATCTGCAGAATATTTGTATTAAAATTCTCATACTTAATACAAAATACACAGTAGTATAAAATGGGAATGTGGTTTATACTATTATCACTGCAAAACTTGGGCACAAAGATGATGTATTAAAGGAATATAAGGGAATGCACCTTCCTGTTATAAAGGCTTACTGGGCAAGGACCTGATCTTGCAATCAGACCTGCCTGGGTGCAGCAATCCACGATCATAGCGGGAAAACTGTAAAACTGACTATATGCAGTGCTTTTAGAAATCTTTGTGGTTGGTTGGTTACATTTTGCTCTTCACTCAGCTAACTGGAAACTAGTAGTCATTTCTCTCTCTGATGGCAGGATCAGGGCTCCGAGACAGAGGGAGGAAGGGGAAAGCGGTGATCAAAGTGTTTATAACAGCCCAATGATTCCCCCGCGCTTTGTTTTTTGTGACACTGGCTCCAAGTCCCCGCACCCTCCTCTGTCCCGGTGCTTGGAGAGCGACAGACAGACAGAAGGGGCCGCTCGCAGGAGACAGCGAGCCCCAGTTAGCCTGGCGTATCAGTGCTGCTCTGCGGCACAACCCAGCCCCGGGCAGTAGAAGTGGCTGGGTGTCATGGGCCGGCTGAGATTCAAACCCCGGCCAGCCCGACAGCGCCTCCCCCCCAAGCCGGGCTGCTGTGCGCTCCGGCGGCGAAGCCACCGCCTCCTTCCCCTCCCCCTTCCCCTGCCGGCTGGGCAGAGCCTGGGCAGCTGCCGCCGCCTCGGTGCCCGACCCCGATCCTGCTGTGTCAACGCCAGCGGCCCGCCCGCAGCTCCAGCGCGCAGGCTCCGCTCGCCTCCATCCCTCTCCCTGTGGAGACGCCGGCCCCCGCAATCCCCTCCCCGCCTTCCTGCCCTGGCTGCGCAGCGCAGAGCCGGCAGCGGCAGCCGGAGCTGGGCCCCGTGCGGCATGGGGCGCCCCGCATAGCTGCTGCTCAGGGCTCGCCGCCCGCGGGACCAGGCTGCGGGAGAGGCGCTAGCAGGTGAGTGTCGGCGGAGGGGACCTGCAGAGCTGGGGATAGGAACCGGTCGGGGGAGCTCTCCCCAGGCTGACCCTGGGTGGCCCCCTCCCAGCCAGCAGCCGGGCGGGTAGCGCCCCGGCCGCCTCCCCCAACACGCAGCGCCGAGCCCCCTCTGCCAGTGCGTCCCCCGGCCAGGTCAGGGGATGGGACACACGGACAGGGAGGTGCCCGGGGGAGCGGGCTCAGTGCCACCCGCTGCCACACGCCGTCCCTCCCATTCTCCAGGGAGCGATCGCGTCTGTCAGCGGCGCTGCTGCCTCTCCTCGCAGCCCGGTTAGGTCACTGCCGTTGGCACTTGACTCAGGAATCGGACCCCCCAGTCTGGAGCCGGCGCCTCTCCTGCTGCTCTCCTGACCGTCTCCCGTTTTAGGGGGTGGCTGTGTTTACACGCGGGTAAGGGCGGACTCGGCGCTGGCGCTCGCTGATGCGGTTCTGCGTGGGTGGAAACGTGGGAATGCATTCCTGGGCCGGGGGTGATTCTGCTGGAGGAACTCCGTCGTTTAAGCGGCTTTTTCGTTCAGAATGAAAAATAGTTATCAAATAAATTTACAAAAAAAATCTTTGAACCCCCGTGTCAGTTTGTATTGGAGGGTAAATAAATGTCCGCTGTACATGGTAAAGGAATGACTTGTTAGGGACTCCATAAACTCCTAATGGTGTCTTAGGATCTATTTATGATTCTGCTCCCAACCTGGGCCGGAGTTACATTGAGTTTTGTTTTGTAAACAGTTATTACTTATTCAAGACTGCAGTTGATAGATTGTGTATTTATTAAATTCTTGAAAGCAAAATGTAAACACAATTTCTCTTGAGTAAGTAGCATGCAATCCTCCCTTTTTATTTGTTAGATGAGGTTTTTGAGGGAAATTTGGAATATGTATGAATAATTTAGTTCAATTAGTAGTCATTATATGGGAAATTCTTAGACATGCAGCTGCAATATGACTCTGGTTCTAAAAGGTTGGATTATTTATTCTATGCTGTTTTTGATCAGTACAGGACTATATATCTAGTCCTAGATCTGCGCAGGGACTTTGTGCCTATTTTAATTTTAAGTGCTCAGTGTTTGTAGAATCATGGAGGTATAGGACTGGAAGGGACCTTGATAGGTCATCTAGTCTGGTCCCCTGCATGGAGGCAGGACTAAGTATTATCTAGATCATCCCTGAAAGATGTTTGTGTAACTTGTTCTTAAAAACCTCCAATGACAGAGATCCCACAACCACCCTAGTTTTTGTTCCAGTGCTTAACTACCCTTATAGTTAAGAAGTTTTTCCTGATGTCTAATCTAAATCTCCTTTTGCTGCAGTTTAAGCCCATTGCTTCTTGTCTTGGGCTCCATGTTAAGGAGAACAGTTTATCACCTTCCTCTTAATAACATTCTTCAAGCACATAAAAAAAACGTTATGTCCCCCCCAATCTTCTCTTCTCCAGACTAAACAAACTCATTTTTTCAGTCTTTCCTTGTAGATCATGTTTTCTAGACGTTTAATCATTTTTGTTGTTCTTCTCTGGACTTTCTTCCATTTGTCCACATCTTTCCTGAAATGTGGTACCCAGATCTGGACACAATACTCGTTTTGAGGCTTTATCAGTGCTGAATAGAGTTTAACAATTACTTCTCATGTCCAGTTTACAACACTCCTGCTAATATATCCCAGAAGTATGTTTGAAGAAAAAAAAAAAAGCAACAGCATTACATTGTTGACTCATATTTAGTATGTGATTCACTAAAACCTCCAGATCCTTTTCTACAGTATTCCTTACGAGGCAATCATCTCTCATTTTGTATTTGTGCAATTGGTTCCTTCCTAACTGTAATACTTTCCATTTGTCCTTATTGAATTTCATCTTATTTATTTCAGCCCATTTCTCCAGTTTGTCATACATATTTCTTTTTTAAAATGCAACACAAAAATGTTCTGTTTTATAATATTTGAAGTCGCTTAGAAGAGATAAATGTATAGTGTTGTGACTTAAAATTCTTCAAGTGTAAGTAAATTTGACTCAGAACCAACAATATTGTATTATATTTGCCCCCTCTCTCCCTTCTGTGTGAAAGAATTTACAAGTTATAGTGATATATAGGGCTTGATCCTCCTTCTATTGAAGTCAATGATCAACTGCCTCTTAACTTCATTGTAAGTAGGATTGGACCCATGGATAAGTACTAGTAATTATCTTAGATCAAGTGCCAGAAGCAGCCGTTAGCCTTCATGCCAAGAATTATCATTCCCACTTTTTTACAGAGATTTTCAGATTTAAAAACACTTAAACTTTTTGTACCAGAGTATTGCAAAAATAGTGTCATAGACCATAACCAAATTGGACAGGTCCTCATTGCCCCCTGAGGGTAGGGTGCCTACTTCAGAGATAAAACTGCTTAATGTCTCATGTAAAAGTCAATACGGTTACCAAGTTTAACTAAAGTAATCTTGATTGTGTCTGTCATCCCAGTTGGAAGTCTATTCTTCCTCTTCACTTTTCTGCAAAATAATACCTCATTTGAATTCTTGTTATAGTTCTCTCAAACCTTACAACCGTTAGTTCTGGCCTATTGAATGACCTTGAACAGATCATCAGACTTAACCAGTTTAGTACCTCAGAGGTAACTTAAATGTTACCTGTCACCTCTCAGCCATTTTCTATCAAGATTTAACAATTCTGATTGAACCAATTTCCCACGTTGTTATAATTTATGTAGGACCATAGGTATGCATGGTTTTTTTTTTACTAGAAGATAAAGAAAATTCCTGCTCCAAGGATCTTACAGTGTAAGCCATTATCCTGCAAACAGGATGCGCTTGTGCTTATCTTTACTACCTTGGATTTCAATGGGACTGCTCACAGTAGGAAAGTTAATTATGTGTATAAGGGTTTGCAGGTTCAGGACCTAGTGTAGACCAAGAATAAGAGAGATGGTGGAGGCTGGGGAAAGAGCTGTAAATGTAAGGAGTGGGTCTATGAAATTTTACTATGTCTGAATACTGTTGTCAACAGCCTGGTTGGTGAAGACCATGGCAAACTACATTCAGCTAACTCTGATTATTTAGATAGAAATACTGTTGTTGGGGGGAGTATAGTTTTTGTGGAGAGATCAGATCATTTGAGTTAGGTGCTCTGCTTGTTTCTTGTTGTTTACATAGGTCTCTTGTAAATCCCTCCTTATCACCATTTAATCTTTTCATCGTCTTTGATAGATCACCTTTGATAAATCTCCACTGTATTATGTCCATTTTTTTAACCGTATCTTTAATCCGATATAGTGACCCGAACTGGACAGTATGGCTCATAGCAAATATTGTACCCAATCCCTTTGTAGATGCACAAGGAAAAGGAGAGACTTCCCCACTCATCCTTTGGTCCTCCAGGCAGGGACAGAGCATAAGGAAGCCACACTGCTAGCCTCTTTAAATGGTGTGGAACCGTGACTAGCCAGCAGTGGCCTGGAGTGGGGATTTTCTTTGCAAGAGACGTGTAGATACTTATGGATAAACTTGCATATTTATGGTCATAAAGCCACTGCTACAGTGACCTTAACCCAGAAATTAAGGGTTCTGAATATCTTTTAAGGGTTTGTTGTAGAATGTGAACTGCTGCAATAAGATCAGATCTGTTTTCAGACAGTGTATGGTTTGCACGCATTATAAGACATTTTTGTGCCTCAATAAGGCTATCTGAATATGTAATCTCCATATACACTTTTAGAACATTATATGATTCTGTAAATCTATCAGTAACAGTCCTGTTAGAGCATTAACTTGTTTTATTGCAGAAATGACTAATGTAATGTTGTTTCATGCCCATTTAATAGGATTTGTATAAAAACAAGATAGTAAACTTTCTATGTGAAATGTCCAGTTAAAAATAGACCAGTGGTTCAATAGATAGGCTTTTTTTGGTAGTGGGTCAAGTTCATAAAGTCTTATTTTTTTAAACACACATTTTATACTGGCTCTGTGGTGTAGAATTAATGTATTGCAAGGTCAATGCAACAGGATTAGGTTTTCATACAGATGACTCAGTAGATGTGTTTTTTTCCCCTTCCATTTATATTTGTATTACATCCCCTCGAAAGTTGGAGAACCTTTTTATTTATGTATTAGTTTGGAATAGGAATGCTGATTTGTATGGCAAATGTAGCCACTCCTTTCTGTATAGTTCTAAAGCATGTTGGGGCATATTTGTCTTTGTTTTCCTCCAACAATCTTGTTATATACATTCCTATTAATAAAAGAAAGCTACCTTGAAATAAGCCATGATCCTTTCTTGTATGTGTTATACATTGTTATCATTAGTTGAAGGAAGAAATGGGGGAACAGGAAGCTTCTTAAAACAATGCAAAAGCATTTAAATTAACATAAATTAGGCAAACTGTTTTATACTAAAATCTCACATTGGAGTCTTGGACTTTGAATGTGTTTTGAAGTATGAGGAAGGTATATTTAAGTATAGTGAACTACAGAGGAATACAATTATGCAAATGAGGTTGAAAACTCATTGCTCAGAACTACAGTGATATAACTTACCTAGATAGGTAGAACTCAGTGGGGAGTGGACCATCTCTATGTTCTGTATTTGTACAGTGCCTACTGCAGTCCTGGTCCATAACTAGGGCTCCTAAGTACTACTACAATACAAATATTAAATAATAAGTAGTACCTGTGTAGAACTAGGCCTTCTGATTTGATACATTAAATAATGATATGGAAGCATTGATTTGTCTCTCTTTTTGTACGTGCTAACTGTTTGGTCATTGATTTTTGCTGTGCATTATGTAGAATGCCTCTGGACTGGGGGTAGTGGTGCAACGAGAGAACAAAAATTAGTAAAAAAGTGTCTGACTTGTGGCCCAAAAGGGTTTAGTTGCGTCTCTCACAGTCCAGCAGCTATCACTGCTGGACTGAGAGAGGCAGGTAAAAAAATTCCAGTTCAAATGATGGAGCTGCATTTGGAATGCTGCTGCTCCTGTTGTTTTTATTACTGCTTATATTGCAGTAGTGACTAAAGGACCCAGTTGGCTCCGGGACCGCTTCTGTTAGGCGCTCTGCAAACACAAAGGCCTTACAGTCTATTTAATGTCGAAATTACTCTTTGACTTTCCTGTTTGTAGGCCAACAGCCAAATGTCAGGCGTTCACTGCCTGATCCAAAATTGTCCCCAGGAGGGATTTCCCATTAGGCCCCATAAAGACTAGGAACTCTGTACATTTCTGTTTGTGAAGTTTTCTCTTGTTTATCATTGTCCTCCCTCCCTATGGAGCACATGGAAGATTCAGACCCCTGAACTTACAGGTCACTGGAATTCAGCCTGGATTTCAGGGGAAATGCAAGAATTCACATTTTTGGCAGTGATTCCATGGTTGGTTCATTTCAGTCTCCCATATCAGCCACTACCCCTGGAATCCTCCTTAGTAGGGAGGATTCTACTGCATGGGAAGGGGGGGAGCGGGGGGCTGGTCTAATTTAAAAATGACTCCTGTGAGTAGGAACTTAAGTCAGAGAATCTCTATGGGTTTGGGGATGTAAGATTCCTGAAGAGTCCCTGTCCCCCAACCCTCCTCTTCTAGTCACATTGCAGAACTATTATCCAGATAAGGTCAAGAGGGAATGGTGCAGCAGAAACAGCTCTCCCTTCCTCCAAAGGCTGGGATCTGCCTGTGATTTGGATGTGGTTCTCACCAAGAAGGGGTGGGGGGCATAAATTAGGCTCCAGTTATAAAATGCATCTCATGGGAACAGGGAGAACACTGTAGCTATGCCCTACTCTTCCCTCTCTCTACATTGTAAAATTTGCCTCGTAAGAAAGTCCCCACCACATTCAAATGAAATCTAAGTGGTTCGCCAAAGAAGTTCGGTGATTTTAGTGCTGGGAATGATTGGGACCAGGACTGCACATGTCTCACTTGGCGAAATTGTGTGCATTTTGCATCTTAAGAGAGAGAACTGACACACTTTGAATTCAGGATTCTGTTTCCCCTACAACAGGTGCTAATACTTTATCAGCTCCAAACAATGCAGAGCTGTATTCTCAGCTATAGGGAGTCTGAAGGTGCCACTCTTTAAATAACTAAAGGAGGGTTTCAGCTACATTGTGTGTTCAGTATTAGGGCAGGTCTACACTAGAAACTTGTGCTAGTACAGTAATATTGGTTAGGGGAGTGTATGTATGTGTAGTTTTTGTTTTTTTAAATGACATTTCTCTACTGGCAAATGCCCTAGAAGCACTTGCACTGGCAAGAAAAGTGCTTTTGCCAGTATAGCTTGTTTCGTTTAGGGAAGTGGTATAAACTATTCCAACCTGCATCTATGCTAGGAGTGATCTACATCTATATTAGTGTAGATTGGCCTTTAGAACCTGTATTGTGTTCTTACAGAATTACATAAATGATAAATGTTTGTGTTAATTTTTGGATTGTAAACGTTTGTTTGAGGAACTTCAGTATGCCTTTAATCTACACAACTCATTTTTGTTAACACTTCACAAATTATCTGGTGACGTTAGCTAAAGTTTGGGTAACTGGGCACACTACAAGGGTAGTAACTGGGTGAAATTCTGTGACTTGTGATATTCACGAAGTCAGACTAGATAATCTGATTTAACCCTGCGGCTTCAAAATCTCTGTATATGGACTTATAAAATAACGCTTGAATAATAATTGCTGTTAATACAGCAGAGCAGAAGTATTGCTTATGTCTAATGAAATTTAGAAGAAAATTATGTTGCCCAGTATTATCTGGGCTTCTAACTGTGCTGCTCAAAGGTGGATGGGAATTACAAGCATCCTTTTTTCAGAGGAAATCGCTCAAACTGATCTTTCCATATTATTTCAGGTTTTGGAGCAGCTTCAGAGCTTGTGGTGAAAAAGATAGACATTTAATCTTTGAGGTTTAGAACCACTCAAGAGCTAGAACAAAGGAGAGAAGCTTTTAATGTTTTAGTCCTTGAGAGACTTTAATATAATGGTGTGTGTGTTTGCTATGGAACTTAAAAAAGCCCATCACAATCTTAATGTCAGATGGGCACAAGTGGCACAAGAAAACTTCTGTCGGTTTATTTGCAGGTTTTGAAGCAGCACCTTTTGTCTGTCATCAGGTGTCTACATGTCTTCCCTTTCCCTCGACCACAGGGAAAAAAATAGAGCTATAGAGAATCCTTGGCACATAAGGCTCTAGGCATATAAATTCATCTGCTTGAAGCAGATGAATTATTAATATTGAATGAGATCCCAATATAGAACAATATTGTCACATCATCCATATTACAGATGGTTGTCTGTTGTTTTTTTCCAGTGAAATTATATGATATTTTCATAAGAAGATATGTTTGACCAAATGCTGTCTCACGGGTCAAATCAAAGATCATTTCTCTTAGTCATCAGCTTTATAACAAATTTGGCACCCTATGTTACAAACCTTTGTTCAAAGATTTGCTGGATTGGCTCCTTCCATGCTGCCTTCCGTAGGCCCTTTTATTCCTAGGTTAATAGATTTTTTTTTGTTTTTTTTTTTAAGGCAAGAAGGGACCTATTGGATCATCTAGTCTGACTTTCAGCATGACACAGCCTACAGAACTTCACCCAGTAATTTCTCCGTCAAGCCTATCATTTCTGGGTGAGCATATCTTTTAGAACAGGGGTTGGCAACCTCTGGCACACGGCTCGCCAGGGTAAGCACCCTGGCGGGCCGGGCCAGTTTGTTTACCTGCCGCGTCAACAGGTTCGGCCGATCACGGCTCCCACTGGCCACGGTTCGCTGTCCCAGGCCAATGGGGGCTGCGGGAAGCCAAGCGGGCGAGGGATGTGCTTACCCTGGCGAGCCGCGTGCCAAAGGTTGCCGACCCCTGTTTTAGAAAGACATCCAATCTTGATTTATAGTCTTTAAGTGATAAGGAATCTGCCACATCGCTAGGTCAGCTGGTCCAAGAGTTAATCACCTTCCCTGTTTACAAAATTGCACTTTATTTTTAAGCCAGATTTGTCTAGCTTCAGCTTCCAGCCATTGGATCGTTATGCCCTCTGTCTGCTAGGGTAAAGAGCTCTCTGCTATCAGAAATCTTCTCTCCATGTGAGTACTTGTAAATGATCAACAAGTCACATTAAGCTTGTAATGGATGAACTAAATAGATGGAGCTTCTTGTAGTCTCTTGCAGTAATGCATGGTATCCAGACCTTGGGCTGCTTTTGTAGTTCTTCATTTGTCATGCCCACTTTTAGGAGAGTATGCTTGATTCTGCAAGAGAATGGACTCCGTGATTATTTAAACAATTTCTGTCACTAACTTCTATGGTCCTATTTGTAAATTTTTCTTTTATTCTCTTGAGTTATGTTACCTCACAGTACCATGTTGTTACTATATGCAATATAACATTTTTAAGACCAGGGGCCTTATGTAATAAGATTGACACAGCTTTGGGCTATGCTTGTTGTTTGTTTGTTTTATAAAACCAGCAGTTGGGGGAAGGGTTGTTATGTGTGTTTTCAGACCGGTAAGGATATTGAGTGTAAATGGTCTATATTAGAAAATTGCTGATTGAAAACATGACTAGATTTAATTACTGATATTATATGCACACTAATAGTATTACTGTATTTCTTTGCTGTGTAGTTCATCTTTGATATCTGGGAAACTTGCGAAGTAGAAATTCTATTATTTTAGGGTTTTAATTCTTATTTTGTTGATGACTTCAAACAAATAGTGGAAGCTGGGGAGAAAAAGGATGGAGTAAGTTCTGATTTACTATAGGTTGTTGTAATGGGAGTCAATAAAGGGACAATGTCAACTTCAAAGTTATTTTAAACTTTTAAAAAATTGTTTTTTTGAAGTACTATGTCTGCTGTAGTTCCCCTATGGTTTTAGAAATGCATTTTTCTATTTTTCCATTTTTTCCCTTCAGTTAGTGTATGAAGAACCCATTCAAGCAGGGGAAACTGATTTAGGCCCTAACCCTGCAAAATACATATGCACACAACTAAGTATTTGCATTATTGGGACCTAAATATTATATGCAAAGTGTTGTCAGGTAAGCTGACTCTCCCCCATTCTCCAAGTTTCAATAAAAAAATGCTTCTTGTAACTAGGGTGACCAGATGTCCCGATTTTATAGGGACAGTCCCGATATTTGGGGCTTTGTCTTTATAAGTGCCTATTACCCCCTCACCCCCGTCCCGATTTTTCACACTTGCTGTCTGGTCACCCTACTTGTAACAGTTATAAACAAAAAAATAGCAGAAGTGATTTTTATGTTGAAAATATCCATTTAAGCACTGTACTGTATTAATGTTAATGAGTGCTGCTTTGTTCTCTGAATTCTGTGGAAACAACCATTTCTTCTTTTTTTTATTCTCTTTCATTGTTAGCACACACTGTGGAAGTATCCACATAGAAAACTTAACTGCTGAGTTAGTACAAAAAATAAGGTTTTGGGGTTTTGTTGCTTACCCTTTGATTTAATGTTTATTGAGGTTATTCAATATTTCATGCTATATTAGGGATTTATCCTGCAAATACTTACAGTGTAAAATTTACTGCTGCAAGTGGTCTCTTGAAAATAATGGAGTGTAATCATGGTACTCAGCACAGTGTTTGCAGGATCAGTTTCTCAGTGGTTATATGAAACAAAATGCCACCTTCCCCTTTTATGCATACTTATACGCAGGTATATGTTTGTAGTGTTTTGTTTGTAAACTAGTGTCTCTTACCAACTGAAGTTGGTCCAATAAGAGATATTGCCTTGTCTCTGTAATATCCTGGGACCAACATTTCTACAACAACTCCACATATAAAAAAACCCACACACCTTTATCCTTACCCCCTACAGGCTTTAAATTTTGCTCTTAATGCTTTAGCGCCCAATCTTGCCTTGATAGAATTTAGGTGTGAGCCTTCCATCATAGGAGTATGCAAAATTGGCCCTGGTCTACAATGCAAAAACGTGTAAGCATGTATTTATTAATCTGAGCAAAGTTACTCACATGCTTATATTTGCAAGATTGGGACCAGGGTGCATTACTCTGTGTGTGTGGCGGGGGTGGGGTTACTTACAATATTTATATAAGATCAGCTGTAGCATAATTGCAGAACAGCATGCCAAGGCTGGTTAGACACTTTCATCTTTTCAATATCTGGCACATATGAACTTTGATTATCCCATTTGAAAATCATTTATAGTGGTTTACTGGCTTGCTGTAAACTCGTTCCCATTACTGGCAATGCTAATTAATTTCCTTTGAAGTTGAGTTTGCAGTCCAAAATACTGGATATGGAAAATCTTCTAGTGATTTTTTTTTTAAATACATTCTTACTTTTTTGGAAGCCCCAAAGGTAAAGTGGTGTTTTTTTCTTGTTTGTTGCTTAATATAAAAAATAAATCTGAGTTACTTGAAAACAAAGTATATTTAATGTCCTGTGTCAGGTACTGGGGGAAAAGTTGAGGGATGGGAAATTCACATCCATACCAGAAGTGCAAAGAGCAAATGTTTGCAAGTAAAACAATTTATGTTTATGTCCCTATTGTTCTCTAAACATATATTGTACAGTGAATCTAGTGAGAAGGTTTGATAACCTGGTTTCTGATATGTATGTTATATTGCCACCACATGCTGTATATCTTCTATCAGCAGTCTTATATATTCATGTAATAATGAAATACATTTTGCATGTGTAATGACTGCAAGGATCTTAGGGGAAGATCTTCAATATGTAAGGTTATAGAACTGAAATAACACTCTTTACTGACTGACTTTACTTTAATAACCTTGAAAGCCTGTTATGTCAGTGTTATTGGGTTTTAAATGTTAAGTAGGTTTTATGACTCTTGCTTTCCGGTGAGCTATTGAGAACACTTTTGCTGAACAAGAACATTTCATACACAAAGTCAATTGTGACTTGTTAAAGTGTTACACTATGAAATTCAAACGAATTGTGTGACGTATGTCTGAACTTAGAAAAGTAAGATAAGAGCATCCTTGGCCTCGTGAGTAGAGTGTCACTATATCTCTGGCTGAATTCTGTGAAATACACAATGAAGAAAAAAATCTCTATAGAGGTGGCTTATAATTAAGGCTGTGAGTCTTTCACGGAAGTCACGGATTCCATGACTTTCCGGGACCTCCGTGACTTCTGCAGTGGCCGGTGCGACTGACTGGCTGGCCCCAGGCAGCTGGTGCCAGACGCTGCCCCAGAGCAATTGTCCGGGAGCAGCGGCGGGGCCCCAGGTGGCCCCTCCCCCCTGGACAAAGCAGCAGCGGTGGCGCGCCGGAATGCCCCTGCTCCCTCCCTCCCTGAGCTGCAGCAGTGTCCGCAGGTTGTCTCCCGCCTCAGAGTACCTAAGTTTTAGTTAGGGGTATTTATATAGTACAAGTCATGGACAGGTCATGGGCTGTGACTTTTTGTTTATTGTCTGTGACCTGTCCATGACTTTTACTAAAAATACCATGACTAAATCATAGCCTTACTTTGATTAAAATAAATGTCTGATGTCTGGATTGAGTTCAGTGTACCTTAAAAGAATCAAATAATTGTGTATGAATATTGTATAAATAGACTAAACACCTACCTAGGGGTTTTATATTAAATAAATAATACACAGAATAGTGGGGAGTGGTTATGCAATATCCATTTAGCTGTGAATGTCTAAGACATTTTTAACATATGACAGTAGTTTACAAGAATTAAATTGATTTCTTAGTAATCAGAGGAACAAGATATTCCTGAAACTACAGATCCATACTTTCTGATGAATTACTGTTGTGTTAGTATTTCCTGTGTCTTAAAACATTACATACCATGTAGTATTTCAGCTCTTGACACTTGCCTACAGTGTGTCAGTTTCTTTAACTTCAGTAAATTAATCTAACTAGACAACCATTCTGTTCAGGTGCTTATGGACGATGTAACTAGGCATGGATAACTGACAGTACACTATTGTCATCAACCACTGTGGACTTTTTTTCTCCCACAACATTGCAAAGTGACTGACACTCACTCTGGGTGTGTGTGAGGGAGGGAGGAAGAGGGAGCTGGCCAAGGAATGAGATTTACTATTCTGGGTGGACTAACTTAAATCACTATTCTTAATCATGATTTAAATTGGCAAGCAGGAAACCTTGGTATAAATGATTATTTAATGAAAATTGGAATTCAGTTAAAAATGTGCAAAACCAGCATTTTAAAATTTAGTTAAATAACACTGCCTGATGTGTTAGATATGTATTTTTTTCTCAAGTTTATCAACACATGTTTTTCATTTAAAACTGGTTTATTAAATAAAGGAAGTATTATTTATAATCACCGTGTCCTTGACGATTTTAGAACTAGTAGCTCTCATCCTCTCTGAACTAGTTCTCATCTGTAGATGGGAAGTGGATAGTCAAAAAAGCAAACATAATGTGGAAATCATTAAGAAAGGGGATAGATAATGAGACAGAAAATATCATGTTGCCTCTATATAAATCCATGGTACGTCTCGCTTCTTTTTCAACTGCTAATCAGTTTCTCAACTTTGAATGAACTAATCACTGAACTGAAATAGTTGACTAAATGGAAATGAAGAATATATTCTCTCTGCATATGCATAGGAGGCTTCTG
The DNA here is from genome assembly GCF_011386835.1 of Chrysemys picta bellii. NCBI lineage: Eukaryota > Metazoa > Chordata > Testudines > Emydidae > Chrysemys > Chrysemys picta. The sequence goes on along the minus strand of NC_088796.1, from coordinate 27,039,105 downwards.
TGGTCAAAAACTGTTCTTGCACTTCAGCAAATTCTGATTCCAGATGCACAGCCAGTGACTTCCACCAGGTTAGTGGTCAGTAGAAAACATGTACTGCTTGAATAGTACTTTTTAATTCAGATTATTTTAATAGATTATACTAAATTTAGGCTTTAAAGGTTGTCCTAATTTCAAATTTAATTTCAAATAGTTTATTTTTAAAAGAAAAATGTATTTAAATTAAATACAAAAATAGATTTATTTTAAAAAAATATTTTTTTCCACTTTGCTGTTAATTTAAAAGAATAGACAGAGTTAAAGAAAAAAACAGGAATTTATCATGTATAATTTAAAAATAGAATGTTTTCAATGATTTGGAGCATGTTCTTTCTTACTATCCCTTTGTACAGCACCCTGCACAATGAGGCCCCCACTGCAATACAAAGAATAAATATTAATTCTGCTAGTTTTGCCTGTGAGCAAGTTAAATATAGAAATACATACCATGATTCCAGAAATGTGAGCTTAGCCTTCATCAGAACTAAGACTCCAGTATTGCAAATACTAGGCAATTGCTTAACTTTACTATTATGAGTAGCCCCATTGATTACAATATGAGAGGCAAAAAAAGCAGGTTTTGTTTTATAATTGTCAAGCACATTTTTTCATTTCAGGTATTTTATTGATGGGTTATTTTGGCTGCCATACAATGAATAAAGAAGTGCAGAAAAGTTTAAATTAGATTCTGTTTTGTTCTTTAAATTTAAATATTCAGAATGTCAGATCTTGTCTTCTGTTTTGTGGGGTCACTTCACAGATGTGGACTGGAAACTTCCTGAGTCCTCATTTGAGTTAAACAAACACCATTGCTTAAAACACCGTGAATAATAATCACATCCCCTCTGTTATCAGGGTTTAATTTTTGGAGTCTGTCATAAACCTGCCAGTTCTCCAGTTGGCCATAGGGTCTTCATAGGTGAGCAACACCTGAATTTCTAATATGAAAATTTTTTATTGCCGGCAGGAGAAGGAGAAAGGAAAGCGAAACAAACCATATTGCAGGCCATGGTTATGTCATAAAGCTGGTCCTCGGAAGAGCATGTTGAGTTTTGTATTTGATTTGGTAATTTTTAATACTTGATGGGGGTTTTTGAAATCTATGTATGGGTGTCTTTATTGTTCTAAAATTAATTTTTTTTGAATTGCCAAAAGAAAAAACTTAGAAAAACAAGGGGGTATTCATAGGCCCTCAGCTCACCCCAGAAGTTTGAGATGGGAGCGCTCATAAGACTAGTGTCGCTATGTGGCATTTAATCTCAGAGCCTTACACCGGAAAAGGTGATTTGCTCTAGACCTGGGTCACTGCAAGTACAGCAGCCTTCTCCTGGCCCACTCAGTATTATTGAAGAAGAAGCAGTCTGCAGAGGCACAAGGTGGACTTCATTTCACATGTCCACAACAAGTTGCAAATTGAATTTGCTTTTCTCTTCTACTGCTTCCTTTAGGAGGAGGATTTTCTTAAGTGGAGGACTTCGTGTGAAATCCAAAGTTGCAGGTTTGTTTTTTGTTTTCTAAAGGAGTAATTCCAAGTTTGCGATCTCTATTTAGCTTGGGGCTTCCTTCCTGTCATTATTAGTAGCTCTCATAACTTAATACACTACTACCTCAGTACTGGGCTAGCAGATGATTTATGAGGGAGAAAGACTTCTTACCTGCTAGTTTCTGTTCTCTGATAACTCCTTCCCCAGTCTGGACTGATCTGTAAAATTATCATCATAGATGCACCTTTTTCCATTGGAGATTAGTTTGGGAGTCATCAGATATAGTTGATATGCTTAACTTCTTTGTTTACTGCTTCATTACTCAGTAGCCAATTTTAGTCTTGTTCAGAGATTTGGAAATAGTTATTCTGTGGGAACCAGTGAAGTGTGACGATTCCAGATGACTGCTGGTAGTTGGTAATTGGGGACACTGCGGGAGATTCAAGCTCCAGATTGAAAGATGAGTTAATGAAGGAAAATATGTATAGAAAAAAAATTTATTGATAATTTATTATTTTATTACTAGAATATAAAGATTGTGCATCTCCATGTGAGACGCTACTGTCTATGTCACAATAGACAATCAAGTTCTCCAATAATCTTATGTTTAATTATGGAAGCATCACTGATCAGTTTTTCACTTTGCATTTCAGAAGGCTTATTTTAACAAACGTGCTTTTGATATTCAAGTGGTCTCCTTTTTAGCAGTTAAGTTACATGCTTTATTGGAAAAACTTCACAGTATTAAAAGTTGTAGGTTCTTTAGTGTCTGATTCCAACTTCAGATCATTGTCCTTTGTATTAAATAAGTAGCTGGAATTGCAACAATAACTGTCAGTGGACTTGCAACATGCAGCTGTTATCCCATCATAAAACTAAATAGGCTGTTCTGTTTTGGCAAGAAGAGCAAAGGCCATGAAGTACAAAATAGTTTGATATTATTGCTTATAAACACTGTAAAAAAATTGAGAGTATTTCATTAAATAAGGTTTTTATATTCAACAAGCCTTTTTTCATCTAGGCTAATTTAAGTGGCCATACTGGGTCAGACCAATGGTCCCTCTACTTTAGTATCCTGTATTCTGATAAAAGCGACAAAGAGTACTGTGGCACCTTATAGACTAAACAGACGTATTGGAGCATAAGCTTTCGTGGGTGAATACCCATGCATGTATCTGACGAAGTGGGTATTCACTCACGAAAGCTTATGCTCCAATACGTCTGTTAGTCTATAAGGTGCCACAGGACTCTTAGTCTGGATCTGTAAAAAGCGACAAACACGGCTACCCCTCTGATACTATATTCTGACAGTGGCCAGTGCCACATGCTTCAGAGGGAATGAACAGAACAGAGCAATTATTGAGTGATCTATCCACTGTCATCCACTCCCAGATCCTGGCAGTTAAAGGTTTAGGCACACTCAGAGCATGGGGTTACTTCCCTGACCATCTTGGCTAATAGCCATTGATGGACCTATTCTCTATGAACTTATATAATATAACTTATATATATATATATTTTTTTTAACCCACTTATACTTTTTGCCTTCCCAATATCCCCTGGCAATGAGTTCCACAGATTGACTCAGAGTTCTTTGATAAAATATTTCCTTATGTTTGTTTTTAGACCTGCTGTTTATTAATTTCATTGGGTGACCCTGATTCTTATGTTATATGAAGGGGTAAATTCCCTATTTACTTTCTCCACATGATTTTATAGACTTTGATCATATCCCCCATTAGTCGTCTCTTTTCTGAGATTAACATCCCCAGTTTTTATTCTCTCCTCATATGGAAACTGTTCCATACCCCTAATCACTTTGTTGCCCTTCTCTGTATCTTTTCCAATTCTAATGTATTGTTTGTGGGATGAGGCGACCAAAACTACACATTATTCAGGGTGTGGGCATGCTGTTGATTTATATAGAGGAATTATTATATGTTCTATCTTTATTGTCTTTCCCTTTCAAAATATACAAAATATAAAAGGGTACAAAATATATCGGAAGGTCAGAACAGGTTGTGGTGGTGGGGGAGTGACATTATATGTGAAAGAAAGCGTAGAATCAAATGAAGTAAAAATCATAAATGAATCAAACTGTACCATAGAATCTCTATGGATAGAAATTCCATGCTCTAAGAATAAGAATATAGCGGTAGGGATATATTACCGACCACCTGACTAGGATGGTGATAGTGACTATGAAATGCTCAGGGAGATTAGAGAGGCTATTCAAATAAAAACTCAATAGTAATGGGGGGATTTCAATTATCCCCATATTGACTGGTACATGTCACCTCAGGACAGGATGCAGAGAGAAAGTTTCTTGACACCTTAAATGACTGCTTCTTGGAGCATCTGGTCCTAGAACCCACCAGAGGAGAGGCAATTCTTGATTTAGTCTTAAGTCAGAGGTGGGCAAACTACAGCCCGGGGGCCACATCCCGCCTGCGGGACCCTCCTGCCTGGCCCCTTAGCTGTTCCCCCTCCTCTGCAGCCTCAGCTCACTGCGCCGCCGGCGTAATGCTCCAGGCGGTGGGGCTGCGAGCTCCTGCTGGACAGTGCAGCTGCAGAACCGCAGCCTGACCCAGTGCTTTGTGCACTGCGGTGGCATGGCTGGCTCCAGCTGGGTGGCACGGCTGCCTATCCTGGTGCTCTGGGCGGCGCGGCTGTAGTGCCGCCAGCCATCGGCGCTCCAGGCAGCGCGGTAAGGGGACAGGGAGCAGGGGGGGTTGGATAGAGAACTGGGGAGTTGGGGGTGGTGGTCAGGGGGCGGGGGTGTGGATAGGGATCAGGATGGTCAGAGGGCGAGGAATAGGGGGGTTGAATGGGTGTAGAGTCCCAGGGGGGCAGTCAGGAAGGGGGGGGGTTGGATGGGGTGGTGGGGGCAGTCAGGATCAGGGGTTCTGGGGGCGGTCAGGGAGAAGGGATGGTTGGATGTGGCAGGGGTCCCGGAGGGGAGGCAATCAGGAATGAGAGGAGGGGTTGGAGGGGGCTGCGGGGGGCAGTCAGGAGCGGAGGGTCTGGGGGTGGTCGTCAGGGGACAGAGAGGGGTGGATGGGGCAGGCGTCCCAGGGGGGCCGTCAGGGGAAAGGGAACGGGGGGATTGGATGGGGCATGGGTCCCGGGTGGGGCCGTCAGGCAGTAGCGTAGCTGGGGGGGGGAGCGGGCAGCGGCTGCTCTCCCATCGAGCACAAGTGGCGCCTTTTTAATTTTACTCACCCGGGAGCGGGGGAAAAAAGGCGCCACCCGCTGCGGCGCTTTTACTGATGGGGCAGCGACCTTCACTCGCTCCGGGTGTCTTCAGCGGCACAAGCTTCATCGCCGAAATGCCGCCGAAGACCTGCGGAGTGAGTGAAGGTCCCGCCGCTGAGGTGCTGCTGAAGACCCGGAGCGCTGCCCCATCAGTAAAAGCGCTGCAGTGGGTGGCACCTTTTTTTTCCCGCTCCCCCTCTTCCCTCCACCTGGCTATGCCACTGCCGTCAGGGGGTGAGAAGCGGGGCGGGGGTCGGATGGCGTCGGGGGCCGGGCCACACCTGGGTGTTTGGGGAGGCACAGTCTCCCCTAACCAGCTCTCCATACAATTTGGAAACCCGCTGTGGCTCTCAGGCCAAAAAGTTTGCCTGCCCCGTCCTAAGTGGAGCACAGGATCTGGTCCAAGAGGTGAATATAGCTGGATTGCTTGGTAATAGTGACCATAATATAATTAAATTCAATATCCATGTGGCAGTAAAAACACCACAGTGGCCCAACACTGTAGAATTTAATTTCAGAAAGGGGAACTACACAATAATGAGGTGGTTAGTTAAACAGAAATTAAAGGATACACTGCCAAAAGTGAAATCTCTGCAAGCTGCGTGGAAACTTTTTAAGGACACCAGAATATCCTATGCAGCGAAGACTGATGCCAAGAATTGTTTGCTTCTCTGCAATAGCATTGTCTTCCTTGTGTGCTCCTTTAACACCTTGATCATCCGGTGGCAGGCTGTACATGGCATCTACTAAACTAGGCACTTGGATACTGTGGTGATAAGGGCTGTGTTAGAACCTACCAAAATAGAAATGCAAGATTTGTTTTTCTTCCCTCTCCTATGACCCTGTACACACACTAGTGAGTGTGTGCATTGGCATTGGACTCTGAGGCCTACATTTAGTAAAGCATAGTGGACAATATTGCTGTGAATAATTTTCTGTTCTGAAAACTTTACTCTTATGACCATTGTATTGAGTTCTTATATTACCAGAAATTTATTTCTGAGATTTCAGACCATATGTTGGCATGTCTGTTCGTGTTTGATATATGTAATGATTTATTATCATATATTAATAAATGCAGATTGACAGTGGGAAAACCTATGTCTAGTATAATTTAATTACATTATATCTTCAAACAAATCTACTAAAAAGGTTTGCAATGTTCTGTGCATGGGTTATACTTCTTTATAGCCTAGAAACAAGGTGCTGAAAATAGGGAGTGGGTATTCAAATATCCTGAAGTAATCCTGGACTTGTGTCCTTGGTCAGTGTACTTGTTCACTGCACAGTTGCACAGTTCAAGAATTCCAGGAAGTGTGAATATGAGCTCACTGAATTCCAGGGCAGGAAGAAGTTTGCATAACTTTTTCAGATTCACAAAGATAAAATAGTAGAGTCCTTCACCTTAAGATGATATTGTTGACTTGCCATTTACAGTAGGTGTCAAAATGTTTTGCTCAAACAGATTAAAATTTCATGAACTAATGCTAGTGACTTCTTGTTCAACTATCATAGTAGCTTCCATCATGTGGTATATTGAGCTGTAAGGCATGAAAATAATACTTCGTATTTAATTGATAAAGTACCTTCAGGCCCTTAAACTCAGTTTTCATCTAGATGAGTAGGTGTTGACCATCTGCAGTTCTGGAAATGATAGGGAGAAGAATCTGTGCTCTTTTGTCCGAGGATCCTGGTCTCATGTGATAGCGTGAACACTGGTTCACTTCTCTGGGACAGTCTGCATGAAATTCCCAAACAGTCTATACTAGATTTTTTTTCTTAGTGCAGCTCTTGCAAATGTAGCAATGATGAGTGTGCTTGAATTTTAGCCACTTGCATGGAAAAAGTCTAGACAGCACAGGCTGAGATTTTCAATTCAAGAGTAAGATTCAGCTCCCATTGAAAGTCCTCTTCGTGCTTTGTAAAATCTTGCCCTCAGAGGTTAAAATGCTAGTAGTTGGTTTACACTAGTGGTCCCACTGGAGATAGCAACATTAGAACACGTTATGAGAAAGGAGTCTCAGATTAACACCCAAGTCATGGGTCTGTTTTAACTTAATACGAGATTTATTAAGAATAGAGTGGTGATCCAGTTAAAATAACATAAACATTATGCAAAATGTATCTGGCCTGAAATTCTGCAAAAGCTCCTAGGTAGGTTTACCTTAGATGTGGATAAAGTGAATAAAAATAAATCTTTCAATTCTTGGGTGCCTCTTTCTCTCTTCTTACCCTTTCATCTGGCCTGCTAGGTACAGCTTTTCATTTCACTTGTCTTGTGTCCTCTTTTTTTCTCTGGGCCTGACTCTTACAGCACTGTTGTACCTTTCAGATTTCTTCTAAGGGCCTGCCTACACTGGCAGAGTTGCAGCGCTGGGAGTTACAGCGCTGCTCAGAGAGCGCTGAAGGGAAACTGTTGTTGTGTGCACACTGTTAGCTGCTTGCGCAATAGCGTGTTCACACTTGCGGCACTTGCAGTGGTATTCGGAGTGGTGCACTCTGGGCAGCTATCCCACCGAGCACCTCTTTCTCTTCTGCTGCTAAGAGTTGTGGGAAGGCGGAGGGGGTTGCGGGGCATCCTGGGTCCTGTGCCAGTGCCTTGTGATGCATTGCTTCTCATCCCAGCAATTCCTGTGCTTCCGTCCTCATTTGGCGCCATCTTTCAACAGTTTCTGTATTGCGCACCCTGCCTTTTCGGGCTGCAGGAATGGATCCCACACTGTTGACCAGTATGCTGCTTGCTCTGACCAACACATTACGAGTGGCAGTGGAGTTATTCCTTAAACTACAAAGGCAAGAGGAGTGCGACATTGATCTCGTCACGCGTAGTAGCTATGACACAAGATTGCTTGTGGCATTCATGGAGGTGCTGACAACAGTGGAATGCTGCTTTTGGGCTCGGGAAACAAGCACTGAGTGGTAGGATCACATCTGGGATGACAATCAGTGGCTGCAGAACTTTCGGATGAGGAAAGCCATATTCTTGGGACTGTGTGAGAGCTTGTCCCAGCCCTGCAGCGTGAGGACACGAGAATGAAAGCTGCCCTGCTATTCGAGAAGCGTGTAGCGATTGCACTGTGGAAGCTGGCTACTCCAGACTGCTACCAATTGGTCGCTAACCAGTTCGCAGTGGAAAAGTCGACAGTTGGATTCGTGTTGATGGAAGTCTGCAGGACCATTAATTGCATCCTGCTCTGAAAGACGTGACTCTGGACAACGTGCGTGACATTGTGGATGGCTTTGCACAAATAGGCTTTCCTAACTGCGGAGGAGTGATAGATGGCATGCATATTCCAATTCTGGCACCAGCCCACCTGGCCTCTGAGTACAGTAATCACAAGGGTATTTCTCAATGGTTCTCCAGGTGCTTGTGGATCACCATGGGTGTTTCACGGACATTAACGCAGGCTGGTCCGGAAAGGTGCATGACGCATGCATCTTTCGGAACACTGGCCTGTTCAGGAAGCTGCAAGCCTGGACTTTCTTCCCAGCCCAGAAGATCACAATAGGGGAAGTTTTGTGTCACCGTCTGCAGGGGAGGGCGGGCACAGAGCTGGTCGGTTTGAAGAGCTAGTATTGCCTGGAGAGTGTGTCTACTTGGCACTCCATAATCTTTAAGCCACGCTCCGTGGCTTCATTCTGGCATGCTGCGTTCTCCTTTCAGTCCCTCTTCTCACTGTCCCACCACTACTTCGATTCCTGTTTCTCGGTGGCGGAGTGCATCATGACTTCACACAGAAAATCCTCCTTAGTTCTTCTTGGCCGCTTTCTAATTTGGTGCAGCCCTTCAGCCACCGATAACAGAGGGAGGCTGGGCTCCCACAGTCATCTCTGTGAAGTTTCGATGCAATGTTTTACAGAAGCAGTATTGTTTGCAACACAGAGAACACTGATTCAGTGCTTTAAAACACAGCCAGTACTCTCACACCTGTCACTAACTGGCTGACCCCAGGCAAGCACACATGAGCCGCAAGACCCCCAAAATGGTGAGTAGCCACCGGGGGCAGGTAAGTCACTCTTCCTGGACCCTGCTGTACACTGGGTACGTGGCTCTTGGGACGAGCCAGCACTGTATGGGGGGGCCTGATAATCATTCCTGTCCCCACACTTGCCACAGGATGTGATCATTATGAAAGATATCTCGCTGCTGAGGGTGAGCAGGAAATCAATGGAGGGTCTTCTCCAAGCCTGCAGCTTCTGCCCTGGCCCCTATGCGGCTCGCCTGTGTGGAGCAGTGCCCCCTCCCGTGACGGCAGAGTGGCGCGGGAAAGTTACCGTTAATGGGACAAGAAACAAAGCCACTCTGCCGAAGAACCTGCAGCAGCAGATTGCCCAGTATCTCCATGAGAGTTTCCTGGAGATCTCTGAGGGAGATTCCCGTGAAGCGAGGGAGTCAATCAGCAGCCTGTTCCGCCCCTCAGACTAGGCATGCAGTGAGAGACAAGCCTGCTTTCTGCAACCCTCTGCCCCCAACAACTCGCTTCAGAAATTCCCAAAATCAGATCCTCTTACCAGGGGCCTCCTCTCCTGTTTGTGCTTCGCCAACATCCAACAGCTGTGACTGGCTAGCCTCCTCCAGGGTAAAAATGAGCTCCTGGCTGCATGCATCTCTGGCCTCCGAGGCATCCTCTGCCTCTGGGTCCCCCCCTCCGCATCCTTGTCCAAGATTTCCTCCTCCTGGCTCAGTCCACTTTCGACTGGCATCAGAGCCACCAAAGTATCCACAGTGGTCTTCGCAGTGGAGGTGGGGTTGCTGCCGAGTATCACGTCCAGCTCTTTGTACAACTGGCAGCTCATGGGTGCAGCACCGGGGCAGTGGTTTGCCTCCTGCGCCTTGTGGTAGGCATTCCACAGCTCCTTCACTTTGACCTTGCACTGCAGTGTGTCCCGGTCATGGCCCCTTTCTGTCATGCATCATGAAATCTGTCCATAGGTATCATAATTCCCGTAGTTGGAGCACAGCTGGGACTGGACAGCTTCCCCTCTCCAAATGCTGATGAGGTCCAGCAGCTTGGCATTGCTCCAAGTGGGGGATCGCCTGGTGCATGGAGCAGGCCTGGCTACCTGGAAAGATGTGCTGCGATCACTGCACATGTCACCGAGCAAACAGGAAGGGGACTTTCGAAATTCCAAAGGAATTTACGGGGTGGGGGTGACGGTTGGTCACTTGAGGGCAGGGCAGTAGAGTTCAAACCGATGACCAGAGAGGCGAGAACAGGCATTGTGGGACACCACCTGGAGGCCAATCTCAGCGCTGTAATTGACCACAGTGTCTGCATTGGCACTGCAATGCAGTAGCTCCGGCACAGAAAGCTATACGCCTCTCATCGGGGTGGTTTTTTTAAAGGGCTACAACTGCGCTGTTTCTGTGCACTAAGTGGCTTGGCAGTGTTTACACCTCAGGAGTTACAGCGCAGAAAGCTGCTTTACTGCGCAGAAACTTGCCAGTGTAGACAGGACCTAAGTTTCCTGTCCTGTTGTTGCACACACATGGATTAGGGGAATCTCATGCCATAATCTCATGTTTTCATCCCAAGTGCCTTCAGGACTGTATTCAACAGTTTGATTAAGCTCTTTTGGTTCCTGTTTTTCCTGCAGACAGGAATTATTTCTGAAGGAAAATAGGCACAATAAAAGTTTCTTAGTCCATGTTTGTTTTGCTCTATTGACCAGAATGTGTTAAATGCTTTCTCCTGCTTTGTGAAGGTCGCACCTTAAGGACAGATGGATGGGTAGAGAGCATGGAAGGGGATTTTCTATATGAATCAACAAGACCCCAAACTGCTCTCACCTATGTGAAATGCTTTGTGCTATTCATTCTTGAATGAACTCTCAAAGAAAAGTGATAAACACAATCACCTTATCACCTGTGGGTGAACGTCTTTCACAAAAGGATTGTTCCATGTGTGACCTCTCAGTCCTTGTCCTCAAAGGAAACTGGCACAACATCTTTTAAAGATGAGCCTATTCATAACTCTGCTAGACACTAAAAATCCTGGACTCAATAGAGACAATCTGTAACCCACTAACTCTCCTTTGTCCTATGACTGCAGAGGTATTAATTGCACAGTTCATTTTGAATGGCTTCTTACAACTTGATAACTTATGCTTAACTATCTATTCCACCTTGTATTTAACTATGACACTCTTAATTACCTTTCCCAGATAGTCAGACTTGATCTGAAGAAGAGCTCTGTGGAGCTCAAAAGTTTGTCTTTCTCACCAACAGAAGTTGGTCCAATAAAACAGATTACCTCGCCCACCTTTCACTCACCTTCCCTCTTGTATCCTGGCACCAACATAGCTACAACAATATTGCAAACAACATAGTTCTTAAGAGCAATTCTTTTCTATCTCCCATATTAATCAGGTGACAATTTAGTTTTAATTGATCCAAATTCACAGGAAATAGCATGAAGGAAAGAGAAATTGGAAATAGAGGAAAATATAGTCTGAAACAATGGTGCCCAAACTTTTCTTGTCGCATCCCCCCCTTACCAGTAATTGACTCTGTCTGCGCCCCCCCTTCCGTTGTTGCACAGTTGGCTCAGCGGAGGAGTTTGGGCTGAAGGTGGAGCTGGGGATGGGGGAGGAATTGGGGCTAGAGGCGGAGCTGGGGATGGGGGAGGAGTTGGGGCTAGAGGCAGAGCTGGGGATGGGAGAGGAGTTGGGGCTAGAGGCGGAGCTGGCCTGGGGATGGGGGAGGAGTTGGGGCAGAGCTGAGCAGGAGCCAGAGTGGAACTGGGGCTGGGGCTGGAGGTGGGCGGGTGGCACTCCCTCCCCTCCCCCTGTGGGGGCTGGCACGGGCCCTGCTGCACACACCCCAAATGTTCCTTCACGCCCCCCGAGGAGGGCATGCCCCACAGTTTGGGGACCACTGGTCTAAAATATCAAACACTTCATAACTGAAAAAACACATGGCGCTTCCACTTTGATCATTAGAGCTTAGAGTTGTGTTCCTGGCTCTCACAAACATGGTGACTTAGGTTAAGTCACTCTCAGAGCTTTAGTTTTCCCGTGTGTATAATGGTTCAAATGTTGACTTTAGTGGAAGCAGACTTAAGCCACCACAAACACTTGTGAAATTGCCATAAAATTCTTGTCCTGGCAGAATGTGCGTCTCAAAATAAAGGACATCCCACCTGCAGAATGGTTCTATGGGCAAGACTAGATTGTCATTCATTTGAAGTGGGTCCATCAATAAATAATATTCATGACAAATCACTCGCAAAATGGTTTTATGAAAGTCTCAGTTCTTCACATGAGTTAATTCTGCTCCATTCTCAGGTCACTGGTCACAGGAGCAATCAGGCAGTTCCATATGCTGCAGTTCCAACCACTGAAAGACTCTATACTCCACCTCTGCAGCTGGAGGAAACTGCTGTGGAACTTCTCTCATCCCTTCCAAGCTCCTTGTGCTTGGCATGTGTATGTACAAGAAGCGTTTGCTGCAAAGTCTTCAAAGAGCTGCCTGAGCGCACTCCTACTTATTTTAGTACAATATTTGAGCAAACTGTCCTGTACTCTTTCCTGCCTTTACTAGGAAATCCATTTTCATCTTTGCAGATTACTAAGGCACATGTGCATGCATAAGTTACGATCAGAATTGTTTCATTCTATTATTCTGTCTGCCTTCAGAAAAGATTAACAGTCCAGTCCCTGAATTGATTCCATGGAACTCGGTGGAAACCAAATTCCCCAATGGGGATTCATTTTTCTTCAGAAACTGTTCACTTAGTCCTTTATGTCCCACTCTCTTTTTTTTATACTCTGGAATACTGCCATAATACAAAACACAGAAGGAAAGCCTACATTTTAGATGACTAAAGGGAGATTTGTGCCTTAAGTTTGGGAATTTCTTTGGAAAAGAATGTAGTCCATTGAAGAAAAGCCAAGAAAAACATTGGCATGTCCATTAATTTTACTTTAATTCTGTATCGCATCAATTAGTTTGAAAGCCAAGGACAGAATGCAGGAAGGTCAGCAAAGCCTATTCTTAAAGGAAGCAAGTTAATTTTCTGTTTCTGTTACTATTATCTTTACTGTCAGCTGTATTGGCAATGTGTTTTGTTTCCCAGAAATGTGTACTTCTGGCAAGGATTTGTAATTAGGGGGAACTTTTGGAAGCTTTTTGTCTGTGCATCCTGCAATACTAGGATATGTATTATGATACGTACATCTTTTCTCTGGAGCTTGGAGTGTTCTCTTCCTTTTGCAACTAATTAATTCCTTTATTTTCAAAAACATGCAACTCCGCTTACATAAAAAAGAGAGCATTTGTTTCATTCCCTCCTGCCCATCACCAGGCCTCAAATCTATCTTTATTGGCCTCAAGGGCCTGACCCTACACAGTGCCTGTGATTCCCTTTGGCTGAATTGGGAGTTATGGATGCTCAGTACTGCTCAGGATCAAACACTATATGAATCTTCATTATCCTTTAGATTTTTCACTACCACCCTATTCAATCACTTTCCCCAGCAATCTTTTCCACTTTCAGTTGGCTGTCTCGATGGTGACACCTAAACCTTAGGGGAAAGAAAAAAATCTCCAATAACTTTCACAGGTTTCATAAGTCACTGTAGAACAGATTTCCCATACAGCATTTGATACCTGTCCTTCAACAGTTTCATGGCCTCATGGCATCTTCCTGTAATCAGAAAAAGCTTTCCCCAAGATTTGTGTGTATATTTTCACTGTTCCTCATTATCTGCTTATGGCAGACACAATTTTAGTTAGTTGAGTAACTAAACATTTAAAAAATGTAAGCTTTGTACCCTAATATAGAGATTTCAAGGGCAGAAGGGACCATTGTGATAATCTAGTCTGACCTCCAGCAGAAAATATGCCAGGGAGTTGCAACTTGTATAGTTTCCTTTGTTTTCCAAGTCTTTTCCAAACACTTACTCTGAAGTAAATTGTCATAGAGAGAGATTTGGAACTCTACATTTGATCTTTTTTTTCCTTAATGGAGCATCATTGAACTGCTACATTTGAACAAAACTTGAGTTTTATGCCTCAATTATCTAAGCAAATAAATGTTTTTGTTTCAGAAAGCGACTCATTAGGTACACATGCTAACTCATTGGGACATGCAGGAATTAATCAGCAAGTTCAAATACAGTAACTCCCCGCTTAATATTGTAGCTATGTTCCTGAAAAATGTGACTTTAAGCGAAACGATGTTAAGTGAATCCAATTTCCCCATAAGAATTAATGTGAATGGGGTGGGTTAGGTTCTAGGGAGAGAGATATATACACACACACACTATAAGTTGTAAACAAACAATTGAATACTGGTACACAGCGATGATGATTGTGAAGCTTGGTTGAGGTGGTGAAGTCACAGGGTGGGATATTTCCCAGGGGATGCCTTACTGCTAAATGATGAACTAGCAATCGGCTGAGCCCTCAAGGGTTAACACATTGTTAATGTAGCCTCATACTCTACAAGGCAGCATGAATGGAGGAAGGGGAGACAGTATGGCAGACAGAGACACACTGTGTGTGTGAGAGAGAGATGTGCATTGCCCCTTTAAGTACCCTGACCCCACTCTAAGTACACTGCCTTTTTAAATAGATCAGCAAGTTAAGACAGCAGCTTCTGCCAGCACGCTCCCTCCGTCCTGATCCCTGTCATGTCCCCACTCTGCTCTTTGGAAATGGGGTGAGCGGGGTGTAGGAGAAGGGGGGGAGGGGGACACCCTGACATTAGCCCCTCTCTTCCCCCCCTCCTCCCCGCCCCTGCAGAGCAAGCAGGAGGCTCCGGAGAGCAGCTCCAAGGCAGAGGGCAGGAGCAGCACATGGTAGCGGGGGGAGGGACAGCTGAACTGCTGGCAATTGATAGCCTGCTGGGCAGCTGCTGCACAGGGAGCTTAGGGGAACGGGGAGCTGATAGGGGGCTGCCAGTCCACCCTGATTCTAAGCCCCCACCAGCTAGCTCCAAGGGGTTGCTGTTCCTGCAAGCAGTGGACAAATCAGGCGGCTGCCAAATGACATTATAATGGAGCATTGCGCAACTTTGAACGAGCATGTTCTCTAATTGATCAGCAACGTAACCACGAAACGACAACCGGGATGACTTTAAGTGAGGAGTTACTGTATTAAAACATAGCAGAAAGGAAGGGGGAATAGACGTCAACCAAAATATTTTATGTGAAAGTTACTTTTTAGTGGAACCAGATGTGTATGTTTGTGTCATATTGACAAGTAATCAGTGCACGTGTTTAAAGGTCTTGTGACAAGCTGAGAAAATGAAATTCATAAACCTGTTCCCTCATAGCAGGATACACATTCACAAAGTGTAATATAAATTTATCATAAATGTTTTACTAGGTGTACTGTATTCACTCCTTTCTCTCTCTGACGTATTACCTAGCACTCCCTACAGATGGCTGTGTTGAATGCATCAAAAACATCTGTATAAGTTGGTCCTCTCTAGTCAACTGTTTGTTAAACTATTAATGGCTCTTTTGAGGATGGTCCCTGTTTAGTACGGACCAGCTCCCATTGACTTAAGTGGTTCAAGATCACATCCTAATGTTGGTGTAATAACTTCACCCATGCTGCTTATCAGAATTGGTCTACCTTTTCTGTCAATTATGGTATGCAGGCAAATAACTGAACCTTCTACATGTAAAATCTTTGTATGCATTTCAGGATATCTTCATTAATGTAGTGTTTGAGAAGGCTACAGTGAGAGTCTGTCTAGGTAGGTGGAATAAAAGCCATTAATAGAGAAGATCTTAGCTCTTTTCACAACTTGGACATTTGTATACTGCAAGAGTGGCTGCTTCATTTGTACCCTAGAAATGGCTTCATTTTAGAGAGTGCAGGAATATGCCTTTGGGCATACACACTTATGCTGTTGTTTAAGAGTAGTTTAAAAGTAGAAGATCTGTTTCTGAAAACTCTTGAAAATGAATCTACTCTATGCCAGTAAAGATCACTTATACTTAAAGCCAGTGTCACTACTGGCACATTCAGAGAAGACTCAGGCAAAAATTTGCTTTAATTTAACAAACTGATAAGATACTGAGTTCTAGTGAATGTATATTGTATAACTGATAAGCTAAAGCTTGCATTGTCCTATGGAGATTTAAGAATACAGCTGCTGTATGGCTCATTTAAAACAACTGTATTCCAGTCTGATAATGAAGAACCTTTTAACTCTCACGTGAATTTGCTTTAGGAGACTGGAGGCAGCTTTTATCAAAAGACAAAAGAACTTTCTGTTTCAAAATTACTTCATGTATTTTGTAACTTTATAGCTAAAAAAGAAACCTATAAAATGGGATTTTTTTCCCTGACTAATGACATTTAATTACAGTATGTGACTCTTCTAGTAGTACATTTTATAGTTCACTGAAGAATAGGCAAGAGCCAATGAGTCTACTCTTTTTGTGTAACAGATTATATTTAATAAAATATGCTTTTAATACTCTGCATATATATGCATGTTTCTTTTGTTCGTTGTTTTAGTGTCTCACTGACTTAGAAATGGAAGCAAACTGTTTTGAGAAATGATTTAGGATTGTCTCGTTTTATTTGAACTTCTAGTATGCCTCTGCTAAAATGTTGTTTTGTAACTTTGCCCAGCAGGACAGTTCAGTAAATGAGACTCTTGCACCTGCTTGTAGCAACAGTACATAAGGGACAAGACTGTTTCCTCCAAGGCATAAACACACTGTTGTCATAGTACTGAGCTATGTCAGAACTCCAGCCATTGCCGTAGTAAAACAGATGGGTTCATATGATATAGTTGTATAAATGACCAAATCTTGATCTCATTGACTTTGGTGGCAAAACTCCCACTCATTCTGGTGAGGTCTGGAGATGGCCCATGCTGCGTTTCTTACTGTTTCAGTGCTGCTAACTGAAAGGAAACCGTCAACTAGTTTGAAGGCCAAACTTAAGTTTTTGCATTTTTTTTATTTTTTCATTTTTATTTTTACAAAATAAACAAATGCCCAATGATCAGGTAACTCAACTATTTGTATATGCACAGCTGTGAGTTGGGTATGCATATCAATACAGCTGAGGCATTTTGTTCCCAAAAGTGCATGTGCAGTTTTTTTCATGCATACTTGAAAAAATATGGGTCGTGTGCTAAGTTGAGTTTGCACAGAAGTAGTTAAAATATCTTTCTACGTACAAAATAATATGAACAAATGTGATCTGAAGGCACTGAGACACAGTAAACATGAAATCCTGTGATGCAGCATTGACCTCCTAGAACTACTGAAATTTTCCATTTGTCTTTGGGATCTTTGAAGTTGAAGTTCTGGGCCTATAGTAGACTGGAAAGTGATGTCATTGTCTAAACATAGGTTTTCAGCATTGGGCATGCCTAACTAAGGGCTTTTCTACACTTGAAACTCTACAGCAGCACAGCTGCAGCATTGCTCTGGCGCTTCAGTGCGGACACTACTGATGCCAACAGGAGGCATTTTCCGGTTGGTGTAGGTAATCCACCTCCCTGAGAGGCGGTAGCTATGACAACAGAAGAACTCTTCTATCAATGTAGTGCTGTCTACATCGGGGTTAGGCTGGTACAGCTATGTCTTTGGTGTGGATTTTTCAGAAAATCCCCTGAGAAACATAGCTATGCTGATGTTAGCTCCTAGTGTTAGAGCGGCCCGTAGGCTAATATCAGAGTTGAGCACACATGGGTTTGATCCCCAATTAGTTTGGCTTGGTTATACCAAAAATGAATCCTGGTAAATGAATATGAGCCATCTCATTCTTACAGCTAATGATATATCACCATAGTATCCAGGCACCTCACAATCTTTACTTTATTTGTCTTCGCAACTCTGTGAGGTAGAGCAGTGCTATTATCCCCATTTTACAGATGGAGAACTGAGGCACAGAGAGGCTAAATGACTTAACTAAGGCCACACAGAAAGAGAATTCAATGACCTAAACACAGGACCATCTTCCTCTCCTTTCTGACACTCGATTCTGTTTCTGACCAACACTGACTTGTCTGACCTTGGACATGTCACCATTTCTGTACCACAATTAACCATGTATAAAAGGGGTGTGTTGTTTATGTACCTCCTATGGGTTTGGAGAGGCTTAATTTTGTAGCATTGTAACATCCTTAGATGGCATCTTTCTCTCTTCCTCACCAAAATCTCAGCATTGGAATCCTCCTAGTCCCTTATCCCACTGGATCTTTTCCCCTAAGCCTTGGTATTGTAAAATTAAGAAAGGAGCTGATAGTCCTTTTCTATACAGCCCTCTTCCAGTAATCTAAAACTCCTAGTTATCTGAATGCAGTGTGTCCCCCAGGTAGCCCTATGTTAGTTAATAGCGCTTCTGTTTATCTGAACACCTAGTTATCCAAAAGTTTTGCATGTCCTAAAGGCTGTTTGGATAAACAGGAGTCTACTGTATTTCATTTAGTTCTGGTCACTGCACTATGAAAAAGATATTGATAAATTGGAGGGTGTTAGGAAAAGAACAACTAAAATGACTGGGGGTCTAACAGGATTGAGTTGTGAGGATGAGTCTGTTTAAAAGAGCTTAAATATAGCTTGGTTAAATTTCAGGGTTGAGCGGGACACATAGCTATACATAGTCAAATTTTGTAAATGCCCAGTGGAGCAGAAGATTGTTTGGTATACAGAGATATTACTAGAACTAATAAAATGAAATTAGGGAAAAAATTGTCTTGAAAACCTCCCTGACGGTAACCTGTGCTTGGCTGTGGAATTGGATCCTAAGGCAGCATTCCCCAATTTTTACTAAGGCGACCCACCCAACTGCATTTTTTTTTAAACCCACACAGTGTCCAAACTCGGCGGGGAGAAGGGGAAGAGGGAATCATAGGTCAGTGTCATCCTCTGCCAACTCCTCCTTGCCCCACTTATGGGGCATTTGACCACCTGCAGCAGCACTTCTGCCTTGGCACCACAACCTAATCCTGACCTAGTGCGGAGGGAAGGGATGTTTGGAGAGTGATCCCCCCCACCCTCAGTGGCAGCTCCTGTCCCGAGGGATTGTGCCTAGATGTCTGCTCCAGGCGTTGTGATCTGGTACATAGAGTCACCACACCACTCAGGTTTGGCCTGGCCTCTGTCATGATGGAGGGGTGGCTGGGCCAAATTTGGGTGAGTGGTATTGCGACCTGGCAGACGGTGTCCCAGTGCTACTCTGGTTTGGCCTGGCCACTTGTGCTATGAGATCCTGTGTGCCTGGTTGGAATGCCTGGAGTAGGGATCTGTCCCAGACCTGTGGGGACAGGAGCTACTGCTGTGGGATGAATGGGGGGTGGGCTTACTCTCCACCTCCAACCTCACACCTTCCCAGGTCTCCCCTCCATCCTAGATCTGCCACCCATTTAGAACCTTCCTGGGACCTGTGGTTTGGGAAATACTGTCCTAAGATGAGAATTGAAATCCTGTCCCTTCGGACTTTTAAAAGTATTCTGGACAAAATACTAGTAAATGGATTGTAGGGAACTATTTTGGATTAGCAGGGAAATGGACTGGTTGGATTATGTGCTTAGGTCTTTCTCGTCTAATTTTTATGGTTGTTCAGTATAATAAGGCCACTTACTGTACTGCAACCATGCTGTTCACAGGTGTGTTCAGTCTTCTGTTTTCAAACTTTTCCAGCATTGAGGAGAAAAAGAATGTGTCTGTGCAGAAGGGACTGGGTGGGTGTTGGGGGGTAAACTTTGCCCATCTTCCTCCTTATGAGCAAAAATTGACAGAGGCTAATTATTAAACATGAATACAAAGTCATTCATTAAACAAAGTTTGTTCCAGAGATGCTGCTAAACACTGAAAAGATCACTTTGTAAAACCCTCAACCCACACGTCCTAAAATAATACATTGTCCACTTATACAGCTAAAAATTTAGATAGTTTTGACCTTTAGGGGGTTGACATACAGTTGCAAAGAAACACTGGTTAAGAAATTACATCTGCTTATTTACTTCTGCCAGCGAATTGAGACAATTTGAATGCCAGCTGTATGCACAGCGATGTTTTGTGGTTTTTAAAATGGGTGAATGGAGCGGAATGCTTTCTTCCTCCTCCTCTCCCCCTCCCCCCGCAGCTTAGTCTAAATTGCACAGGACAGTCCTAACATAATCTACATACAAACCTATTCCAGCATAAAACATCCACTGAAGGACAAGTATACATGGAATTGAATTTTACACGTGGACACAGTACTTGAAGTTATCTTTGAAAGTCCTCATAAAAGAAATCTGTACTAAGAAGGAGTTTGAGCATGGTGAGGAAGGTTGCTTGGCAAGCAAAGAAAGGCCTGAGGGCATTACAGTGGAAGATAAGTGGAGAAAATAAAAGATGTGGTTAGGCTAGAGACTTGGGAGAAGTTTATAGGCAGAGAGAGAAAGATATACTAGGAGGAGATACTGAGCAAGAGATGTTAATATGAGCGAATGAGGAGTTTGAATCTTGATGCAAAAGATTTAAGTAAGTACGTAAGTGAGTGGAGGGATATGAAGAAAAGAAGTGAATTATTACCTTGTGCCTATGGTTTGGAGAACCACATCTTGTCATTGGCTTTCTTATAACTCACCTGTTACATACTTCTCTCAGATTAAAAAAAAAAAATGCAATCCCCCCCCAATAACCACTAGTGCTTTTGGTGGTAAGAATTTGGTGGCCTAGTATTTAAATAAAAAGAAGAACAGGAGTACTTGTGGCACCTTAGAGACTAACAAATTTATTAGAGCATAAGCTTTCGTGGACTACAGCCCACTTCTTCGGATGCATATAGAATGGAACATATATTGAGGAGATATATATATACACACATACAGAGAGCATAAACAGGTGGGAGTTGTCTTACCAACTCTGAGAGGCCAATTAATTAAGAGAAAAAAAACTTTTGAAGTGATAGTCTGTACTGGGCTATCTTGATTATCTTTGATAAGAAGTGTGAGCATACTTACAAGGGGAGATAGATTCAATGTTTGTAATGGCTCAGCCATTCCCAGTCCTTATTCAAACGGGAGTTGATTGTGTCTAGTTTGCATATCAATTCCAGGTCAGCAGTCTCTCGTTGGAGTCTGTTTTTGAAGTTTTTCTGTTGTAATATAGCCACCCTCAGGTCTGTCACTGAATGACCAGATAGGTTAAAGTGTTCTCCCACTGGTTTTTGAGTATTTTGATTCCTGATGTCAGATTTGTGTCCATTAATTCTTTTGCGTAGAGATTGTCCGGTTTGGCCAATGTACATGGCAGAGGGGCATTGCTGGCACATGATGGCATATATCACATTGGTAGATGTGCAGGTTAATGAGCACCTGATGGTATGGCTGATGTGATTAGGTCCTATGATGATGTCACTTGAATAGATATGTGGACAGAGTTGGCATCGGGGTTTGTTACAAGGATAGGTTCCTGGGTTAGTGGTTTTGTTCAGTGATGTGTGGTTACTGGTGAGTATTTGCTTTAGGTTGGGGGGTTGTCTGTAAGCGAGGACAGGTCTGTCTCCCAAGATCTGTGAGAGTAAAGGATCATCTTTCAGGATAGGTTGTAGATCTCTGATGATGCGCTGGAGAGGTTTTAGTTGGGGGCTGAAGGTGACAGCTAGTGGTGTTCTGTTATTTTCTTTGTTGGGCCTGTCTTGTAGGAGGTGACTTCTGGGTACTCGTCTGGCTCTGTCAATCTGTTTTTTCACTTCAGCAGGTGGGTATTGTAGTTTTAAGAATGCTTGATAGAGATCTTGTAGGTGCTTGTCTCTATCCAAAGGATTGGAGCAAATGCGGTTATATCTTAGAGCTTAGAGCTTAGTATTTAAATGTTTCAATGTGGGCTACGCTTGCTTATGAGGATAAAGTTGGGATCTCTGTGAGCATGTTCTGCAGCAGTGTGTGTCTGGTTCAATTCAAGAAATATTCATGATATCCATGTAAGAATTTTCTGTTTTATCAGAAAGATTCCTTCCTACAAGAATTTTAGGATACTCTAAATAGATAAAGTGGAGGTTGTAAATGACTTGATATGTCAGGTCTCTTGTGGTGGTTTTTTTTTCTATGCAAAAGGCTTCCGTGTAGCTCAATTTAACATTTTTTGACCAAAACTGCTTTTCAGTGGAAAATTGGATTTTCAGTAAAACTAAATTTTCCACTGAATGTGTATACTTTCCACAGAAAACTTCAACTTTTTTAAATCAGAAGTTGGTTCTTCAAAAAAAAATATTTTTTTTTCATTTGTGTTGAAATTTTTCATAAAGGTAGAAACAGTAACATTTTCTGACCAGCTCTACTTTTGTGATTTCCCATTTGGAATGTCCACTTCTAGTTCTATGTTTCTTTTTGGAGTAATTTTATGCTCTTTATTTACTTTTTATCAGGGTCTTTTAAAGTAACTGTTGCGTCTGTGTCCAGCATTTCAGTCTTGTACAAACATACATCTATAGAAAACGTGTACTATTTGCTGCATAGCAGAGGGTGTCAATGATTTTAAAGAGATGATTTGTTTTGTTTTTTATTTCAGAACTGGCAAATTTGTGTGGAAGATGAAGTTTATTCCTGCTTGAGACTGTCATCCTAAATAGTAAATGGTAAAAGAATGTGGGATAATCCAAGTCTCCGATGTCTCCTAGCAATAGCTTTTTTACATTTGCTGGGCTTAATATATAGCCAGGAGACAGGTAAGTGTAGTTTGATATTGTTTGCTAGATTGCTTGCACTTAGGATATGTGTCTACTCTATAAACGTGCTGCATTTATTATGTACTTAGGGTCAAATAATGTTGCCCCTGTAGGCATGAATGATCTTAAGAGTAGAAATGCTGGATCTAATGCTCCAATTTCCTGCATCTTGTGTAGCCTCTAACACCAGTGCAAAGTTGGGTGCTCCTACCCCACGATGGTGGCAATTTAAATTCACTGGTGTAAATGACTCCACAGTGTGCTGGGCAACAGAGACTCAGGCCCACTGCTGTTCTGCTGCGTGTAGAGCCTGCACACGGAGGTTCCACAGCTCCACACATCATAGAGCAGTGTTGTCTAGGCTGGATTGTAGAGGAGAGTATTGTAAGTTGACCAGTGGAGTTTGGAGGTTTGAACACTGGATATATGCAAGATGCAACTCCATGGGCCCAAACCCTGCACATGTAGGAGGGATCCATTATAGACTGCAGCTACTGTAATAGGCTGTAATAGAATCCCTGGCCCAGCTGTTTAAGTATTCTACATTCAGCTTTAATGTAGTAAGGAGGATTCTGTTGCGCCCTTTTCCTCCCAAGTTTTCCTGTACAAAACTTGTGTAAGTACGTTTGACGTATTTGGATTGCTGAAAACTCAAGAAGCCCAACAAGTTCAGTTCACCAGAATTGCAGCAGCTGAATTGTCCTTGTCAAAGCTGAATAGGCTGCACTGCACATATCACAAGAAAGTTGGGGTTTTAAAACTTTATTTCAAAGCAAGTATATCTGATATACACAACTTTTGTAGGGGTTCTCAAGCAGAATTCACTTGTCAAATCAAAATGCTGAGGGAGAACCACTTAGGACCTGATCCTGCAAGATGCTGAACAATCTCCTCTCTCATTGACACCCCTCAGGCATGGAGGGAAATTGATATTACTCAGCACCTCTTAGGATTGGGTCCTTTTGTGGTACAATAGGAATTTAGTTGACCCAGGTGCTAAACTAAACAAAAACAAACTCCTCACCTTTGTGTGTGAAAAGGAGTACTAACAGGTTTATGTCTCTGTGTGCAGGAATCTTCTGTGTACCTCCTTTCATGGAGGCCATGGTGTGGACGCAACCAGGGGGAGTCTGCTCATAACACGGGACCAGATTCTGATACCCTTATTCCTTTAGTGTAATTCCATTGACTCTAATACACAGAACCAGTCAGTGGCCACGATTTTCAAAACACGAAGTCACCTCAGTTTTTGGGCACCCAACTTGAGACACCTTAGAGGAGCCTCATTTTTCAGAAAATGTTGAGAACCCACCCTCCAAAGATGAGTACTTTTTAAGGTGTTTCAGATAGTGTACCCAAAATCATTGGTCATGTTTGAAAATCTTGGCCTGTAACTATGTAATGGAAGTTTAAAAGTACTGTAAATGAGCGTGAGGTAATCTGTAAAATGTGTGTACCTGATGGAGCATCAGTCTGAGAGCATTAAATTATTACACTGTAACTATGTAGATGTTGCAATTTCAGGTTTTCCAGAAGCACCAGAGAATTTGAAATGTATCACACATGACTTAAACAGAATGATCTGTTCCTGGGATGCCACCTCCAGTGCAAACCTTGGACTGACTTACAAGATTTGTTATACAAACAGGTAATTGTTTCTTCTTATCAAATTATGTATGTATCATTGTTCTTCAATCCATATTCATGAAATTTGTAACTTCCTGTGTTTCTCAGAGCATATCTGTTCACCAGTCAGTTACATCTAGATGGTATCTTCTGCTCTGAATATTTTCAGTTCTAAATTGGGCAATTGTAAGTTTCCCAGCAAAGGATGCCAAAGATTCTCTTGCCAGAACACCCTGCTGCCCCCTCACATTGGGCTGGGAGTTCTCACACTCCTACTTCTGAATTTTCAGTGCCCATATGGCCCTTGTTTTCAGTTCTCAAAAGGTATCTTCATAGTTTGGTTCAGTCCAAAAGGAAATGGGTGAAATGTGTTCTGTGCTGAAATACCAGGGACCTTAAGTGTTAAAATTCAGACATGAAAATGCCTTTAGGAAACTTAGATTACATCTAAGTAAAATCCCTTAATGGCTGTATTTTTTTTTTTTTTGCCAATTTAAATATTAAATCCTTTTGAAGATAAATGCTTTTGGAGTAGAAAACAAAATTGAAATAGCCTGTTTGAAATGGAGTATAGTTTAGATTTTTAAGGTACACTAAAAAAGTTTAATATTTTCAGACACATCTCTAAAACTTTCATGCATTCCATGTGTAACTCACCAGGATGAAAATCTGCCAATTTTTTGTGTCATGCACTAGGCATGAGGTTCTAAGTCTTTTCTGGATCCTGACTTCTTCCTCAGTTCTGATATTTGTGCTATGCCTCTCTTCCTGTGAATAGTGAAGACAGCTCAGACTTGTTCATCCAGCTCCAGGGCTTGGCTGCACCCCTTCCCCACCTCACACACCAGGTTCTCTGCCTCCAGTGTTGCAGAGAGAGTGGCAATTTAGTGTGCCTGCATTTTCAATTGTCATCCCTGTTTGTAAAGAGTACGTGCGTGTACCAGCAGTGAACTGAAACCCCTCACCACCATCTTGTTTGGAGGAGCAAATTTTCTGGGGCTCTGCATCCTGAACAAGATGACCCAGTGAGCTGCTGCCTCTGTTTATTCCCCCCTCCCTTAGCATGGTGGAGTAGGCAAGTGGCACAGAAAGTAATAAGGTGAGGAGACATTCTTGGGCGCCACTGAGAGGGAGCTCAGCCACAGCTAATCCCATCCACCAGACCTTCACCTGATGCTTTCCACATACTCTCAGTGGCCAAGATCCCTTTGGAAATGACTCTGCACAGGGGCAGGGTTAGTCCTCTTCAGCACTTGAGACTCAATAGGGTGTATTAGCCTTATCAGTCAGGGACTGTGGGGGTAAGTCCAAAAACCTCCCCAAGTCCTCTTATTCAAACCACTTCAAAAGGGGAAAGCTTCAGGGTTCCATTTAATGAGTAATGGTTAATTGGCAGGAAGTTGGGCATTGTTATGACTTTTTCCTTTTCCCCCCTCCCAGCCCTGAGAGGAAGATCTGGGCACTTTCCAAGCTCTTTCTCCTCTCCAATTACATATGAAATGATAAGGAGAGTGAGGATTCAAGCCACATCCTATCTATCCATCGAATCTATCATTAATTACGTGTAAGGCTAAGATTTTATCATGGTAATTTTTAGTAAAAGTCACGGACAGGTCACGGGCAATACACACAAATTCACGGAGCCCATGACTTATCCGTGACTTTACTAAAAATAACTGGGGGGCAGGGCTAGACATGGGGGGAGGAATGGAAGTTGAAAAGTATTGTAAATGAGCGTGAGGTAATCTGTAAAATGTGTGTATCCATGGCAAGGGGGTGGGGGGCAGACAGGCCAAAGCCCCTGCCATGACGGGGGACACAGCCCCAGCTTCAGCAGCCGCAGCGGGGTCGGGGGGCACATGGCCCTGGGAAGCCACAAGTGAGGCACAGGGTCCCTGCCTCAGCCGCCGGGCAGGGGAGCGTGGCCTCAGCTGCAGCCCCTGGCAAAAGCCACTGGGTTGGGGTGCATGGCCTCAGCACAGCCCCTGCCAAGCTCAGGACGCTGTGGGGTTGGGGCATGTGGCCCTGGCTGCAGCTCCCACCAAGGCCAGGACGCCACGGGGCTGCAGCTCCCGGTGGAAGCCGCAAGGTCAGGGCTGCAGGGTCCTGGTTCCAGCCAGCTCCAGTTGCAGGGCAGGGACGCATGCACAGTCCCACCTCCTGAAGCCCTGGAAGTCACAGAAGTCAGGTAAAGTCATGGAATCCATGATTGCCATGACCTCCATAGCCTTAATTATGTGCATTGCCGAGGAGTCCGTCACAGACCAGGACCTCATTGTGCCGAGCAGTCTATATATATATAACACATACACACCCCTACATTCTTACTAACTCCCTTATTCCCCTGTAGGCTAAGCCCCCAAAAGGAAGCACCAGCTCTGTCCCCTGATGGGGATGAACATCCTTTCCGCACCCATATCCCCCACCACAAAAAATTATAAGAAAAGCAAAAAAGGCCAAAACAGAAGGCAAATAAAAGCTATTTTGTGGTGTTTGGTAAAACGCTGATTGGAGCCGAGTAAGGGGTTGGAATAGTGTTTTGAATAACATGTCACAATTTTTAACTTTCTTTCTTTTGCCTGGAATCCTCCCCACCCCCGCTAGCCACATTTTGAACCTATCCAAACTGTGCATCTGTGTTAGACAACTAGCAACAAGTATGCCACTAGAAAGGACTTTCTTAAAACAACACAGGATGCTTAGCCAAATCTAAAATTGCCAAAGCTTATCCAATCTTACTACTTCTGAAATTTGACTCTGATCTCTCACAGTTTTGTTCGGAGAATAAATTGGACCTTTAAAGGTTTGCAATGTTAAATTTAGTAGAGAGCCCTCTAATTTCCTAATACATGTAGAACTTGTCTAATTCTTCTTTATTATTGTTTCAGTGAGCCCTTCTCTCCAGTGTGTATTGAAACTGAGGGAAAAAGGGCAGATATTCCAGTCACAATCGGCTCCACTAACATACAGATAACCACACTAAATGCTTCTGGAACTCCTTTAGCTACTGAAACATTTGTATTGCCTGAAGAAAATGTTTGTAAGTATCAAGTTCATTTATAATGGCTTTATATGAACACTTAACTATAACATTCTGGAAATGGATACGGTGATTTTATAGTTTTCTTTGGCAGCATTTCCCTGTATAAAGAGCTTCTCTTATTGAGATGCAAAACACCCCCGTGCTCCACCATGCACAGGCACTTTTGCTAAATGCATATTTTGGTAGCCAAGTATGGTATTTGATGCCATAATAGAAAACAACTTATTCCCTCAGGCTAATTTGTTTGGGGATGAGGTAGGAGAACTATATTTAAAAAAAAAATCAGTGGTAATTCTCACCTCCAAGATATTTCCTTGAACCAACGCTGCTTGAGCACCATTTATCCCCACTCTTTCACAATATTTTAGGGGAAATGATATCGTCCTTTGTCTCTCTCTCAGCTGCTAGGACCAAAAAACAAAACAATCTGTAACAGGGTGGCCTGCCCCGTAAGGTCTGGGGCTGGTCAACCTTGTTTAATTAGCTCTGCCTTGCTGTACCTGTGCTAGGTGTAGCACTTAAAAGGGAGGAAGCCCAACAGTTAGGGTTGGCTGTGGAGGGGAGTAGTTGTGTTGGTTTGTGGCTGGAGAGCAGAGCCACAGGACTGAAGCTAATTTCCTGATGTGGGACCCTGGAACAATGTGCTGTTTCTCTTGCACAGCGCTGGCTTCAGGGCTGCCTCCCTCCTTAACGGGTTTCATAGCAGTGTATAGAATGTAGATGTAATCTTGTCATCTACCCTAGAAATGTACCCACATTGGAACTGTCACTCTAGAATGACTACTATAAACAACCATTTTTAGAAGGGGAACTGGGAAAAAACCTTCTAGTTCAGCGGTTCTCAAACTGTGGGTTGGGACCCCAAAGTGGGTTGGGACCCAATGTTAATGGGGTCGCCAGAGCTGACTTAGACTGCTGGGGCTTGGGGCTGAAGCTGAAGCCTGAGCAACACCGCCCGGGCTGACACCTGGGTGTTGGGACTCAGATTACAGGCCGCTGACTGGGATTGACAGAAAGCTGTGGGAAAAAAGTGAGTGTTAGAGCAGCTTGGAGGAGAACAGCTCTTGGCACCCTTAATATAGCTGGAGAAATGCTGCCTGCTGAGTCACCAACAAAACTTCAGAGGATCTGTGTTTTCTTGGGAAGTTTCCTACATGAGGAATGACAAGTCCCAACCCATCTTAATTAATGAGATCAAACCTCGCGTTTGTATGGCTGTAGGCCAGTTCAGAGCTGCAGCTATTAAACACCTGTAAGCGCTGTTGCTGGTAATGATTTTGAATGTATGCTTTTTTCCTTGTTTCTTTTCAAGCACTTATTCCACTCACCCCCCAAATTCTTAATCTGAGTGCTGACTTTTCAACTTACACGTTATATCTGAAGTGGAACGATAGTGGCTCAGTCTTCCAATATGAATTAGATGCCAGCTGGCAGATTCAGATTCTGCATAAGGAAACATTGGAGACAGTGGCACTAGTAAGTCCTCCTTTTCGCTTTTTTATGAAAATGCAATTCCCCTCTCTTCCCTCCTCCCCACAACACACACACATTTTGGAGGGTCACAAAAGCAGGAGAGTTCAGGAAAACATGGACACAGACCTTACGGACTCCTGCTATACATAGGTGTTATTCATTTATTTTTATTAGTGTTTGAGAACATCGTAGCACTAAAACAACTGAAAGTGATAGGGAGAAAGGCACGCCATGGATATTTCATTTACTTCACACGGCACTGGCAGCTTCAGCTGTTTTTGTTCAGTTGTGCAGTGTCAGTGCCATTTAGAACCAAGTGAATTTTACTATTTCCCTTCCCTCTTATCATAAGAGTTGTGCAGGTATCTTATGCCCATTAATGGCTCCACCTTCCTCCTCCCCTGCCTGTTTGGGTTCTGCAGCACTGCAAAGCCACCCACCTCCTGGAGCCAAGGCTGCATGGATAAGCCCTCTCCCACTCTAGTCCCAGGGATGGTGTGCCAGTTAAATCCAAGGTGCATAACTTTGAGTATGTCAGCCTGCCAGGTCCGTACCAGTGAGAGAGCCTGGTGAGAAGTGCTGTTTAAGTACTTCGATAGGTTGTGGTTGCTCAGTGCTGATGGGATGGGTAGCTAGTAGAATGAGTTCAAGGTTCTTGTCACTGGAGATGACGACTGGGAGGGGAGATTTTCTCATTTTATTAGAAGAGCCACTGAACCTGAACTCCAGATTTTGGATTCAACTCAGCAGGCTCAAAAGCAGGCAGTTCAGGTTCCATCCCAAACCATTTGTCCAATCATACTGTTGATTTAAAGGATTAATCTTTTCTTCCTAACATCTTCTTTAGGATGACCTACATTACTCCACAACCCAGAGCATGGCTTGACAGTCTATTTTAAATGATCAATGTAAAATTTTCTATAAACAAGTCAAAGCGAAATACATGACATGACATGCTGTAATGTTTTCATCTCATAAACTTGCATAAACTTAAATTCTGCTTAGTTCAATTTTACATTTTAAAAATATTTTATATAAAATGTGGTAGGATCATAACAATGACAATTGCAGTCTTTGAGTTTTTAGAAAGTGCCCATAAGAAATTAGTTAATCATCATTATGGGAAAGAGTTACTTTAAAAAAGAAAAATATAATCTCCCAGTGGATGTTATTTTCGCAGTGGATCTTATTTTTTGTGGGTCTTTGCTGTAGAGGTACATTTTCTTTATGAAATTGGTCTTTCATTGTTTTCTGTTCCTGATTGGTGACTTCCTTAAGAGTGCTATTAAATAGTCAAGTTTTAGTGCTCCTTTTGTTGTCTCCAAAAAGGAGATTTCAGATCAAGTGAAAACCCCTGTACTTTCCTTTCAGAGTAATAAAAAGCTTTCTTCATTAGTGCTATTTCCTAGGTTCCTCAAAGCTGTATTAAATGTATTGTATTGTATTCTGTGAAAGATTTCTGTTTTTCAAATGGCTGATTACTTTCATTGGCAACTAATGCAGTACTCTGTAAATACAGTGTGTATTATAAAGCTATTGTATAATGTCATAAACTAAACAAACATTTGGAGGATGGTAGTTCTTCAAATTTTTGTCAACACATGTGACTTTGTTCTGTAAGTTTAATAATTGAGAAAATATGTGCACTAGGGTATGTAGATGATCGTTGCAATTACAGATAAGAAAAGGCACATCACATCACCAGGTCCATCCCCTGTCAGGTACCTTCCTGGCCTTTGTATCTACATGCTATAACTGTTAAAACATTGGTACAATATTTAGTTTGGGCTAATGCGTAAGGGCCTCTTGCGGCAAACTCTTGCTCACATGAGTAGTCCTCCTACGGGGAGTATCATTGCTCTTAACAGTGCTGTATGCATGAGTAGTAAGTATTTGCAGTAGCTGGTCCTATATTTTGATTCTTTAGATGTAATTAATAGGAGTCAAATGCTTGTCTGTATTCTCCTCTTGTGTGTCAGTGTAGATTGTAAGCATGGACTTACTCAGATCATGAGTTGCTCTTTTAAGACAGCCAAACCAATTTAATTCACATAGTGATCTGATTTTAAATTTCTTTTATATTATTATTTTCAGAGAATCCAGAAGTGTGGGGTAGGTGCTTCATATCTCAGATAAGATGATGTGGAGTGAAATCCTGGCTGCTATTGAAGTCAATGGGAGTTTTGCCATTACCTTCAGTTGGACCAGGATTCACCTAGAGAGCTCACAACGTAATTCCAAATATTATACAGTGAAGGGAATGACAAAACTAAAGGGAGGGGGCTGAGGAGGACAATGATAAGGGGATGACATCAGTATAATTTTATATTTGCTCAGGGAAGACATGAAGTCTTTAAATCATGATTTGAGGACTTCAGTAACTCAGCCAGAAGTTATACATCTGTTACAGGAGTAAGTGGTTAAGGTTCTATGGCCTGCGATGTACAAAAGGTCAGACTAGATGATCACAATGGTCCCTTCTGGCCGTAAAGTCTGTGAGTCTGTGAGACAGTAAAGCAGGTATTTTATTCTAACAAATAAAGATGAACACCAGCTTTCTTGTGGTTTTTCATACAAGGACTCTTCACTATCAGTGATTTCAAATGAGTCCTTGTTTCAGTATTAGAAGGCAAGTGAGCTGGGGGTACTGTGAGGGTGAAGGAATTACAGCCAATTCAAGGCTTTAGAAAAGGTAATTAAGTAATAATATATTGATCACCGATTTACATTTCATCCATCAGTGAAATTGCATAAAGTTAGAAAAACTCAAGTCAGTTTGTTGAAATAGGAAGACCACAGCAAACTTAATGCAATATTGCAAATTTAAACAGTGCCAATTTCCTCTAAAAGAAAACAATGCTGAATAACAACACTTCCTGTATTACTTTTGTGTCCACTTTGTGTTATGTGCTACAGGCTCTATGAAGGCAGAGTAGACACCCACAAAACAGAAACATTTTGTTCTAGAATGAATAGCTAAAAAATGTACAGAGCTAAAATGTTTGTGATGAAGCTTTTTAGATCTGAATACTCTAGGTAACAGTTTTTAACATTTACAGAGCACCTTGCAGTGTGTGTGTATTTACCCATCATTGAAATGTAGTCACTGCTTGGTTGGAACATAGCAGTTGTTAATTGTGCACAGGAAAACCACCCAACAATTTAGGACGGGAAATAAAGGATATCTTACAGAGTTGAATGGATGCAGGGGTTGAATTAATTGCCTAAGCTGCAACTGGACCAGGAACAGTAAATTTAAGTTGTTTTCTAGTAGTAAACTACATGTTTTTAAAATGCATTCATTTTCCAGCTTCAGACTAAATCCTATGCCATAATTAATGAACTTTTAAAATGTCCTTATGTTGTAAAGAGATATTATTATATGTAAAATTTAATTACGTTTTTAGCACAATTAATAGTGTAGTTTGTCAGTATTTAGAAGCCCAAAATAGAAGAATTTAGTTGACTTCTGTAATTAGCTATTAACTTAGCACCATTCTATCAGGATCCGGGTTTAATATGTTTCCTGTGATGCCAACATGTTTTCCAGTCTTGGGGTAGGGTAGAGCCTTGGTAAAGAGGCCAGGCTTGGATGGCTGCTTTCTACTCATGCTTTTTTTTTTTTTTTTTTTTAAATCACGTTTGAAAACAGTTTCTAGTAGAGTTGGCTGATCAATGCAGACTGGTCAAAATTGTGGCCAGCATTGGAATACAACTTTACAATACAATAAACAGCATTGAAAGACTATCTCTGCTTACCTGTTAGTTCTCTCTACAAATCTTAGGTGATTAACTAATAGGACTGGTTGAAAATTTTCTGTTAAAACTGCTTTTCAATGGACAATAGGGGAGGAGTTGGGGTTAAATGAAGTGTTTCATCAAGCGTCTGCTTCCTATGAAAGACTTCAACTTTTTATTAAATAAACACTTGAAAACCAAAGTGTTTTTGGTTTTGGCCAAAACCTGAAAACGTTGTATTCAGAAATGCCATCACAGTGTCTCTTGACACTATTATCCTCTATGGGTTGGGTTCCCTAGTTGGACAGCATCTCCCATGAGGCACTGTGGCAGCATAGCACAAAGGGAGTCTTGCTACATGGGATGTTGGTACACTGGCACATAGAGGAGAATAGGGCATGAGGGACTATGCCAGCATTTCCTATTTGACATTTTTCAATTGAAACTTTTGCCAAAAAAATTGAAATTTCCTTGGAAAACTTCAGCAAATATGATTTTTTTCATGGGGAAGGGGGAGTTAGGGGGCAAAATTTTCACAGGTGGGAAAACCCATTTTCTACATAGTACTAACTTAGGTTGTAATGCCTCTAATGTCTATCTTTGAAAAAGCTTTATTTGTTTTTCTTTTTAGATTAATTATGATTCAAAATTGACTGGCAAAGACTCTATTCTTTCTTGGGATTGGACATCTGACATACCTTTGGAGTGTACTTCATACTATGTGAAAATTAGATGTTATATTAATGAGCCATATTTTACTGGTAGGAAGGAATGGAGTGAATGGAGCCCAATTAGAACAGTTCCTGGTAGGTTTATTTTCTTGCATGTTGCACAGAATTTAGCTACTTTTAAAACTGTGCTGAATTCAAAATAAACATTGAATGAATAATATTACCTTTTAATTCTGAGGATTGATAGACCATTGTAGATTTTGTGGGACTGTTTCAATTACCGATAAATATGTAAAGATTTGTAAAGTGCAGTAACAAATGTTTTGAATGGGTGAAACTTGTTAAAAATAGATTTCTGTACATTTTACAAGAGGGGTTTTATGCAAAACAGAATAGCCTGAGTGCTCCTACTCTGTATTAGCACTGACCAGCTGAATATATAAGAAAGTAATCTTAGTTTACTGAACTATAAAAATCATTTGATCATGTATTATTTTTCTTCTGTCTAGAAAAAGATACTAAGCCCAATAGCCCTATGGTTTTTCCTCAAGACAAAGTGGTACTAGTGGGCTCAAATGTGACATTTTGTTGTTTATACAATGAAGGGGAAAGTATAAAATTCATGAAGTATGGATCAAAAAGTTATCCGCTCCTTCGCCTCAACAAGTGGAGCAGTGCAATCAAAGTGCAGAATGTCAGTGCTTCAATTTCTAGTGGGACAAATGTATGGTGCTTGCTGGAGCCAGATGGTCTGGAAGGAACAGTATTATTTGTAGGATGTAAGTATACCGTACTGTTACTGAAATGAGGTTCATTATGGTTTATTCACCTTGAGAAAATCAAAATATAAGAAGGAAACTAAATGGTGTTATGACTCCAGCCCTCTTGCTTTAAAACAGTGGTTTAGTTTGGCCTACCTGGTTTCCAAGGATAGGTTACATTTTGGGGGGGAGGGTGTGTTTAGTTTTTATCGTAATGACCCAATTAACTCTCCCCCAATGCTCAGGTGCCATAGTGATAAGGATGCAATGTAAACAGAATAGAAATAGATAATATCTTGTAGAACCTGGCAGCTCAATGCCATCATGTCACTGCTATTCGTGATCATGGGGGAGGGCAACAGGTGATGCCCCAGATCTAGCAAAGTTGTGATGAGCGTATGTGTGGTTGGGGGAGAGATAAGGAGGAGAGATAAAGAGCTGCTGAGAGCACCCTTGCCCACCTGAGGGTAGAGAGATAGGAGTGAAGTACAGAAAGCCCCTCACTGTCCAGGAGGGGGGGATAAGTGTCTCCATTCTCAACTTCCCACTAGCCAAGTGAGTAAACCAAAATATCAATTTTATATCCATTTTGATGATCTCTAATCACTGAAGAGGGGCAGGGACAGGCATGTGAAAGAAGAGGACCCTCTCCTGATTTTTGGCCTGTCAAGAGGTGGTGACTGTTCACAAATAAGTCATTACCACTCTTATTTTATTGGCTTCTGCCCATCATATATGTACAGTTCTCTGCCTAAGTGTGAAATGTTAGCAGTGAAAACTCTGACACCTAGCAGAATGTTTTTGTGACTGTCAATAGCTCTGTCTTCTGCCTGTTGCATTTCCAGAGACACTGTTTATGTGCCCCAGAACACTTGGCAGCCAATTTGCTTGAAGATTAGCCATTGTTTCACCAGTTACACTTACGCCTGTTCCTTTTGCAAAGCCCTAGAATTTTGTATTTGATTCCGAAAAGGCAAATAGTGGGGCATGTCATGTAATGGGTAATGTAAGTGTTAAACCTTACATTACCAGCATTTCTATCTGAATCTCATTTGATGTTAAACTACCAAAAATACACATTGATGTGTTCAAAGTGGCAGGTTGGATGTTGAACTTTCCTATCCGGTGCAGAAGCTTTTGGGTGCCTTGTTATGGTAAAAGAATCAAGTTTTAAAATTATTAGTTTCTCATGGAAAATATTATCTTTTGAAAAATGAATGGGAAAACTTTCAACTGTTTAAGATACCAAATCATTAGCTGCTTGTGTAGGGTCACAAGCCTCAAAAACCTCCTCAAACATAATTACATCTTAAAACAAAATACTGCAAATGTTTAGTTCCTCTTTCCCACAACAATTTCAGAGTTCTGTGCTTTCCCTACACTGGCAGAGGTCATCACTAACACCTCCAACAACACAGTGCAGCTCCTTGCTAGTTTTAGGTGTATATTACATCACTGGCAGTGGGGAAATAAACACCACCTTAAACTTGGAGACTAGTAAATAAGCAGAAAAACAATCAGTTGTTCAAATGGCTGATTTTAAATGTGTGTGTTTAGTACTTCAATCTGCACATTCTGTTACTGATTTTGAATCTTAAACAGGTGATTAAAAAAAAAAAGACCCCCCCGCTTTTTTTTGGCATTCCTCTAATATACTGTCCAGTCATATGGAACTTTTAAGAGGGATAACTATACGTATAAATATAAGTCAGGGATGCACAAAATATTGGCCGTGGGTCAGTGACAGTGCAGCACACAAAGGGTTTACAGATGTGTCCATCCTTGAAGGTCTAGTGTGTTCAAGCTACTTCCTCTCTAGCGTTTTACAAACTCCTGTCTCTCTGCTGCATACTCCATGAGGGGAGTGGAGACATCTTGTTTGGATTCACCAGTCCAGCAAGACTGAGATGTAGGGGAAAGTGAAAAGATAAGAAGCCAGATAGAAAGTAGGGGAGAGAGACAGTGCACCATCTCTATATCAGGGTGTTTATATGTGCTTTAGAGATGTCAGTTTGAGTACCTGTGGCTCTGGTGAGCTAAGTGCTCTTCCCCTGGCACATTAGACCTATAGTCATTGTGTACATTTACATCACTCATTATCCTAACTGAGACATCGTTACCACTCACACCAAACTAACACGGTGTGAAGCTCATGCCCCTCCCCCGGGGGTGGCTAGAAAGAGACTGGTCTCTTGGTTTCTGGGAGGAAAGATGCACACAAGTAGCTGGAGAGAGGAGCTCCCTAGAGGCTCATCCCCATCAGTTACTCAGCTCCATCTTTTCTGGTTTCTAGGGGGAGTATGGCATGTCATTCTGCAGTGAGTCCTCTAGCGAGAGAGCTGCCATCATTCCTATGCCAGGGATTATGATCATTGCAGTCCTGGGGTCCAGAGTTGAGGGACAAATTTAAATGAAAATTGGGGAAGGAGACTTGTAAAGCATCTTGGAGGAGGATGACATGTGTGGTCTTCTTAAAAAAAATCAAAAACTTCACAAATAAAATACAGTGTGGCAGGTGTACTAAGAATGTCATGTTTCATAGAATGCATGTGGGTTCACTTGTTTGAATGATTTGTTTAAATGGATTCTAAGCAACAGTGAGTCCTGCACTTGCCAAAACATGGCACGCAACCTAATAATCTTCCTAAGTTGCTTGGAGGCAAAATTGTGCAGTTTGGGATCTTTGAAACATGTTTTGTAAAATTGTGTAATGCTTATACTTCAGTGCCCTGATCCTGCGAACACTTATACATGTGGTTAACTTTAAATACAGGAGTAATCCCATTAAGTCAAGCCTTAGACAATGGGGACTGTTAATGTGCTTAAAATTAAGCACACACATAATTGTTTGCAGGTTTGGGGCATAATTGTTACTGTATATTTATGCTATATATTCTGGAAACAAAATATTGCTTTCAGCAGCTAATAGATTTCCAAGCAATTGTCTAACCTTCTATGTTAGGACCTATTCTGTGAACATGCAGGCTGATTGTTTTGTCTTACTTCTTTGCTACAGATGCCCCCGATACTCCACAAAACCTGAGCTGTGAAACACACACCTTTATTAATATAACATGTAGCTGGAAGCCAGGCAGAGCCACGGAACTGTACACGCAACGGCAAACAAAATATATTTTATTTGAAAGGTAAAGCCATTTAGCAAGGAAGGATTAAAAAGTTTGAATACAACTTGGTACATTATGGGCTTCTCAGGATACTGAATGACTGCTGCATGCCCACTCAAGTCATTTAAACTCTCCACTGCTTAGAGCTTAAAATAAATATAAAAATACACAGGAAGTTGGGACTAATTTTTAAATTACTTCATCACAGAATCACATGATTGCAATGTAGTGCTGCAGTAGTACTGTGATAGTATAGTCAGGGTTGGGGGGCACATTTCTTTATAAGACATTTGATGGTGATAGTTATATTATTTATTACTTATATTATGGCAGCACCTTGCGTTCAGGGCTCCATTGGGGTAGGCACTGTACAAACATGACAAAAAGAAGATCCTTGTCCTGAAGAGCTTACAATCAAAGTGTAAGACTATGGACAACAGGTGGATAAGACCAACAGATGCGGGTGCAGAAGAAAACAATGAGGTTGGACAGGTCAACGCAAAAACCAGTGGTCAGAGCTGCCTAACATTTGTTGAGGGCTCTCGAGCCAAGCTTTCTCATCCTTGTTCTGAGTGCACAGTAGGCTATTGCAGCCCCAAATACATGGAGCTACCCCTAAAAACCACTCAGACTTCTGCTAGTGTAGATGAGGATGGCTGGTTGCTTACAGAGACCATATTACACTTATGCTCTCTGTTCGGCACTGGCTTTCAGATGCAAGTCAAGATTTTGGCTTTATCATATAAAAACCTAAATAATGCGGGTGTTGGCTATCTGATGGACAGCTTCTCTCCTTGTGTGGCCCAAGGGACCTGAGATCAGATGAGGTACACAAAGTGCCTGACCCTATTTAGATAGGATGGGGCTGGTGATCAGTCATCTTCAATGCAAAGACCTTAACACTAGAACCTACTCCCTCTGCTGGGTCAACTAGTTCCTGATTCTAGAAAGCACTTAAGCAATACTTAAATCCCATTCAAGATAGGCATGTGCTTCAGTGCTGTCCTGAATATGGATACTTTCCTGAATCAGGGCTCTAAAGCCTAGTTTTGACCTCAGGGCTCACTACAGGATCTATCTATTTTCCCAGGCTTCTGAGGAGGTAAGGGAAGTAAAAATTAAAGTAAGGATGAGGAAAGATATTCTCTTTGGGCTGGGAGCCATGGATTTTGTGACTAATGCCAATCAAGCTACATTGTGGCACTAAATTGTATGTAATATGCAATGCAGCATGAGGTAGGTGTGAAGGGTTCGGTCACAGAGACCCTCTTGGGACTGTCATCTGACATGCTGGAATTATCTCTGAGCCCGTTTTCCCTGCTAGCTTGGGACTCCAGAATCCTGTCTTGTGGAGTCAGACACGCTGGCCTGCTACAACACAGACCCAGGTCTGGTCCACGCCCCCAAAGCTACAGACTTTAACCAAAACTGCTCAGCAGGTCACCTATCTCCAGCACCCAGACACCCAGCTCCCAGTAGGATCCAAACCCCAAATACATCCGTTTTACTCTGTATAAAGCTTATACAGGGTAAACTCATAAATTGTCTGCCCTCTATAACACTGACAGAGAGATATTCACAGCTGTTTGCTCCCCCAGGTATTAATCACTTACTCTGGGTTCATTAATAAACAAAAGCAATTTTATTAAGTATAAAAAGTAGGATTTAAGTGGTTTCAAGTAATAATAGACAGAATAAAGTAAGTTACCAAGCAAAATAAAGAAAAAACACGCAAGTCTAAGCCTAATACATTAAGAAACTGATTACAGGTAAAACTCACCCTTAAAGATGTTCCAATAAGCTTCTTTCACATACTAGACTCCTTCCTAGTCTGGGCCCAATCCTTTCCCCTGGTACAGTCCTTATTAGCAGACATCTTAGGTGGAAACTAGGGGTGTTCTCATGACTGGCAGCCCTTTGTCTGTTCCATCCCCTTTTATAGCTGTGGCACAAGGTGGGAATCTTTTGTCTCTCTGGGTCCCTACCCGCTTCTAAATGGAAAACACCAGGTTTAAGATGGATTCCAGTATCATGTGACATGGTCACATGTCCTGTGAGACCTCATTCTTCATTACCCACTGACTGGCCTGCATCCACCCAGGAAGGTTTGAAAGTAAACAGACCTTTTATAATCAATTGTCCTAGTCAATGGGAGCCATCAAGCTTCCAAACCACCATTAATGGACCACACTTTGCATAATTACAATAGGACTTCAGAGCTATACTTCATATTCCTAGTTTCAGATACAAGAATGATACATTCACACAAATAGGATGAACATACTCATAGATTATAAGCTTTGTAATGATACCTTACAAGAGACCTTTTGCATAAAGCATATTCCAATTACATTATAGACACACTCATAAGCATATTTCCATAAAACATTATGGAGTGCAATGTCACAGTAGACAAATAGTGATACCGCATTAACTAAACAATGGTATAGTGACATGCCATTCATTCCTTGTAGCATCTTCATCCAGTGAAGTCTGTACTAAGAAACTTCAATTCAGTGCTGTTAAATGGGTTGCTCAGAAATTTAAAATAATCTTTTTTTCAATTCACAGAATATCTAAAGAAAATGTTACATGCGAAGTAGATGAACTGAAACCGGAACATCACTGTAACTTTTCAGTGCATGCCAATCAGAAAATCTACAATTTCACACTAGGAGCTTCCAATCCTCTTGGTCAAGCAGAATCATCGCTCTTAATTGATGTAACTCAAAGAGGTGAGTATTAACAAGGGTGCAAAACCAAA
This sequence comes from Chrysemys picta bellii, assembly GCF_011386835.1. NCBI lineage: Eukaryota > Metazoa > Chordata > Testudines > Emydidae > Chrysemys > Chrysemys picta. The sequence continues at coordinate 26,999,491 of NC_088796.1, read as the reverse complement.
AAGGGTTATCAAATAGAGGGTTAGTGCAATAAATGATAACTCATTTGGCACTAATATAGAATGTTGCATTTGTAATTGTTTTTGGTTTATTTTCTTCATTGGTTTGGATTCTCAGTAGTTGGGATTAAGTAAAGGTCCTTTTTTTCCCCCTACTGTGTGTGCCGACAAGCAGGTAAGAATGTGGTGAGATGACAGTTCTGCACAGCAACCATATAGCTGGCACCCTTAGCCCCATGTTAGGAGAGGAATCTTATGCATGCACTAGGAACTAGCTAAATATCTATCATTTACATGGCACATAATATTCCAGTCAATTCTAATAACTAAATTTGCAACATTATTAGGACCCAATCCTGCAAAGTCTTATGCGTGGCCGTGGCGGCCTTAACTTTCTGCATTGAGAGTGACACGGTGACTTCAATGTGTCTGCTCATGGTGCATGATGTTAAACCCATGCATATGTCTTAACAGGATCAGGTCTTTACAAAGTAGCAATAAAATGTGGCACTGACCTTCTGTGCCTCCATAACACATGCGTGCATTTTGTGTCCTAACAACTTCAAGGTTCATCTTTTCCTCTGGAAAACTGTAATGGCAAATAATAAATAGAAAATTGCATTTAAATGTTTATTATAGAACTTGCATTTTTAATACATTTTTCCATGTACAGCAACTTCATAATTTGAATTGGCAATGCAGTTGCAAAATATCATGTAATATTGAAATAGAATTGTCTCAACTACGTAAAATGTAGGGTTGTTGTACAGATGCTGTTCTTTGCCATTTCCCCTCTGCCATTTCAGTTCTCTTCTTTCTGCATGCAATCTTTCTATCCATCATTGGTACTATTACTGTGCAGATAGTTCTCAAACACAGAGCGCCTACATCCCTGCAACTGTCAGGTGACCAGAGTGCAGGGTTTGCATATATATTGTGTATATATATCCCCAAAACATCAAGTCCGGTGGCTGAGAATCTTCTCAACAGGAGGCACAGAGGATCTGTGGCTAATATTCAAAGATAGAAGGAGGACAAAAGAGGTGAAGAAATGAAAGGAGCTAGGTGTTATGTAACGTTGCCCTGCTACGTTTTGTAGGATAGGAGTTTTATATTTTTGCCCCACTTTCCAATTATTAATTGTGGGTGTTTTGGGTTAATTTCCTGATTGATCAAATACTGATATGATCTCGTGAAACAGTCACTGTGATCTTTGAAAATGTAGCTATTTTGTACTAAAATCAGTAGCAGTTAACAGGAATAAGGTTACGCTGTAATTTACTTTTAACTCCTCGGCCCATTATGCCAATTACAGCTTCTGACTAAAATAAAACTATTCCCATGAGTGTCAGCCAAATTTCCAGTATGGACAAAAGCTGCTTGCTGGTGTGCCTTCAGAGCAAGAGACTAATATATATCGTTGGATTTTTAAAACAACACCCAGCTGTCACAATAATTACCAATCTAATGAATGTTCTGTTCTATTGATTATTTTTGACTATTTTAAAAGTAAGATTTTTCTTACAGAACTAAAAATAATAATAACGCTATTATTTATCACCTTTAAGAAATCCAAGTTGATTTTCTTTATAAATTTAATTTTCAGTTCATCTGGAAACTCCTGATAAATTCACTGTGAGCACTAATAGTTCAACAAATGCCCATCTGTCTTGGTATATACCTGGCAACTTTATTCAAATCAGACTTTTGTGTCAAATTGAAATTAACAACAGTAATTCAGAACAACAACTGGTGAGTATTATTTTTAATGTAATTTTGCTCTGCTGAAATGTCAATGGTTTTATTAATGGATCTATCCCATTTCATAGAACTGGAAGGGACCTTGACAGGTCATCGAGTCCAGCCCCCTGCCTTCACTAGCAGGACCAAGTACTGATTTTGCCCCAGATCCCCAAGTGGCCCCCTCAAGGATTGAACTCACAACCCTGGGTTTAGCAGGCCAATGCTCAAACCACTGAGCTATCCCTCTGGTTTTATTGAAATTCATTTATTTACAATTTTGTACTAGTAAAAGAGAAACTGATAGGTTATACTGACTATTTATTGAATACTAACTGTGCTAAATGTCAAAAGTCTAGCTCCTAAGCTTACAGAGAAGCTCTAGTCACGTTTACTTCCAGTTCTTTTCACAGTGCAGTGGTAGGTCATAACAGGCAAAACTAAGTAGTGTTTTGAGAAGTTGCAAAGCATTAAAATTAGCCATAATATTTGAGTTCTATCATAAGTTTGCAAAATTGCTTTTCTGAAGATGTTTCTTTATTAAATTGCCACTCTTAGGCGATAGACTATAGTGGTTGAGTATTTGGGAAGTAGGTAGCACTCATGCACACTTTATCACTACTCTTCTACTCTGAAAATGTCCTTTGAAGTTGTTTTAAGATTCCAGTCTTGCAGTTTCAAAGTCACTTTTACAGTTGGTGTAAGTGGAATCTTCTTGCTTTCAATAATTGCTGTGTATGTGTTTGTCAGCTGTTTCAGCAACTCACTACTGCAATCTGTGGATGATATAAAGACTGTGAGAGGGGAAGAATTTTCCCATTGAGCAAGATGAGCTGAGTGTGTCAGTAGGATATCCCTACTGAAATCCTCTATATCTGTCATTTAGAGAAAACTAAAAGCACCTGTTTGATGTTCTCAAAATTTCAGCGAAAGTTGGAGGGGCGAGGTAGACTTCCTGGAACTTGATGCTGATTGGGATTCAGTGACCATGCACACAGTACAGTTACCCTGAGTTCTGTCACTTTTTTTTTTCTACGTGGCCGCATAAAAGGTCCCTCTCAGGCTAGGGCTACACTAGAGTTGGGGGTGTGATTCTGAGCTCAAATATACATACCTGTACAAGCCCTGCTCAAGCTAACCTGCTAAAAATAGCAGTGTAGCTGGGGTAGCACATGCGATGGCTCAGGCTTAGGGTGACCAGACAGCAAATGTGAAAAATTGGGAAGGGGGTGGGAGGTAATAGGAGCCTATATAAGAAAAAAACCCCAAAATCAGGACATCTGGTCACCCTACTCAGGCTAGTTGTCCTGAGAACATTCCTGCTTGGACTTGCTGGAAGCTAGCCCGAGCCGCCACCCATGTTAGCCCCTGACACTGCTATTTTTAGCCCATTAACTCAAGCATCTCTATGCTAGCTGAGAATCGCCCCCCTAGGTTCAAGTATAGGTGTAGCCTAATTTAACATTTTTACAGCCTCCAGAAAAACTCTTAAGGTCCCTTGCAAAGCTGCTCTGTTGTGCTGGCAGCACCAGACATTTTGTTAATCTGCCTCTTTTTAAGGTTGTAGATTACCATCTCTTAAAGCTACTGTTACAAAAATAAAATCTACTGTAAGTGTGTAACACCTGAGAACTCAGAAAGTATTAGGGATAAAGAGCTTTTACCATATCCTGGAGCCTGATCCAAAGCCTGCTATAGTCACTTGAAAACACTTCTTATGGCAATGTCTCTGTTTTTGTTTTTTAAATGAACTACACGGGGGAAGTCTCTGGGTTTAAATATAGCTTGGTGGGCTAGTGTTTCAAAGCTGTGTCGACCTGGTCTTTCTAAGCTGTAGGGTGACCATATAGCAACTGTGAAAAATCGGAACGGGGGTGGGGGGGTAATAGGAACCTATATTAGAAAAAGCCCCAAATATTGGGACTGTCCCTATAAAATCGGGACATCTGGTCACCCTACTAAGCTGTGCACTCCAAAATCTTGATTTGCATTCTGTGGTTTGAGAGATTTTGAGTCGTTTGTATTAAAATTATAAAATGTGCTAAAAAGTACTAGTAGGTTAAGTATCACAAGTAAAAACCATACAAGTTGCTTGAGGGTTTGAGGGGAGAGCGGAAAGAAATGACATTTAGACATGAGTAAGTTCAGACCTTGGTGGCTGCTATTGAAATACAGGCTGAAACTTTACAAAATATGTAGCTTTGTTACTTTGTTCTCCAGACGCTAGAGCAGGGGTTCTCACAAGAAATGTTTTGGTTGCCTCAGAGTGCGGCCACCAACTCTTGCTGGTGGCTGCTCTGACATTTTTTTCCTAAAATACTTAATTAACTTTAGGAAAAACAAATATGCATATATACATGTCCAAATCATTGTAATGTACTTTTGTAGAGTTTTTTTGCAGACAAAATCATCGACAGTTGTCTCTATTCTTTACTGGACCTAAACAGAATAGAAACACAAATAAGGTGCTTTGCATGTTTTGCTTTTTTGGTGGGTTTTTTTAGACTTGCTAGTTATAAGTTTGCTTCTGTGAAAAGCGATATTTGTATATTTGTTAATATTACTTTTTGGAGCAGACTTACTCAGCAAGCTAGGGGACAAATTAAGCCCTGGATGGGGAGGTGGGTAGGGAGGCGGGGGTGTGTGCAGTGGCGATTGGGCGTCTGGATGGGGTGCTGGAGGAGGTAGCAGAGGCTAGGGCGATGGTGGGGGGTGAGCCTGGGGCCAGAGCATGAAACCCTGTGGCTGGGGGAAGGAGCCCACCTTCAGATGGATGAAGCCCCAGGAAGGCAAACTAACACAGATCACCTGCTCCTACAGTGTTTGTGGCTCCAGAAGGGGGCAGGGACCAGCCCCTGCTGGTGGCCCAGGGGAGGGGCCGCTGCTTTGCCACCCTCACCCCATCACTACCCAGGAGGCTGTGGCCACACGAAAAGCCCCTGGTGACTGCATGCAGCCACAGTGGCCACATTTGAGAAATGCTGCGCTAGAGTATAAATGAACAGATGAACAGGGTATAGTGTAATCAAGGAATGGCTGTGAAATTGTTATCAATACTGCAAGATGTTTTGGTGATAGTGGCAGAAGCTTTTCCACCCATATGCTCAATTGCTGGCTTTTTGACATTTTCTATTTGTCATTTGGATTAGAAAAAAAATAACTAATTTCAGACTAAAATTCACTTTGGAGACCAGTTCTTGGCAGCCAGGATAGATGTGTATTTATAAGTAGATTCAGTAAGAAATGTTCCCAGGGTCAGGATTTCTCACAGCAGCCATGACACTAAGTCACTGTACACATTTGTTGTAGTATGCATGTGTGTGTCACTATTATGCACTGTTTTAACTGCTTTAAACTCAATACTATGCAATTGACTGTTTATACTAAAACATGATTATGATGATGTTTGCTTTCCTTCAAAGGAAAAAGGAGCACTTCGTATGAGTACTGTTACTGGTATATATTGTATTTGAATGATATGGATGTTGGTCCAGCGGTTTTTCTTGGGTGTGCTTTGTGCAGGCACCGTTTTACAAAGGAAGAATGCTATTTGTCTGGGCAGGTTCTCAGACCATGCCCATCACTGGAAGCATAGGAGCACCCTGGGTGAAATCCTGGTCCCATTGAAATCAGTGGGGATTTTGCCATTGATTTCAGTGGAGCTAGGATTTAATACATATGTAGAAAGAGTGTTCAGCGATAATAGCTGTCATATATAGCCTTGTGGAACCGGCTCAAAAGAAAGGGGTGTTCAGATTATGGTCAGTGGACCACCAGTCCTTTCTGGTGGTTCAGAGAGTGCAATACTTTTGGGAATCAAATGGTAGAGGGTTGGGAAAGCAGAGAGTGTTGTTAGCATTGTGATTACTCTCCTTTGTGGTATAGGATTATTCCCATTATCACATGGGATACAGCGTCAAATGTTGACAATTTAGTATATATCCACATCTGTTTTAAAGTAGTTATTGGTGTTATAATTTCTATACTAGGTGTAACTTCTTATGATAGGCCCCTGAAAAAACTTTCACTGGTGAACAGTGATTTTATGTAAAATATTTTCCCTATATATTTTCTTTCATTTACATTTATTTCCCGACATATTCTGGTTTGAAAGCTTTTATCATACATCCCCATTGCCCCCCGCTAAAAGAGACTACATCCCACTAGACTTTGTATAACAGATTCTTCCTAAATAATCACACAGTTGCCTGATTGTACAACTTTAATACTGTAGTTGACTTTTTAAAAACATTTTCCAGGTAGTGGTACTAGCATGATACAGGATGGGGGAAAGGTTTTCATATAGAATTCTATTAATTCTTAACAGCAGAGTGTCTCAATGGCCGGTGCAGAAAACTCAAATTACAGAGCTTGGGTGGACGCATTACATCCATATGCCACATACACATTCAGAGTACGCTGTTCAGCTTCTGAGCATTTCTGGCGGTGGAGTGAATGGAGTGAGGGAAAAAAGCTCACAACTTTGGAAGCCCGTAAGTTTATTGAACTGTCTTTTATGTCAAAATATTGAACTTGTAAGCCATATGCTTAACAAAGTTACCTTATCTTGTAAAATCTCCTTTCTTAGCTCCTGCAAGAGGACCGGATATCTGGCGAGAGAGAAGTCCTGTCGGAGAAACTCTAACAGTCTTTTGGAAGGTATGTACATGTGTGTGTGGTCATTGCTTTTCTTATGTACTTTCAATGTATGAAAAATGTATAGCCAGTAAATCTAATTGTTGTTCTTAAATATTTTATAGTGCCCATACTCAGAATATTAGTGTCTTAAACGAAAACATCATTATCCCAGAAATGTGGACTATGCTTTAAAAAAAAAAAAGTATTACTAAAAACAGCTGCATATGGAATTAAGTAGGATTTCACATACAGAATAACTTCCTTAAATTTGTCCCTTTGAGAGTTGTCTTCAGTGCTCATGTGTTAACTCCTAAAAACGTTCTTGCTTTACTGACTTTTTTGCCTGGTAACCCCAACTTTGAGTATTAGATGCATGTAATCCTGTGTCCTGATTTTTAACGATAGTTTTGTTTTTTAATGTGATTTGTGCTTGTTTTGTTGCATAGCCATTACTTCTTTCTGAAGCAAATGGAATAATACTATCCCATGAAGTGTCATGTTACTCGCGAGAGATAATGCTAAAGGCTCATGAAGTCCCTGTACCCTTGAACAGCACTGAAATAAAGCTTGGGGGAAATGATTGTTTAATCAGTGTTGTAGCCAAAAATCGTGCTGGCTCATCTCCCCCTTCTAGGATAACTAGTATGGATCTTCCAAGTGGTGAGTACTTGATTCAAGGATTTAAAACATTCAAAGCTTGTGGAACAGCTGGGTGGTTGTGTTTTTCAGAGAATTTAGCTGATCTGTGCAAGTAACAAGTGATTTTTTTCAATCTGCAGTCACTGCTTTGTTTTAAGTGCAGTGTCTCACCAGCAAATTATACTCGTCATGTAGAAGGAAGGCGGCAGTTACAGGCTAGGTTGCTGTGTTGCAGTTTTCTGGAGTCTTCCCAGGAATAACAAGGGAGAGGTTAAATCTTTGGCACAAATCTTCAGCTTTTAGGAGGTTTTATTTATTTCAGTGTCATCTTTTTGACTCAAATAAATATGATTAAATGTAAGAGGATCAAAATAGGGTTTTCTTGCAGTGGAAGCTCCTCAGTGCTACATAGTTGTTTAACATTTTTCCACTCTGTGGGACTCAAACATCAACTAAATGCATGTGTAGTTGATCACGTGAAGTGAGAATACTAATGGAGCTAACCAATAATGTGCCTGAATCATGATCTGGTGTCAAAAGCAGGGGCTTGAAGGTGTAAGTTAGGGTTATTGAGGCCTCTCATTGAAGATATCTAAAAATGCCCTTCGTGGTGGTGAACTACCCTCCTAGATGTGAAGGAAAAGCTTTGGGCTAAATTGGTTTTGGTGCAAATGCCGGGGAAAGGGCAGCACATAGCACAGGAACAGACCACGTAAGTCACAACATGGTCCCCGTTCCCCCTTGCTCCAGGGGGGAAGGAATCTTTGCCAGCCCTATACCTGGTGCAGATTACTTCCCCATCCACTCCCATTCATCTGCGTTGGCTGGCACATTGGGAAGACAGAGTGAAGGCACTGCTAGCTCTCACCCAACTGTGCTGGAGCGGGGATTAGCAGCTCTGCAGAAGCTGTGCTTCCTAGCCCATCAGCCCTATGCTGAGACCTGTTTTAGGGCACATAATGTGACCCATACACCCCATGTGGGCATGTAATAGACGTCACAGTTGTGCACTTTCTGTCTGAAGTTCTGAAAATAAAATTACGTCTCTTTAGGCAGAAATGTGTTTTGTTTGAGATTTATAGTTGGGATGTCAGTAACCATGATCCCCCATTATCCAGAATGAGTTTTGTCCTCAGGCTAAATAGCCTTCAGCTCCTCTATAGCGATGCTACCTATTAATTTATCACTGCATATGTGAAGGAAAAGGAATTGGGCAGGATAGATAAATTAATGGCATCACTTTAATAACTCCACATCATGAGCAACAACTGTAGCTGACTCTGCAGAATGTCGGGCTCTCTAGATAATTCAGCTCTGTAGCCTGTGACCGAGGGTGACGGCTGGAACTCTGTGATTATTATAGCATAGTACTGGAAAGGTAACATTTGGAAGACTGAATTTCCCTTTGGTGTTACCCAACATATACTCATTCTGAATTGTCTTCCGAGTTGACATAGGAATTATTTGAAACATGACTCACCCACTGACCTGGATTACGCTGCTATACAGTCACTTCTGGCTGCATCCTGTACAGCCTGCAAATGTTTATAACATCAATAAGAGAGAAACGTTTCTGATGCTCGAGACAGGTTTCTTGAAAGAATTGAAAGGGAAGCAAAACCTACGTCATATCCTACTTAATGTGAGCTTTCAACGTAAGCAAACTTACTATGTGGGTGCTTTTCTGGCCTCCGTCATGGCAGTATTTGTGCTGCTAGTGAAACGGAAGTCTAGATTGCAGCAAAAACATGCACGTGCAGCTCTTCAATATCCAGTGTTGTTTTTTGCTGAGAGAATACTATTGTCAGTAAATTAATTTCATATTAACAAAATTCTAGAAATAAAATACTATGCAAGTGTCATATAAACAGTTTAAGAATTTGCCCTGTCTATACATTTACCCGTATAGTCACATCAAATGGAGAGAAATGAATACAAAAAGAGGTGAAATTGACATTTCCTTAAGTGGCAATTCAGCAATGATATTTTCTTCCAAAAAATTGTTCTGCTAGCACACAGCATACGTTCTCCTAGAACACTCAGCATTTACATTGTCCATTAGTAGTCATAGCACCTCAGGGAGGAATTAAGGTGTTTCTCTTTGCAACTTTTTTTTTTTTTTTTAAATTACTGAGATTTGCCTTTCCCTTTAAATTCAGTCTTGCATAGACTGGACAGTTTTAATACAATGAGATGATCCAAGCAAACAGGGATCAAGGCTAAGAACATTTAAAAAAAACTCAAGAAAAGTTGAGGAGGTTCTGAAGATGTGATGGAGTATATAAGTATTTTAGTTGCTCCTGGAGGGGATCTTTAAGATTTACTGGGACCCACCTGAATGGCGGCCATAGGTGGTGGCTCTATAGGAACTAGTCAACAGCCTGGTGTTTTGGGGATGGATGGATGGAAGGAATTAGTAGCTGGAGACTTCTACCAAATCAGTTTCAATTTGAATTAAACCAGAACCCCTGCAATAGAAACTTATCCAGAGAAGGTGATTTGTATCCAAACCTGAGGATCTGCTGAACTTTTTCTCTCCTTTCTGCACTACTCTTACAGACTTCACTATAGACTTCTAAGCTTGATTTATAGTACTTCAAAAAGTATAGTATAATTTACTCCAATTTCACAGAGCCAGTTGTGTGATCCTCTTTTCTAACATGAACACATTGTATGCATGTTCTCATGGCACCTGTTTTCTAAGAACTGTAGTTCAGGCTTCAAGAAAGCCCTTTGAGCTAAAGATACAGGGGTGAGCTCTAATGTTTTATATATACTGTCTTTATTGTAGACAATGTTAAAACAGAGCTGGCAATTGCAACAGGAAATGGAATTTACATTTCTTGGCCTTCTGACCCCAACGTGACCTGCGGCTACACATTAAAATGTTGTATTTCATCTGGATCTGAACCCTGTAAGGTGGACTGGGAAATGTTTCCTTCAAATGCAACAGATGCTGTGATCAAATCTGGTAAGAGAAAATCATTGTTTAAATTAGGCTTTCCAATTCAAAGTTTGCATGGTATACTGGCTTTGTAAGTGAATGCAGAAAATTATCAGTAGAAAGGATAAAAGGTACTGTTTTTAAATACCTTCTTTGCACTAATATTTTTGTTAACTTCTCACTCTCCTCAGCGGTCTCCATCTCTTAGTTCTTGATTCAACTATTATTTTCTTTACGCTTTCCAGAATGTTTTGAAGTTACTAAAAGCAATGTATCTGAAGCCCAAACTTTAGCATTCTGTAAAATTGTTAAAATCCAGGGCAAATCTTCCAGATTCCAAATGTACCACTCTAGACACCGAGGGGGGTGAGGGGAAAATGCATTGGATTTTTGAGTGTGAGAAAGTGAGAGCTTCCTCTGTTGGCTTGCAATAAATAAACAATTGACTTTTCCTGGAGCAAGGCACATTCCAGGTATATAGATGCAGGTAGGCAGGCTAAGAAATAAAAGGCAGGTGTGGTGGGAATAGTGGGGAGCAAAAAGAAATAAGCAGGAAAAGAGGCATATTTCCTGCTGTCCAAGAGGACATTACAAAGACTAGAACATAATAAATTAAATATAAAGGTCCCATCTAGAGCCAACATTTAAGACTCAGTCACCTAGAGCCTCAACCCTACAATGAGATTCTTGTAGTCAGACCCCTGCACCTGCCCGGAGCCCAGTTGACAGCATGGAGGCTCCCAGCACTCATAGGGATCTACCCACATGCATCAAATTGTTGGCTCAAGGTCTGAGCATTTGATTGCACAAAGACTACTACTCAGCGCCTCCTGCAACTTCACCAAGTGTCGAGGGCATGCAGCACTTGGTAGGACTGAGTCTTTTGTCATCTTATAGAATGATGGAATAATAGAAATGTAGGGCTGGAAGGGACCTCGAGAAGTAAAGTCCTGTGCTGTAGCAGGACCAAGTAACCTTGACCATTCCTGACAGGTATTTGTCCAACCTGTTCTTAAAAGCCTCCAGTGATGGGATTCCACAAGCTCCATTAGAAGCCTATTCCAGAGATTAACTACTCTTATAGATAGAAAGTTTTTCCTAATATCTGACCTAAATCTCTCTTGCTGCAATTTAAGGCCATTATGTCTTATTCTGCCTTCAGCAGAAATGGAGAACTATTGATCCTCATCCTCTTTATAACAGCCTTTAATATATTGTGAAGATTCTTATCAGGTCCCCACTCAGTCATCTTTTCTGAAGACTAAACATGCCCAGTTTTTTTCACCTTTCCTCATAGGTCAGGTTTTCTTTCCCTGGGATCTTCCCCCTTGTTTAGAGAGAGAAGAACAACGTATGTTTTATACAAACTCGATTCAAGCCTTGAGCTCATTATTGAAGAGAATAGTCACCCTGAATAACAGTGCTGTAATGGATGTAGCTATAATAACTAAGAAGAAATCAGTTGATAAGCCACTATATCTGGGGAGGGGAAAGAAGAAACATGACAGCTTTGAAGGAAAAATAACATTTCTGTTAACATTGCAAGTGTGTATTTCATAATGGAAAGCAACAATCTGTACTGCTTCCAATATTTTCTTAATGATATTTGTTTAGACTGTCTAGGTTGCTCTGAATGGTCAAAATTATTTACTGACTCTGAACTGTGTGTGTAATGGCACACCTTTTGTGTATAAATACAGTATAGATTAAATAGGGGAAATATTAATATGTAAATACCATATGGTCTAATTCAGGGGTTCTCAACCTTTTTCTTTCCAAGGCCCACCTGTGTCCCAACAACTGTTCTCCTGCATATAAAAGCCAGGGCTGGTAACAAGCAGGGCAATTGCCTGGGATCCCGGGAAGCTCAGTTGCTCAGGCATTTATATGCAGAAAAACAGTTGTTTCCTGTGGCTTTGCTGTTCTGCGGCTTCAGCCCCAGGCAGCAGGACTCCAGGGCAGTGGGGCTTCAGCCCCTGCAGTGTGGCGGGGCTTGGCAGACCCTCTGAAACCTGTTTGTGGCCCCGAGAAGGCCACGAATCCCCAGTTTAGAATTGGTGGTCTAATTATTTGTGCTGTTACTTTAAATGTTTTTGTATGAAAATATGCATGTAAAAGCTTAAAATATAACTCTTGCTAAAAAGATTTTGCTTACCAGTGATATTCTTCTGCAGCTCTGTTTCAACCTGGTGTGAGATACAATTTTTCACTATATGGCTGCAAACACAGTGGATATCAGTTATTACAGAATATAACGGGATATATGAAAGAATTGCGTAAGTGCATTTTATTGTTAAGATCCTTTGAAATACAAGATAAAATAAATATGACTAACTTGTACTAATCTTCGCTAGATAAATTAGAAAAAGTCTGAAAGCAGAATCTCCTTACTGCTGAATATTTCCTTTATCTCTTTCAGTGCCACTAGAGTTCATTAATAAAGATTTTTAATGTATCACTTATTCACTAATTCAGTGAACTTCCACTCTCTGTGTCCTAGCTGGTTCTTATTCTGTTGTCTGAAAATCAGATTGAAATTATTGTAATATTTAATGTGAAAGTGGGATACAGAAGTTAAAATGGGGATTCAGCCCTAAAAAGTTTGAATAAATGGCAATATGAAGTTCCACCTTCCTCGTATTACTAGCTTCCATGACAAATGTGCTCAGTTTGCAAGTCAAAAGATGTTTTTCCCACTGTTACCCCCACAATGTTATCCTGAATTTTGACAGCCTGGTCGTTGGCTTCCATATTGCACATCATCAACAACAGGTTCTGCATCCAAATATGCCCTTTGTTGTGCTCATGTAACTGCATTGTCTTCAGATTATGCTGTGTGACACAAGCGCTAACTTTCCAAAGTGCTCAACCGCCGCCTCTGTGCCAGGCCCCGCCCCCATTCCACCCCTTCTCCCAAGGCCCCACCCCCGCCCCAGCTCCACCCCATCCCGCCTCTTCCCACCTAGTTCGGCCCCCTCCCCTAAGCACGCCGCGTCCTCGCTCCTGCCCCATTTCCCCCTCCCCCCCCCCGAGCTAATCGTGGCATGCAGGAGATGTGGGGATGGAGGGGAAGGTGCTGATCATGGGGCCCGCCAGCGGGCGGGAGGTGCTGGGGGGGATGACAGGGGGGCTGTGGGTGGGTGGTCAGCACCCACCATTTTTTCCCCGTGGGTACTCCAGCCCCGGAGCATCCATGGAGTTGGCCCCTATTCTGTGACATCTGTGCAGTCCCGTTTACAGCTAATAAGGTTGCACAGGGATCACTGAAGACAGTGGTTATACAGGTAAAGCCGAGGTATAATTTGGGCTTCAAGGAACCATTATTACTGGCCTTCTGCAGTGTGAAAAGAGTCCATCTTGACTAGAGCTGGGCAAAAAATGTTGTCCAAAACTTTTTTCCCAAAAGAATTAGCTGCAGGTTGATTGAAACGCTTTGTGAATTCAGGTTGAATTCACCAAATTGTTTTGGTTGGAAAACAAAACAAAAAAATTCTGGAAAAGTGAAACATTTAATCTCAGTGCTTTTCTAATCAAAAAGCATAGATTCTTTTTGTTCAAAACACGTTTTCGGTTCAAATTTTGATGCAATTTTCTTGTTTAAAAAATGAAACGTTTTTTTGTTTTTGAATAAAAATATTTTTTTCAACCTGAAACCTACATTTTCTTTACTTTTTTGGGTCACCAGAACATTTAAAAAAATAGTCTTTGGTTCGATGCAAAACAATTTTTTGGGTCTGGCCAGTGAACACAACTCTAATCTTGACTGTTGAAGCCAAAGTGAGTGTGTGGGGCTCAGTTACTTTGCAAGTAAAAATATGTCTGAGTATATTTAATATAGAAATCAGTGACACACAGTGAATAAAGAAACCTACAATGTTCTTTATATCTAAATCAGTTTTTAGAGTAAAATTGCATTTTTAAAATATGAATATATTCTCATTAATTACAATTCCAGAGTTTGCATTTATATCTAGTGCTGATACTGACTTGGAATGCCTTAGATGTTTAAGGACCACCCCTCTATTCCCTTTTGCTCTGTTCCTGGAAGTCTGAACTCTCTTTATACGTAACAGCTAAGACTAGTGAAGGATAAATGCATATTGTGTAGCTATAGGACCCATTTCTTTTTGAACTTTAAGGTATCTTCTGCCAGGTGCTTGGAATAATTTTATTGGAAACTTTTTCTGATTGCTTAGTGTGAGCCAGGGTAATGCTTTGTAGGGATCACTGCTTGCTGCTTAATGCTATGATGGAAGATGAAATGAAATGTTTACTCTAATCTCTTGTTTTCAACCATTTACACCTCTCTTAAAAAACAACAACAAAGCATTTGGACTAAGTTTGTCATATTTTTCAAAACAGAAATTGTGATAGAATAGATATATAATTTCTTATCTTGTAAGAACACAGTTGGCTTCTAAAATTTCACTCATGGTGGTATCTGTACCTCCAGCTAAGGCCTGTTATGTGAATGTGCCTTGCTGTGATCCCTGCACTAGAGCCCATGTATTGCAATGGAGATTTGTGACTCCTGCTGGGACGCAGCAGTGCTTTTAAACAGCTTTAATACTTTTCTCAAACAAGAATGCAGGCTCTGTTGTTACTAAATACAATTTCTTCAAATAAAGCAAAGTTACAGCCATTTGAAAATGAGACAATTTATATTAAGTTGCATCTTTCCAACGTTTGCACTAGCTGGATTTATTTTTAATGTGTGTTCATACTGTTTGTATAGCACCTAGCACAATAGGGTCCTTGTCCATGACTGGGATTAGTAGATGCCCTTGCAATACAAATTACTGGTAATAATATACCAACAGGGAGGCTGAGGTAGTGACACCTGGCTCTATTATTAATATATATTTTTTTTTGAAAAGGGAAAAACATGGATCTAGAAAATTTTCAGTGTAGTGATCAACATGTCAGTCCTAATAATAATGCTGTAATACTAACATACTCTTAGTATACAATGGAAGGATAGTTATTTAATTTTTTTTTTCTTCAATTCTTTCCATAGCTCCAAAGGTAGCACCAAATTTTACTGTAGAAGAAACCTCATCAGATTCAATATTAGTAAAATGGGAAGACATTCCTGTTGAAGACTGCCAGGGGTTTTTAAAGGGATATATTCTTTACTTTGCAAAAGGGGAGAAAAGTTCTTCAAAGACTAGTTTTACGGACGAAGGTAAATAAAATATATGGTCCTCAATTTTCCTGTAAACTCCCAGTACTTGCTAATGAATAGTCCTTTAAGAAACAATTGTTCAATTACAGTTGGCATTGTTCAACACCTAAATTGGCCTTTCAGAACTGGTGAAGACATTTAAAATACTAACTGCTCATGTGGGCAAGAGTAGATGAACTGAGTGGAATTTCTAGTTCACTAGGGTACCCACATCACACAAGTCACCACGACAATGAACATTCAGTCCCTGAGGAAAACACTGAGAGTGTGAAAGTGGCAAACCCTCCAGAACTGGGTTAAAGTGCATTGGCAGTGTGGTTGGGATAATGTTGCATTGCCATTGCTCATACTATCTCTGGTCTGTAGATAAAGAGAAGGCCAGTTTCTTTCCCTGTTAGTGTGATACTTTTCATTCAGTTCATTCCAAATCTGATAATTGTGGTAGTGTGCAAATGATAGAAGAAATAACCTTATAAGATGTAATTGCACTTACCAGAGATGTTCTGAAATGTAATTATATGAAGTCTGTAGCAAATGGTGGAGTTCAGTGCATGACATCTTTATTTTCAGCTTGCATTTTATTAATGTTTAGTCTGCCATAATCCTTGTTCTTCACTCTTTGGGTTTGTCTTTACTGCAAACTTAATTTGAGTTAAAATTAGAGTTCTGCCCCCAACTCAAGGTTAGGATTGTGAGCAGGCTTTAATTCCAGTATGGTGATGCTTTTAACTCAAGCTGGCTGGTCCATCAGGAAGTATAGGCTAAAACTTGATTTTGCACAGCTAGTCATCTGCTAACACAATGACTCCGTAGTATGGATGCAGGCAAAGTCTTCCAAGGCCTTCTCACAATTCCTCCACATGTGCCAGACAGGGCAAACAAGTTCTCCCACAGTTCATTAGGAAAGAATTCATAGAATGGCTCAGCTTGCAGCTGTGCTTAGAATGCAATTATATATCATCAGAAGTCTTAGTGCAGCATCAGTGTGGACACAGCAGCTTGAGTATTACTTCATAGCACGGCTGCTCTCACTCGAGCTGGGCTAACTTAAGAGGAGTAACTCAAGTGTACATAATGAGAGTTACTTCTGCACTGAAGATATACCCTTTGTGCTGCTTAATTAATTAACACCCTGTTACACTACACAGTAGTGGATTTTCTGCAGCATAATTCTGTACTCAGGATTTCGCTCCATTAAAAAGATCGTTTTCCAGTTTAATATGAAGTTTGAGTTTTATGAACATATTCTAATGTGGTGTACATTCTCTATCTTTTTAAACAGAAAACAAAACAGAAAAGAATATTACTGACCTAACGAAAAAGTCTTTGAGAATACTTGATCTTCAAGGCAAAACAAGTTACCGACTGGGCTTACGAGCCTATACTGTTGGTGGAATAGGCCCATTGAAAGACCTGTATGTGGTGACAAAGGAGAATTGTAAGTTGAATATTCCTGTTTGCTAATACTTCTAGCATGGCAATGCTTAAGTCAAAAAGTACCATGGTCTTTATCTTGGACTCATCTGATGTCTTTTCCTGCTTAGCTATCCCAGGACTGTTATCTGTATTTTTAAATAGCAGATCGGGGCGGGGGGGGGGGGGAATTAACCTTACAGCTATTCAACTGTAACCTTACAGCTACTATGAAGCTCATAATAATTAATGCTTGTTTAAAAACTTCATCAATTCATACGTATGGATGGGGTCTGAACTCATAACTGCTCAAAAGATTGAAAATTACTAAAGCCACCTGAGGATGGGAGGAGAAAAAAAATGGTTTACTCAGTTTGGAACGAAGAAGTGCATGAAATGACTGCCCAGAAGGCTAAATGGGCACTTTCGTTAGCGGAGAAAAGGAGATGCTCAGTGATCTTAAAAGACTAAACTAGGTAAAAGGCAATGCACTTATGCAACATGTAATTAACCTGTAGAAATCACTGCCACAGAATAGACAAATAGTTTGATAATTTTAAATAGCCACCTAAAATACAATAAACACTAGCAGTTATGCTCTCTGGGATAAAATTTGCAATCAGTCCTATCATCATGCATGTGAAGCTTAGTACCAATAGGGGATCAAACAGAAACCTCTTCCTTTTCTACACACTATTTCACAATTGACCAACTACATTATGGGAGGGTTTGTCTTTTGCAATGAAGGATGTGGTATAGGCCCCTGTTGTAGGCAGATGGGGCTTGATGAGCCGTCACTGATCTATAAAGCGGCCTATAATATCTGGGAATGTTACAAAAGGGTTGTGAGCCACAAACTTTGTTGATAACTTTGAATATCTCTTACTGTTTTTCATTATTTTTCCCCAGCCGTGGGGTTGATCATTGCCATTCTCATCCCAGTGGCAGTAGCTGTTGTGCTTGGAGTGGTGACCAGCATCCTTTGCTACCAAAAGAGGGAATGGTAAACACTCATTTTCAGTTAAATTCTTCTATTTGTTTGTGTTGAGTAATTTATTGCCTTCCTGTGAGGGGGTGCACTTACCTCTCATGAGTGCCTCCTGTTGGCTGGGTGTGGTGCTGCAATCTTATTTTTCTCCTGGTGCCTCCTATAGGCTGCCAACCTCGCTAGGCAGATTTTCAGTGGCCCAGCACTCCAGGCAGGTCACACACAATCTAAAATGGACAAACCCCTTCTAGGGTACTCAAGTCAAAACCAAATATAAACAAGTCTTCCAGTTCCCTGGCTCAAGCTGGACTCAGCCCATTCTTCCTGAGGGTGCCTGGTCTCTTCAGTCCCTGTTGGGCACCTTTAAATCTAGCCCCCTTTATTGGGCTTTTAGTAAAGAATCTTTTACCCTCTTTAGGGTTTAGGTCACTTCTCCACTGGCTGGTGCAGGAAGGGGGACCCAGACCCACCTGCTACTCTGGGTCCCAACCCAGGGACCCTGCAAACAGCAGCCACGTGCTGCTTTCCATAATAGTTGCTGCTGCATTCCCTGGGCTGTTTCACTGTCGGTCTCATCGCCTTCACCGATTACCTTAGCGTTACAGTCCTTGGGGTCTCTCTGTCTTATCCCTGCTTGAGCAGGGTCTCTCCCAGGCCTCCTTCCCTGAAGAGTTTTGCAGCCTTCCAGCCCTTCCTCACCCTTCTGGTCCTAACCAGTGACTGACCTGCTAAGCCCCTTTGGCTCCTTTTAACTGAGCCTGTTGGGCTCTGATTGGTTGCTTCCCTGCAACCTTTCTAGGCAGGCCTGGAGGAGCCACCTTCACTGCTCCTGCAGGGAGCCTTAAAAGGCCTGGTACCCCCTGTCATGCTTCCCAAAACACCTGAGGATTTCAGTGGGCTTTACACAAGACTTTTGGGTGAGGGTCGGTGGTATTCCCATTTTATAGTTGGGAGGGATAGGAGGGAAGGGAGGCCCAGAGAAGTAGCGATTTGGCCACAAGGTCCCACAGTGAGTCAGTGACAGAGCCAGAAGAACCCAAATCTTCTGCTCATTGTCCAGTGCTCTTCTCCTCCACCTGAGGCTGCATGCAAGATCAGGTGTAGTAGAACTCGAATTAAAATATGTAGAATTAGGCATACATTTAATTTGTGATCTGCCCATGATCAATTTACAGTCCATCTTCAAGCTTTCAGAAACCTGAAATTCCAGTGGAAGCATCAGAAGAATGTGTACATTTTTTTTACATGCAGCCTAAAGCACAACTGTGTGATGTGAAAAATTTGAACAGTTAAAGTTTATACTCTGTGTTGAGGATTATGACGTGATAGTAACATCATGACTGTTTTTCTTGCTTTTATTTTAACATGCTGAACCTTTGCTGGTAATTTTGAAAATTACTTAACTTTTCTCTATAAAGGATTAAAGAAACGTTCTACCCTGACATTCCAAATCCTGAGAACAGTAAGGCATTGCAATTTCAGAAGAATATATGTGAGGTAACCTTCATTTTAATTAAAATTTTAAGCATCTAAAACAGTGGTCCCCAAACCGAGGAGCCTGGGCCAGCCCCCACAAGGAAGTGGGGAGGGAGCACTACCCAGCCCTGCTCTTCCCTCAGCTCTGCTCCAGCCCAGCCACCAGTCCCTGGCTGCAACTCCGCTCCCGGCCTGGAGGGAAGGGGGGGGGGGGTGAGAACATGTTCTATTACTGGTAAGGAGAGGTGCGAGAGGAAAAGTTTGGGGACCACTGATCTAAAATGTACAGTTTCTTCAAGAAGATATGTCCCAAGAGTCAGTAGAAGTGATATGTTCTAGCTTATCCCCAACTGTTAATTTCCTTCCTCCTTGCATTGGCAGCAGTCCGAAGAGAGGGTATGGCATTCTCGCCAGCTCCCTTCCATGCCCACTACTAACAGTTTGTAATTGGAAGTAAATGGAAAGGCAAACTAATGCTTTCAGAGTAGATAACATAAGAAAGATAAAAGGGAAATAGTGGTTGGTTTTATATTAGAAATATTTTTTGGCAAAATTCATGAATAGTTTTGAAGTTGAACTTGCTAAGATATTTTAAAATGAGCTGAATATCAAATATACAAACAGATATATGGGGAAGTGGGGGAGTTGAGTAGTTTTTTAAACAGTAAACAATTGCTCTGTTGCAGTGTATAGATGGTGATACTTCTCCATACTTTAATAGGCAGCAGGTTTAAAACAAATAAAAGGAAGTTCTTCATGCAGCGCACAGTCAACTTGTGGAACTCCTTACCTGAGGAGGTTGTGAAGGCTAGGACTATAACAGAGTTTAAAAGAGAACTGGATAAATTCATGGTGGTTAAGTCTATTAATGGCTATTAGCCAGGACAGGTAAGGATTGGTGTCCCTAGCCTCTGTCTGTCAGAAGGTGGAGATGGATGGCAGGAGAGAGATCACTTGATCATTGCCTGTTAGGTTCACTCCCTCTGGGGCACCTGGCATTGGCCACTGTCGGTAGACAGGATACTGGGCTAGATGGACCTTTGGTATGACCCGGTACGGCCTTTCTTATGTTCTTATGTTATGTTCTTATGTTCTCTCAATTTAACTAAGCAAACCACAGTACAATATACAGTAACTCCTCGCTTAACGTTGCAGGTATGTTCTTGAAAAATGCGATTTTAAGCGAAACAATGTTAAGCAAATCCAATTTCCCCATAAGAATGAATGTAAATAGGCGGGGTTAGGATCCAGGGAAATTTTTTTCACCAGACAAAAGACTATATATATATATATATATATATATATATGTATACACACACACACGAACACACACACAGCATAAGTTTTAAACAAACAGTTTAATACTGGTACACAACGATGATGATTGTGAAGCTTGGTTGAGGTGGTAAAGTCAGAGGGAGGGATATTTCCCAGCGAATGCCTCACTGCTAAATGATGAACTAGCACTCGGCTGAGCCCTCAAGGGTTAACCCATTGTTGTTAATGTAGCCTCACACTACAAGGCAGCATGAATGGAGGGAGGAGAGACAGCATGGCAGACACATACACACACCATGTAAGGCCTTGGCTACACTCGGGAATTCACAGCGCTGCCGTGGCTGAAGCGCAAGTGTAGTCATGCTGCCAGCGCTGCGAGAGAGCTCTCGCAGCACTGTATGTACTCTACCTCTCCGAGGGGAGTAGCTTGCAGCGCTGCGAGTGAGCATGCAGCGCTGCAGGCTCTGATTACACTGGCGCTTTACAGCGCTGCACTCGCAGCGCTCGGGTGGGGGGGTGCGTTTTCACACCCCTGAGCACAGCAAGTTGCAGCTCTGTACAGTGCCAGTGTAGCCAAGGCCTGTAAGAGAGAGAGAGATGCACATTGCCCGTTTAAGTACGCTGACCCCACTCTAAGTACACTGCCTTTTTAAATAGATCAGCAAATTGAGACAGCAGCTCCTGCCAGCAAGCTCCCTCCAGTAGTATAAGTGCCATACCGTCAATCAAACCCTAACCCCGCCCCTTGACACCTTAAGCCCCGCCCCTTGACCACTTGGTCCCTCCCGCCTGTCGCCGGAAGTCCCACCCCGTGGGGGTATTACTTCCGGGCTCAAGGTGCCATCTGACCGGAAGCAAGATGTGTCATGTGACCCCTCTAAGAACTTCCCCCACCACCCTCTACCAATCAGGAGGGGTTTCATGCTGACAGGACCGCCCTGAGGGGAGATGTTGACCAATCAGGGTGACTTCTGGGTTGGGGTGACCCCTCCAGATGTGAGTCGTGTGACCCCACTAAGAACTCCTCCCAAGGCCCTCCGCCAATCAGAGTGCAGCACCATTACCCCATAAGTCCCAGCGCCAGACAGAGGAGGCGGCCATCTCTTACCAAGGACACGTGTTTTCGAAAGCGCGGAAAGGCTGCTGAGAGGAAACATGGACTCCTTCATCACTCCCGTGAGAACTTCGGACTTTGTTTTAGGCCCAACCGCCTTTGACCTTGTGTGGAGCAGGCGTTACATCAGCGACAGTTCCAAGGAGGACCCTTTAACCCAGCCGTTGATGGATACGTCGGAACCCGACCCCGAAACCCTCGTGAGACAGCCCGATGAACGTGACAGCCTCTTTTTGTCCACCCCCTCAGAGATGGAAGGCGATCACGGCTCGGGGGAGGCACTGGCGGACAAAGCGAACGGAAAAGACGGCGCTCAGGTAAAATGAATGATTAAGAAGTGGCGGTCAAGGAGGGGTGGGTAATGGGGTAGGAACCGGGGGTTGCGTAAATCAAAAAAAAAAAAAAACAGTGGGGGTGCTTACGCGGTTTCTTTTCTGAAAATCTCTCAACAGGTCGACGATGCCTTTTTAGAGGCCTTTAAGAACTTACACATTGGAAGTCCTGTGGGAGTAAACATATCATGCGTCAGCTCATGTCTGAGACACAGATCTCAAGCCGAAAAGGACAAAATGGAAGAATGAACAATCTGAGACTCCCTTATGGTAGGGGTCATGGCATCCATTTTTTACAGGTGGCTGTAAAAGGTCGTGTTAAACCAGGCGATTAATAAAACTTACTTAAATGTGTCAATATGAATGTGTTCCCTTTCATACTCGTGGTAGTAAAAGACGGTACCAGTAACAGTCATGTCTACACAGACGGCTCTGTTAAAGAAAATATATTATGCCCCCGGGGAAGTTGGGAGCTTCGGCGGGGTCAACTCTCTTTTTCAAGCGGCCAGAAAGCATAGTAAAACTTTAAACAGAAGACAGGTAACAGCATGGCTTTCAGACTAGGATGCTTACACTTTACACAAACAGGCTCGAATACGTTTTAAAAGAAACAAGACCATTGTTTCAGAGGTGGATGCGCAGTGGCAGGCAGATTTGGTGGATATGCACCGGTTCTCCAAACACAACAGCGGTTTTAAGTACATCTTAACAGTGATAGACATTCTATCCAAATATGCCTGGGCCTTAGGCCTAAAAGACAAGACGAGTGGTGAGGTATCCAAGGCCTTTAAAGCTATTTTCAGTGAAGGTCCTGTGCCTCAAAAATTACAAACCGATCGGGGGAAAGAATTTTTAAACAAACCTTTAAGTGGATTGTTAAAGCGGCATTGAGTTCACCCTTTTGTTACCAATAATGAAGTCAAAGCAGGGGTTGTGGAGCGATTTAACAGAACTTTAAAAACTAGGATGTTGAGATATTTTACAGCCCATAACACCTTTCGCTACATTGACGTCTTACCTGAGTTTATAAAGAGTTACAACCAGAGCTTTCACAGAACTATACGTACCAGACCCGTTGATGTTAACCCTTCAAATTCTCTGAAGGTATGGAAAACGGTTTACGGAGATGGATTTAAAATAAAACCGGTTGTTGCCCCTTTTAGAAAAGGTGACCACGTGAGACTATCTAAAACCAAAGGCGCTTTTGAAAAAGGTTATGAACAGACGTTTACCGATGAGATATTCATAGTGGATGAAGCCTTAACCAGGGGCCAGAGACCTGTATACCGCTTAAAAGATTACGAGGGTGAGGCAGTTACTGGATCTTTTTACCCTGAAGAATTACAAAAAGTAAACCCCAAACGAGACAGGATTTACAGGATTGAAAAAGTTCTAGCAGAGAAAGGAAAAGGGAGAAAAAAGCAGCTACTGGTGAAATGGTTGGGGTGGCCTGATAAGTTTAACAACTGGGTGGAAGCTTCTCAACTCTGTGACATCTAGACACGAACGAACAAACAAACAAACAAACAAACAAAAGATTCCTTCTGCAAGGACAGAGAGAGAGAGAAAAATGAGTGATGGTGGGTTTTACATTACTTTGCCCAGCAATGCCAGCTCTGCAGTTTTTCCCCAAAACACCACCTCGAACTTTACAATACGGCTAATTAAGCCCTTGGATCTCCCAGGTGCCTGGGAGGTGGGGTTAGTGGAAATACAATACCCGCACAACTGGAATACTATCAACAAAGATACCCCTTTCAAAATCACCTTTGGAGCTACAACATGGAATTTCATCCTACACCGAGGTTATTACTCGACCATACCCAAATTACTGGAGCATATGAACAGCAACGTGGCTCGTCATCCCGGACTGCCTGAGGTGGTCATGAACTACGACCCTGTGGGTAGAAAAGTGAGACTTAAATCTACCGATTTTATGTACGTGTTTTCTACTGACGGGGAGCTAGCTAACATATTCTGGGTTTGGGCCACAAATGCAACGTCCAAAAATTCCCCTTCTCGGCAGACATCACAGGAGAGCACCAGTTTGTGGGGGACTTTTCTGTTCCCCTGTTACGCTGCGTCCCTGTCCGAGGAAGGAACAAGAGGTTTGTCGTAGGTGATGGTAACAAACTTGATTACGTCCCTGTCAGTAAACACCACATCGACACCATCACCATTGAAATAAAGACAGATCAGAACAGACATGTCTCATTTCGCTTCGGCAAGGTGATCGTCAAGCTGCATCTGCGGCCGCGGAGAGAGCGAGGTTTCTAAAAAAGCAAAAACCCTATTATGGCGATCCCAAAAAATTATGGCGACCCCACCATCTACAGGAATTATTACAAAGCCCAGGCTGGATACGCCCTTCCTGGATATCATGGGGCCCCCGTGATGTACGGGGCGGGTGTGGGTGGAATATTTCGTAGCCTCTTTCGAAAAGCCGTACCACTTTTGAGGAGGGGGCTAGAGATTATTAAACCCCATGTAAAAACCGCTGCTCAAAACATAGCAAAAGATGTGGTAGGTCATGTCTCCCGTGCTGTTCTGGAGAAGGTGGGGAATACAGCTTCACAGGAAGGATTGGGGCTGATGTACATTAAAAGGAGGAAGAGAAAGAGAAATACGTCATACCCGCGACGCACAGGTCCCCCGAAACCCTTTAAAAGAAGGGCTTTGACACGCAGGGCCGGCCATAAGCGAAAGTCCAAGAGGAAACCTGGGCGAAAGAGGAGACGCGCTCTGCCTGGTAAAAGAGACATATTTTAATCAACATGGCTTTTGTTCACTGCGGGTCTGAAGAGTGCACCAAATCCGAACTAGACTTGTTTCAAATAGCCCCTACGCAGACCAGCATCGAGAAAAGCATCTACATCGAGGTGCTGCCTCTAGCGGCCATTACAGAGTCTGCTCCCGTTGACTTTTTTATAGCAGGGAATGGCATAGATTATATGGATTTAAACAACACGCTGCTGTACCTGTGTTGCAAGATTGTAAAAGGAGACGGAACTGAACTCGCCGTGGATGCCGAAGTGGGTCTGGTGAATTACCCCGTGGCCTCTATTTTCAGTCAGTTGGATGTCACACTGGAAGACCGCCTCAGAAGCCAAAGCAACAACTGCTACCCTTACAGGGCCTTTATAGAATCGGTGCTCAATTACAGCGACAACACCCTCACCACGCAATTTTCCGCCGGCCTTTTTTACAAAGACACTGCTGGACAACATGAAGAAACAGAGTTGGATGGAGGGAATCTAGGGTTTGTGAGGCGTGCAAAGCTGATGGCCGAGAGCAGAACGGTAGAGCTGCTGGGCCATTTACACAGCGACCTGTTTTTTCAAGAAAAACTTTTGTTAAACGGAGTGGATGTCAAAATTAAACTCACGCGCAGTAAAGACGCTTTCTGTTTAATGGGCAGTGCGGCTGAAGGCTTTAAACTGTGCATTGTATCAGTGTCCCTTTTTGTGAAGAAAGTACGGGTGGCCCTGGGGGTCCGTCTGGGGCACGCGGAGGCCCTGCTTACCGCTAATGCTAAATACCCCGTGGACAGTGTGGGAATGAAAGTGTTTAGCACCCCGCGGGCAGCAGGGTCAGTAACCAGAAGAACCTGTTCCTGGGACAGTTACCCAAAATGCTTGTCCTAAGGTTTGTGGATAACGATGCCTTTAGCGGAAGTTACGCTAAAAATCCCTTTCATTTTAAACATTACGATATTAATTTTGTGGCCTTGTATGTGGATGGTGAACAGATACCGACCATGCCTCTGCAACCGGACTTCGAGGCAGGACGCTGCGTAAGAGAATACATGAATTTGGTACAGACAGCTGGTAAACACATGAAAGATCGTTCTCTGTTAATCGACTGTGAGGAGTTTGCACAGGGTTACACCTTGTTTGCCTTTGACCTGTCTCCTGACCAGGAATGCGCTGATCACTATTCCCTGATTAAAACCGGGAACCTGAGAGCAGAAATACGTTTTGGGAAGGCTTTAACGGTTACCGTCAGTATGATTGTGTATGGGGTTTTTGACAATGTCATAGAAATAAATCAGAGGAGAAACCTTCTGTTTGACTACATGTGAACATGGACACCGTGCAGCTCTCACGTGTCTTATCAACGGACCCTTACACGAAAAAGAATTTCTTAGATGTGTTCCCTTGCGATTGGCTCCCAGGAGGCAAGCTGTCTCAGAGGCCCCTAGGCTTGGTGGTGAACACGCATCCACACAACCAACCGGGTGAACACTGACTCGCCTTGTATCTAGCGTAACCGTGGAGAGTTTTTTGACTCATATGGGCACCCCCCAAACAGTGTGTTGTTTCCTAAAAGCATTATGAAATTTTTAAACAAAAATGCCACAGACATGGTGTTTCACAATAGACAATTACAAGACCCCCGCTCTGTCGCCTGCAGCTATCACTGCGTGTTTTTCTTACATCATCGTAGCAAGGGTTTATCTTTTGATCTGATTTTAAATTTGTATTCTAACGACTTAGTGCAAAACGACCGGATGGTGATGAATTTTGTAAAAAGTAAATTTAAATTCTTGGGCATGCCTAGCCTTGCTCAAACCATGTTTCAACAAGCCCAGACATGTGTATCTTGCAATGATTTTCATAGCCATGTTACCCAATAAAGCACCCCAGGTGAGGGGTTTAAAGACAAATGATGTTTGGTGTGTTTTTAAAAAAAAAAAAAAAATTGAGGAAAAAGTACACAGATTTTTTTTTAAATTATAGAAATGTTTTATTTAAAGCAAAACATTACTAGTTTTAAAAAAAAATTTAGAATGTGAAAAATGTTACACACTGAGCTATTTGGCTCTTTTAGCCAATTTTCGTTTTTTAGACGGCAAAAAAGGGGTCACGGTTTCTCGATCCACCCCGGTGTCAGCAGTCGAGGCCTTGAGGCGTTCCAAAAGATCTCTGTTGGCTGCATTGCCCATGACGGAAGATGGTACGTTCAGTTCCGCCATGGCATTCATAAACACATCCCATCCTTTAGGTACATGTCTGCTAGGAACAGAGCGAGTCTGGGTGACGGCCCTGACTAAGTCGAGCATGTTAGAACCATTAACCACAGAGCCTTTGTACACAAAAGATCCTTTATCGTTCCATGAAGAGAGATTTTTATCCTGGCCCAGCTTATTTAGCAATACTATTGCATTTTTTTTATAACGCTTATTTACGTTATCCAACATCTCCTGAGCAACAGAGTTTGAGTTCTATGGTGTTTCTGGGGGTTTGGCAGTCACACTTTGTTCCTGTTCCAGTAGAAACAGACTTATTTTCCCTTTATCCGCATCGCTGTGCTTCACGTACATTAGGTACCTCTGAAGCACGGCGCTGTAAAGTTTAGCCTTTTCATATTCAGCCAAGTCAGTTCTTTGAAGAACAGACTTCATTTCAGCATCCAGTAAGCGAGTTGCGGTTGTTCTGATATTTTCCTCTGCCGGGGGGGGAGCCCTTAATTGCTCCAACTGGTGGCTGGGCACCAGGAACATTTTTTCTGCATACTCCATTATCGATTAGTTAAAAGCCCTGTTATCAGAGGGATAGCAAAACTTAACAGAGGTCTGATAAACCCCCCAGACTGCTTTACCAGATGCTTTTTTCTTTTAAGTGAAACCCTTTTATTACACAAAGTTTTTATAAGCGTGCGTTTCTTTTTCAGTACACGCACTTGGTTCTGTGTTAAAGGTACGTTTCCTTTTAAGGTATTGAGTGCTATTTCTGAGATGGCCGCTACTAGAGCGTCAGAGGCCGAACACAGTATAGCCCTCCTTTGCTGTGGGGACGATTTGCTAAGTAATTTTAAAAGGCCCAGGTTTCTCTTCACGCAGCTAGACATGTTTTCGGTCAGCAGCCCCGGCTGTTAAAAAGGGGCCTGCCGATAAGTCATCTCTTTTTATACCCGGCTGTTGTTCTTTTCAAAGTATAAACCGCTGGCCAGTCTGGAGGGAAAAGACCAGTTCTTAGTCTATAAGCTTCTGGTGTGGAAGCATTTAAATCCACCACCAGGTATCCATAAGGTCTTTTGGTAGCATCCTCAAAAGCTTCTAGAAAGAATTGAGCTTTGCCGGGGTACATTTGCCGAGCGAGTGTAGCAATTTGTAATTTATCCCTGGGGTTTTTGAGCAGAACCATGTACTTTGTGTATAGGTTAATCATGCGACTCTTTTTTCCCTGACAAAATACGTTTTGAACTATATACATAATGCTCAGGTTTCTGTGATGCACGTACTTGGTAAAGGCTTTCTCGATTTCATCGCTTTCACAAGCCGAGTTCATCAGATCGTCTATGATAATCATATTTACTTTATTAGTAGGAAACAAACTGTCATCGTCAAAAGCATCAGGCAGACCCTCCACAGAATTGATAAAGGGATATTTACAAAGCAGTTCTTTATACAGAGGTTGCCAACAACTGTAACACAACACGATATTCTCAGGCATAACAGACAGTGTGTGTTTGGCATTATCCAACACGTTTTTTATAAAGTAACTTTTCCCGCAGTTGCTAGGCCCCGCGAGAATTGCAGAAAAGGGGTGTTTCCACCTCGTATCCATTTTTTCTTTTTTCAAAAACCGTAGGGCAGGGTTTTAAAACCTTCTCCTAGGACCCTCTTGTTGTAAACCACTTTTTGTGTCTTTTTAAGGGTTTTTGTCTCTATTTGCCACTGGTTTTTGTTTCTTACGATAGAGGGCTGCTGCACCTCTATCTTTTTTGAGGTGTTTTCTTGCAGACCCGTGCAATAGTCCAAGACTAGATCTTTCAAACTGTCGAAGTTGATCTTTTCGCAGTTTGCTACGTTTAGGGTAATACCTTTGACTTTCATACAGGCCTTTCCACCCGACAGCTTATACCCAGAGGTTTTCGGGCCTGCCGACACAAACTCGGTGATGTGTTGATCTGGTGGGATCTCGCTCGTGAGGTCCCCTAAATAATCCCCCAGAGGGGGATTCCAGTCACCCTCCCTTTTCACAAATATCACCGAGTCAGTGTCTTGGTACAAGCACCACTCTTGCAAACCGTCTAGGAGGCTGTATAATTCTAAGCGGGCATAAGCGGTGGTGAAACAGGCTATGAAAACATTGGTATTGCCAGAGACAGAGTACTGTTCTTTTGTGTGCTTCCACGACACGCACGCTGTTTCATCATCGATAAACTCACAGGATGAAACCACATAATTGGGGGAGAACAGGTACTGCAAGAGTTTGTCAGGGTCTCTCACGATGCTGGTGTTGGGTAGGTTGGATCTTTGGCCAAATTTACCCCACAGAGAATTTAAAAACAGTTTAGTGATTTGGCGTTTAGCAGTGTTTGATCTGATCTCTTGTTGGCGTAAATGCACACCTTCTTTCTGGTAGAAATTGCTAACGTACTTATTTTGTTTTTCCTCGTCTGTGCACCAACTGGGATACCCTGAAGCCTCTTGTTTCTGACGGAGGTGTAATTTTATGTACTCTGAAAAGAGTTTATCAGATTTTTCATTAAAATGCCAGATTTCATAGATCTTAGCCACCGCGTACCCCTTCGCTATGGCCGCGTTCAATTCCACCATGCACCAAGTCCCCAGGATGGCCTGCTCCTCGTCAGTATTGGTGCATGTCTCCCGCTGCTCGGTTTCCGCACAGGTTCGGCATAGCGGGAACATAAGCTTGCCACCCACTCTGACAGGTAACAATGGGAAAAAGAGGCCTCATGGGGGGTACACTTTAACTTTTGCAATTCCAAAATAATTTGCAAGGAGCCTAAATTTGTCATAGATTATATCGGGGTGTCCGATAGGGTATTCTTTGGTTTTGTTTACGAAAGGGTACAGGCTGGTAAAATCATTAGTGGATTTCTTCCCCAGGGTTAGGCTTGTAATATAGGCGGATAGCGTTTGTCCTCCCCCCAAAAAGAGCATCCCTAGGCACGAGAGGCTGGGGTAACTGGGCTCGGTTTAAAAAGTCTGCAAGCTCCCTGTCTGTTTCTTTCATCACCTCCCACTCGTGCTCCCAAAGAGTCCTCACTACAAAACCAAGTTGTTTCAGATAGTCGGTCTTGAGCTGCGTCTTGTAATAAAGAAACCTAAAAGATGTCCCCATCATAGGATTTTGTGCTTTTTCACAATAACAGGTGACACAGCCATGAAAAGAACACCCGTTAAACTCAAAGGCTGTGTGTACCCCATCAACATCGGCATAACCGTCCAAAAAGTAGGGGCCTACCTATAGTTCCCCACCCTGTAAAGCATGCCGTATTTGTATATTTTCTTTGTGAGAGATATACAACAGCCACTGAATAGATGGGGTCGAATATCTCTTTTTCTGCCTGTGATAGTTGTCTGGAGGGAGAAGAGGTACCGTGTTAGGCTCCAAAAACATAAACCTATACATAGCCATGCAGACAGATGCCAGTGTTATGTACCAGAATGGATCTATACACAGTTTTATCTCAGTAAATTTACCAGGTTCTCTCTCTACTACATCTCCCTTCTCCGTCATTTTCATAATCTCTTTTCTGTATAAGATACAGGCCTGTCTCAAAATTTTTACATCCTGCTGACAGTAATATGCGAGCTCTTTCTGCAAGTCAAACGCCTCAGAGCTGTGGTCCCGATACCAGTCGAGAAATTCTGCTTTTTCTCTGGGCATCATGCTTTCTACACCATAGTGCTCCATACCGGGCATAGGCCCCACGTAATTTTGATTTTCTAACGTGTTAAAAAAGTGTGGAAAATACCCTTTGCACCCTTCAAACCCCATCGCCTGCGGTAGCTTGCTAAGCTTCATGGGCAAGAAGTTTAAAGAGTCTATAAAACGAATGCCCAGGGCCTTAACTTCCACGCACATTAGTTTACTACCCTGAGTGATCAGTTCTAGGCCCATCTTTTCCTTGAGTAACTGTCTAACAATAAAGTATGCATCATAACCTTTAGAATTATGTGCTAGGAACGTGTAGTCCCGAAACTCTTTGCCAATAAAGGTCTTCACAAACACAGAAAGACACTCATCGCCCTTAAATTCCCAGGATTTTTCTGGCTTTAGGGAACATAGCAAAAATGTAATTGGGAGTGTGCACCCCGGTCTCCTGCGTGCATTCGAAATCATAAAAAATATACTTTTCTGAAGATTCGGGCTTTCTAAGGCTGTCCATAAAACAGAGGTGACCGTCTACATCACCAAAAATCAAACCCTGACACTGCTTACACTGTCTCCCTTTACACCTATGCCTCTTGTTCACGTAAGACTGACACTTCTCACACAAAGTTTTAGACAGGCATTCAACTTGGTTTTTTGATGCACAGTCGATATGTCTGTCTAAACACTCTTTGGACCGACAATACAGTCTACAGCTAGGACACCTCTGCTGCACGCCCACGCTGTCTGAGCACGTTACGCTCAAGCAGAGGCGGCAACGATACCTGCAAGAGTGGTCGTGGCTGTACACCATGTGGCAAAACTCACAATAATTTTTCGCTCCGAACAACTTTTTTACATCCAGAACCCCATAGTAATGGCTCATCGTGCAACAGGATAAAATAAGTCTTGGGGTACACTGTGCCCCCCGTTTTAAAAAAGCCCCAGCCGCCTTTCGCCGTATACAGCACCACCTGTATGTTAACTCCTAAATGCTGTTCAAACTTTGCTACGTTGCTGAGCATAACCTTTTTTTGATCTGACCACCCCAGTTTCTCATGTGACTTTCTCGCCTCCGCTAACAATTCCGCGTCCGTAGGTTTACGATTGGACATGACGGCCAAGAGCCCACCCGCAAACACAAATTGGTACCGGTGTAAGTCAGGTCTACTAAACACTGTCTCTTTTATGAATAATTTGAC
Source organism: Chrysemys picta bellii (assembly GCF_011386835.1). NCBI lineage: Eukaryota > Metazoa > Chordata > Testudines > Emydidae > Chrysemys > Chrysemys picta. Next base: position 26,967,918 of record NC_088796.1, on the reverse strand, counting down.
TATTAAGGATAGTATTTAAAACTCTACGAGCACCCTCACCCCTGTTTTTTACAACTGTCACAACAACGCGCAATGTCCCATCGAGATGCAACTCTCTATTGCTCTGTAGCAGTTTTGAGGTCTGATTTAAAAAATCCTCAGCAGACAGCTCATCCCTAGTTCTTTTGACCGAAAACAAAGAGTTAGTTAAATTACACTCTCTAAACGTAACTGAACATAATCATCAGGGCCTACCCTACCATTAATGTCATCAAGCACTAACTGTATTCCCCGGTGTATGGCTTCAACAACCTGCTGAGCTGAATTTATTTGCTCAAGATTAACAAAACGAAATTCCTCACAATACAGCGACCCCCCAAATCTGGATACTTCACGTTGCCAACTTCTCACTCTCTCCATATACACCTCAGCATTTTCGGGGTTACTTGGGGGTTCCTCTACGGGATCATTAGCAGCATCTTCTACATCAGATGCTATTTGAGAGTCAGACTCTGAGGCGCCTCCATGAGGGTCATTGGGAGTAGAACGGGACCCGTCTAGAGAGCCCTCTGGGGAATTTGCTAAACCAGCGTCTGATTCCGCCTCCCCATTTTCAGACAAGAGCCTCCAGTAGGGGGCATCTGTTTTTGTTTTTGTTTTTTTTCCTCATTACCTCTTTAGCCCTTTTTAAAATTTTTACAACAACCCGGGCCTGGAACTTTTTGGCAGCCATCTGTTTATCCCCCAAGCGCTGTCCCCCTTTTTGTTTACACATGAGCTGATGTGTACCCTGGAGGGTGCCCCTTTTACCCAAGCCCCTTTTCACGACCAGTCATGCCTGCTCAGAGCCACCTTTTCCAGCCCTTATGTTTTTCAGCATGGCTCTGAACCAAGCATCATATTTTTCCCATTTCTTTCTAGAATCCCGTTCTTTTAGACTACCCGAGGATACATCCTCCACCACTTTTCTGAGGGAAGCCTCAACCCCTTCCCAACTACTAGAATATGGGGGAGCTGGGACAAGCTTATGGTTTTGGGAGAATGGTTTGTCAGTTCTTGGTTTTTTATTCACAACCCCTAGAGCCCATGCTCCGGGTTTGTGAATGTGGGCATTTTCGCTCACAGTTTCCTCAGGGCTTGGTGTGGTGGTGGCCGCTGAGGAACTAGAGTGCTGGTTGTGTGATTGCAATACCTCAGCATCGCAGAAGCTTTTAGTCCTTGGTTTTTTAAACGCAACCCCTAGAGCACACGCTCCGGGTTTGCGCACATTCAGAACCCCTAGAGTGCGTGCTCTGGGTTTGTGAATGTGGGTGTTTTCGCTCACAGTTTCCTCAGGGCTTGGTGTGGTGGTGGCCACTGAGGAACTGGAGTTGTGGTGGCATGGTTGTTTTTTACCAGAGTCTTTTGTTTTGTCCTTGGGTTTGACGTATATGAGGTTTGGACCGCCCGGATGTTTCAGCTGCACTCTTGTGCTGTTTTGCGTTGTTAAAGGTCTCAAAGCAGATTCCTGGTTCGTTGGCAGTTCTGGAGGAGATGTCCTTGTATCACTGACTACAGCATTGTCAGAAGAGTTGCCCAGGCCTATGACAGGGAAAAAGAACATTTTACAAAAACTGAACTTTACCACCCTCTCTCACCCACACCTATGTATTTACTTAAAATACAAAACCTCATAGAACAACCAAACCAATAAGCAAAATATATTTACAGGGCTTCATCCATCCATCAGTCACTGATGCTGGTGAATTTTCCTTTTCAGCGGTCTCTTTCCTTTTTCTTTTCGGCTTGTTTTCCCTCTGGTCTAAGGATCTCTCATGTTTTGACTGTACTGTGGAGCAAACAACAACTTTATTATAAAACACATGAAACCTGTCTTGTAAACATACATCTCTCTCTCACACACACTCTCTCTCTCTCTCTCTCTCTCTCTCCATTAGGGTGTTTTTCTATTTAAAAAGTCATAGCTTTACCACAAACTAATCCAGTTCAGGCTATACAACAAACAGGTTTTTAAATACATCTAATTTTTTCAGAATAAAAACCAAAACTACTTTTAAAATCCATTTTGCAGAGAAACCCTTGTTAGTTTAATACACATACCACCAGTTTAAAACCCACAGTTTGCAGCCATATACTTCTCAAAAACCCCACATGCATTTTAAAAGCCACATGGTTGTTTTGACCCCCCAGCCATGTGCCTTTGGTTTAGTTAGTAGCATCCACCCCATTTTAAAAACCCATCACATTATGCACAGTAAAAAAAAAAAAAAACCCTGTGCCAAGTACTTTAAAACAAAAAAAAAAAACAAAAAAAACCCTATGCCTTGCACAGGCCCCTCACACACACACAACAGCAGCTTTATAAAACACACCAAACCAAGTTTGCAGCCATATGCTTTTCAAAAACCCACATGCATTTAAATGTTTGTTGCAAAAATAAATAAAATAAATAAAGTTACCTTTCACTATGGGATAAAGTGTTGCAGGCACATGCTTGTTCTGTTCCCCCTCATGTGTGCTTGGGCCTTCAGGTTCAAGAACAAGCAAAAATGTTAGTTAGTATTACCACCAAATCCCTATACAGCCTGTGTAATACTTTTTTTTTTTTTTTAATTCAACACTATTAAGCACAACTATAGTTAAAATGGTTTTTACCTTGGCCTGGTGGTGAAATGCAGTTTAAAGTTACTGGTTCCATGCTAAACAGATCACACTGCAATAAACATAGGCACCATTATTTACTAAGACAGCATGGGCAAAGAGTGGCCTTATATAATATATAGTTTCAGAGTTAAAGACAGCAAGTCTTACCTCTTTTTGCAGTCCAGCAGCTATCCAAGAAAGTTTTCTGTTGAAAAGGACAAACTGTAGCATACCTGAGGTTTTTATACCCGCTTAGCCCATTGTTTCAAACATAGTTGCTAACAGGTTAATTTAATCACCCCTCCCATAGGATTCCCTTTTGTGATCTGGGGTACTGAAACCATTTTGTCTGGGTGTGTGTGGTTAAAACCCCATTCAGTTCAACAGACTAAGGATAGCTCAGTGGTTTAAGCATTGGCCTGTTAAGTCCAGGGTTGTGAGTTCAAGCCTTGAGAGGGCCACTTAGGGCTCTGGGGCAAAATCAATATTTGGCCCTGCTAGTAAAGGCAGATCTATGAGATAAGTATATCTCCATATTAACTCTATTGTACTCAGACACATGTCTGAACTAGCCTCATTTGTTTTATTGTAAGCACATTTTTAGGATTTTCCCCTCTCCCACAACAGACATTTCAGCTTTTTGCTATACACACATGAAAAAAAAAAACACAAGAGCTAATTCTCACAATTAATTTTTTTTATTTTAAAAAACATACAGCTCCTTGAAAACAAACCAAGATGCTTCATTAAAACTTTTTAGCTCACTTAAGGGCCAAAGGCCTTCTAACAAAACACAGGTAGTCACAAACCCCACCTTTTTAAAAAATTTACAGCTATCAAGTTTTATATCGCATGTTTGTCCCCTCACCATTCTCTAACTTAATCCTTTTAGATTTCTTACAAATAGTTTTTTTCTTAAGCAGGGTTCTGTAAGGGGGGAGGGATAGTTCATGAGCATTGGCCTGCTAAACCCAGGGTTGTGAGTTCAATCCTTGCGGGGGCCACTTGGGGATCTGAAGGCAGGGGGCTGGACTCGATGACCTTTCAAGGTCCCTTCCAGTTCTAGGAGATGGGATATCTCCATTAATTATAATTATAACTCTTTGTGCAGACTAGACGGTCAATATAACGCTCTAAGCAGGCATCTTCCGGTTTGGTCATTTTCTTTAGAACACGGTCAGGGTCTGCACTGAATTGCACAGCATTTATCAAGGTCACCCCTTGCGCTAAATGTTCTTGGGTTAGGCACAGACATTGCATACCATAACCTATGGCAACAACAGTGTTTAATAAGCTTTCCAAACACAGCTCAGCACACAGGCCCCGGAGCTTGCAGTTTATATCCACTGAAGTCCAAGTCACACAGTCATGGTGCCTTTGGCCTGGCGCATCTATGACACAGCCCTCACAATCTTCAAAAAGCTTTTCCCTAAGGCAATGTTTAAGGATAGCATAAACAGCAACGCGTACAATAGTCCGCATGACTTTTTTACGCTCACAACGTGGCACTGGCTCAGTTAAGTTCTATGCCAAGCTGCCTCCTAAACTCCTCATAGCCATCATCCTCAGAGTCCTCTTCAACAACTTGTATTGGCATTGAGCAAAAACATGGTGGGGCCAGTTCATCTTCGCTGCTTGATGCAACGCTGTCCGGGTCCTCTAGAAAGGCATCGTCGAGCTGTTGAGAAATTTTCAGAAAAGAAAACGTGTAAGCACCCCTCACTGCTTGTTTTTTTTTGAATTTACGCAACCCTCCCCCCCCCCGGTTCCTAACCCATTACCCACCCCTCCTCGACCGCCGCTTCTTACCTGAGCGCCGTCTTTTCCGTTCGCCTTGTCCTGTTTCCTCTCAGCAGCCTTTCCACGATTTCTATGCCAAGCCTCTTAAACTCCTCATAGCCATCATCCTCAGAATTACCAACCCCTCCTCGACCATCGCTTCTTAAGCATTCATTTACCTGAGCGCCATCTTTTCCGTTCGCCTTGTCCGCCGGTGACTCCCCCGAGCCGCAATCGCCTTCCACCTCTCAGGGGGTGGACAAAGAGAGACCGCCATGCTCATCGGGCTGTCTCACGAGGGTTTCAGGGTCGGGTTCCGGCGTATCCAGCAACGGCTGGGTCAAAGGGCTCCCCTCGGTCGCTCCCTCCTCCTCGGAACTGTCGCTGATGTAGCGCTTTCTACGCGGAAGGACAAAGTCCCTTGGGCCTAAAACAAAGTCTGAAGTTCTCACGGGGGTGGTGAAGGAGTCCATGTTTCCTCTCAGCAGCCTTTCCGTGCTTTCGAAAACACGTGTCCTTGGTAAGAGATGGCCTCCTCCTCTGTCTGACGCTGGGACTTATGGGGTAATGGTGCTGCACTCTGATTGGTGGAGGGCCTTGGGAGGAGTTCTTAGTGGGGTCACACGACTCACTTCTGGAGGGGTCACCCCAACCCAGAAGTCACCCTGATTGGTCAACATCTCCTCTCGGGGCGGTCCTGTCGGCACGAAACCCCTCCTGATTGGTAGAGGGTGGTGGGGGGAGTTCTTAGAGGGGTCACACGACCCACTTCCGGTCGGGTCACCCCCCCGCCCCAGAAGTCACCCTGATTGGTCCAAATCTCCTCTCGAGGCGGTTCTTTTGGCACAAAACCCCTCCTGATTTGTAGAGGGTGGTGGGGGGAGTTCTTAGAGGGGTCACATGACACATCTTGCTTCCTGTCAGGTGGCACCTTGACCCCGGAAGTAATACCCCCATGGGGTGGGACTTCCGGTGACAGATGGGAGGGGCCAAGGGGCGGGACTTAAGTGGTCAAGGGGCGGGGTTAGGGTTTGATTGATGGTAGGGCCCTTATACTACTCCCTCCGTCCTGAACCCTGTCATGTCCCCTCCCCCCCCCCCCCGCTCTTTGGAAATGGGGTAAGCAGGGGGGAGGGGGACACCCTGACATTTGCCTCCCTTCCCTCCCCTCTCGCACAGCAAGAGAGCAGCTCCATGGCAGAGGGCAGGAGCAGCACATGGCAGTGGAGGGAGGGACAGCTGAACTGCAGGCAATAGATAGCCTGCAGGGCGGCTGCCACACACGGAACTTAGGGGAATGGGGAGCTGATGGGGGGACTGCCGGCCCACCCTAGTTCCAATCCCCCACCAGCTAGCTCCAACGGGCTGCTCTTCCTGCAAGCAGTGGACAAAGCAGGTGGCTGCCAAATGACATTATAAGGGAGCATTGTGCAACTTTAAATGAGCATGTTCTCTAATTGATCAGCAACGTAACAACGATACAACGTTAACCGGGATGACTTTAAGTGAGGAGTTACTGTACTGTCTATATGAACTAAAATAGTATTACGTTTTCTTAATATCCAATTCTTTTGCATTATCCTCACTTTCCTGCTTTTCTTGTGGCTTTTTTTTAGGGGAACACAGCTCTTAAAACCTTGGAAATGAACCCTTGTACCCCAAATTGTGTGGAAGTGGTGGAAACGCAATCCACAGTCCTCAAGATAGAAGACACAGAAATTATATCCCCTGTAGCAGATAGTGAACTTCCTGAAGATGGGTCTGACCCAGAAACAGGAAGCCACGTGGTGGTGTCATACTGCCCACCAATCATTGAGGAGGAGATCTCCAGTCCACCAATAGATGAACCTGTGGGATCTTCTCAAGTCATTTATATTGACATTCAATCAATGTATCAGCCTCAAGTTAATCCAGAGGAAGAGCCAGAAATTAACTTTGTCACTACAGCAGGCTATAAGCCACAAATGCAACTGCCAATTAATGCTATGAAAATGGAGAGTCACTCACCCACAGAAGAGGACTTAGATAAAACTGTGGGCTACAGACCTCAAGCAAACACTAATGTCTGGAAGTTAGACTCTCCAGACTCTCCTATATCAATTCAAAGCAACAATGAAAATGGATCTTTTGGAAGTCCGTGCTCCATTAATTCTCGACAGTTTTTGATCCCCCCAAAGGATTATGAAGACTCTCCCACCCATAATAACACTGGGTGGTCCTTTACAAATTTTTTTCAGAACAAACCAAATGATTAACAATCATGGTAATCGTCATTTCATCTGAACCTGCCATTCAATAAGTTCTTGTTCCTAGTGTTGTCATATCAGCATGGGTTATCCTTGGAGACAGTTAGCAACATTTTTTTTTTGTGAGCTGAATGTTACCACATTTAAGTTAAAGTGTTAATGTTCCATTTTAATACAGGCTAAAAACTCAGTTATAGAAACTCAGTTATTACACTATGAAGATATAGAGTTTTTGAGGTTAGATCTCCTCGTAATCCTAGTCAAAGAACTCTGTCTGCTTTCAAGCTGTGTTTCAAGATCAATGTGATCTCATACAACTTGTTACTTTGAAAGGTGTTCTACTTCTGTTGTTAACTGGCTCTTATAATGAATATTCAGAATAACTAAATCCAAATCAATTTACAAACTGTCTAGATGGGGTGATGGCGGTAGGTAAACTTTCAGTCTAACAGTTGGAAATTACATGCTTAGATTGGTAGTTAATTAAATCTGTTACCTAGACATTACAATTAGCACTTTAATCTGTGCTTAGTTAAAGTCCCACGGGTAAAAAGATCATAATCATTTAACACTTTAAACAATGGCTATTCATGTTTGTTGTTTGATAACCAGAACTCTAGTTTCTGTACCTACTGTACAATGTTTATTCAATATCTGACTCAGGGGTACAAACTTGGAAAATGAGTATAACACTGATTTAAACCTCAACAAGAACTGCAAAATGTTTAAACTTCAGCATTAATTTTTTAAACCTTAAAACACTATATTTTTTCTCTTTTGGTTAAGGAGGTAGTATTTCCTAACACATTGCACTAATGTGTTTTGTATTTTATAGCTGCCGCTCCAGATCTGCTACCTCAAAGAGGCTAAGCATCTTTTTTCTTCTAGAAACACTAGTTTAGACCATTATTAGTCTAGAACTAAAGTGCTGTGAGCAGGCCACCCGAGTGATTAGTCTCATTCTTCAACAGTTGTTGGTTGCATTAACCTATCAGTAGAGACTGCTCCATAGATTGCATTTAGTAGCACTAGCTGTCCAGGCAGATTTGCTCCACCAGTGAGAAAGGTTGGTCTTTATCTGTAATAATTCCCACCAGCCAGGAAGATTCTCTGTGGCTAAATTCCAGAAACATTATCTACCAAACAGAGCACTCTTTCCAAATCCTAGGTGGAAACATAAGGTGAGATTTCTCTACAGGCAAGGGGGATCCCAGGTAAGCTAATGCCACTAATGGTTTTTAATAGCTACTCCCCAGCACTGGTCACCCAATGTAATGCTCTAATGGCAAGATTAGCATTTGTGTGTGTTTTTAAAGAAATGTTAAAAATCATCATCTTTGAGTATTTCTGCTTTCATACCTGCGTCACATTAACCTGCTATAAACAGCTCTAATTGTAACACTTCAATGTATAAACATTAGATTGTGACAGATGCATCACAAGAACCAAGCCATTACTTCATTGACTTTGTTTTTTAAATGCTTTATAACTTAAATCTGTTTCTAATTGTTAAAAAAAAAAAAAAATGGAGGGTCATGTGATACAACATTGAAGTAAAACAGTGTGCCCTTAAGCTCTTAGGTAAATCCTTTTAAGGTCTTGATTTCGAGCATTAATTTGTGGCTCCTCAAATAATTAATTTGCAGAAATAGCTTTCTAAACCGAGCACTGAGACAGCCAGTCCTGCTGAATTTGGTATTAAACCCACATCTCTGAAATAGTCGGAGCAGATCAGGAAGACAGATCTCCAAAACCATACACATCCATTGCATGTGGAACTGTGATCTGGCCACCCATCAGACAAAAATTACCTTAAACCTGATCACAGCAATAAATACTAAGATTCTGTATCTGCATCCACTTTTCTTTATACTTCAAAAGAGGCATAACTTACCATGATCTATGTTTGGCTGAGTCTCTTGGATAAAAATGAATGTCTTTCTCCAAGTGTTCCCTATCCTCTCTTAAACCGAAAAACACTGTATGGATCAGGTATTGATTTTTATGTGACATAAGAGGATACTGATAATCAGCTTGATGAGGCTTGAAAGGCAGAAAACAAAAGAGGGTATTAACCTCTTAAAAATCTGATTTATGGTGAAGGCACATTGCTCCATCAGGAGATCAGAGAACATCCTGTCCTTGGGACCACTCTGCAAATGTGGAGAAAAAAGCAATTCCATACCTTGGTCTATTATCAAAATTCTCATTGACTTCCCAGATGTGTGCAGGATACCAGGTTTTCTTTCAGGATGTAAAGAAGGTAACTTCAACGGGTGGGCTCTCAAAGGACAGTAGATCCTTGGAGATTTTTATTTATCCCAAGTCATAATGCAATTGACTTTTGAACTGCTCAGAATTAAATTTAATCTTTCTTGGGATTTCTATACATAACTACAAGTAACTCACTTCCTAGACATGGTAGCTAAATGAGAAACTCCACAATTGGGAATACAGATACAAATTGGAAGAAACTCTGGTGGTGGCCTTACTCAATCTCTTCTTGCTACCGCACAAATTTTGTTAAGAAATGCAAGTACATGCCCCAAGGTCTTCCATCTCCTGAACTTCATATCTTAAAAGCCCTTTGCAAATAGAGGTTTCAACATTACAAGCAAGCGCCATACTTTGCGCTGCACAGACTTTACTATGTTCATTAAACTTTGAACAAAATCTGTACATTGCAGATTTATAATGCAGATTAGTTTGAGTCCATGGGAAATGTATAGTTTTATTTGCTATGATAAATATTTATGCAAAGACAAATCTTAAGTTTTTAATCTATGCAGAGTACCATTATATTACATTTCTTGTATTTCACTTACCTGAATATAGCATTTGGTAATCTCCAGTACTTATATAACTGTCCCTTTTTGTTTCTCTTATACAATTGGAAAAAAATTAATTAATTGGATTTGCCTGGAACAGAAGATCAGTTAAGCCCATGACAGATGCAGTATACTATACCTGCTCTCAGGTTATACTGTGTGTTTCACCATTTATTGACAGTAAAGGCAACAATATTTGAAATAATTTGATTTCTGAGTGATGAGGGAGCACTTTATTTTCTTAGTGTACAGGGCATTCTGCATTGTGACCTAAATACTCAAGTAAAGTGCAGGTATTTCTTCTTTCACCAGCTGTACTACTTTACTTTTTAAAAATGTGAGTTAGTTACATCCCTTGCACTGGCTTTCTGGGGCACTTTCTGATTTTGGGGTTTATGGCCAAGAACTCCTATTCTCAATGCAAGGGCTTGAATACCCCTTCACATTATGCCACTGTAATGGGGATGAGACTAGTAGGTGAGACAGACAGGTGTGTGTCTATATGCTGTATGTGCATATATCATATACAGTGTGTTAAATTGTTACAAACCAGTTAGAAGCTATCTTCATAACAATCTAGGCCTGGCTAGCAGTGCAATTCAGTTATGTGCTAGTTCACAGATACAGTGGAGTACTTTGAAACCTACTTCAGATGCCTGATGTTAAAGTAAAGATTGTCATTTTCAATTAGCGCAAACACCAGAATTTTCAGTAAAATCTCCAGGAAGAGGCATAACAAATTAGTGAAGATGTCAGCCAACCTTTGAGTCTGAAAGGATAAAATAGGATTGAATGACTAATATTGTTAAGTGATTGAATTTCTTTCCAAACCTGTGCAAATGTACACTAATCACTGAAGCACCTTAAAGAAAAAAGTAGAGGCGTAACTAGTCTTCCATACCAAGGTTACTCTCTATGCATGGTGCTGTTTAACTTCCATAAACATTAATGGGAGTTGTAAGGAGAAAGCCACAGGTTTCAAATGAAATTAGGCTCCTTAATTGATGCCTTGTAGTTTCCCAATGAAATCCCTTTGTTGTTTTCCCCGTTTCTGAAAAAGCCTCTCATATAATAGAAAATTTTGCAACACCTTTTTCTTTTTTATATCTCAGCCTTTAGATTTATTAAAAACCTATAGATATGTATTTTAAAGTGGGGGAGTGAAGGAATAAATTTTACTTCCAAAAGAGAGTTGAATTTAATAATAAGGGTTTCTGTCAATGCACACTATCACTCTGTTTTAGATCACGGCTAGTTTTTCAGTTTTAACACTGTTCAGGCATCTAAGAGATGTTAATGTGTGTTTTGTTTTTTTTTAAATGTCAGGCAGTTTAATTCTGGAGCAAATAATTTATGCTGCTGCTTTTTCATTTTGAGCCATGTGTGGTTTGTAGGATTTTGTTTTGTGGAAAGGATTTTTGTATTCTCTCCATTATTGAGCATCAGTAGCATTTGATTTATTTTTGTGTACTCTCTATTCTATGTTCATTATTTGTGTTGTATTGACTGATACATGGGGACTTGGAATCCTAACTGATACGACATTTTAATTAGGGTTGTAAATTTGAATAGCCTATATATGATATACCTCACAAAGCTGGTTAATATACCATCAAATGTAGTAAGCTAACGTTACAGATAGTCAGTGAATTTTTTCCTCTGCCATGTGTTCTCTGCATATGCAGGCTTAGGACCTGATCCTGCAAACACTCACTACCATGTAGGCCTCACTATGGTAACTAGTCCATTGAAGTAATGGGCCTCCATACAGTAATGAGCACCACACCTGATAGAAACAGCTTGCAATACTGTCGCTCAGATTGAAGTCAATTGGTAGATTCAGCATATTACTTTCTCACAGTATGTCTGCACTTCAAGCTAGCAGTGTATTTCTCAGCAAAATACTTTTGCTGGCTAGTGTCTCCTTGAGTTGAGAATCTTACCTCCAGCGCAAAGTGTAGATATATCCTTTGTTGTACGTGGTGGGATGAGGGTGTTAGTTTCACAGGGAAATAGAAGCCTGGGTTACTCTGAAGAGGAAAATACAGGCCTTTGAACTAAGTTCACCTAAGCAAGGCAAGTTTGAGCCTTGTAGCCATTTGATGCAGGTTTATATAGTGTGGTCCCCTGAGGCGGTCCCTCTGACTCAAGTTCAGTTGAATGTGAAATTGCTCAGAGAGAGAGAGAGAGAGAGAGAGAGAGTAATTGCAAAATCAAAGGAAATTGTATACATGGGAGGGGGCAAGATACTCCAGAGAGAAATGTAACAAGATCACCAGTGCTATATTTTTAGTCAATTTAATTATATTGCTTTTTGTTATTGTACATATTAAATGCACTACAGTAATAGATATGACTGTCATTCAAAAGCTATATTGGAAATATAAAGGAAAAACGTGGATATTGATTAGACTGGAAGAATCAAATGGATAGCTGTGTTGTGTTTTACTATAATAAATAGCTAGTATATCCTAGCTTCTCGTGTAAATAAAATAGTATTCTGAATTCCAAAATAGAGGAATTTAATGAGAACTTTAGTTCAGATGTTTTTCTATCATTTCTAATTTTTTTAAAAAGGTCCTAAGTTATTTATGCAAATATATACTTGTACTTATACTGTACTTCCATATTGTATAATAAATCATCTTGAAATTCCCAGGACATTTTATCAGAGAGCCCCATTCTGGCATATGATGTTGTATTAGAGGTGGAACATTTTTTAAAATGCTAGAAAGGGGAATACTACCTGCACTTCCCACAACATGGTTACATTGTGGTTCATGTTGTTGCATGTAAAATATTGACTTGTGCAATTAATGTTTAAATGGATGCTGTCAGCAATTGTTCTTTAGACTGTTGTAGTTTTTGTTTCTGTAACTCTCAGTTCTTTAGAGAGGAACAAGAACCCCAAATCCAAACACATTCAGACTTCGGAGTTTTTGAAATCCAAACCCAGATACAGCTCCAAACTTTGGTGTGTTTAAAGATCCAGTTCCACGTCCTGAAGCTTGGCCCATCTGTTATTTTTTAAATGTCCTCATAGCAGCTGGAAAATAGTTCCTTTCATTATCATTTTTTTCTTTTCCGTTTGTCTAACACTGGATTTTCCCCAGTGTTTCTAACATAGCCAATGTCTGTGGTTCCTTTTTCATGTTAGGCAAACAAGTATCAAATGAGGCTAGCAGGAGTGATGTTTTGCAGCTTTAGAAAATTGTCCCAGCAGATGTAACAATAGTTTTGCCCATAAAATGATAGCTAATTTCTCTGCAGAAGGGAGATGAATATCCACATGAGTTTCAAACCTTGGCAGACTAAATTTTAAGCCTAAATTATTTCACAAGCTCCTTTTTATTTTGTACCACTTAAGGTGAATACTGCTAGGTAAAATTTGGCAGAGTTGGGGTCTGTGTAGTAAGAAAAAAAATCAAAAGCTAACACCAACAGAAATATTTTCACGATTTAATCAATTCTAATTGGAACAATTTTTTTAAACAAACATTTGCACCTTATATTGCAGCATTTCACTAAGGCATGAGAACTAAAGAGTGTAATTGATTAGAAATTGACTAGAAAGAAAAGTTGCTAATTTATTTTCATTGTTCAAGCTCAGAAAATTTCAAAAAAGTAATCAGTTTAACTAGTGAGAAGTCAAATTGAATTAGCAAAGGGCTTTCTTTTACTTTAGATTATTCAAGAGTTTGTAACATAAGTAAGAAAATGAATTTTTAAGAATACATTTTTAATCTGGCAGTGTCTCTTTATATAATAGTAAAAAGTGAATGAGGATGTGCAGTACTACATTTCATAGAGCTCCTGGAATGCTTGCAAAGTAGGTCGAGTTTCGCTTTTGACTATTTCGATTCAGATCTTGCCTAAAATCCCACCAGAATGCAATATAATTGCAATTCTTAACTTTATCCTATTGTGGTGCACAGATTAAAGGTTCTGGTAGAATCCTCCAGGTGATGAGAAAGAAATTGTGTTGTACTAAAATGCTGTTGTTTAAAAACACATACTGTGAATGGGTTTAATAGGTTTTTTAGGTGTCTTTTATACCATATTTTTTTACAGCCTATATATTTTGTTTAGAAATGTTTTATGTTTTTTACATGTATTTCAGTGGAATCTGTTTATAACAAATGAAAGCATTGTCCACTAATTTCAAATTGTAAAGTATAAAGTTAGTTCTGAGAATAAATGAAGGTGAAAAAGACGACAGAGAAAAAGATAGTCAATTTAACACTCTTCCTTTTACATTATTTCTAATTTAGAAATTTACCACAACAGTTTTTTGCTGAAATTGGCATACATTTCCAAATCTGCTATGTATTTAAAACATTTTCTTCACAATTAAAACAGAATAATCACAAGGCACTTTACTAAATAAAGTTAAAACGCACCAAGTAAACAAAATGTTGATTCAAGGAAATGTATTAGCAGACAGTTTTATTGGATGAGCATCTAAACAAATGCATGTTTGGAAAGAGAAGTGTGACATCATGTTGGGAAACATGATGACAATATGGTATGCTACATTTATAACTAACCTAGTACTAAGATTCCAACTTTTTTGCATACATTTTAAGCTAGTTTGCTTGGCTGTGTAACTCTTGACATATTGCTTATGTCTGTTTAAAAATATGCATGTATTTAACAGTTTTGCCATAGTATTGCCATTGAATTTAATAAATATATTTTCTTACTCTATTATAGGTTTGGACATTCCTTGCTTATGTATTTTTTTTAATTGAGAGGGTCAAGTGTTTCTGTTTGGTGTAAACTGAGTTACTTCAGCTTTACACCAGTGTAAATGATGACAGAATTTGGCCCAGTGTATTTAATAAATCTGCTACTGACCTCATGGCGATGTGCTCCATTGTTATGTGGCTTATATCAGTTCAGTTGACATTTCTGGTTTCCTGCTCCATTGGGCTGATAGGAAATGAGAGATGCTCCGTAGTGCCTACTGTATTATGAAGTTTAGAAACAAGCTCCTAAAGAAACTTCTGTCACATACTAAAGACTCGTTTAAAATTAGTTGCAAGGCCTTAGAAAACACTAAATCATATGAACAATTTGTTTTATGACAGATTTCCAACCTCACTGCTGGGAGAGATTATTGCATCTGACCCCTAGGGGGGAAAATGTTACCTGAAGCCAAAGGCATGAATATGTCAGTGTGATGTTCTGGGGTTCACCCAGACTAGTAAGGGGTTCGGTCACTGTTTGCCTGGAAACCCTGGATATCTTATAGCTGTGCAGCTTTGGTCCAGAGCTCTGACCCCAACAGACTGCCAGCAGCCCACAAGCCTCATCCTGGCTTTGCCCAACCTGGTTGCTCCTTGCATGCTGACATTAGGGCCCGTCCAGCCCCAAATTCACCCTAAAAATCATCCTAGTGTAGGGACCAGTCCCTCTCACTGGACCCTCACAGGGAAAGAGTTAGGTTTGCTGCTTTTACAGAGATAGTAAAACACTCTAACCTGTTCGCTGTCTAGAAGCACACACTTTACTGAATTTACACAACAACACTGATGATTTATAATGAAAGCAAAACAAGTTTAGTGAGAGAAGAACATGTTAAATGACACCAAGTAAAAAAGGGATAAAGGTAGGGATGGCTACAAGCAAATAAGAGTGAAATCATGCATCTAAAAGTCTAAAACAATCTAGCAAGATACAGTCTTTGTTCAGGATGATTTCTCTCACCCACAGTCTCCAGGCTTTTGCTGGCCAGGACCCCTCACAGAGATCAAATGGCTGGATTTCCTTGTCTCCCAAGGTGAAGGATAAACATGGAGTGTCTCTCTCTGTTCCTTGTATCTCTAAAGGGGTTGTTTTGTCTTAAAAGTCAAGAAGCTCTCCCCCCCCCCCCCCCGCCAGGGATTCAATCTCCTTTTTCCTGGGGGGGCAAGAACCAGGTTAATTCTCTGTCTGGAGTTCAGAATCAGGATAACCTCTGCTGGTTCAGCTTGATGGCTTTGTTTACTGCTAATAATTAAGCTGAGATAAACCCACATTCCTTTGTCTAAGATGAACCTGTTTATCACCTTGACCTAGGCTAGGCTGTCTTGTTTTTACCATGTTCTATACTTACACTAGTAACATTAGAGAGGGAATCCACAACTGCACATATAACATTAGCACTTGCATTTTATATAATAATGATAATATCCAGTGTGGTGTTAGCTTTCATATGATACCTTACAAGGCCTATTCTGTACAAATACTGCAGTAGCATGTGAATACAGGTGTGCCTAGGGTCACAGTCAGACATTACGGGAAGTTTCTAAACAGCAAGAGAAACCAGTAATTAGTAGATGGATACATGATGTGTAAAAATTAAGGAGGCTCTATCTGCTATGTAGTTCTCAAACTCTCCCAGAAAAATGAATGTTGACTTAAGATATTGCCTGCCAGTTCAAGAAATGAGGGTAGCGAATTCCAAAGCTGTAGGCTCCAGCTGGTATTTAAGAGCCCTCATGCTCATCCAAGTGCCCAAAATGAAGACTTTGGCATGCTAACTTAGACACATTGGAAGCTGGCTGCACAGTCATTTAGTGGTTCTCCAGCAGTGCTTCGGGAGTGTCTCAGATGCCACAGATGTGAGGAGTGCTAGCACTCATTTTAAAATCTTGGTTACCAGACAGATAAGATCATCTCTGTTGCCTCCGATAAACCTGTTGCAAATGTTTGTAATGCATCTATGACCAGCTGTGGTCACTCAATTAGGGTGAACTGCAAAGAAGGGGGAAGACAATCCCCCAAAAGCTGGTGGATATTCCAGTACTTAGATTTATCAAGCCAGTATAAAACAGCTTCTTTATTACCTTACTGGTTACTCAGAAGTCAACAACACAGTTCCCTTAAAGTGATCCAGCCTAAGGCCTCCATCCAGGTACCTAAGTCAAATATGATGATTTCTGAAAATCTTATTTCATCATATAAAAGAAAAAGTTCTACTGGTTCCAAAGGATCGGACACATTACCTCCTAGGCTATTGAAGCAAGAGAGAGTATGGTTAAAAGATCAATACATACGGACATGAGTTCAAGTCATTGAAGGTCAGATTCATAGCAGAGATGGTGAGCTTTATAGTTGCAAAGAGTTCTTTCAGAAATAGTTCATAGGTTATAGTCCAATGGCCAAATATCCTATTCAGGGCATACCAGCATAACTGGAACCGCAGTCTTGTGACTCAAACTTCCCCCAATGAAGCTTAAGCAGATCTAAGATGACAGAATCAGTACCCCAAGGGTCTTTTATACAATTTCATGTCTTTTGACAAGTTGGGATTCAAAAGGTAATTAGGATGACTCTGAAGGAGGTCCATCACCGGTACTTAGCTATATGAATTAACATAAGGCAATTTCCTTGTTCCTCCACTATTCACAGTATATTTCAAAGTGAGATGAATACCAAGATACCACATGTTTACAATTCATTTAAATGCCAGGATGCTCTTTTTTTCTCTGAATTAACAGAATACAACATGGAAAGGGACTGTTGATTATATTGTTGACCATACTCATATATATGTAAATACACAAAACCACAAACATTATCTTCCCCCATGGCTTGAGGATTATTTATTTTTCAGGATGTTTAACCCTTTCTGTGGCCATCCTACACAGTACCCATGACTGCTTTAGACTTTCAGCTGTGGAGGGTTTCCCTTGCATTACACAGACATCTCAGGCTGAAGGAGCGACTCCTGATATGCAGCTGGGCCCAACCATGTCTCAAACTTTTGTACTGATGACCCCTTTCACATAGCTAGCCTCTGAGTGCAACCCCCCCTTATAAATTAAAAACACCTTGTTATATATTTAACACCATTATAAATGCTGGAGGAAAAGCAGGGTTTAGGGTGGAGGCTGACATCTTGCGACCCTCTCCCCCCATGTAATAACCTCGCGACCCCCGGAGGGGTCTCGACCCCCAGTTTGAGAACCCCTGGCATAAGTGGTTATTTTTAATCACTTCTATTTTCTGGGGCAAGACTAGCAGGCCTCACAAAGTGACAGCTTCCTGTGTTTGTAGAGCGGCCTGAGCCACATGATGCTGAATTCGATGAAAAGATAAGGCCATTTGGGAGCTATGCCAAACAGAGATGCCAGTGAAGCGCGGTTACTCATTTGTGAAAGTCCTGCGCAAAGAGAGCAACTGCCATAGCGTGAGCGTGACACTGTGCAGTGAGATGAATGGTGCCTGTCACAATATAAAGTATTTAGAAAATGATCATTCAACCCACAGAAAAAAATATAGCTTAGGAGGGCTACACTCATTGGAGCTGGGAATGTTTTGAGTAGTAAGCCCCAGGGCCGATTACAACTTAGAGGGGAAAAGGCCCGCTGGATTCCCCTGAGAACTAAATGGCTGAGAAGTGTAGCTGATTTTTAGGAGGTGGATTGCTTGCCCCAAAAAAATGTTGCAGCATTTCACATTTTATACACTAGGGTTACCATGCATTTGTATTTTCCTGGACATGTCCGGCTTTTTGGTTCTTAAATTGCCATCTGGGAGGAATTTTTAAATATCTACAAATGTCCGGGATTTTGCCATTATTATTTTCCCCCAAAGAATAATTGATCATTCGAGAAAGAAAGTGAATGTTGATCGCATGAGACAGTGCCTGCTTTTTCCCCCAGCTCCCAGCGCTTGCACTGCGAAACAGCTGTTTCATGCGGCTGGGAGGGAGGGGGGAGGAGGGGGAACGCAACGCGTTCAGGGGAGGAGGCGGGGCAGGGGCGGGGATTTGGGGAAGGGTTCCAATGGGGCAGGGAGGGGAAAGAATTGGGGCGGGGACTTTGGGAAAGGGGTTGGAATGGGGGTGGGGAAGGGGTGGAGTTGGGGCGGGGCTGAGGGCGGAGAGGTGCGAGCACCCACCGGCGCCGGGGAAAGTTGGCGCCTAGCTCTATGGTGCCAGACGGTATGATCATTTTTCAATATTGGTGATAGTGCAACAGCAACAATTTCAGTGTCTTTTCTGAGTTCATACTGTGCATGGTAGTGTTTCCTCAAGAGCTCTTTATTTATTTATTTTTTTTACTACCCCTCAAACACAACGCCAAAATGAAAGTGTAAATTAACTGCACAACTAAAGACGAAATTCTCATGTTTTCGAAGTGGTAGAGAAGAATGGGAAGCTGAATGCTTGGTATGTAGACTTGGTACTTACGTCTCTATGAAAAATAAAGGCGCTAATGATTTACAAACGCATATGGACTCAGACAAGCACAAAAAAGCAGTTCGAGGAGAGAGCTCATCAACAAAATTGACAGATTATTTTGTAAAACCAGGCAGCGATTCAGGGGATGATGTTACTGCAGCAGAGGGTGCTTTTGCATTTCATAATGTTAAGCATCACAATAGCTTTAAGTCAATGGATTGCACATCTGTCTTGTTGAAGAAGACGTTTCCGGATTCTGAAGTAGCATGGAAATTTTCAAGTGCTAGAACCAAGACAGAAGCAATTGTTATCTCTGTGCTTGCACCACATTCTGTTGATGTTGTTCTGAAAACATTTGAAGAAAATGACATAGCTTACTGTGGCATTGCTACAGATGGAAGCAGTCATGGTTCGGTGAAAATATTTCCAGTAATTATTCAGTATTTCGACTGGAAGAATGCCAGTTTGCAGTCAAAATTGATTGAGGTCCAGAACACACCTAATGGGATTGCCGACACGATTACTCATTACATAAAAGAAACGCTTGAAAAAAATGGTTTGTTTGAGAAACAACTGGTGACAACTGCAATACAATGTTTGGAGGACTCCGGTGTGATAAAGATGGAAAGAATGTGTTTGCAAACTTAAAGAAGTTGTTGCAGAAGAGAACATTAATTGGTGTGGGCTGCCCAGCACACATTTTGAACAACTGTGTTCACCATGCAGCAGAAAGAATGAACGTTGACATTGAGAACATTATTTTTAAAATTTACCAGTACTTTCATATCCACACTGTCCGAACTGAGCCGCTGAAGGAGTACTGTAAGTTTGTTGATGTTGACTACAGAAAGTTGCTTTCTCATAGCAAGACACGATGGCTGTCATTATTTCCAGGCATTACAAGGCTAATACAGATGTTTCCGGCCTTGAAGTCATTCTTTCTGTCACAGGACAAACCACCCACAGTGCTTAGGACATTTTTTGAGTATGAATTAAGTGAGATTTACCTCTGGCACATGCATTCACTCATGAGTGTATTTCAAACTTGCTTTCGTTTTCGATTTCTTGGATGTAATTCTGTTGTGGAAGTGCTGAAAAGTTTGAACTCAGTTCACACTATCCTTCTGGAACGCAAGACTCACAATTTTATGTCCCTGAAAGTTAAGGGACTACTGGCACAAAAGCACATGGAAGGAATTGATGAAGAGTGTGACAAATTCTGTGCTGAAGTAGATAATATGTACAGCAGATGCTTAGAATATTTGGAGAAGTGGCTTAGAGCCCTGGAGACACCGAATTGGAGTGATGTGAAACCTTGTATCAAGTACCTGATTGATAAAGGGGTGCAAATTGATGATATAAAGTGTTTTGATCAGGTCAGCAACCTGAAGAAGTTTACGGAAAGTTGCAACAATGATGAGTTCAGTAGTTATTTGCTAGCACACCAGAAGTTAACCAAATATTTTGAGAAATCCAAAAATATTGAGTGTCATTCAGAACTGTTCAAGATTGCAAAGTTCTTCTTTGCTATTCCTTCTCACAATGCAAATGTAGAGCGAATTTTTTCACTGATGCAAAGCCAGTGGACAAAGGAAAGGACCAACTTGAATGGGTCGTTGAAAGGAATTCTACTTGTACAGTACATCTTCAGACAAACTTCTTGTAAAAACTTTCATGCCTTCTTAAAAAGCAATCAACCACTGCTGAGAAAAATGTGATCTACAGAGAAGTATGTGTGGGCACATGAGGAGAAAGAAAACTGAAGAACTGGTGAAAGGAAAGGACTCACTACATATAAAGAAGTACAGTAAACTTTAAATAATTAAACTTCACTTTTGAGGCCATATCACTTTTTCTTATATATACTCAATATAGACAACATGTAGTGCACAGCATATATAACAGTATAATAACACATTAATACAACGCGAGTTGGTAGATACTGGTGCAAATACACCCCCCTCGTGGAGTGTCCTCTTTTTTGAATGTTCAAGTATG
This sequence comes from Chrysemys picta bellii, assembly GCF_011386835.1. Taxonomy (NCBI): domain Eukaryota; kingdom Metazoa; phylum Chordata; order Testudines; family Emydidae; genus Chrysemys; species Chrysemys picta. The sequence goes on along the minus strand of NC_088796.1, from coordinate 26,947,273 downwards.
GTAACCCTATATATACAGTGCTGGAGACTTGCACCCTAAGGGAAAAAGTGATGCAGTCTGTTTTCTGTAACTGATATAGCTAGCAGAGGTGCCCCACAGCTGGGCCCTGTTATACATAGACAGCATGTCTGGCCTGATGTAGTTTGTTTACCAAATGTAAATTGTTACAAACACAGAGTGGTTTTTAATTAAAAAACAATCACTCATGGCAAGTTAATTAAATAGAAGCAACGTTGTCCCAACAGCTGCTTGCCATAAAGTGCCCTTCCTGCCTTTTGCTTTTTGAATCCATGTTAATTTTTGTGTGCCAGCGCCATGCACTAAAGATGACATCATTTCCCTCTTGAGCATAGGGCACGATGACTAAGGCGCACTCACGATATGTGTTTCGGTTCCCCTGTCTGTGTTTTGTTTTCTTCTGCCTGTTTTTGTCTCTCCTGACGTTCTTCTGTGTTGCTTAGTGCGTGAGCTGCTCTGTGAGTGTCAGGCCTGAACCACTATGAACTCAGCTAATTCCCAAATAGATGTCTCCTAGAAACTGGGTTGGTGCTAGGTGCCCATGAAGGTCTGCTAAGAAGGGAAATGATTTTTGCCTTTTGGGAGGGCAGGTGAGTAGCAAATCTATGAAGGAACAAGACCCTGCCTTTGCCTGTGTTTCTGATGTCACCAGTCTACTTTATGTTTAGCTCTTGGCTACTCGTGTATGTCAAGTACTATTGTGTACTTAGGGCTAGGGCGGAGAAGAACTGGGGTGAAACGTCCACTAAGGTGAGACAGGGTCAGTGCCACAAAGCTGCAGGAGGCTAGTCTGCTGGTTGCAGTGGGGCGTTCAAGAGACGTGGAACATTAGAACAATGAGAGGAGTGAGGTTTGGGCCAAGCTCCTCGGGCACCTAATGCCTAGGGTGCTGGGGCTTAGGCATCTGGAAATAGGTGCCGCCCTCTACTTGGAAATCTCAGCCATGCCCCCTTCCTTCGCCCCCCACCCCCTGGATTTAGGCGTCTAAGTCAGATCAACCCTATCTGGAGAGGGGATGTGGGGGGGACAACTGGAAAATGCCGTCGCCCCAGCCCCATTGTAGCCAAGAGCCCACTGGTTAGGGCATTCACCTGGGATGTGGGAGAGGTGTTTTCAAATCTGTGCTCTGCCCGATTGGGAAGAGGGCCTTGAACCCACATCTTATGTTGAGTGCCCTGACCACCAGGTTCTTTCTGGGGGTGGGGCTCTCTGTCGGAGATATTCCACTTGGTTTAAGTAAAGAATTATTGGAGAAGAGACTTAAGCCTGACTCTCCCACAGGGCTATTGGATAGGTAAATAAACTAGATAAATTCAAGGAGGATAGGTCCATCAATGGCTATTAGCCAGGATGGGCAGGAACGGTGTTTGCCAGAAGCTGGGAATGAGCGATAGGGGATGAATCACTTGATGATTATCTGTTCTGTTCATTCCCTCTGGGGCACCTGGCACTGGCCACTGTCGGACGACAAGATACTGTGCTAGATGGACCCTTGTTCTGACTTAGTAGGGCCATTCTTATGTTCTTAAACACACCTGCCACACAAACATTTTCACCCCCATCTGTCTTTTAAGTGTGCTCTAGAATTTCCTACAGGATTGGGCCCTGCTGGCGAGACGGGCAGGTGAACGCCTATGTTGAGAATCTTGCCATGGCTTAGGTGTCAGCAAGGGCTCCAAGTGGCTCCTCAACTGCGGGGCAGTGGCAGGATTTTCGGGGGCATTGAGCATGCCCACTGGTGGAAATTTAAGCACCTGTGAGGTTAGATAGCAGCAGAGTGGTAATTCTAAGAACCACCGTGACTCCTAAACATTGGCCTTAGGCATGTAAGTCTTTTTGTGAATCTAGGCCCAAGGGAAATACTCTGCATTTGTCAAGCTATAGGCCCCAATTCTGGACTGTGTTCTGACCCCTTTACACCACTGGCATAGCATATAGGGGCTGGAAAGTAGACAGATCCCCCTATCTGGAGATGCTTGAAGTATTATGCCTATGTTAAAGCTCAAGAAGACACACTTCACTGGCCCCAAAGATATGAAGTGTAGCATTTAATTTATGATTATGTATTAATATGACATGATATTCTGCAATGATTCTGTGTACAGGCAGTCCTCCACTTTACAACATTCGAGTTACACCAAATGGTACTTACGACGTTAATAAATTGTCATCATGTTTTGACTTTACGATGTCAGTTTCGACTTTATGATGCTCGAGCCAACATTGTTCCTATGGGAAATTCGAGTTACGCCCTTTTCAACTTAAGAAGTGATTTTCAGGAATCAATTGTGTTGTAAGTCCGAGGTCTGCCCATATTTCAGATTCAAGTGAAATCTGTTATTGTGAACCAAAGGGCGGTTGAAAGCAGTCATGAAAAAGCTGTTAATCTTTCCCTGCTGTACTGATTATATCAGGCTATTTATGGAGCAAGCTGATTACATTGTCAAGTCCTAAAACTTGAAGAAAGAAAACGTATTTGAGCTGCCAGTGTGCCCAGAATTTTTGTGGAGGAAAACCCTGCAGCAGTCGCAGTTTCTTGTTAACTGGGAGTGTGCTAGTCACAGCTTGCCCTCACCACACAAAGCTACCATGTTTTGTAACCTGTGCTGGATAGTTTTTGGTTTGTTTTTTAAACTAACTCAACCACGAGTAATAAGCACAGCTGTGTCAATGCAACAAGTTGACAGAGCATGTGTCAGGTTTTCCTGTGGAGAATGACTGCTTTGTAAGGTATCATTTCTTCTTTCCCAGCCTGTGATGTGAAAGTTGGAGCCCAAATAATCCTCCCTTTTTTATTCCACTCTCAAAGTCTGTTTGTTCCTCTCACTTTACTTCCAGCCAAGGAGGCCATCACTTCCTCTCAGACTGTCAGTGTCACTCCTTAAGCAAGCATAGGGGGCAGTGCTGAGCACCACGCAGTCACCATGGGGCTGAACGTGTCGCTGCTACCCCACTGCAGCTGGAATTCCAACAAGAATGTGAGACAAGTCAAAAAGCTGGAAGCTTTAGTGGTGATAAGTAGCTCTCACTGCAGTGAAGGGGCCTTTGGTTTCTCAGCTCTGTTCTTCAAGAGGTGAGAGGGGCTGTCTTTAAAATTAGAGCTGCCCAAAAGCAATCTGCTTTAAAGGAGCCAAGTATTACAGTACGCACAGCATCTGCCAGTGCAGTAGTGTTACTTATTATGCTTCATTTGCTCAGCTGGATGGGTGAGGCTGGCAACTCAGAGTTCTCACATTGCGAGTGAAGCAATCCGAGTTATGAGTGTTTGTTAGTTTGTGGCATATATCTATTGGCCTCCCACACTAATAAACATGGAGTTTCTTAAAAACCAACCCCGCACTTTTCAAAGACCAGCTCCTGTTCCCCCAACAGATTTTGTGACAGAGTTGAAAGGAGAGAGGAAGCAACCAGATGAAAAAAAAGTAAAAGTAAATATGATAAAAACATAATGTAGCGCTTACCAAACAGCTGTGCCTCACAGAGACTACACATAGTGCAACAGAGTCACTCTTAATAAATGGTCCTATATATTTAAGGTATCGGAATAGGAGGCTCCGAGTCAATTGCCATCTCCATGTTCACAATAAAATGCAGCAGAAACCTACTTAAATGCCTGTTTCTACATCACCTTCTAAACAAGTACTACTTGAAGGGGATACTGTCTAACAAAATGTCTTCATTTAACTAATCTAGTATTTTAGCAGAACAATTTTCTATTTTAGCTTATCTCGTCTGGTTCACTAGGTCTTTGAACGGCCCTAGCCCTATATTAAAAGTTCAGGTACCCAGGCCAGAAATCTACCTGAGTCAGTGTGCTCCGGTCAGTGCACCATACCATGTACTGTCTTCTGGAAATATCCACCTTCCTCTCCTGTCCAATAGATCCAGCACCATTTCCTTGGCAGAACTCCAGTAGCTGACTAGTATTCTATAATTGCGACTGCAGAACTGACTGATTCTGGCAGCAGCAATGGGGTTCTTGACTTACCACGATATGGTGGCTTTTAAGGGACACACCATTACATGTGTTGCTTCATATTTTTGTTGGTTTGTTCACTGCTCACTATTCTACTTTTTATGAACACAGTAAAATGAAAATGGCAAATCTCCAAACTCTGAAATTCCCTCTCCCTGTAGCGTTTTCTGTCTGTTCTGCTGATCCTATAAACATCAGTTTGACAAATACTGTTGAATAAGTTTTGATTTGATGCAAGGAAAATGAACTATTTAAGTTAGCTGCGCTCTGCTAGGTCCTCTTGCTTACACAGTCTGATCTTTGTGTGAGATGAGATATATAAATACTGATGGTGAAATATCACAGTAGCAAGAGATTTTTATACCTTTTTAATCTGTTTAAGCCATGAAAGCTTCATGAATGTACAATTTTAACTGTCAAAATTTACAAAAAAGAAGTCAGATTTAAAACTGGTTATAATTCACAAATATCTTCACTGACACTGTATAATACAGACATTAAACTTCCTTATATAACAAATTAAAAACACAGTTTGTTTTGTTATTTTTAGGAAAATGTGCAAAGAGCTAAGTGTATTACACCTAAATTTTAAAAGTTATACTAATTGATCAGTTCTTTTGCTGCAGCTATAAAAATATACAAGTACAAAATTACTTCTACAAAATTCGATTGTTGATTTTGCTGCTGGCAATAAAAAAGTAGACTTTAATATTAAGAATTTATCCTCTTCAGCAAACAACATTGTTTTGAAACCAGATGTAGGTTTTTGTTATTTACATAGGGTGGAACATAACCTTGAACACTGCAGTGAATGGTAAGAAGATCTGCTTATTCTGGGATAGAAATTTGAATGCATAGATACAGAGCCTGGAAAGATGTTAGTTGGATGATAGTCATTGTGCCATTGTAAGCTGGAAAGAATATGTTTCAATACTGTTCTGTTGGATATGTAAAAAATCTCTATGGAATCACAACACTCATTACGTCACACCGTTCTTGGTAATTTGCATTGATGTATGATCTTCAGTGTTCACTAAACATTTAATGGTTAAATGTGACCTTTCCTACACAAAATACTCAGTTTGGTTTAGTCACAGAGCATCAAAAGGAGGAGAGTGGGAAATGGTCTCCCTTTGTATGATTTCCCTTCAATTTGGTTCTTTCCTCCATGACCAACTCAAAGCATTGGCCTTAGAGTGCAGTACCGGTAATTTTGATCTCAGCCACATACACATCCGCACAATGGTCCTTCCATGTGGAGAGTCTTCTCTTGTCACTTTGTCCCACAGGTGTTAATATTCTTCCCGTCTGTGGCATCTTCAACCAGTGAAATGTGGTAATCTGTTGACAGGGTGAAGTGCGAGATACACCCCACCAGACCCCTCATGTACTGTCGGTTTGTGTGCAGTGCTATTTCCTTCATGCCACCTAGGAGAGACAGAGTGTGAGCAAGTGAATGAGAAACTTGTAGAAGAATATGTGCTTCCTTATTTCCACTTTAAAAAATGTAAACCACACTACAGTACTAGATTCCTATTCTAACATAAAAGGAAGCATCAGCTCTGACACAGAAGCTGGTTTTCAATGAGGTTCTTCCTTCTTTTTAAATATAATTTCTTAGGAACTCAAAAATACAATTGTGATGAGCCTGATAGAGTAAACTGGGAAGCTAATCCCTTCCACCACAGCTCATAGTGAGTCAACTGTTAAAAGGAGATTAGAGCTCAGCATCTAGTTACTTTAACCACTAGCATGCAGGGTTTTCAGAGGGCCAGTATAGTCTACAATGGTGGTCACTTACCTACATACAGATCTCCATTGATGTTTAATTGTCTCATCATGCCAGGTGATTTACCAGTTCTAGCACCATAATCATCCACCGTTACCTTTCCAGACTGCCCATCCCTGAAATGGAAAATGAAATCCAGAATTTGGGTTTACTCTAGCAACTGATTCCTCCATTGCATACTGTACACAATCAAGCAGCAGCAGCTCCTCCTCCACAAACATGGACAGCTCAGACCCATCCTCACTGAGCACGGTGCTTTTATTGGGAAGGCCTGAACTTGATTTGGGGAAGGCTCCATGAGGTTCTATTCAATTGAAACACCACAGTGTCATTTGGGTGAGTAAAGTATTAAGAGGAGGCAGAAGAGAAGGAATGAGTTTCTATGGGTTGTTGGGGGGGGGGGTGAAAGAAGAAAATTGAAAACACATATGCTGAGGGTTACAAGGAATATGGGTGACATCACAGCAGAATTTTCGGAAGCCGCCTTGAGCCACTGCTAGCCTTGCACACTCAGCAGCTGAGCTCCCTGTGAGCTGCTGCACACACTCTACCCATCTCATTGCTGATCATCCCCTACTATGATATCTTTCTCAAGGTTATCTCCAGCTCTAGCCTGATGTCACCAAAGTACAGAAGTTTGCACCAATTGATTTTCAACAGCAGGGTCTGCTCCTTTCCAATAATATTGATAATATCAGCATTCGTCATCTTTTCTGTCCAGCAGGTATGCAAGAAGCTCCACCATCTTTCAGAAGCTTTAATTTCTTCTTGTCAGCAGTATTAATTTCCCATGAGTTACATCTGTACGTCACTATGAAAAAAACTTTTCATCAATCGAACCTTTGTACATTTTGAGCTGCGAGGCCATGGCGGAGCGAGCCATTCCTAGTCTTCCAATTACTTTGGAACAGTTGTTTTGGTTGCATATGTACAAGGCCAGATAATTGAATGTATCTACTCCCTCTACAGCTTGAGCCTTGTGAATCTGTTTGCATCCTGTTTTTGTTAATTGTGTCAATGTGCATGTATTGCATTTTCGCCCCATTCACAGATAGGCCACATATCTCTGTTGCTGAGGGTTATGGTCTACATAACTGTAACCTCCTTTCAGCACCAGCTTAGTACCTATATGATGTGCACATAGGAGTGGGATACCTCACAGTCTTTGGATGGTGTCCAAGTTTCTGTCACCCCTGTAGGGTTACCATACGTCCGGATTTTCCCGGACACGTCCGGCTTTTTGGGATTTCCTCCCAGACGGGAATTTGAGGCCCAAAAAGCCGGACGTGTCCGGGAAAATAGGGAGGGAGGGGCCGGCGGTGCTCGGCCAGGGCCCGGGGCCGGCAGTGCTCGGCCAGGAGCGCTTGGCCGGGGGCCGGGCCGGGGACAGCGCTCCAGAGCCCGAGCCGAGCCGGGCGGGAGACGCCGGGGCCAGAGCCTCTTGGCCTGAGCTGGCCGGCTGCTGGAGGGAGCCACTTGGCCGGGGGGGGCCGGACTGGGCCGCGCCTCCTCGTGCCCCCCCGCCCCATCCCCATCTTACCTGCTGCCTGCCTGCTTCAGGCTTCCTGCGAATCAAATGTTCGTGGGAAGCAGGAGAGGGGGAAGGGCAGGGAAGGGGCGGGGCTGGGGGCGGAGTTGGGGCAGGGCCGGGGCCCCATGGAGTGTCCTCTTTTTGGACACTTAAAATATGGTAACCCTAGTCACCTGAGCTCATTTCAGTGCTGCTGGTAGGTGTTCCCCGCCTCCTCCTGGTGTGCTAACGAATAAAGCTACTTGGTGGGGCCTCCAGTGAGACAAGGGGCTAACCACATTAAGGCAGTGGCTACCACACTTGAATTCACAAATAATTTAAACTCAAGCAAGCAAACAAATTGAAAACAGTAACTATAAATATTATGTAAGGATCTGATTACAGAGAAACATACAGTCAGTAAAAGCATTAAATGATTACGCTGATTAGCGATATCTGTGATGTATAAACCAAGTGCCAGCTCTGGCCAAGGCCATAGGCATTAACTCAGAACTGACAAGCAGCTCACCTTTATGTTAGTTTTGTTCAAAACAGATATTTGTCTTATAATTCTCTTTGGGGAATTCTGCGCCATTTGCACAATGCAGAATGTGTGCAGAAATTAACATTATGTGCAGAATTTCCTGTTCCGCCCACAGAAATGGGTTGCCGAGCTGCTGGCCGTCATTATGGGGCACTGAACCTGGCAAATAGACAACACTGCTGGGCGGAGGGGGGGAAAGGGGGGGCGGGAGGAGAGAGCTGGAGGATTCCCAGCATGCCCTGAAGGAAGAAGGCTGTGTGCAGGAAACTCTGTACAAGCCCAGGACCCAGCATCAGCCTGTTTTTCCCTCTGACTCAGGGCAGTGGGGGTACATGGCGGGACTGGGGGAGCCCTGCAGCAGGGCTCAGCAGGCGGGGAGGGGGGGTGTAGAGGGTGTGGATTACTTGGCCGGGGGTGCCTTCAGCTGGGCTCTGGGAGGGTGTAGGGGCAGAGGGTGCAGGTGGGTGTCTGGGCTGGGAGAGTGTCCTCCAGCTGGATTCGGAGGGGGGTGGCAGCGTGTGTGTGTGTCACGGCTGTGTGTGTGGGGGGGTGCCACATGGCTGGGTGCTACGGGGAGAGGGTGTGTAAGGGGGAAGGGAAAAGGAACTGGGTTGTTGTAAAGGTTTCCTTAATTCTCTACTCCTTGGGGAATTTTTTTGTAGCTCTATTGTTACAGATATAGTTGCTGATAAGTATTTTGAAATAAATTACCAAAATAATTAAAACTGGCCTGATTATATGGTGTTATTTTTACAAATAAAATATACAGAATTTTAAAATATTGTGTGCAGACTTTTTAATTATTTGACCCAGAATTCCCCCAGGAGTATTATAAAAATGTATTGTGTTTAGACCCTATGAAATGCTTGTAAATTAATCTCACTTATCTGTATTCCATGTTACAGGTAAAATATGTTTGTTTTATAATTGTAACAATGCCTGCGCTGAACTTTGTGAACTCAGATGGGAAGAGTGCCACGTCCCCTTCCCCCTTCCCCCCCCATGCAGGAGGAGTATCAAAAATTAAGTGGACCATCATGGCACAAAAGCTTTGTTAAGGCTGTCTCCATGAGTGGCTGGGGCAGTTGTCCTATGGGTTTGAAGTGCTGAAAGAGGGAAATAAAAATAGTTGACATAAAGATTTGTCATCCCTTTTCTGTTTGGACTCTCACAAGGCCTGGAGTTAAGAAACAAAACAGCAGAGATCCCCAGAGTTGACCTGGGGTAAGCCCATTCAGTGCTGATAGATTGTTACAGCTCTGGCACCTTTTGAATCCCAGACTGAAATTCATCCGTGTATATACACTTGCATGCTTTAACCTGTAAATAACTCTTTTTCCTAGTTAATAAAGCTTTAGTTAGTTTATTACAGGATTGACTACAGGCATGACAGGATGACCGGCAGGCTTGGGTAGCCCCTGCACGGCCTGCCCCCTGCCGGAGACCAGAGCATCCTCTCCTTCCCCTCCCCCCAGCTCTGGAGCACCCAGGGGGGCGGGTAGGTAGCTGAGCACCTCCCACCCCCCACTCTGGAGAGCTGCGTGGGCGGGCAGCACAGCCCCTAGTCCCGGGTGGGCGGGCGGCACGAGCACCAATTCTAGCCACCCGGAATCCCTGCCTGCAGGACGGTCCCCACTAGCCTCAGTCCAGGGCAAGGGTGCTGGAGCCCTCCCAAAAGTGGGGGAGGCGGGGGGCCCCTGCCTGAGGTGGAAACAAAGGCAGCCCCCTGCCCGTTTCCCAGGTCCCCGCACCCAGGACAGGTGGAGGGACCCAAGCTCCCCTAGAGTTGCCAATTGACTAATGGCCCAAACCCAAACACCCTTACCCCACTCCTTATCTGAGACCCCCCCGCCCCCTGCTCACTCCAGTCCTCCTGCCTCCCTCGCTCGTTCTCCCTCACCTTCACTGGGCTGGGGCAAGGAGGTGGGGTGCAAGAGGGGATTCTGGAGGTGGCGTAGGCTCTAGGAAGGAGTTTGGGTGCAGGAGCGGGATTTGGGCTAAGCCTGGGGCAGGGGGTTGGGGTGCAGGAGGGAGTGTGGGGTGTGGGCTCTGGGAGGGAATTTGGGTGCAGGCTCTGGGCTGGGGGTTGGGGTGAGGGGGATGGCGCTTACCTAGGATGGGTCCCGAAAGAGACTAGCACATCCCTCTGGCAGTGGCTCCTAGGCAGGGGGTGGAGGCTAGGAAGCTCCGCATGCTGCCCCTGCCTGCAGGCACTGCCTCCACAACTCCCATTGGTTGCAGCTCTCACCCAATGGGAGCTGAGGAGTCAGCGCTCAGGGTGGGGGCAGCGTCTGAAGACCCCCGGCCTCCCCTTGGGCCCACAGGTACAGTGCTGGCCGCTTCTGGGAGCGGTGCGGAATGAGTGCAGGTGGGAAGCCTGCCTTAGCCACACTGTGCTGCAAGACTGTTAACACCCAAAATCTCCTGGTTTGGCTGCAGTAGCCTCTGGGAGATAGGGCCTGATTCCAGGAGACTCCCGGCAAAACCGGGAGGGTTGCCAACCCTAGGCTCCCCACAGTTGCCTGTGCAGCTCTTCCCAACCCAGCTCTGGCTGGGGGAAGGAGGGCCTCAGAGCTGCAGCCTGGCCATGATAAGAGACAGGTGGGCAGCTGTGGGGAGCAATGGCAGACCCTCTACCTGGCCCGGTGCGGGGCCCTGAGCAGCCCCTGGCCCCTGCCCCCCAGGCTTCCCCCTGTGTCGGGGAGAGCTGCACAGGCATGAAGTGTCAGATACACACAAACCTGTTCCACCTGTCCCCCATGGCTCAGATGGGGCACATGGACACACGCTATAGGCTGGTAAGGAGGTGCTGGTAGAAACACACTTTATTATACTGGGAGTTGGCAATGCAGAGTCTTGATCCATGTAGATGAAAGTCATTGTGCAGATGCAACATGCCTTAATGGGGAAAGACTGAACCCTAACTACGTATCTAACTATAATACAGGGCACTCATTCAGGCTCCTTTTCTGGCTGAGCAGTCAGGACCTGATGCAAGCAAGTAGGTCCTCCCTGGGGATTGCTGGAGAGGGACTTACTGCCTATTCCCTTCTAGAATGGTGCTGACCGTTTTTAAAGGTTGGAACCCATGGGTTCAGATGTAAGCAGGTCCAGTCTCCGGATCTGGTGTGGGCTGGCTGCAGTGCAAGTAGGCTGCAGGTGGTGGCAGGAGAGATTGAGCTGTCTCCTCCTGTTGTTGACAGGCTGGGGGCAGGAGGGAGTGGATTGTCTTTTGCTGAGGCTTTTTTTGCAGGCTGCAGGGAGCTCTTCTCTCCCCTCCGCTCCCCAGCAGCTGGTCTGTGGCACGTGGGAAAGCCAGGCTATTCATAGCCTCCATCCTGCTTTCCCAGGCATCGGGGGCTCGGCCCTGGGTCAGAAACTGCTTGCAGTCTGTCTGGTTGTTTTCTGCCCTTTGATTATCTACTGGAGATTGCTGCTGTCTTTCTTCCTCCCATTGGTTGAGTGAGAAAGGTTGCCAGGGTGACTGTGGGGTGGGAGGCACGTTGTCTCCCCGTCCCCTTCCCTTCTGCTGCTGGGAAGTCAACAGTGCAGGTGTCTCTTCTCTTAGGGTACAGCCCCCTTGCTGAGGGGGCTGGGGAGCTACAAAACCTTATCACTTGACATTATACAATGACTAAATGTAAGAGGGCAGAGGGTAACATTCTTCAGAAAATGGACAGGGGCAAAGTTTTAAGATGGGTTTTTAAACATTCCAATTGTTTAAAACACAAAAGAAGGAAATTAACAGAATTTTTGTTGTTAAAAAGGGGGGGGGGGGGAGAAAATACATGAAAAAAAAGGTTAAAGTTAAAACATAAATACAGAAAAAGCACCTTTCCATCGTGATTGTAAGACCTTTGGAGACTGCCTAGTACTAGGGGTTTGTACAGCAGTGAACTCGAAGGAATCTTCTTCCTAGCTGGGCTGTTGGGCACTTCCGTAGTATAAATGTTTAATAATAATAATTATGTTGCTGTAAATGCCATTTCATGGGCTGCTGCTGCTTAAGGATACCAACTCTCTAATCGCACAAAATCGAACACCTTTGCCCCGCCCCCTGCCACGAGGCCCTACTCCTGCCACGCCCCGTACACTCCATCCCCCTTCCCTCTGTTGCTCGTTCTCCCCCACCCTCACTCACCAGGTTGGGGCAGGGGGTTGGAGTGTGGGAGGGGGTGAGGGCTCCAGCTGGGGATGCGGGCTCTGGAGTGGGGCTGGGGATGAGGGGTTTGTGGTGCAGGAAGGGGCTGGGGGTTATGGGAGGGGGCATGGGGTTTGGGCTCGGGGAGAAGACTCAGGGCTAGGACAGGGGATTGGGGTACGGGCTCCAGGAGGGAGTTTGGGTGTGGGAGGGGGCTCAGGGCTGGGTGAGGGCTTTGGGCTCTGGGAGGGAGTTAGGGTGCGGGAAGGGGTTCCAACCTGGGGCAGGGGGTTGAGGTACAGGAGGGGGTTCGGGCTCGGGCCAGGTGGCGCTTATCTCAGGCGGCTCGTGGAAGCGGCCAGCATGCTCAGCTCCTAGGTGGAGGTGCCAGGGGGCTCTGCACGCTGCCTGCGCTCACCGACGCTGCCCCTGCAGCTTCCTTTGGCTGCTGTTCCCGGCCAATGGGAGCTGCGGAGCCGGCTCTCAGGGCAGGGGCAGTGTGCTGAGCCTCTCTGGCCACCCCTGCACCTAGAGGCCACAGAGAGATGCCGGCCTCTTCCAGGAGGAGCACGGAGCCAGGGCAGGCAGGGAGCCTACCTCAGCCCCGCTGTGCCGCTGACTGGACTTTAAGCAGCAGTGCTGACCGGAGCTTCCAGGGTCCGTTTTTGACCAGGTGTCCCGGACACCTGGCAACCCTACTCCTGCTTTCACTGAAATCAGTAGCATATTAAATGTGCTATTTTCAGCCTCTGGTTTCAAGATAGCTAACCAAGCTGCCAAAGAAAAGGGTTTGTTCTCTTGCTGATGGGGGCACTTAACTACCATTAAGTGTACCTCCCAAAATGCCTAAGCCATACTGTTTCTGCTGCTCTAAATACTTTGGAAAAATAGTGATATAGATGTAATGCTACAACACAGGTACTAACCCACAATTAGAATTTTATTTATCTGGAAAGTTCAAAATATCTCGCTCAACTCAAACGGCAATCTGAGATAAGACACACACGGAATCAAATGAAACAGCTTTCGATTGAGTGGTATGGATTTAAGTACACTCCTCTATAATGAAGCCTGCACTACTATGGCAGACTGGTTTGAGCTATGCCTGACTTCGAGGCTGCTCTTTGCCTAGATCATCTCGAGTATGACCATGTTTGTTTGTAATTGTTCTGCCACGAGTTCAAAGTTGCTAAGTGTTTAGGGCCAGAGCTCTGTGCCATAGAATTATAGAAATGTTGAACTGGAAGGGATCCAACGGATCATCTAGTCCAGTCGCCTGCACTGAGGCAAGACTAAATATTATCTAGACCAGGGGTAGGCAACCTTTCACAAGTGGTGTGCCGAGTCTTCATTTATTCATTAATTTAAGGTTTCGCGTGCCGGTAATACATGTTAACGTTTTTTAGAAGGTGTCTCTCTCTATGTCTATATTATATAACTAAACTATTGTTGTATGTAAAATAAACAAGGTTTTCAAAATGTTTAAGAAGCTTCATTTAAAATTAAATTAAAATGCTGATCTTACACTGCCAGCCTGCTCAGCCCACTTCCAGCCTAGGGTTCTGTTCACCTAGGCCTGCAGCGGGCTGAGCAGGGCCTGTGGCCGGGACGCCGGCTAGCAAGGGGCCGGCAGCAGGGACCCCAGACCTGGGGGGGGCTGTTCAGGGGTCAGGGCAGAGGGTGCAGGGCAGAAGGCTGGGTGTGTGTGTGGGGGGGGGGGTCAGAGGTCAGGGCAGAGGGCAGTGGGGATTTGGGGAGTTCAGGGCAGAAGGCTAGAGGTGTGGGGGGATTCAGGGATCAGGGAAAAAGGCTGGTGGGTGTGGGGGTGCAGGGCAGAAGGCTGGGTGTTGGGGGCGACTCGAGGTCAGGGCAGAGGGCTAGGGGGCTGTGGGGGTGCAGGGCAGAGGGATGGGTGTGTGTTGAGGTGGGGGGGTGCAGGGCAGAAAGCTGGGGTGCTCGGCTCATGGGGGTGCTCCCAGCCCCCTGCCCTGAGCGGCTTATGGCAGGGGGCTGGGAGGGATATGCCCTGTTCCACCCCCTTCCCCAAGGCCCCTCCCTACCTCTCTCTACCTGCTCTACAGAGCAGCAAACACGCTGCGCTTGGCTCTGCTCCGCTCCCCCTCCCCCTCACAAGGGCCATCGCCGGCAGGGAGAGGGAGGGGGAGGAGGAGGGGGCCGGAACGCACCAAGCTGTGGGAAGAAACGGGGGAGGGGGAAGCTTGGCTGCCACAGGCAGCCAAGCTTCTTTCTCCTGCCCCCGCAAGGGAGAGCGGTGGGTGGGGGAGCTGAGTGGGGCAGGGGGCTGGGACCCCTCCCACCGCTCTCCCCTGTGGAGGCAGGAGGCAGAAGCTTGGTCCTGCGGCAGTGAAGCGTCCCTCCTCCCCTGCTTCGTCTCCTAGCGTGGCACTTTCCGGCTCCTCCATCCCTCCTCCTCCTCCTCTCACCGGGTAGGCAGCGTGCCACTCAAAATCGGCTCGCGTGCCGTGTTTGGCACGCGTGCCATAGGTTGCCGACCCCTGATCTAGACCATCCCTGACAGGTGTTTATGTAACCTGTTTGTTTTTAGGTTTTCCTAAACGCCTCAATGATGGCAATTCCACCGTTTCCGTAGGTAATTTGTTCCATTGCTTAACTACGCTTACATTTAGGAAGCTTTTACTAATGTCTAACCTAAATCGCCTTTGCTGCAATTTAAGCCCATTACTTCTTGTCCTGTCCTCAGTGGTTAAGAAGAACAATTTATCACCTTCTTCTTTATAATGACCTTTAAAGTACCCACGGACTTATCATGTGCCCCCTCAGTCGTCTCTTCTCCAGACTAAACAAACCCATTTTTTCCCAATCTTTCCTCATAGGTCACCTTTTCTAGCCCTTTAATAATTTTTGTTGCACTCCTCTGGACTTGCTCCAATTTGTCCACATCTTTCCTGAAATGTGGCGCCCAGAACTGGACACAAGACTCCAGCTGAGAACTTACCAATGCTGAGTAGAGTGGAAGAGTTACTTCCCATGTCTTGTTTACAACACTCCTGCTAATACATCCCAGAATAATTTTCACTTTTATTTGCAACACAATTACATTGTCGACTTATATTTAGTTTGTGATCCACTATTACCCTCAAATCTTTTTCTCCAGTATTCCTTCCTCTGCAGTCATTTCCCATTTTGTACTTGTGTAATTGATTATTCCTTCCCAAGTGTAGTACTTTGCATGTGTCCTTACTGAATTTCATTTTATTGATTTCAGACCATTTCTCCAGCTTGTCATGATCATTTTGAATTCTAATCCTGTCCTCCAAAGAGCCAACAACTTCCCCCAGCTTGGTACCATCCACAGACTTTATAAGTGTACTCTCTATGCCATTATCTAAACCATTTATACGCATACTGAATAGAACCAGACCCAGGACAGATCCTTGATCACTCAATATGCCCTTTCAGCTTGATTGTGAACCACTGATAACTACTCTCTGGGAATGGTTTTCCAGCCAGTTGTGTGCACTCACCTCATAGTAGGTTCATCTAAGCTACATTTCTCAAGTTTATTTATAAGCAGGTCATGTAACACAGTATCAAAAGCCTTACTAAAGTCAAGGTATATCACATCTACTGCTTCCCCCTATCCACAAGGCTTGTTACACCATCAAAGAAGGTTATTAGGTTGATTTGACATGATTTGTTCTTGACAGATCCATATTGACAGTTGTTTATCACCTCATTTTCTTCTAGATGCTTATAAGTTGAATGATCATTTACTCCATTATCTTTCCAGGTACGGAAGTTAAGCAGACAGGCCTATTATTCCCTGGATTGTCTGTTTTCCTTTTTTATAGACAGGCATTGTATTTATCCTTTTCCCATGGGTGGCAAGTGGAACCCCCCTTTGGGGAGGCTAGCACCTGGCTCTGCCCCTTCCACCTGTGCCCCCCCACCATGGCCCTGAGTCCCCCCCACCCCCTTGCAGCCAGAGCCCCGAGACCCCCACCCCCCTACGGCCAGAGCAATGAGCCCCCACACACACCCAGAGGGGTCCCATGCACCCCCCATCAGCTGGAGGAGCCCCATGCTGGCCGGAGGCCTGAGCGCCCCCTCCCTCAGCCGGAGGAGCCCCTGGGCTGGCTGAAGCCTTGTCCCACCCCGCACCTGCCTGGAGGAGCCCCAAGCCCCCCATCTCTCTGGAGGAACCCCGAATCCCCCCCACCACTTGCCTGGACGAACCCCGGGCCAGCCGCAGCCACACCGCACCACCCCTCCCTTCTCCGCCCCTTCCCAGACTGCCCAGGAAAAGCCGCAGCATGACAGTGTCTCTTCCTGAAGAAGAACCTGAGCTTTTGCAGCTGAGGAGGCAGCATCTGGAGCCCAGGAAAATTATTGATGAACTCGGGAAGCTGAATAGCACATACCACCTCCTCAGCTGTCCCGGAACCTGCATGGGGCATAATAAAGCAAAAACCTCTCCTGCCAAACCCGCAACTGGGGGTCCGGTGGCAGCAGCAAGCACCAGGAGAGGCTCTGCTTCCCCTGGCCTATTATACCTGCCGCCCATGCCTTTTCCAGGCCTCTGGAATCTTTCCCATCCTCCATGAGTTCTTCAAGATAATTGCTAATGGCTCAGAGACCTCTTCAGCCAGTTCCTTAAGTATTCTAGCATATATTTCACCAGGCCTTCCGACTTGAAGACATCTAACTTGTCTAAGTGTCAATGGAGCTGCAAAGCTTTGCACCACCTCAGGATCTGACCCTTACAGTTTTCTTCTGTTTTAGGTTTCTTATCAGGGCACTTCTCTGGTGCAATCTCCAAAATGGTTCCTAGATAAGTGAGACTTTGTTGATAACATGAAGCTGGACTTACCGAACTGCCTTTACTCTGTGCCACCTGCCATCATTGAAAGAGCCATTCACCATTATGGAAGCAATGCCACTGCCCAGATTGTAGCTAAAATGTTAAAAACAAATAGACGTTGTTTACCTCCCTTATGGGACCCTGAGCCCCTAACACACTGTCCAGGGAGCCTCACCCCTTGGCCCCAGCTTTGATTTGACCACCTAAGCTCCACCTTGCAGACCGCATCCTTGGGGAAGGACTGGGACTCCCTTTGAAGGCTATCAGTGCTGCACCTTTATTGGATGGAAGGGGCTGCAGGGTGAAATATGACACTTCTTTACTCTCCAAAGGCCAGAGGGTGCTGTTTCCACAGCACTGCAAGGCCAGCAAGTGAGATCAGTAATAACATTGGGGGCTCCTGTATGGCAGTTTTTCATAGAAACAGAAGGCTAAAGAGACCAGTAACTTACAAATCTTTTGGCTTAATAGGGCCACGTTATAGGAGCGAATAAAACAAATTATCTGAAATTCACAAAAGGATCATTTGTATTAGGGGGAACATGAGCCGTATGATGTTACCAAGGGGCATGGTCCAGTGATCTGAGCACAGGACCAAGAAGCAGGAGCTCCTCCATTTCAGTGTCTCTGTCTCTGTCTACAGTATACAGGCTCTGCCAATACAGCTACAATGACAGAGCCCTGTAGGCGCAGCATATGCTGACAGGAGGAGTTTTTCTGCTGGTATAGTAATACCACATGACTGCTCTGGGCACGGACCCAGGTCTTCCACATCCCACGTGAGTGTGCTAGCCAGCAGGCTATTGGAGAGACAAGGTGTGTGAGGATTCTTTTATTGAACCAACTTCTGTTGGTGAGAGAGACAAGCTTTCTCACCAACAGAAGCTGGTCCAGTAAAAGATATTGCCTCACCCACCTTGTCTCTAATATCCTGGGACCTGCACAGCATACAACAGACTATTGCACAGTCTGAGGTGGGTTGCTTTCATTAGCTCCTGTTGAAGCGGTTTTGCTCTGTATAAATAGTGAACTATTAATCAGGCCAGAGAAAGACTGATTCAGAGGTTAGGACACTCATTTGGGATGTGGGAGAGCTGGGTTCAGTCCTTGCTCCAAAGAACATATAATTATTTGGAAGCACTGGCTGTCCTAATGAAAGCCGTGAACCCTGTTTTGCATACACTGACACAGCTAAGACTTTTGCAAGGTTAACCACAGGAAACCACATGAAAATGCCTTTATAGCAATCATTACAAGATAAGCTTTGGAATGGGAAACTTAGTATTTGTATCTAAGTTTCAGCCAGATTCTGCCAAAGCCAAAACGTTGATAATGTAGCTTGGCATTAGACTAGCATCAATTAATTTTTTTAAAACGCTTTTCCATTTTGTGAACAGCATGTACAGCTATAATGATGTTTAAAGATGACCTGCTCTAGTTCATTGTTTGCTTTACTTAATCAGAAAATAAATTCTAACACAGAAAGACATGGCTTCCACCAATCAATATCCCACCAGAGCACTCTGAGATAAGCCACACAAAAGCGATCTGAGCACTTAAAATTAAAAAAAAATTCCCGTGAGAGCACACAATGTTATGTGTGTTGTCTGATGTGCCTGGGTTTTAGATTTTGTTTTTTGGCAGTAAGAATATTTGAATTTGAAAACAATCTGGTGTTTGACAAAAGGGGAAAAATGTAAACCCAACTAGCAGGGTGCATTTCAAACACCCAGGCACCTACCCGAGGGACCAAATAAACTTGGACTCTATCAGTGCACAAGACCATGAAGTTATAATCTCAGGGGGTCTTTGCTCCATGTTGAAGGATAATAACATTACTGTATAGCAAGGTGATTTGTGCCCCCTGTGTAAATAATGAAACCAGTTAGCGATTACCTGAATACTAACGCTCCTTCTTGGAGACCTAAAGAAATGAAATCACTATTAGGGCGCATGGGACTGTCTCCCCTCCACATCAGCAGACCATCCTTCAGGGTAGTCTTAAACCTCATGAACACGTTTGATCGTGATCCTGATACTCTGTTTGATTGGGAGAAAAAATAATCACACAGGAAAGTTATTAGATGGGTTTTTTTCCCTTTTGAACTTTACCAATGTACCCCCAACACAAGGCTGTTTAGGGACCTATAGGTTGGGTACTCTAACTTTCAGCAAGGTATGATTTGATACCATAATACATATTTTACTCTGATCATAGTTAAACTTCCCCTTCCCAGTGCATGCTGACCCCTCCCCGCCCCCACATGCATCAGGCTGCCTTTGTCTGGAAGCGCTGACCCAGGTGAGCTGTGGGGTGGGGCATGGAAACCCCCCACGTAATCCCTGCCACGTGGCCCTCTCACTGCAGGCAGGGGCCATGAAGAGGCTGCTCTTTGGAGAGTATCTCCACCTGCCTGCCCCTTTGTGCCTGGGATGTCAGATGGGGTCAAGGGATCAGGCCCCTCCACAGCTCCAGGGATATGGGACTGGGGGTAGGGACTCACTGCAACACCGAACAGAGTGCTGTTGAGGGGATGGGGACCTGCTGGGTAGGTATGCTGCCCCATCACTTAAAGATGGGGTACTGATAGGTGATTGGAGGGGTATGTATGTGGGGGGCATTGCCAGGTGATTGGGAGCATATGGAGGTGTGTGGGGGAGCTCAACTGAGTGGCATAGGAAATAATCACAACAAATGCTCCTGAAATAGACTGATCTTTACATTTTAACCTTCAAAAAAAATCAAGAGTTTCCAGGGGTCCAAATTCTCCTTGACCCCCTGAAATCACACCCCTGGCCAGAGCTCCAGGAGGAGATACCCCCCTCCCCCATTCAGGCCATGCTGGTCGCTGACAGCTTCAACCCCATCTCCCAGGACTGGCCTAGGTGAGAGTGATTGAAGCTGTCAGTGACCACCATGGCCTGGAGCACGAGTGGATGCTCCTCCTGGATACCAGTACCACGTATTGACAGGTTCCGGCCCCATGTTCAGGAGTGACTTGATGAGGAATGATTACAAACACAGAGGCGGGGAGGGAGGGAAGGGTAACAGCAATAGATCATATGGTGACTTTCCTTGGTGATATCATAGAGATTCCAAATTTGTTTGGCCTATACAGACCTGATCCAGTAGGCAAGCTCTGAGCATGCTTACCCAGACATGCCCTGCAAGCGAGTTAGGCAGAGTATTAGCTATCTTCTCCCACTTAGTGTACTGCTCTGGGGCTTGCACACGTGGCAGGGTGCATATTCAGAAGTAGAAATATAGGTACCTATGGAACTTTTACCGCAAAAACTTAGACACTGAGCAAGTTTAGGCACTACATGGTTCAGGGACAGCTTAGTGGGGATTTTGTGAATCCCAGTTGGACCTGATTCTGGGATTTAGGTGCCTAAAGGGGCAGTTAGGCACTTTGTGAACCTAATGCTCTGTCTCTCAGGTCTTCATCTGTAAAACAGGGACAACAGCACTATGCTACCTCATGGAGGTGTTCAGAGGATAAACACATTAAAGACTGAGTGGTGCTCAGATGCTAGTGATGGGGGGATAGAGGTATGATAAAAAGTTTGTTTTTTTTAAATTAAGAAACATATTCCATGTGGCTTAGCACGACTAAACTGATGGTACAATAGGACCTACTTACACAACCTCTTTTATAGTTTAATGGTAAAAGAAAAGCAGAATTATTTAGGGTCAGGGTTGGTGAATTACCTTTTGAGGATATCCGGGTTATCATATGTGAGGTAACTACGGCCAATGAACTGTGGGATTTCAATGGCTTCTGTAACGGCTGGAAAAATGAAGGAAAATCAAAGACTGTCAGCTAGTTGGCAGGAAAATACAGTGAACTGACTGCTTCACTTTCTTTACTCCATTTACAGCCACTACTCACTGACACTAAGCCAAACTGACAGCCCAGATACACTGCAGAGCAAAATAGCAGAGCTGTTTTGCACCCAAGGGTGTGGAAAGAGTCAAGACAAGCCTCTAAATCTTGTCCACGCCCTCATTCCTGCCACCCCTTTCATATTCAGTTTATTCTCCCACTGTGGAAAGTAGTTCCTAGCTGAAAAATGGAGACAGAAAGAAGTAAAACTGTGCTAACATCTATTTTTTGTTTCTTTTACCCAGTGTTAACAGACTCCTCCTCCTACCCCTCTCTGAGCCCAGATACCCATTCAGCAGAAATTTGTGGCTAAACCACCCCTCCCTTTCAACTCTTGCCTTTTATTGAAGAAACTAAATTGGGTTCCTGATTTAGTGTTCTCAACAGAGCGTGTGTTGTAAGTGGTCTCTGGCCCAATACTGTTCCTGAACAGGCTCTAGAATCATAGAATATCAGGGTTGGAAGGGACCTCAGGAGGTCATCTAGTCCAACCCCCTGCTCAAAGCAGGACCAATTCCCAACTAAATCATCCCAGCCAGGGCTTTGTCAAGCCGGGCCTTAAAAACCTCTAAGGAAGGAGATTCCACCACCTCCCTAGGTAACGCATTCCAGTGCTTCACCACCCTCCTAGTGAAATAGTGTTTCCTAATATCCAACCTAGACCTCCCCCACTGCAACTTGAGACCATTGCTCCTTGTTCTGTCATCTGCTACCACTGAGAATAGCCAAGCTCCATCCTCTGTGGAACCCCCCCTCAGGTAGTTGAAAGCAACTATCAAATCCCCCCTCATTCTTCTCTTCTGGAGACTAAACAATCCCAGTTCCCTCAGCCTCTCCTCATAAGTCATGTGCTCCAGACCCCTAATCATTTTTGTTGCCCTCCGCTGGACTCTTTCCAATTTTTCCACATCCTTCTTGTAGTGTGGGGCCCAAAACTGGACACGGTACTCCAGATGAGACTTCACCAATGTCGAATAAAGGGGAACGATCACATTCCTTGATCTGTTGGCAATGCCCCTACTTATACAGCCCAAAATGCCGTTAGCTTTCTTGGCAACAAGAGCACACTGTTCACTCATATCCAGCTTCTCATCCACTGTGACCCCTAGGTCCTTTTCTGCAGAACTGCTACCTAGCCATTTGGTCCCTAGTCTGTAGCAGTGCATGGGATTCTTCCGTCCTAAGTCCAGGACTCTGCACTTGTCCTTGTTGAACCTCATCAGTTTTTTTTTGGCCCAATCCTCTAATTTGTCTAGGTACCTCTGTATCCGATCCCTACCCTCTAGTGTATCTACCACGCCTCCCAGTTTAGTGTCATCTGCAAACTTGCTGAGAGTGCAGTCCACACCATCCTCCAGATCTTAATAAAGACATTAAACAAAACTGGTCCCAGGACCGACCCCTGGGGCACTCCGCTCGAAACCGGCTGCCAACTAGACATGGAGCCATTGATCACTACCCGTTGAGCCCGACGATCTAGCCAGCTTTCTATCCACCTTACAGTCCATTCATCCAGCCCATACTTCTTTAACTTGGCGGCAAGAATACTGTGGGAGACCGTATCAAAAGCTTTGCTAAAGTCAAGGAATAACACATCCACTGCTTTCCCCTCATCTACAGAGCCAGTTATCTCATCATAGCTCTAGTCTCCTGGGGGGGACAGCAGCAGGAGGGGTAGGTTCAGAGCTCCCACTTTTCCCCTTCCAACCTCTTCCACCTCTTCCTCTAGGGCCCTTTCTTCCTGTACTTCTGGCCACCCTCCAGTCTGACTTTGCCCATTTTGGGGCCATGGCAGTTGCTCCTGAGCAGTGTCCTTCCTTGCATAGGCCCAACTTCCTCAGTTCCCGCGGGGTGCTCGACTCTCTGCTCTGCCCCAGGCCCTGCCCCCCCACTCCACCCCTTCCCCAAGTCGCTGAACAGCTGACTGCGATGGGTGGGAAGTGCTGGGAGGGTGGAGGAGGAACTGATTGGCAGGGCTGCCGGTGGGCGGGAGGCACTGGGGGGTGAGAGGGAGTCACTGATGCACAGGGCTGCCAGTGGGTGCTGAGCACCCACTATTTTTTTTCCATGGGTGCTCCAGCCCTGGGTGCTCCAACCAGAAACTCAGCTGGTGTAAATTAGCCTAGCCTCATTGCAGGCAACAGAGAAGCTGGCTCATGGTTTCAATGGTTCCAAGACTAGGGGTACGTCTTCACTACCCGCCGCATCGGCGGGTAGCAATCGATTTACCCGGGATCGATATATTAAGACGCGATATATCGATACCCGAACGCGCTCACCGTCGACTCCGGAACTCCACCAGAGTGAGCGGCGGTAGCGTAGTCGACGGGGCAGCGGCGGCTGTCGATCCCGTGCCGTGTGGACCCCAGGTAATTCGATCCAAGATACTTAGACTTCAGCTACGCTATTCACGTAGCTGAAGTTGCGGATCTTGGATCGATTTCCCCCCCCCCCAGGGTAGACCAGCCCTAGCTCTCCCACCCTCTATCCTTTCAAGTGGCAAGAGGCTTTAAGGGCCTCTCAGGAAGTTTCACTGTAGGCTTGGAAGCCAGATCAAGCCTGCCCACACCTGCCTAAGAACAAAAATGACTGACATTGTTTGCTAATTCACATCTGCTCTCATAAGAGCGAGACATGCTTTTCTGCTCAGTTTTCACTAGCTAGATTTCTATCCTGAGATTTTATGTAACAGCCTATTTCTTTCTAGGCTGTGATTATGGCAATATCTAGTGATCCATAAATAAGGGAAGGTGAACAATATACATAGCTGTTGGTTTGGACTAGTCATTTCCCCTTGTTTGGGGAAAAAAGCTTCTTTTGCAATATTCTGGACAATATACTCAGACTGAAGCCAGTAGAAGAGTGACTGAGCTTGAGCACTGAGCATACAGAGCATTTGTGGGGAAGAACAGTAGAGCAAGTCTCCACTGTGGCCACAGTTTTTGTGTGCCTGTCCTGCATATTTGTTGCAGTGCTCTCACAATTGATCATTTCCTTAATAATACAGTTGATGGATTCATAAAATAGCTAATTTCATTTCATCCATCTGCTAGCAGTTAGTATTAATTCCTCCTTCTCTAGAAGATTTTAATGAACTTTTCAAATGCTTTGCTATAAGTGTATGTTCCATTCAGAGGACAAGTGCGGGAAGAGTTTGGCAGAATGAGCAGTAAAAACCTCAATTCTTTCATTTCCCTGATGGAAACAATTACAATATTTTTAAAATTTAAAATTTTATTAATTGAAACAACTTTTAAATGGTTGAAAAAGCTACTCTGTGATAACAACCCCCCATGTCTATAGCACATCAACATGAAAATGAGCACTAGTCAGGCGGAGGTTTGTGGTTAAGTCACTAGACTGGGAGACAGGAAACCTGGATTAAATTCCCAACTCTGCCACAGACTTCCTATGTGATCTTGATCAAGTCCCTTAGGTCCTAATCCATTTAAAGTTAAGCAGGAGCATAAATCTTTGCCTTAATCTCTTAGGGCCTTAATCCCTCTATGCCCTAGATTTCAATCTTCTGTTTGAATGCTGTGGCCTCTTCTGCCACAGCTTGTCAGGGAAGCCTGTCAGTACAGGGATTGTCTCTCACTTGTGTTTGTACAGTGCCTAGCACAATGGGGTCGCACTATTGCTTTGGGTTTCTAGTCACTGTTGTTAATACAAAGTTGTCATAATTTGTGCACACTGAAAGCCACCAGTAGCAATAAGGCATTTAGGTATAAATGCCAAGGCAGACTGGGAATTTCAGAAGGTAACAAATGGCTTTTGCATCAGTAATGAAATTAGGAAAACTGTCCAATGTGTCTGAAGAGAAAACCGTGTGTTGTGCAATGCTACTGAAAGACCGAAATCTTTCTCAGGTTTCAAAAGAAACTGTATTATAATTGGGCCTGGCATTCACTGCATGAATGGAAAAGCTGTAGGCCAGATGGTCTCTGACCCTAGTGTGGGTGAGCAAGATAGTGCAAGGATTCAAGGAACCTCCTCCCACTGCACACAGACTGGGGATGGGAGAGTCCTTGCTGCCTAGAGGCTCATGGGAGTAGCTCCATTTGTGCACCATGTATTGCCCTTGCTGGAATAAACCTGAGCAGTTTCACTTCCCTACTCAGAGCAATGCCTAAGGGTATGGCTAGGCTGCAAAACTGAAAACCCACGGCTGGCCTGTGCAATCTGACTTGGGCTCAGGAGCTGTTTAATTGTGAGGTAGATATTTGGGCTCAGGCTGGAGCCTGGGCTCTAGGACTCTGCGAGCTTGGAGGGTCCCCGAGCTTGGCTGCAGCCCAAGACCAAATGTCTACATCACAATTAAACAGCCCCTTAGCCTGAGCCCCTCAAGCCTGAGTCAGCTGGCATGGGCCAGCAATGGGTGTCTCATTGCCGCATAGACATACTCAAAGAGAGACAATCTAGCCCTTTGTCTTTATTAGTGCTGAGTCTTTGGTATGCTCTTCCTTTGCTATTGAATCTGGCTGAGCTGGATTGTCAGTCTGAATCCTATCTAGGCCAGCAGTAACCAAACGTGTCACCATCTAAATGGTTTCCCAGCAGGCAGGTGCCCAAACCACTTCTCTAACTGAAATCTTTGATAACAGTCACGGCAGAGAGGCCCCAGCCTGAATGGGCACGGTGAGCACTGAGCTACACAGAAGGACTAAGGCAACTAAAGTGGGAGTTAGACACCTAACTCCAAAACTGAGGCATCAGGGAGATCCTCAAAACCCCTGTTAAACTGCTACGTAACCCTGGAGATGCCTAAATCCCCTTGGTGCCCTAACTGCTGGACTCTGGGATATTCTGATGTGGGTCTCTCTCCATCTCTCTTGTTGAAGCTGTCCCAGTATGGATAAATAATAAAATGTGCTTTGGGCCAGAGAGAGAGAGACTGACTCTCTAGCCCAATGGTTATACTGACTGAGGTTGAGAAACCCACACCCAAATCCCTTCTCCTCATCAGGGAGAGGGGGGAATTGAACTGGAGTCTTCCACATCCCGGGAGAGTGCTTTAACCACTGGGCTAAAGATTATGCAGGGGTATACCTTGCCCCCGGCTGTCTTGTGTGGAGTTAGGTGTGCTCTGCCACCATACTGGCTAGAAACAGCTTAGGTGCCTGAGAGAAGCTCCTGGCTTTGGATCCCAAGCAGAGATAAGCACCTCCCTCCAATCTGGACTTAGGTGCCTAAGTCCTTGAGAGGGGTGGGGCTTAGGATACATCACTCGCCTCAGTATCTCCCACTGGCTAGTTTATGTATCTCTCTGCCTGGCATGCTGGCTTTTTTGGATCTCATCCTCAGGTGCCTATCTTTCCCCATTCACTGAACAGAGCCTAGGAGCTTAACTCAGAGTTTATGGATTCCACCGGATAGGTAGGCACCTAAAAGTTAGGCACTGTAATAGGAGGCATTGCAACAATTAAGTGTCTGTTTATTTGGGCTTTCCCTCTAACTCATAAGTAATCCTCCAGGGTCGGGTTGAAACACAGGGAGCAGCAGTGCAGGATTCCACAAAGCGCTTTGTCAACTGGTGCTGACCCCTTTCTTCCTGGAATACAGGACTTCGCTTCTGTCTCTAGTACGGTCAGTATGGCACTCTCCATGAGTTCTGAAGTTGCATTTAAAAACACCAACAGGACGAGGTGCTGGAGAATTACTGTATAACCTTAAAAAGAACAGGAGTACTTGTGGCACCTTAGAGACTAACAAATTTATTAGAGCATAAGCTTTTGTGGGCTACAGCCCACTTCTTCGGATGTATAACCTTAGAGAGTATTTTTGGCTTGCATGCAGACTGCAGTGTAAATCCAGCTATCACCTTGATGGAGTAGGCACAGACACAGAGACAAAGCAGTTTTCACGCCATTTGCAGTACTTACTGTTAAAGCAGTAATTCCCACACTCTGCAGCGAGTCAGCGTAAAACAAAACAAGAACATGCAGATTTTATTTTTCAATGGTTTTAAAATCTCCATTTCAATAGTCTGCCCTGGTTTAAGCAGATCTTCCCTTCACTGAGCTTTCCCTACTTCATTTTTGCAGTGTCTCTCTAGATAAAGTGGTGACATGATGAGAGCAACAATCTTAGAAGGCAGAGCATCCTCTTTCTATTGTCTTTAGGAAATAAAACTAAATTATCTACTTAAAATGCAAAAAGGGTGAAATTCATCCCTCTGCAGAGGGATGCATCAAATATTATTTTAAGGTCTTAAGTGATGTATCAGACATGCGCAGACGTCAGCACAAGGGTGAATTTCACACAAAGGGGAAAAGAATGGCTAGCTTTTTTGGTACTTCTTACTATTAAATATTAATTACCGTTACCACTCATCACAGCTTAGACAGAAAACATACAACAATGATTTCAGTAGAAAACTATCGACTCCTCATCCAGTTAAGACATCAAAGTACGTGTCTTATGTACTCGCACTTATATCACTTTGGTTAAAAACAGACGAGCCTAAGTCTCATTGAAAAAGGTGCTTTTTAACATAATCACCTCTTGATCTGAGAGGTGCTCTTAAAATGTCACTACAGAAATTTGGTTAAAACAGATTTGAATGTTAATCTAGTATGTTTGTGCAGGGCATTGGAAGGAAGTTGACAAGACTATCGCTAATTCATTAACTGGCCCTTAACTCATGCTGTATATCAGGGGTAGGCAACCTATGGCATGCGTGCCGAAGGCAGCAGGTGAGCTGATTTTCAGTGGCACTCACACTGCCCGGGTCCTGGCCACCAGTCCGGGGGGCTCTGCATTTTAATTTAATTTTAAATGAAGCTTCTTAAACATTTTAAAAACCTTATTTACTTTACATACAACAATATTTGAGTTATATATTATAGACTTAGAGAACGAGACTTTCTAAAAACGTTAAAATGTATTACTGGCACGCAAAACCTTAAATTCGAGTGAATAAATGAAGAGTCGTCACACCACTTCTGAAAGGTTGCCGACCCCTGCTGTAGATTTTGGTAACTGCAGTACATATACCTGTGCATGTAAGGCTTCTCTACTAGCCCCCTGTAAATACCTAGACAATAAAATGACAAACCAAAGACTCTGGAATTAATGATGCTCTATCTTCAGTTAAATCACAATATTATCTATGTAAGGCAGTTTGCATTTTTGTAATCGAATATATTTGTTGTACTAAATTTCTTTTTTTGAGAAGAAAAGCTTATTTTTTCATCATGACTTAACTGAAACACATACTTTTCATTTGAAAAACTATTTGTGATAAACTAAAGAGTGAGATTTTAATGTCCTTCTAAGTTAGCATGCTGGTGTAGCACAATCATTTTCCTAGTGAGTCTCCCCAGATAATACTTGACAGAAGGGAAACAACCCCATCTAGTGGATTAATAGTGTGTGCATGTTTTCCAAGTTTACGCAATCTTAACTCTCTTTCACAAACCTACTGGTTTGAAATACAGTATTGTCTCTGAGTAGAGGAGAACAAAACTCTTTGTTTTGGAAAGAAATCCTTGGTGGTCTCCAATGTTTTGCTGAGGTAGAAATTGTGCCTACCGTGAAATTACAGGGTAGTCAGAGGCTAAAAAAAGGGATTAGACCTTGATGTGAATAAGAACGGCATTTGTTGTTAACACAGCGAGGATAAAATTACAAAAGCTATCAATCCTCATGATTCAGGGTGTAAGATAATCACCAGGTGGAGGAGAGAGGCTGGAATTCCCCCTTCATATAGTGCTGCATAATTAGGGAGTTTTATGGCATTCTCTGAAGCATTCAGTACTGAGTACTGTGGGTGACCAGAGGCCATGGTACCATCTCTGGATCATTGCTCGGTTCTGAGATAGCAATTATAATGTTCCTAAATGACAGAATGGATGCTGCTATGGGTAGGATGGAATGTGCAGTAAGGGAGAAGAAGTGCAAGCCCCTACGGTTTCTATTCGGAGAGATGTACTAAATCTCTCCATTATTTTTGGAAGAATTCTATATTTAAAGCTTGAAAAAAACTTCATTGTTACCTTTTTGGCAGTGCTGCCCATCAAAGCCCAAAGGGCAATCGCATTCATAACTGTCCTTTTTGGGCATGCAGCTTCCCCCATTAGCACATGGAGAATTCACACAGGGATGGACAGCGTTCTCCACATTGATTCCAGAAGCGAAATCCTGCTTCACATCAATTGTCCGGTCATTCAATATAATCTTGGTTTAAAAGAGAAGAGAAAACTATGCAGAGATCTCCAAATTCAGATGCTACCCCTTCAGGGACACATTTTTTGCTTTATTACTCAATACTTAGCATTAGAACTTCCCTGAATGGCTCCAGAGAAAAGCATTGTTTTGAAAACTTGATCTAACATCTGTTTATTGTCATCAATGAGTTTTCAGAGCTTAGCCTTTCAAAACAATTAGATGTTTATCCTGAGGTGGGGGAATAAAAGTTTTTTTTGTTTTTCCTTGAAACACAAAGCAATTTAATGACCCAATCAGATAAAAGCTGCTGGACATTTACCAGCCTTTTGTTTGAACTTTGATGCACTGTTTTGTAGCTCAACTGTGAGTCAGAACTAAAATATTATATGAGCTTTGCTGAAGAAGTCAATTTCATCCTATGATAGGAGGACATTGTGATGTGTCATTCCATATTCTTTATGAAAATATGCTTACAATATGAATATGACATAACAGATATACTTTATGCAAGATGGCTCATGTGAGATCTCATTGGGAAGGTTATGATTTACTGAATGTGATTATCCTATTTGTATGCATGTATCATTTCTGTATCTGAAATTAGGAACATTGACTATGTATCTATATTTCAACTATGTTACTTTGGTGATGCCCACTTATAACACTTCAGGTACAACAATGAAAAAGCCCGACAGTGCTAATGGCCCATCAGCGAGAGACAATGGACTGTAAAAGAGCTTAGTCTTCCTGTGAACCTGGGTCAGCCTGTGAAGAATGGCTACAGAGGCCCTACAGAGGCAGGTGACCATGTCACCTGATACTGGAACCCATCTTAAATTCTGTACTTTTCCATGAGAAGTTAGTGTGTGTGGGGGTCAAACTAGGAAACAAAGGACTCCTGCCTTATGCAAATTCTATTTAAGAGTGCAGAGTGAGGTAATCCAGGTCATGAGTTCTCCCGCTACCCCACCCAAGATGACTACTGGAAACAACTAAGACTGAACTGCGGGAAAAGAACTGGACCCAGGCTGAGAGCGTCTCTGGCCTGTGAAGAAGATTATTAGAACCACTTTTAGGGTGAGAACTTACATGTAACCAGTTTCTTTAGTGTATTAAGCTTAATTTGCATGCTTTTTTTATTTTCTTAGTAATCTGCCTTGTTCTGTCTGCTACCTCCTTAACAACTTAAAATACACCTGTTATAGTTAAAAAAATTATTGCTGGTTTACAATATAACTCAGTTTATATGATTTCTAATTGGGGTGTGCACACATCTCTCCACATGGAGGGAGGGAGCGAATTTCATAATATATCTTTGGGTCTGTACTCCAAGGGAGGTGGACATCGGTCTACTGAAGCAAGTCCCTTAAGCTTAGTCTTCCCAGAGCTGATCTGCAGCTGGGTCTGGCCCTGCCTGCGTGTGTGTTAGAGGAGGCTCAGCAAGACAGGTTAAAGGGGGCCCATTCTGGCAGAACAGGTAGACTCAGTGGTATCTCAGCACATCAGGTGTCTTCCCAAGGGGTCCTACCTGTCACAGACATAGCTTGGAGAACATAACAGCAAAGTTATGCAGAGCAGTGTATCTAGCACTGTCTACTGCTATTATGTTTGCCTGGAGAACTCACAACTAGGAATGGGTGAAAGGTCCAATTTGTTACTTCTTAAAATGTTGGGAGCAGTTCAGTTGAAGATATCTGTGAAACTATAGGATTCTTCCAAAACATGTCCGCATTTTGAGCTCTCTAAGAAAAAATATTGCGGTTTGTACAACCTTATTTAATATATAACCAAGTTATACACAAGGTGCCATATTCTGATCTTGGTTACATCAATGTAAATATGGCAAAAGTCCATTTACATTAATAGTTTCACAGATTTTAACCCCAAAAGGGACCAGTATTATCATCTGATCTGACCCCATCCATAACACAGGCTGTAGAATGTCACCAATAATTTCTGCATCAAGCCCATAATTTCTGTTTGAATTATAGCATACCTTCTAGAAAGATATCCAGTCTTGACTGCAAGTGGTGGAGAATCCACCATCCCTAAGTAAGTTTTTCCAGGTAGGAACTGCAAGAAGGGGCCTAGGGGCTGAGTGTGGGTGGAGCCACATCAGACTGTTTGGGGAGGCTGTGCCGATATTTCCAGCCTATGATACCCACCGCTCATGTGCTCAGTCAATTTCCCATTACCTTTAAGTCCTTTTCAGTGTCAATGCATTCCAAGATATAGTCCCCCATCTTGTAAGAGTGACCCACATTCTTTGCCCCTAGATGTATGGCCTTATGTTTGGCTGAATGAAAATGCACCTTGTTCTAACAAGCTCATCTTACCAAGTAATCAAAATAGGACGCTATAATGACATGTCCTCATCATTATTTATCTCTCCATCAATTTTTGTGTCAACTGCAAATTTTGCTAGCAATGATTTTGTATCCTTTTCCATATCAATAAAGATATTGAAGAGTAGTGACACTAAAAACACCCCCATTGTATGACAAATCCCCATTTACAATCATTTTTTCAGGATCTATCAATTAACCAGTTTTTAATCCATTTACTAGGGCTACATTGATTTGTTATTTAATTCTATGGAGTTACTCAGATTTAACTCTCAGGATTCCAGGCTAAATTCAGAGGTGTGGCTAAATTATTCTAAAAAACTCTAGAGGAAACCAGTGCTGGAGTAACTTATATTTTCTTCTGGCCCCTCATTGTGTATATTATACCGATTTAGTCTGCTTACACCTGACTCCATTAAATATCACTTCTGAATTTTGACCACTAACTGAGGAAAGGGTGAGTAGGTTGGTGTAGCTCACACGCTAAGAGGCCACAAGAAAGGAGGGTAGCAAGACAAGCAACTAATGGAAGGCTGTAAGAGTGTGTAGGTTACATTACACTAAGTTACGTTAGTCTCCACCATACTTTGACTTGCGCCTTCTTCTGGCTCACTAGCATGTAAGTTATACCGACCATTTATATGTCTATACCTTGTCCATCACTGAGCATGCTTTAGACTCCCCTTATGCTCACTTACTTACATATAGATGTAAATGAGTCTATGGTGGTCTAATTTTGACATCAACTTCACACATCACCTCTGAGTTTGGCCCAGCATGTCTGCGGTTAACTGATCAGTACACAATGGAAGGGAAATCAAAAAACAGCAACAACACTTACCAGTAATATGTCAATAGCATTAGGAAGAAAATGGTGTTCTTGATTATTAAATATATTTTTAAGCAAGTCCCTTGTGAAGGGTTGCTAACGTCTAGGGATGAAATCTTGGCCTATCGGGAGTTTTGCCATTAACTTCAGTAGGGCCAGGATTTCACCCTCGATGTCCAAGTGTCAGGGATACGGAAGATATGAAGCGAATGCACAGAGTTAGTTTATTTCAAAACATGTACCTTCTGAATACTTCCACTGAAGGGCTTCAGTATCCCGGAGTTCTTCTTCAGGTTATCGTAATTAGGGACTCCACCGATAAATATGTCAGTGTTGCACTTAATCTGCGTAAAAGCTCCCTGTCACAAAAGTCAGAATCCATTTTTGTTAGATCAGCTGCAACCACGCTTGCATCTTCAGGCTAGCTTGCTTTATATTTTTAGAAAGGTGAGAGCCCTCGGTGACACAGTATTTCTGTACGGTATGCAACATATCCTTACATCTTCATGCTAACGTGGAAGGGAAAATGTGGACCCTGTACTAAGTGGCTGGGCCTGATTCTTTTTAGAGCTGTCTGGAAAATTTCAAATATTTCAACATTTTGATAAAAACTAGGGCGGGGAGGAGGAGAAAGAGCTTTAAAATGATATTGAATTTCTTCTCTTTCCTTTTTTTAGACAGTTCTAATTCTGATCTCTTGATCACATTTGTGTGAAGTGGGAATAAATTCACGCAGTCACACTGGTGTGATACTGGTAGCAGTGAAATCAGAACCAGGCCCTCAGAGTTAAAATCAACACTAAACAGAGAAGAGTCAAACGCTTGCAGTATTTGAAAAAGCAAACCAGTAATAAAGGAAACAGGTAAAAGGAAGAAATATATATCTGAACTGGGTGCTGGAAGCTGATGCAGTCACTCAGACTACACTGGAGTTCTGGTTAACCTTTTTGTATGAATTGGAAGGACTCTAAAGGTAAGGACATGCTAACTGTGTAATTCCAGTTCTGCAGGAGTTCTTTGTTGGCAGCTTCAAAGCCAACCTCTCTCTACAGCTCAAGCACAATGCTCAGCTAGAGAGAAAAAACTAGAAACCACCTTCTTCTCCTTTGTTCATTATTGTTGAAGGAATCTCATCTAGGGCTTGATAGCAGATGAACCAGATTAACCCCAAAAGGGACCAGTATTATCATCTGATCTGACCCCATCCATTTTATACCAAACTGTACATAATTCTTTGTAGTCCCAGATTTATATTAGGGCTGTCAATTAATCGCAGTTAACTCACGCGATTAACTCAAAAAAATTAATCACTATTAAAAAAATTAATCGTTATTCATCGCAATTTTAATTGCACTGTTAAACAGTAGAATACCAATTGAAATTTTTTAAATATTTTGGATGTTTTTCTACATTTTCATATATATTGTATTCTGTGTTGTAAGTGAAATCAAAGTGTATATTATTTTTGATTACAAATATTTGCACTGTAAAAATGATAAACAAAAGAAATAGTGTTTTTCAATTCACCTCATACACAGGGCCGGTGCAAGGAAGTTTCGCTCCCTAGGCGAAACTTCCACCTTGTGCCCCCCCCCCCGCCCCCCCGCCCTGCGGTACTCCCCTCGCGGCAGCTCCCCACCCCCCCCCGCCCTGAGGTGCCCCCCCCCCCCCCGCAGCAGCTCCCTGCCCGGGGAGCCGTGTGGCAGCTCCGCACCCCAGCTCACCTCTGCTCCGCCTCCTCCCCGAGCACGCCACCCCCGCTCTAATTCTCCTCTCCTCCCAGGCTTGCGGCGCCAAACAGCTGATTGGCGCCGCAAGCCTGGGAGGTGGAAGAAGTGGAGTGGTGACCGCGTGCTCGGGGAGGGAGTGTAGCAGAGATGAGCTGGGATGGGGAGCTGCCGCACGGCTCCCCGGTCCGGGGGTGTGGAGAGCTGCCGCAGGGCTCCACACCCCAGCTCACCTCTGCTATGCCCCCTCCCCGAGCACGCCGCCCCCGCAGGCAATGACAATAATTGCATGGAGCGGCCGCTGCGCTGGGAGAGGGAGTCTGAGCCACACGTGTCAGCGCACTGCCGGCAGCCCAACCCAGGAACACTGTAAAAAAAAAAATTGGGGGCACCGCTTTTTGGCGCCCCCAAATCTCGGCGCCCTAGGCAACCGCCTAGTTTGCCTTAATGGTAGCACGGGCCCTACTCGTACAAGTACTGTACTGCAATCTCTTTGTCGTGAAAGTGCAATTTACAAATGTAGATTTTTTTTGTTACATAACTGCACTCAAAAACAAAACAATGTAAAACTTCAGAGCCTGCAAGTCCACTCAGCCCTACTTCTTGTTCAGCCAATCGCTAAAACAAACAAGTTTGTTTACATTTACAGGCATGTAAATATCTTGCAACGCCAGCTACAACAGTGCCATGAGAACGCCTATTCTCACTTTCAGTGACGTTGTAAGCAAGAAGTGGGCTGCATTATCTCTTGCAAATGTAAACAAACTTCTTTGTCTGAATGATTGGCCGAACAAAAAGTAAGACTGAGTGGACTTGCAGGCTCTAAAATTTTACATTGTTTTACTTTTGAATGCAGGTTTTTTTTACATAATTCTACATTTGTAAATTCAACTTTCATGATAAAGAGATTACACTACAGTACTTGTATTAGGTGAATTGAAAAATACTATTTCTTTTGTTTTTTTATAGTGCAAATACTTGTAATCAATAATAAATATAAAGTGAGCACTGTACACTTTTTATTCTGTGTTGTAATTGAAATCAATATATTTGAAAATGTAGAAAACATCCAAAAATATTTAAATGATATTTTAATTATTGTTTAAGAGTGTGATTAATCGCACGATTAATTTTATTAATCACGTGATTAATTGCCATTAATTTTTTTAATCGCTTGACAGCCCTATTTATATATGTCATGCTATGATCCTTTGTGCATGAACCAAAGTGCTTTGTATCTATAATTCTAGAGCTTTGTGTCTATGATTCTAAGTACTTTGGATGTTTGGTTGAACTTTAGAGTGTGACCAAATAAGGGAAAGTGTGTAATATTTTTACCCTGACCTGTTGAGAATGTGTCAAAATATCAAGAAAAAGACAACTTGTGATTGATTAATGAGGGATACTTGTTATTACAAAGTCTTCAATATTCAATACAATAATGACTCACTGAAAGATGTTTTTAGCTTATTAGGAATTACTTGTTGTCACAGGTGTTTCCTATAATAAGGACGTAGTTAGAAATATCTTTAGCTAATTGATTAAATAAGCTAAAATACCATAAAAGGACAAAAACTACCGCAATTGTTAGCTCATTAATTAGGTAAGCTGAAATACCATAAAAGGAACTCCTCAGATAAATCAGTTATGGGAAAGGAATTATTTTCGGTCTTGAACAAGTACATAAGGACGAGAGTTTTTGGAAATTAGTTAGGGATAAATCAAGCTGAAGTCACTTTTCCAGTCTCCAACTCAGTTTGGTAACCACAGCCTTTATTTCTGTATTGTGCTGTACCAATTTTTAACTAACAATCTTTAATTAATAAATAATAATTAAGCCTGATTATTTAACTAAAACCCAATAGACTGGTCAAAAATTTTTCCACTGAACCTGTTTTTGAGGGAAAACTGGATTTCCAATTAAATGAAATTTTGCATGAAAAGTGTCTGCTTTCCATCTAAAAATGCTAGTTTGCCTGAAAACCTGAAGACTTTTCTCCTGAAAACTTTTGGTTTTCGGATTTTCAATGAAAAGTCAAATATTTCTGCATGAAGAAAATAAACAAGCCATTTTTCAACCCACTTGAGTCTCAGTTTATTTGGAGAAAAAGCTGTTCAGAGTGTAAATTCTAACACTTGTGCTTAGAGGTGCTAGTGGGTTGAAAAATGCGCATGCTGGTGTTTTGTAATAGGTACAACTACGACTGATAAATTGAAGAACAGGAAGAAATGAACCTCATGTATGAAACAAGAAATGTAGGTTGAAGCACAAACACCTGGGTCGAGAGGAGGAAGAGAGATGCTCCCAGTTATGTCCTGGGCTCCTCTCCTTCCCAACTCAAAGCTAAAGAAGAGGCTGCCCCATATATGTCCTTCAATAAACTCTTATAAGCTTTGGAGAGCCCAGGACTGTGGTTTATCTGAAGATCTCATTTTTGTTAATGTTTGGATGAGAAGTTATGTCATTTTATGAACAAATTGCTTTATATATGAGAATATACATTATATGCGTCTTACCTCTGCCATTCCTTCTACTGGCTTTTGTTTATCAACCTGCAAAATAGCATTCTTCGCAGTGCGAGACACTCTGAGTTCATGCCACTGGCCCAGAATGACAGGTTCTTCACTCCTGTTTAAACGAAAAACCACAAACATAAAAACCTATAGGAAGTCTACACTTGCATCTTTTTGATACTTTCAAACATTTGTCTTTACCAACTAGCCTTTTGAAGAAAACGTCCATGACCCTTCCTTCAACAGAAACAACTTACTGAGTATCTTTACATATTAGCACATTAAATAAAATAAAGGGGAAAAAGATGACTGCACAAAAACTCAATGTATATGAGGCTTAACGGAAGGCACCATTTCTAAACACTGGCAGTGAAGGAATATGTGTCAGTGTTCATAGAATATCAGAGTTGGAGGGGACCTCAAGAGGTCATCTAGTCCACGTGTTCCCATATTAAACTAAAAGCATTTTAGTTTTATTTGTAAAAAAACAAAACACTTTAAGCAACCAGTGCACATTTAACTATCTGAGAGCTAAACTTTCTATTCAATTTCTGCAGTTACTTAGATTTAAATATATGAGGAAAAAGTCTCAGATATACATCCTCTACTCCCAATGACAGAAGCTGGAGATACAGAAATTTACCTAAGGCAGAAGTTCCCCAAAGCCTTTGTCTCCTTATGAGACAGAAACATTTTGTGTTTGCTTATCCATTAAATTCGGATAAGCTCTTTTGATGCAGGCCATCACAGTGAAATCTTTTTTTCTTTTTTTTTTTAACTGCATGTTGTACATTAGGGGCCGTAACCAAAATATGATCCTAATTATGTAATGAGATTCTGAATAAGAACCATAGTCTCCACTTGTTATGCCAAGTGACCACCAGTCTCACAGGAAACACTTTAAAACTGTTCAGATAATCTTTATTAACCCAGCACTAATCTGGGACAGAAAAACAGTCTGCAGAGTGGATAGAAACCACGTCCCCACAGATTTACAATTAATGAAGTCCTATAGACATTCCCTTTACTTTGAAATGTCATTTTTACTAGTTTAGGTTAAAGCAGTCCAAATCCAAATCATATCTCAAAGCCTTTGCACCTCATTTCTGCCAATGACACCAAACCCTCCAAAAAGCATCACCAAGCAATGTCATTCATCCTTTGTCCTTTTCTTGTTTAGTGACCATTAGGGTTTAATCACCTTGGATAAATCAATGGGTAATAGGGTTTAATGCCTTGGATAAATCAATGGGTAATAGGGTTTAATGCCTTGGATAAATCAATATGTAATAAAGAAACCAGATGAGTCTGACTACTTAATAAGATGCAATATATGTATTCTCTGTCCTTTGCAGAAAAAGTCATCATCATGCCAACCCTCCTGCTTTTGTAAACTGTAATTTTAATTAGGGATGAGTGAACCTTGCAGAGTTTGAGATTTTCAGAACTGCAAGTTTATTTTTTTGGATTCACAGGGTTTGCAAAACTAGTACAAGTTTGTGAACCCTTTTGGATATAATTTAAACCCTTTTTTCCTCAAGGATGAGTCGTTTTTTTAAATTGTTTTTCTAGTTATATTGAATCCTTGTCTATGTGTTAGGGATAGACTCACTTCCCCTCATTTCTAGGTTCCTAATCCTGCATTAAGATCCAGGAATGTGGATATCTGTGCCCACGTGAAGTCTCATGGGCACAGTGGATCCTGGTACAGGATAGGCTGACACAGTGGTAGCCTACACCTAATTTTCTATTCAATTTTTTGGTCTCCTCCTTTTACACCCTCTGTTGCTATCTGCCTGCATTCTGCTTCTTTGCTCACCATGTCGCCTAAGCAAAGCACAAAACTCAGTCACCTTCAAGATGAACTTTTAAACTCTCATCATCCAAGTGGCGACGAGCTCGCCTATCTCTAATTATAATGATAACATTTAGATACAGCTCATTTCAGCATGGTGCAATGGCCAAGGTAGCCAGGAGACATGAGTCATATCCCCAGCTTTGGCACTGACTGCATGTGTGACTTTGGGCAAGTCACCTCTGAGCTCTCTGAGCCTATTTCACCATCAGTAAAAGGGGTATAATGCTGCTTCCCTCATCTTTGAGATCTATGGAGGAATAGTGCTATCCAAGACTTAAGTATTACATGAGGAGCTGGTAGCAATCCCTACATTTAGGGTGTTTTTTATATCGCTCTTTAATGTATACCTGCTCTTGTATTTTCCACTCCATGCATCTGATAATACATTTAGGTTGCCTAACACTTGCCATTATAAAAGATTCTTGAAACCATTTTTTAAGATGCTCTAACACTTGCACATGTGCATTTATGATACAGTCTTTACTTACATGCTCCCATACAGGGCCGGCTCCAGGCACCAGCTGAGCAAGCTGGTGCTTGGTGCGGCAGATTGTTCGAGGTGGCATTCTGCCCAATCCTAGGGCGGCACGGCCGCTTTTTTTTGTTGTTGTTCCGCTCCGGCCGCCCTGTAGGGGGCGGCGGCGCGGAGAACCAGAGCGCTCTGCCGCACAGTCCTCTTCCTTCCCTCCCCGCTGACCGGAGCGGAGCCCTCGTGGCAGGCGGCAGGAGGCGGCGCAGCAGGCGGGGCCGCGTGGCAGCGCCCCTGCTGTACCCCTGGCCATCCCCTTCTCTCTCTCTCCCACCCGCTCCCTTCCCCAGCCCCTCCCCAGCCGGTCCCCCTGCACCCACGCTCCGGCCGGTTTCTCCCTCTCTGTTTTTTTTTTAATGTAAACAGCCAAATTCCACTCTCATATACACATGTACAACTCCGGATGGGAAGTGCATCCATCTATCTGAGTAAATATTTTACAGTAATCTTTAGCAATAGCCTAATATGCAGCAATAATGTATGCAAAGATGTGAGTAATATAGTATATTGCCTGTGGCCATTATATATTGTATGTTTCCTGTGTTCATATGAAATGTTAGACATACTAGAAGCTTTGATTTTCACTGTGGGAGAGCCTGAGTGCATACCTTCAGATAACATCTTGCAGTCTCTATCTTCTATATGTAATCCATACTACAGATACATATTGAAAGAAATTATGATTTGTTTGCCCCAAATAGTATTTTTACTGTTTCATTATATATTATTCCTTAATTTCTTGTGATAATATTATTGGGGCAAGGGGGTTAATATTTTTAAAGTATTTTCTCTATATGGATAAGAATAACATCTGCAGTTGCAGGGTAGGATGAAATGATAAGTGTTATCAATGCTCATGCTAGCTTCAGACCACCAGATAAGGGTAAAAGGAAAAATACCCCCGTGTTATAGTATTGCAGTTACACACATGGCTTCTATGCCTTCCCTAGAAGTACCCATCACTGGATTTTGTTGGAGCGTGAATACATAACTACACAAACCAGTAGCCTCTCCAACATGGCTATTCCTTTCCTATATCTTCCTTGTGGCATTGTTTGTAAAACTATTACAAATAACATTTACCTGATAATGGCTGTTCCTGAACCACAATCAAACCTGAACTCCACATAGCTGGCCACCATGTTAATAGACAGGAAGTCCTTGCTGTCCGTGTCATAGCTGTACAAGAGGACCCCATTCTCTGAATCTGGACGAAATGTCATCTCAAACTCCATGAAGGAAAGGTAGTTCTGTGGTTCCAACGGCCAGGGTGTTGTAGCAAATGACCTCAGCGACTCATTGAACTGAGGTATGGCCAGGATAAATGCTGGAAGTCCAGAAAAAATAAATAGGTCACCTTAGGCTCTAAGGTAAGAAACTGACTAACTCACTAACCAATTTCAGACAGCTTTCTTCATTATGCATTTAAATCTACTGTCACACTAGACGCCCTGCCATTCATTCTGCAGCTCTCAGGCACACAGGATAAACATACTGCTGAACTTCCTTCCTCAGACAGCCCGGCTCTATTGGTCAGGCATAGAGAAACATCAGGAACATGGCCTTGTTTTCTCCCAAGCCCTTAGAATTGCTTGCCCAGCAGGCAGTGTGAAGAAGGAGCAGTCCCTGTGCTCTGAAGTGCACAAGGACTGCAACCATTCCCCTATCCACACGCAGCGGTCAAAGGGAACGTGGAGTCTCACCTGCTTATCCATGCAAGATGCACTCTAGCCCATAAAAATAAACAACATAACATGCACACAAGGCATCTATCACCATCTTATTAGCATATGCATGTGCTTTTCAGGAGAAGGAACAAATCGGGGCTATTTTCTGACAGTTCAATGACATTCAAAGTGGTCTTATCCTACTGAGAAAATGTATTGAACAAGGACTAACATGTAAGTCAGAAATAAAACACATCTGGTGTCCTCTCACCTTCTTCACAATGGCGACCTTTAAATCCAAGAGGGCAAAGGCACACATATGAATCAGCTTGGCTTGCAGTGCAGGTACCGCTGTTAATACAGGAAGCCTCATCGCAGATTCCACTGCTGCATTCACCTAAACTCAGAGCCAGAATGTCATACCATACCAGTTAATCCAAGAGGATTTAGCGGGCTGCTTGCTTGTTATAAACAAATGCAATTTGCTTTCTTAAGTAAACAGAATTCTCTCTCAATCTGCAAAACTACAAAGCAGATTTTAGGCTAAGTGGTTGATTTCAGCATTGATTTTACACTGCATCATAAAGATGATTTAAAAATGGTAGAAATGAGAACTAACCAAATAACAACTCACAAGATTTTTTTTTACAGTATAACCATTCACTAGATGACTGGGTTTTGCCTATCCTCAGTAGCATCTTTGTTGTTCTCACGAATGTGTATTTCAGAATCTCCATGTGTCACCCGATTGTTTACATTACAAA
Organism: Chrysemys picta bellii; assembly: GCF_011386835.1. Lineage (NCBI taxonomy): Eukaryota > Metazoa > Chordata > Testudines > Emydidae > Chrysemys > Chrysemys picta. Next base: position 26,906,163 of record NC_088796.1, on the reverse strand, counting down.
CATGCTGATTTGTTTAACCTCAATTATCTTAAGTGCTGCTTTGTTCATTCAAAGTTTGGGGACAATATGGTAAGCGCTGAATGTGTTAAGCAGCAGCATCTAAGCTTATTAACCAGCATGTAGTTGTTAACTGTTCTGTCTGCACTGCAGGGGATCCATATTACCAACATATGGGCTTTCTAATCATCATGTCCACCACACTGGCATATGATGTCTACAGTACAGAAAGGTGCCCTGAGGCAACAATATCAAAACTGTCATAGAAGGAGGGATTTTTTTTATTTCTTTCTCAGTCAGTGTATAAAGTACCAGTTAACTCAGATATTTTTATTTTAAATTGTATTATTGTTTATTTAAATCATTTCCCCCTAGTGTACAGGAATAAATTGTAAATATAAGTGAACAAGGCCCAGATCAACACATGCACCATGTGTGAGTGTAAGCACATTGCTTATGTTTCTGCAGTGTTTTAAAGGGGGTAAAGTGCTACAAAATGGTGAAGGAGAACAAATTTACACTTCAAACATACTCCTGGAGGTGGGGTATGTATATAGAGGGTGCTCCAAGTGAGTATTTTCAGAGTGATTTACCTCAGATTATAGATTGGATCGCTCAGACAAGAAACATGCACAAGGGTGAGTAGGAAACAGAGTCAGAACTGACAAGCAGGGAGCGGTTGTATTATCTGGGGTGGCTGAGCAAAATTTGGCAAACCTGCTATTGACAAGAGGAACCCTTTTTTTAAAAAGGGAGAGGAGCATCAGGCAGAAATATTTAATCTACTGCACAGGGCACTGCAAAACCTCAGTGGGGTCCTGGCATGAGTGAAGTTCAAACTCAGATTTTGATTTCCTATCTTACATTCATTCAGTGTGTAAAGAACAGCAGGGAAAGAACTTCTGAAGAGATTTAACACATGATAAACTTCAATTTTATCTTCAATTCAGCCAGTCATTTCAACCAGAGTTGATTAATTGTTTTGTCCTGTTACATGAACAAGAAGACCACTGTGCTATACAACTTGGAATATAACTTTGGATCACAATGTCACAGAAGTTAGAGATGGAGAAAGGTCTATTAGGTCATTTTGTCCCTCTTCCTGACAGAGCAGAATTGTTCCTTATTGTACATTTATAAGTGTTTCGTCAAGCCTAGTTTTTAATGTACCAAGTGATGGCCTGATTACACTATTCATAGCACAAAGTATGACACACCCGACCAGAGGACAGGTTAAAGACAGAACCCATGTGGACACATCTCCTCAGGGACAGGATGAATTCCACGTCCAGGTGAAGAGAGACAATTACCCTACAAAATGCCTCCCCTGCCAGCCAGCTGTGTGAGCAGCTGTTCTTGCAATGCTAATTATTCCCCATCATCTCTCACAAACAGCTGTCAACGATGGTAAAGGGGGGCTGGATAAGAGTGGGAATCCTGCGGTACTGTTTGTCATCTGAATATAATTCACTGTTGTGGGTTTAAATAACACTTGCACACACAGAGCACCTATACTTTGAAAAAAGAACGAGGAGTACTTGTGGCACTTTAGCCCTGGTTTACACTGGGGAGGAGAGGGGGGGATCGATCTAAGTTACGCAACTTCAGCTATGTGAATAACGTAGCTGAAGTCGATGTACTTAGATCAACTTACCGTAGTGTCTTCACCACGGTGAGTCGACTGCTGCCGCCTCCCCGTTGACTCTGCTTGCGCCTCTCGTGGCACTGGAGTACAGGAGTCGACGGGAGAGGGCTCGGGGGTCGATTTATCGTGTCTAGATGCAATAAATCGATCCCCGCTGGATCGATCGCTGCCCGCTGATCCGGCGGGTAGTGTAGACATAACCTTAGAGACCACTAGCAGATTTATTTGGGCATACGCTTTCGTGGGCTAAAACCCACTTCATCGGATGCATGCAGTGGAAAATACAGGAGGAAAATATATATACACAGAAAACATGAAAAAATGGCTGTTGCCATAGCAGCCATAACGAGACTAATCAATGAAGGGGAACTATCAATTAAGATGGGCTATTGATTAGTCTCGTTATAGCGGGTATGGCAACACCCATTTTTTCATGTTCTCTGTGTATCTATATCTTCCTCCTGTATTTTACACTGCATGCATCCGACGAAGTGGGGTTTAGCCCACGAAAGCGTATGCCCAAATAAATTTGTTAGTCTCTAAGGTGCCACAAGTACTCCTCGTTCTTTTTGCTGATACAGACTAACACGTCTACCACTAGGAAACCTATACTTTGAGACTCTCTCCCCACTTATCACTAATAATCATAGCAGCACCATGATGGAGGTGAATAGTACAAGGCCAAGTACATTTTATAGATGGGGAAACTGAGGCAACCAGTGAATGGCAAAGTCACAGAAGGAACCCAGACGTCATGGGTTCCAGTATGGTTCTCTAACTGCTAGATTCTACTTTTGTTTCTTAATCATAAGGATATGAGTTTTCTGATAGACTATGGAGTCATCTGCAAATATATATGATGTAGCAGTGTAGCGCTTCCAGAGCGTTCATTCTCAAGGCTTGTTTACACTAACAGCGCTGCAGCTTCTCCCAGCAGTACAGTTACTTCATCTCCTTGACAGGCAGTAGCTATGTCGATGGGAGAAGCCCTCCTGTTGACATAGCGCTGTCTGCACTGGGGGTTAGGACAATACAATGGTGTCACTCAGAAAATCCACACCCGAGCAACATAGTTATCGACCTAGATTTGTAGCTCAGACCAAGACTCAGTGGTCTGTGCACCTGGATGCAGATGTTTTTCAGAGGAACACATCTCTGAGACGGGATGAAATCCTGGCCCCAGAGAAGTCAATGGTAAAGCTTGCATTGATTTCAAAGCATTTCACCCAAAGGATTCCACCCAGGGGGGGATTCCAAATTACACATCAGCTCTCTATGAGTTTGTGACCTGGGGAAAACCGCTAGTAAAACATCAGGCTTTATGAAGGCCTGCTGTGCACCAGGGAAATTCTCCCATGGAGACAGTGATCAGAGTCTGCATTGCGTCCTTTCTACACGAGACTGTCCCAAACAGCGTACGCATGCTTCCTTCCCCGCATGGCTCCCACTGGGGCAGGAGAACGTTAAAACTGTGACTGGAGTTCCATCAGAGCCATCTCTTGCAGAGGCCACACTAGGGAATGAAAGTTCCACTGCTTTCTCCTTTGGCTGCCCTGGCCAGACTCTTCTGGGCACCTCTCCCAGGGGACTTTGCATTACCAGGGGGCCCTGAGTTATGCCAGCAGAATGTAACTCATCACCATCATGATGCTAAAGAGGGACAAGTTATGCAACAATTTATACCAATTTATACCTCACTAGCTACCCAGATTGTCAGCTCTATGGGGCAGGGACCATCTTTTTGTGCTTGCACAGTGGGGCCTGTTCCCGATAGGGACCCTTATGCTCTACCGCAATATAAACAGCAGCTTGTGATAAATCCAAAGGAGTGAAAAAGAGGTCCAGCAACACACCGAGGCAAGAAAGACCAGATAGACTGAATTCACTTATCAAGCTTCATAAAAAAAATCCAATAATCCAATAAACAGACCTCTCAGAACAGATGTCAGCAACTGATGACCTCTTCCTATCCCATCTGTTCACTGATCAACATCTTTATCACCATGGAATATTTCAGGCCTCATCACAAAGACCCAAACTAAACATGGCCAGTACCGTCCCTTCCCTAATTCAACAATATACTAATGAATCTGTGATCTCATGAATTATTAACAGAGGACTACATTTAAATGTCAGGCTTTGACATCTTTGGGACTGGCCATGGAAAGTGCTACTGGAAATCCCTGCTTGGGAGGAGAGCACCAGTACTGTATTAGGAGGGTGTTGCAGGTTACCAGAGAGACATGGGCCAGGGCTGGCTCCAGCTTTTTTGCCGCCCCAGCGGCAAAGAAAAAACAACAACAGCCAATCGGCAGCACTTTCGCGGCAGCTCAAAGACGAAGAGAGGGACTGAAGGACCCGCCACTGAATTGCCGCCAAAGACCCGGACGTGCCGCTCCCTCTTTCTATTGGCCGCCCCAAGCACCTGCTTCCTTCACTGGTGCCTGGAGCCGGCCCTGATATGGGCAGAGATGTAAGTAGAAACCTACACAACACAACATCCATCTGTACTACGTCTAGTGTAGTGGTGGTCATTGCTGTTAGTTTTGCACTTTCATGAGCAGCAAATTTAAGCAAAATCTTTGAGACAAAGGACAATACATTTTTTAAAATTAATGGTAGAAGTTCCAGACTGACACATTCTCAGTGATTAAGGTGAAGAGACAGCTTTTGTTTCAGCCAGCGCATTCTCAGTTTCTAAGGTCCATCCACAAATCCTGCATCTTGCCCGGCGGTTAGACTAGATGACCCGTGTGGTCCCTTCTAACCCTATGGTTCTATGATCCTGCTGTCCAAACAACCCCTCTCCCCCACCCCCCGAGTGACACTGAGGTATTCCATTTTTCAGTTCAGTATTGATGAATACACTGAAAAGTCAAGCTTCCCTTCCTGCATCTCATCCCTACATCAAATCCCAGGGCATGGGACCCTTATAGTGGTGAAGAGAAAGAAGGGAGCTTCAGCAGGAATATGTAGTACTAAAGGTGTCTGCCCTTCCTCCTTTGCCAGCACTTCGATTTACAGTTCTATGTGGGATTCATAATCCCACCAGTAGGACTGATTTATACACAGGATAGGCCTCTCTTCTTTTTTTTCCATTTTGTGGTCCCTGATTTATACCCAATATAAGCAGAATAGAATGGAAGGTCAGTTACCAGAAAAGCTAATAGACTTGAATGGCTAATTCCAGTTTATATTATGTACAGTTTTAAGTCATTTTCTATACTGTTTGCAAAGCTTCCATGGTACATGGTACACAGCAAGCTCTGCAATTGTGAGGAGCAATGTAACACACGGTATGGTTCTATCGTTCAGCTTCACGTCACACATGGAAAAATCCAGCATTTATTTTAGTTGATGTTGATTATTAATGCAACAGTGTGCGGAGGGCACATGGCTGGGAATGACTGTAGTTGGGACCCAAGAAGCACTAGAGATTAGGGATCAGGGAACCTTAGAAAGGTTTTAAGCTGTTTTCCATAGATTCTCACGCTATTGTGAAATTACTCTCTGTGCTTCCAAAACCTTATTTTTTTCAGTGTCCGGTTTCTGGGTCAATCTGTTCCTTTCTTATATGGCACAGAAGTCTGGTAATTTTATCCAGAGAATACAGAGCAGTTGTTAATAAGTTTCATACTGCTCACTGCCGTACTGGGATTTGGACTGCAAAACTACAAAAGAGAAGAAAGATGACTTTGTGGCTGAAGCACAGGACAGTCAGGATGTATGGGTTCTATTCCTGCCTTTGCCACTGAGTCACTGTGTGACCCTGGGCAAATCACCTGTTCTGTTTAGATTGTAAGTGTGACAGACATGTCAATTTCCTGCAATATTTCTGGAAGACTTTACTGAATTTTTAAATAGCTTTGGGGTCCATTGTATTATAAAGGCAAAACTGATGTATCATTGTGGGGATTGTATGTAAGTTCTCTGGATGGAAGATGTGGCCTACGTAAGTGTTATAGGCATCAAAGGACTATTTTAAACCATGTGCCACACAAGAAGGAACTTCTGGACAAAGATATATGGATTTCCCTAGGAAGTACAAGGGGAAGAGGGAAATACAGATTCCCACCTCTGCACCCAATCTTTTGCAGCTATGTCCTGAAAAGATAACCATTGTCTGGCTGATAACTTATTCATGGTCTCTGCAGATCAAAGTTGCAGTCTACATAAAGGAAAGGCTAACCTATGCATAAGGGTTCTTGTTCTGAGCAAAAAGCTGTTATGAATTTGTGATGACAGAAGAACCCCTTGGTGGAATTTCAAGGACTGGAATCCTATCAGAGTCCTTACTGGAATTGGGGGTGATCTCTGGTAATTTTCCCTGGGGGTGCTCAACCACCACTCAGCCCCAGGCCCTACCCCCACTCCAACCCTTTCCCCAAGGCTCCACCCCATCCAACCTCTCCCTGGCCCTGCTCCACCCCTGCCTCTCCTCTTCCCCGCCTCTTTCTGCCCTCTCCCCCAAGTGTGCCCCATCCCTGCTCCTCCCCTCCCACCCAGCACCTCCTGCATGCACACCGCTGAACAGCTGTTCCATGGTGTGCAGGAGGCACTGGGAGGGAGGAGGAGGAGTTGATCAGAGGGGCCGGCAGCCTCGGACATGACTCGCGAACCCCCTGGATTACCCTTGTGGACCCCCTGGAGTACCCTTGCGGACCCCCAGGAGTCTGCTGACCCCAGTTTGAGAACCGCTGGGCTCTGGGGCCTCATTTGGGAAGAAGAGTCCTTTATCATGCCAAGAAATTCTGTCACGGATCTGAAATTCGTCCATGGGAGCTCCCACTTTCCCTGGGGCAATTACTAACAACGTGCCAGGCCAACAATCAGCATGCTTTGTTGAGAGCTTGTCTTCACTGAGTGTTTGAAATACAAACTCAAAATCCTTTACAGAGTCTAGAGAAATACTATACAAAATATACAGACCTACCCCCACTCTCCCCAACCAAACTCTGAACACAATTGTTTCATTTTTCAATTGGTAGAAAATAACCCTATTATTCTTGTTTAACATTGATAAAGGACCCCATAACATTGCACTTACCTACATCAGCACCGCTTAAAGACTTCCCTAGTGGCCAGGGTCTCATGTCAACTATCTTCCCATTGACAATGAGTGACTGAACGCAGCCCTGAAAGCCACGGTTGGTTCCTGCTGCTCTGACCAACCAGTATGCACTAGGAGCACCACCAAGATAGAAAGGAGTCCGGAAGGTAATTTTACTATATTGGCCCTACAAGGTAAAACAGAGCTGTTTAACTATTTTAAATCACACATTATATTCTATGATAGACTAATGAAGGCAAGATAATTAAGCCATGCAGTCATGATCAGTTTTTCCCCTCAATGAAGAAAAAGAGGCCTTTGAGGAAAACTAGGTTGTCCGTTAGTAATTCTCTCCCATCCATTCCTCCTCCAAAAACATTATCACCTTAAACATTTACTTTTATGCCTATTTCTTATCTTGATGTTATGGCTCTACTAATGTAAACAAAATTAACGAATCATTTGATTATGAGAGCATGTCTGTCCTTCCTTTGCGCTTCCCAGTATAACTTGTTTTCCTATGTTTGTGTTTTCATTTGTAGGCTCTGTGGGGTCCAGAGTAACTTAATATTTGTGTCTTGGACAGCACTGAGCAAAGTGTGAGCGTTAAATAAATAAATAATAATGAATTAAGCCCTAGAGTTAAAAGGACAGATTTCAGTGGAATTACACCCATTTATGCCAAGGCTAAATTTATTCTACATCTTTTGTTTTCTTTAGGCCAGGACTCAACTTAAAGTTTTACTGGCATATCTATGTTGGAAAGGCGTGTGATTTTTTTTTTTTATGACATAGTTATGTCAGTAAGAGCCCTAGTGCAGATGCAGTTATGCTGGGATAAGGTGCTTTACAGCAGTACATCTTATTTTGGTTCCCCTATAAGAATAAATTATACTGTCATAAGCACTTGCATAACCAGTATAATTGCACTACACTTAGGCAGGGGGTTCACTGCTTCAATTACGCCAGCATAGTTAAAGTGCACAACTTTTAAGTGTAACCAGTGCCTTTGGGTCTTTTATTTTAAATACTATCTTTAGAGTCTGTAAATAAATGTCTAAAGCCAAATCTAGCGATATAACCTCTAGAGCCAAATCAAAACCATTCCATTTTCAAGGGGTGACAGTGGGGGCTAGTAGTGCTTGTCCTGGGGGTAGTGGAACTAACAGGAGCAGAGTTATTGGCAATTGTCCACTAATTATTTTCCTTCTGTTCTCTCCTCAGGTCACAGGGGATCAAGTCAAGGTACACCCCTACCCCTATATAACGCTGTCCTCGGGAGCCAAAAAATCTTACCACGTTATAGGTGAAACCGCGTTATATCGAACTTGCTTTGATCCACCGGAGTGCGCAGCCCCGCCCCCCCGGAGCGCTGCTTTACCGCGTTATATTTGAATTTGTGTTACATCGGGTCACGTTATATCGGGGTAGAGGTGTATCTTCATTTATAATATTTATCTTGGCTGTGCCCCATGAAATCATTGGAGTTAAATGAGGCCTCATTCAGGGCAGATTCTGACACTATGTCTCTAACTGCATGACAACTGTTCATAGCGTATTATTAATTTTATTTTTCTTTGTTTTTCTTTTCGGTTTTAGTATTTTTCCTTTTACAGTGAACCAGTGTTTCTACAGTTTTCCACCCTCTCTATTTTTAATTTTATTTAATGAAAATATTATTCAGATCTTTTGTCTTTGATGCCCTTGTGTCATTATACATGCGCATTTGTATGTGTCTCCGGGGCCCTGTCTGCACTATGGGTGCTACATAGTTATGGTGCTGCAGCTGTGCCATGGTAGTGCTGTAGCATAGACGCTTCCTATAGTGACAGAAGGGGTTATTCTGTCACTGTAGGTAATCCACTTCTCCAAGCAGCAGTAGGTTGATGGAAGAATTCTCGTTGCGTCAACAGTGGTGGTTAGTTGGCTAAACTATGGTGCTCAGGGTGGGAATTTTTCACATAACTGAGCACTGTGGCTATGTCAACCTAACTTTTAAGGATAGACCAGGCCCGGAGGGTGAGGTGGGATGTGTGCATGTGCGAGAGAAAGAGAGAGAGAGAGAGAGAGAGAGAGAGGTATTTTTTTATCTGGACTAGGCAGCAGGGGGGAGCAGATATGGGAGGCAAGGCAAGGAATTGGGGAGAGCAACAGTACTACAGTACTCTGCTAGATATTAGAAAGGAGAACACATCTGGGGCTAGGAAGGGTGGCTGGAGGATTGCTGGACAATGGGAAAGTGCAGTGACGAAACCAAGCCTTTTTAAATATTCAGTTTGATTTACGTGACTATAAATCTGTTAAAATTCTGGTTCATGCAACTGTCCCATTCCTAATAAAGACACACAAATTTAATCAGATCTATTATAACACACCCCCTGTTGGGAAGAAAGGCCATCAGTCTGCAGACAGCCAAGGCTCAGCATTAGGAACCTGATCACTTACCTGAGATTTACCTGTGACTGGTGTGTCGTTATCCAGCCGGAGCCAGCCGTTCAGCCCATCTCTGAACACAGTGATACTGTGCCAGTTGCCCAGTTTGATTTTGCTTTCACTCATAATGACTGCAACTCCCGTCCCACAATTGAACCTGCAAGAGCCAGACAATGGTTGTGACAATTTTGCATTAAACAAACAACCTAACCTTGTTTTTTGACTAAGAAGGGGGCCTTCTCTTCTCAGAGCCTCTCTGTTTCTCCTTTTACATTAAAAAGCGATATAAACACACTCAGACAACTGATCTATATCTGGTCTGTTTTAGTGCAGATAAAATATCTTTTCAAATTTTAAACTTTCGTTACTCTGTTTCCTTCTTCCGTGTAGGAGACTTTGCATCCTCTGGCAATACAAAGTATATTGCAAAGCCTGCCAACTTTCTGAAATGGTTTCAAGATGCAGCGTATTAGAATTTGAGTTGCTGCTATCACAGTAATTTCTCTTGGGAATTTTCCTAGCTCCCTGGTGAGAGCTGGAGCTAAAGCAATAATACTGGGATTCTATATGAAACTCAGATTGTTTGGTACTGATTGACAAGGAGGCCTCAATAGCAGCAAAGCTGAATGTGCACAAAGCATGCTATTTTCTTTGCTTTGTCTCCACTATATCGGTCAGGTTGAGGTAGACCAGAAATAGGGTTAGGACACATCATTCCCTTTTGTTTCCCCCCATCTTTATAGCAATCACCATTCCGGTTAATAGGTGCCAGATGGAAGTCTCTCCAGATATCCTTTAAGATGATCTTATACAGTCACTAGAGCAATGTGAGACTCTTTGTCTCTGTTTCCTTTAAAGCTCCTCAAGCTCCTACCAGATCAGTGATGTGGTACCGAGTTCCAGTCCCAAGCTTGATTTCTGCAGACTAACACATTGTCCTACCACTAGACATCTGGGTTAGCTGCATCTCCTTTGTTCTGAAAACGTTCTTGGGGTTCCCTTATTTATAAAGCAAACTAACTAATTGTATACACCTAGCTACAGAGCTAGCATAGTGCTAGTGGACTGCAGGCATTTCTGACCTTGCTAAGACATAATAACGTTCACTTTGTGAAGGAATCCTCAGGAGGCAGCCTTGTGGCTGACTTCCTCAGTGCCTGAGCTGGGGGAATACTCTGCTTGCTGGCTGCACAGCATTTAAGGGCCCCTTTTCACTGCACACAAGGACTGGAGTGGGTGAGGAGCTCACCCATGGAAAGGCAGTAGATCCATTACCTGAACTGGATGTTGCGTCGGATTATCGCCAGTGACATAAAATCACCACGGCCATGCTCATTCTCTCCACAGTACAGCAGCAAACCGTCTTCTGCTTCAGCCTGCGATCACAGTATCAACATGCAAAAGTCAGTCTCCACCTCCTGGCTATAAACAATGAGGAGTCCTTGTGGCACCTTAGAGACTAACTCATTTATTTGGGCATAAGCTTTCAGGGGCTAGAATCCACTTCATCAGATGCATGGAGTGGAAAATATAAGAGCAGATATAAATAAAAAGATGGGAGTTGTCTTACCAAGTGTGAGGTCAGTCTAACAAGACAATTCAATTAACAGTATGATACCAAGGGAAGAAAAATAACCTTTGTAGTGGAAATGAGAATGGCCTAAGGCAACTCCCATCTTTTCATGTATTTAAACCTGTATAAATTCCATATACTTGTATTTTCCACTCCATGCATCTGATGAAGTGGGTTCTAGCCCACAAAAGCTCATGCCCAAATAAATGTGTTAGTCTCTAAGGTGCCACAAGGACTCCTTGTTGGTTTTGCTGATACAGACTAACACGGCTACCACTCTGAAATCTGGCTATAAAGTAAATGCACTAATGGAAGTACTAGTGCAGGAACCAAGAACTGTTTTCTCAGAGAGGGGGACAAACGGGGGGTAGTGATATTGGTTTTGAAACACCATTGTTGGATGGAATTTTTTCTTGCAGAGTCAAAATTAGAAGTGGGTCAATACCAAATCATATATTTTATGATAGGCATCCACTATTAGGATTTTATTGGGAAATGGTTCAGATTTCAGGCCACTCTTCTCTGTATACTATCATATTGCAAAGGAGCAGGTATACAAACTCTGATTTATTCATGGAAAGTGTTGGGCAACCTTAATCACAGGCTATCAGCTCTGCCTGTAATAAATAGCATGAATGCAAGTGAACACAGAAATTACACTATCAGATCAGACCACTGATCTAACTAGTCCAGTATCTAGTGTTTCCGAGGAAGAAAATAATCATAATGATATTACGCCTGGTGGAAGAAGGAAAAAATAACTTCCTCGTCTCTGAAGATGATCAGTGTATGCTGTAAAACATGAGGGACATCTGCTTATCTATGAAACAGGAAGTTCAGAGGTACTTAATTAGTTTATGTGTGTGCCACTGCTGAACAGATAGACATTTACAAAAATTCCAAACATAATGCAGTCTAAAGTTCACCCATATAGCTCTGTCACAGTAAGTCAGTGCTAACCTGAAATCCCTCAACACTGCCATTTCCAGGACCTTCCCTAAGAAAAAGACTACCAGGAGTATGGACAAACATCTTGGCTGAGACTATCACATTTATTTTCTCTTTTGGGATGCGAACCCAGATTTCCAGAGGTGAAGGCTATGGATTAACTCACTGAAATATCTAGCTTGCAGCATAGGCTTTTGAAGCTACTCACTCTTCTATTGGTCCTTCTTTACACTAATGGAAGTGAATACAATTTAAAAATGCTTTGTGAGTTCTGGACTGCTTAAACTTACCCTGAATTCAAGGGTAATTTGGAATGTTTGATAGGAATTTTTCAGCGGTTCAAAGGTGATGTATGAGTAGCCAGAGAACTGAGGATACTGGATAATAATATCTGAAAGGCAAAGATAAGAGCATGTTGTTTGGCAGTGTGTTCAAATATAAAATCAATATGCACATTTAGCACCAGATAACATCAGGCAAAAATACAAGACTGAGTTCCTCCAGAGACAACTATTAGTCAGCAATAGTCAACAATCAGTTAACCTACTGCTTTCTCCTCCTACTACCTTTCAGAGCTAATTCCCTTGTTTCAGAGGATCTGCTGAACTTGCACAGAAACAGCATACTCATGGGAAAATTCTGCTCAACAGTTTCATCAGCAGCATCACTAGGTTTTCTGATGTAACTGAAAGCAGAATTTGTTCCTTGGTGATTCATCTTGATTTAGGAAAATGTTTAACACAGAGACAGACAGCAAAGCATTTTTTTCCTCAGGGAAGAGAACATATGTGAGAAATACACATTGAGTCAGATTCCAGGCTGCATTAGGTCAGCTTTGTTGTGCAAAGCTGCTCTAAAGCTGATGTACTTAGCCAGCAGAGAATCCTTAGGTGGCTTAGAGTGGGTATAACAGCTTCCACATTACCACCTCCTCTCTGTGGCCAGTTTAGAGTGTATGGCCAGGGCAGCCTATGCCCTGGCAATCATTGGCTGCTATAATGGTCCCTTAGGGCTGTTGGCCGCTGGCAAATCAGCCTTCTTGCTTCTCTAGTTTATGTCAGAAGGTCAGCCAGGCGCAGGACGGCCCCATGATTGGGAAGAACACAAAGATGGCTTAAAGACACCTTTGTATGTTCTGGTCCTGAGGAGCATCAAGGATGCCTCAGCCAGAGCTCAGGATGTGACTATTATCTCTGAATCAGATATAAACCTAATGATGTAGGAAGGATGGAGGTTCTAACCTTTCTCTATTACTTGTGTTCGGGGTGATTTTGCCTTTCCATTTGTACACAAGTACAGTTACTTTTACAGCTGCACTGCAAAGAAACAAAATACAGCTTAGACTGAAGCTAACAGAGCTTTAGAGCATTGGTCCCCAAACTTTTCAGGGTCGCACCCCCCCTTACCTGTCTGGGGCCCCACACACACACACATCTGGAGCTGGGAGTGGGGTTACGGCTCCCAGGTCTGGGGCTGGGAGGGGGAGGACATGGACAGGGGTAAGGAGGCCAAGGCTGGGGCAGGGCTGGGGCTCAGAGCAGGGCTGGGGCAGGGAATGGAGATGCAACCAGGGGCTGAGGCTGGGGCCAGGTGTGGAGCTGCGACTGGGCCATGGTTGGGGGCTGAAGCTGGAGGTGGGGCCAGGCAAGGAGCTGGGAGCCGGGGCCGTGGGCGGAGCTGGGTGCCGCACAGGGCTGGGTGGCACTCCCTCCCTGCCCGCCGTGGGGGCTGGCCTGGGTCCTACTACACCCCGCCGAATGTTCCTCCATGCACCTCTAGGGAGGCGTGCCTCACAGTCTGGGGACTTCTTCTTTAGAGAGACAAGCTGAGTGAAGTAATATCTTTTATTGGACCAACTTCTATTGGTGAGAGAGACCAGCTTTTGAGGTTACACAGAGCTCTTCTTCAGGTCTGGGAAATGTACTCAGGAGTGTACCAGCTAAGTAGGAGGTTTATCAGATTGTTTAGCATAAATAGTTAACACTTATTTCAAGGGAAGGTCCATTAACACCCGTCTAGTCATAATGGGGAAAGTGTGTGTGTGTGTGGGGGGAAAACAGAGGGGGGAGCAGGGGATTATTGGCGTGTTATAGATTGTTTTTATATGCCATAAATCCACTGTCTCTATTCAATCCATGATTTTTCATGTCTAGCAAAGTTATGAATTTAAGCTCCCCGGTTCATCTTTTGAAAATGTTGTGCAGGTGTCCTTTGAGGATGATGTCTGATAGGCATAGGCAGTGGGTGAAGCTTCCCATGGGGGAGGCTAGCCCCCATCCCACCTCTTCCACCTGCAGCCCTGCCCACACTCCTCCCAGGCCCCGCCTCCGTTCTGCCCAGGCTCCGCCCCCTCCCCGCTTGGCACCGCCACTCACCGAGTCCCTCTTCACCCCCGCAGATCACTGCAAGATCCCCTGTGCTCACCTCCTCATCCCCCGCCTGCCCGCTGCTTGCCTCCTCATCCGCCCGGTCCCTCCTCACTCCTCTGCTCACCACAAGATACCCCATCCTCCGATCAGGCTGATAGGTCAGATACAGAATGATCACTTCGTGAACAGTGTTCACTCACAGGTGATATGGTGTTTTTTCCTTTCCCCCTATGACTGGAGGAGTGTTATCGGGCCACTTCACTTTGAATTGTTACTTGAAATATTTGTTAATTGCTTATGCTAAACAATCTGTATCTCACTGTGACGTTCCGAGTACATTTCCCAGACCTGAAGAAGAGCTCTGTGTAAGCTTGAAAGCATATCTCTCTCACCAACAGAAGTTAGTCCAATAAGAGATATTACCTCACCCAGCTTGTCTCTCTGGGACAGATACAGCTACAATATCTGGGACAGATATGGCTATAATATCACTACTAACAAAGCTTGTTATAGAAAAATGAGTGAGGGTATAGCACAAATGAATTAACTGATGAAAACTCATCCCCAAGAGGTACTGACCATAAAAAGGGTTCACTGGATGAATTGCATCCGAAGAAGTGAGGTTTTTACCCACGAAAGCTTATGCCCAAATAAATCTGTTAGTCTTTAAGGTGCCACCAGACTCCTTGTTGTTTTTGTAGATACAGACTAACACGGCTACCCCTGATACTTGGATGAATTGTGACTCTAACAAGGACTGTTAAGTATAAAAAAGTTCTGTAGCATCAGCCTAATTAATGCATTTTTTAACATGCGATGATGGCTCATGAGGGGAAGATCACTACTGTGCAGTATTAGTGCATGATCTGGTTAGGACACCTGGGGATAAATACTCCATTAAAGAGAATTGATTCTAGACTCAGATTAACAGCTCCAGCTCCACTAGCTTTATATAATTATGTGACATCCATAAGAATTCCATAACTTCACAGGCTTGGGCATTATGGCAAAAAAATAAAATAAAATTACATCTATAGCTGTTCCATCAGCTATTGTCACAATAGTTGCTTTGCAGATTGAACTTTCCCCAAGAACTGCTACTGTTCGTTGAAGTAAGGAGAGTAAATGCATATAATGAACTAGATCATACAATGTATAGTGCCATGACTTCTGATGTGACACCTGTACAAGAAAATGCAGTGTGCATCTCATCTTAATCATGCATACAAGTGCTCTGTTGTGGTGACAAACTGGAAAGGTAAGGATCCTTAACAGATGGGACCACACTTGTGAGAGTAATCATAATAATACAGAGCAATTCCCATTTCCAAAGATGAACAAATGTTAAACAATAACCTCTGGGTTTGCAAGTACTGTTATCACTGTGACAGAATGTGGGATTTGTCTAAGTCAACTTATACATTTCATTTGATTTGTGAATGCCATTTAGGACTGTAACCTTTGATTGTGGCTGTGAGTATTCATTGTTAGAACTTGACACCTAGTGGGGAAGCTATGTGTGAAAAGCTGTTATAAAGCTATCAAGGACCATCAGCAGTTAATGGCTCTCCCCTGATGAAACAAGGATTGCAACCAGTAGGGCCACTGACTCAGAATGAACAAGGAGTCCTTGTGACACCTTAGGCCTTGGCTACACTTGCGAGTTACAGCGCAATAAAGCAGCCCCGGGTGCCCTAGCTCACTCCCTGTCCACTGGCAAGGCATGTAGAGCGCTCTGACTCTACAGCTACAGCGCTGCTGGTACTCCACCCCGGCGAGTGGAATAACATTTGCTGCACCCCCATTGGAGCGCCGCGGTACCAGTATGAACGAGGTGTTGCGTTACTACGCTGCGATCAGCCTCCGGAAATGTCCCATAATCCCCTTAAGTCAAGTGGCCACTCTTGTCATTGTTGTGAAATCGTCTGCAGGAATGCGGAAATGCCCTTTCAAAGCTCCATTTCGGAGAAGCCAGCAGAGAAAAAGCAAACGTTTACTGTTTCCTTTGAATGAGTGGGGGGGGGAGGGAGAGAGGGAGTCTGAACTTACAAGACAGCATCCTGACACACTCTCAGCACCCCAAAAACCCACTCTCTCTCCCCCCACATACACACAACACACTCCCTGTCACACTCCACCCTACCCCACCCCCATTTGAAAAGCACGTTGCAGTCACTTGCATGCTGGGATAGCTACCCATAATGCACCGCTCCCAACGCCGCTGGAAGTGCCGCAAATGTGGCCATACCAGTGCGCTTGCAACTGTCAGTGTGGCTAGATTGCAGCGCTTTCCCTACTGTGCTTTAGGAAGGCGGGTTTAACTCACAGCGCTCTACATCTGCAAGTGTAGCCATGCCCTTAGACTTAGGCTGTGTCTACACTGCCACTTTCAGCACTAAAATTTTGTTGCTCGGGGGTGTGAAAAAACACACACACACACACACCCCCGAGCAACAAAAGTTTTAGCGCTAAAAAGCGCCAGTATAGACAGCGCTTTATCGCTGGGAGCCATGCTCCTGGAGTAAAGCTACCACCGCTCATTAGGGGTGGGTTTTTTTTTAATTGCTGTGAGAGCTCTCCCCCGGTGATAAAGCGTGTCTACACTGCCCACATCATAGTGCTGCCATGGCCGCGCTGTAACATGGGTAATGTAGACATACCCTAACAAATTTATTTGGGCATAAGTTTTCGTGGGATATAACCCACTTCATCGGATGCATGGAGTGAAAAATACAGTAAGCAGGTATAAATATACAGCACATGAAAAGATGGGAGTTGCTTTACCAAGTGGGAGGGGGGTCAGTGCTAATTAGATTGGTTTGGTATGATGTGTTCTTGACAAATCCATGTTGGCTATTTCTTATAACTCTATTATCCTCTAAGTGCTTACAAACTGACAGATTAATGATATGTTCCAGTATCCTTCCAGGAATTGAAGTTAGGCTGACTGGTCTGTAGTTCCCCAGATCCTCTTTGTTCCCTCTTTTAAGGATAGGTATTATGTTTGCCATTCTCAAGTCCTCTGGGACCTCACTCTTCCGCCATGAATTCTCAAAGATAGTTGCTAACGGTTTTGAGATTGCTTAAGTTAGTTTCTTAAGTGCTCTAGGAGGAATTTCATCGGGCCCTACTGACCTGAATAAATCCAACGTATTGAAATATTCTTTAACCTGTTCTTTCCCTGTTTTGGCTTATCTTCCTTCCCCTTTTTCATTAATATTAACTCGGTTGAGTATCTGATCACCATTAACCTTTTTAGTGAAGACTTAAGCAAAATAGGCATGAAAGAACTCAGCTTTTTTGATGTCATCTATTATTATTATCTAAGTAGAGAAATTATACTTTCCTTCATCTTGCTCTTGTTCCTAATGTATTTAAAGAACCTCTTCTTATTACCTTCTATGTCCCTTGCTAGGTGTAACTCATTTGGTGGCTTAGCCTTTCTGATTTTGTCCCTTCATGCCGCAGTCACGGCTGTTCTGCTCAGAGCCACACCTGGCAGCATTACTAGTTCCTATGTGGATGAGCAGCATAGGGTAGTGGTCAGAGGAACAGATGAGCCTCACCCTCGGAGCCACGGCCTGGCCATGGTAAGAGCCACACAGGCAGGGGAGCCGCAAACGCTCCACCTGCCCTGGACGGGGGGGCCCAGGGTGCGGGGACACAAGCCGGGGGCTGCTCAAACCCCCCGCACCGTGGGCAGGTGGAGAGTCCACCAAGGCTCCCCACAACTGCCCATGCAACTCTTATCATGGCCGGGCTGCAGCTCTGAGGCCCCCACCTGGCTGGAGCCATGTCAGGGAGAGCCATGTGGGCAGCTGTGGGGAGCCTGGGTCCCTCCACCTGCCCTGGGTGGGGGACACAGAGGGTGGGGACATGGACAGGGGACTGCTTTAAGCCCTCCAACCCGCCCCGGTTGGGGGGTGGGCTCCCCAGCCCCGCTCTGGCTTCCGGGGCCTCGGGTGGTGGAACCTCAGGGGGTTTGGGGAAGGCTCTGATGCCCTTGCTATGGAGTACATCTGAGAGACCCAGAACTAGGAACGGTGATCCTCACTGCCCAGACCCAGGGATCTTAGTAGCACTTGGATTCAGCAGTTGGATGTTATCACACAAGGCTAGTCTGTCAAAGAAGCTTATTGGAACATCTCTGAGGGTGAGATTTACCTGCATTGTTTCCTACTGTATTAGGCTTAACTTGCGTGTTTTATTTTATTTTGTTTGGTAATTTACTTTGTTCTGTCTGTTATTACTTGGAACCACTTAAATCCTACTTTTTGTATTTAATAAAATCACTTTTTACTTATTAATTAACCCAGAGTATGTATTAATATGGGGGGAGGGGGAGGGAGGGCAAACAGCTGTGAATCTCTCTCTATCAGTGATATAGAGGATGAACAATTTATGAGTTTGCCCTTAAGCTTTATTCAGGGTAAACGGATTTATTTGAGGTTTGGAACCCATTGGGAGCTGGGTATCTGAGTGCTGGAGATTGGAGCACTTCTTAAGCTGTTTTCAGTTAAGCCGGTAGCTTATGGGGGACATGGTTCAGACTTGGATCTGTGTTTGCAGCAGGCAAGTGTGTCTGGCTCAAACAAGGCAAGGTACTGAAGTCCCAAGCTGGCAGGGAAAACGGGCTCAGAGGTAGTCTAGGTACATCAGCTGGCAGTTCCCAAAGAGGTTTCTGTGACCCAACCCGTCACAGTCACACAGATTGGTGTCAGTTTAAAGAGCAGGACTGGACCTGGTTGTGACAATCACTGTTTTCTAGAAGGCGAAAATGAGACATGGTCTAAGATCTGAGGCCTTTTTCTGCAGTCACATTAGGACAGCAGCCGCCATGAGCTAAAAAACAGAAAGTCACATCCTCACGTTTCATCTAAATTACATTAAAACAACGTAATACTGGGCTTTGAAGAAGGCACTCCGGTCCTAATAGTACCCACCATCACCAGATAAAGAAACAGATCTTAAAATGTTTAAAGAACACTGATAGCATTCTGTCTGGCAAGGAATCACTTATCAACAGTTGTGATTGTGAAAACAAGACTTCTTTATTGTTTTGCCTTTATGGTCCCTCCTTTTCTATTGTTTATCTGTATGGTCTCTGTCTGGTTCTTTGATTGTTTCTATCAATTGTGTAACTAATTTTGCAAGATTTAATTCAACTACAATGGTGGAGTCGGATTGGTTAAAGAATAGTCTCGTAATGGGCTAGAATTGGTGAAAAAACACTGTTTTGTAGTATTTTGGTTTACAATGATTGGTGAAGGTAGAGCTAAACAGCACTCAAGTTTAGCTACATAAACTGGGGTCCAAAAGGAAGTTCTTTGGAACTTAACTCCAAGACACAGCCCAAGATCAGAGTTGCCAGATCTCAACATCCTGCCAACTATATCGTGCAGAAGCCGGAGGAACCCCAGATGACCTGATCCTGACTGGCCACCAGGAAAAGTTTGTCTGACTTATTGGGAGTGGTGAGCATTGTATGCTTAGTTTATGTATTCTGTTTTGGTAACTGTTAATAAACAGAGGTTAGGATATTACTGTGTAAGGCTCTTTCACTGGTAAGATGCCCCATAAACCCACAGAAGATTATGCCCTGAGCCCTAGGAACTGGGAAAGGGTGGGAGTGCCTAAATTAATCAGGTCATGCCTTGAGCCCATGGAAGACTAAAGGTGGAGTGCCCTAGAGGGTGTGGGTAAGAATGGAGGTTGAGTAACTTTCTTAAAACCACATGGTGAGAGAGCTAGGGCTAGAATTCTGACATTCCTGGCAACAACTACTGTGCACAGACTACTCAATTAAGCCTTTCCCTGTAGTGTATAGAAGTCACTCTTCCGACCCTGCTGAAGGACAAGCAAGTGAGGCAAGATAGTTGGTGTTTGAGAGAGAGAAGCTGACCGAGGTACTAACTATTCCCTTTAGGGCCCTGTTAAGAACAAACTCCATTTAAATAAGAGTATTTTTTGTTGGTTTACCATGAAACTGTGTTTCTTCCCACAGATAAACTGAACTGAATAGAATAGAAATTTACCGCAGAGCAATTCATCACAGCTTAGATTAGTGGAGATGTTAATGTCAAAGACTGCAGAACAACATCACCACCATGCAAGCATCAGTAGTTGCCAAACTGGTTACCATAAGAGGCAAACTGTGGGAGCCGATTAGGAAAAGAAACCCATCCATCCATCAAGTTGCTAAGGACGGAATTGTGTTGTGCTTGGAGAATAATTGCCCTGGCCCTGCACAAAACCTACCTTCTGTGCAAGTCTCTCCTCCTTTTCCCAGGTTACAATGACACCGAGAACCGCCCCGATCATAATCATTGACACAAAAGCTGTCGGCAGAGCAGATGGTTTCATCACAGGACAGATCAAACAGCCGTACTGCTGAGGCTATGCCATTCCTTGTGGTTGCCTTAGCTGTAGTGGTTGTAGAAATGGGGCGCATAGTTGTTGCAGGGGAAGTAATAGGATCAGAGGTGGTCGTAATTAGCCTGGAAAGGAGCCTTGTACTAGACCCTGGAGCAACCTTGGTTTCAACCAAAAACTTCCTGTTGCCTCCTTTGATAGCTGGAAGTGGCTTGAGCTAAAGCAAGATAAAAGAAACTTAAGTTTAGTACAGTCATAAGCTAAAATTAAACATGTTCCACGGAAATTAAAGCTACATCCCCTAAGAAATATATTTGAAGAAACAAATTCATCTTAAAGGAAGAAAAAGACACAAACAAGCCACTTTTATTTTACCTGTGCACATAAGGTTAAAGGTTAAATATGCCAACAGGATCAAGTCCCTTTATCTATAATACCACTAGAAAATAAATACAAATAGAAATGCCAAACTGGAACCTTTGAATTTACCTCTTCAATATAAATGTCATAGTCTGAATCATCAATATCAAATCCATCATCGTCACCGACTATGGTGCCTGTGATATACCGATGCCCATAGCTTCCACTTCCTAACTCCTCAGAACCTGTGAAGACAAAACTGGCATATTCGGTTCACATATTTTTTCTCTTTTCAACACAGAGCCACCAATTCCTGCACAGAAGTTCAGGTCTTAACTCAGAACAATGAGAACCAGGATGGTGTTGGCATTCATTTTAAAGAATCAGCAAATGTGCCAGTGTCAAGATGGAAAGCATACTGTAGAGCTAATACATCAAAAATTAAATATAAAGCAAACCAAGTGACGCTCTCCTCTGGATGTCCCACTGCACTCTGTGCACTGAACATCATTCTTTTAGACCGGAGTTTCAGTGTGGACCCCATTTTTACTAGCTATATTGTCTCACTGAACAAATTCACCCCCATTTGCGAGTGCATGGTCCACTACCTCCTTTATTGGTGACAGAATATCATCCCTGTGTTAACCACAACAACTGCTTACCTGGAAAAGTAAAAGCAGGAAGATATTCAGGGTGAGATTTTCAATAGCACTCAGCTTTGGCCTTAGTCTGCTCCCATTTACTTCAACGGTCATACTTGGGCACTTTGGAAAATGCCACCTTTAATGTATTTTTAGCTTTTTAAAGTGCAATTTAGCAGCTGAAAATGAGGTGAGCCAGCACCATGTGAGGAACCAGCTCTCTGTGCACCACCCGAAGTGTTATACAGACTACAGGTTAAGGGCCATTATTTCAGATGGTGCAATCTCAGGGCAGAGACTCTCTTTATTTGCATGTATTCTATAGTCTCAATCCCACCTTGATACTAGACAAACAATGACAATAGGTAATCCTAACCAACAAAGTTTAACAGGATAGACATTAGGCATTACAAACAAGTCTTATTTTTGACAGTGGTTTAAAATACTAGAGAGTTAGGGCTTGGCTACACTTGCGAGTTACAGCGCATTCAAGGAGCCCAGGCGCACTAGCTCATTACTCGTCCACACTGGCAAGGCACGTAGAGTGCTCTGACTCCATGGCTAGAGCGCTCCTGGTACTCCACCTTGGCGAGTAGAATAATGTTTGATGCGCCCCCGCTGGAGCGCCCCAGTGTCAGTGTGAATGAGGTGTTGCATTACTGCGCTCTGATCAGCCTCTGGAAACGTCCCATAATCCCCTTATGTCAAGTGGCCACTCTTGTTATTGTTTTGGATATGCCCTTTGAAAGCTCCGTTTGACAGCCAGCATGCTTATCTGCTCTGAGACAAAGCAACCATTACTGTGGAATGCTGTGTGTGAGAGAGAGAAAGGTGGGGGGGGGGGGTCTGAACTTACAAGACAGCATGCTGACATGCTCTCAGCCCCCCAAAACCCACTCTCTTCCCCCACATAGACACAACACACTCCCTGTGACACTCCACCCCACCCACCCATTTGAAAAACATATTGCAGCCACTTGCATGCTGGGATAGCTACCACAATGAACTGCTCTCTGTGGCCATTGCATAAGCTGCTAATGTGGCCATGCCAGTGCACTGGCAGCTGTCAGTGTGGACTGACTACAGTGCTTTCCCTACTGCACTCTACAAAGGCTGGTTTAACTCAAAGCGCTCTACATCTGCAAGTGTAGCCATGCCCTTAGTAACTAATGCACCAGTAGTGTTTTCATAGATTTGCTTTTTTCACAAAATAAATTTTTCACAAAAACAACCAGTTCAGAGGCATTTTTACATGTATTTTCATGCACACCCCATAATGCTAGGTTCTTAATTGGCCATTTAAGCTACCACTGCTGACCCATGCTTTGCCAAGTCTCTGTGTGGGTTGAATGCATGTGCTTGCTTATTTTAGGACCTCAGAACTACCTGTACTCTCTCTAGTTAGAGATAGGAATTTATATTGCAAAGCGTACAGCTACAAAGCCTGTCCAGCCAAAGAACACCTGCTGAAGGAGAGCACAGTACCAGGGATAGCTGCCAACATGAAAAAAACAACCAGCCACTTTATAGCACAGAGGCCTTAACTTCCTCCACTGAGCCAAGTGATAGAATTGATCAAAGATAGCATGACTCAAAGGACCTGCAGTAGGCGCAGTGTGAGCTGAGCCATTCCGCATTATCACGTAGTTTGTACTTGTCTAGTTCTGGCTAACAAACTCCTCTTGCAGTGTGGGAACAGCAAAAGAATCTCAGTGACCTACAGTCCAGAGGGGGAAATGCCAGTTCTAGCACAGAGCTTTTTGCAGACAATGATTAGCAGAACTGGAGCGCTCGGTCTCTTTCTGCCGCTGCACCAACAACCCAGAAACTCTGGCTGCAGACAGTTATGAAATCAAACATATGCTCACCAGCTATATATTCATGCTGCTACTTTACCAATCCAAAGGCAGCCCACAAAATGCTAGGTACTAGTTTTATTTGTGGGTGGAAGCTGTTATATTAGCACACAACACAATTAGGGAGCAATTTTGGCAGAGATAATAAGGCATCTGTGTTTCCAGCCCAAATAATTGTAGAAAAGGTGCAAGGCTTTTAATCCAATCTTATCTATATCTATCTATAAATAAGATATTACATCAGCCCCATATTAACTGGAAGTATTTAGTGTAAATAAGTTACATCTTAGAAATGTAGCTCTGCTGAGTTTATAATATGACTTTCAGCTCCTAAGAGTTTGGTAAAAGTTCATGGTTAACTAGTCATGCACATACTCAGAATACACTCATGGTTTTTGTTAAAGGATTACATCCTGCTTTCTGTGACACCTTGTAAATTACTGAAATAATGGTATTGATTCTGGATTGACAACGGTGTCAGTGAGAGTAGAATTTGTCCCACAGTATGTATTCAGAAACAGATGATTACTATAGTTAACGAGAGAGATAATATATATTGGGCCCAATCCTGCTTTCATTGTGGGAGTAGAAAAATATCTGTTATAAAAATACTGGTGAAAGCTTCTACTCCCAGTACTCACGTGAGTAGCCAGTGGGGTTAATCATATTAGTAGGGTGAACAGAATTTAACCATAGTTAGGTAAGCACCCTGTTTTTACCTCATACAAAGAGCAATCACTGGCTGGATGTCCTCCTTCCCCACTCTATACCATTGGCAAATTATGTGTTTTATGAGCTATAACGAATGTCTGCAAAAGAATCAGTGTGCACGAGAAACTAAGGCAATAATAACAGCCACAGCAGCAACATTATAAGTGAAATCTGCATTATACTGGGGAGTGGTTTGAATGAAATGGAGCATATGGCTAGCCAGTATTCTCATCAGCTCACCCTGGATCTAGGCAATCTCAGTCCATTGGAATATCTTTACTTTTATGTCAGAGCTGTAATTTCACTAGGGGCAGCTTGCCTTTCTAAAAGACAGACTTATATAGTGTGTCTGTAGCTGTTTCAAGTCAACCCAGTTCAGTCAATACTCCTCTCATTTGTTGATAGGTCATAAAACTGGGGAGAGGGGAGGAGAGAAACATGGAACAATGGTACCAATCATGACTTGGGATGTGATCAAAACTGTATTCAAAATATCTAACATATGTATCATACCTTTTCTAATTCAAAGGTCGCAGACTACATAAGAAATATTCGTGAAAGGGTAGATCCTGCGACACTCCCTCCTTTCTCAAGCAAAGCTTCTACCAATTTTAATGGGAGTTTTGGCTGAGTAAGGATAGTAGAAGCTGACTTGTAAAAAAATGAAAAGAAAGCAAGCAAACTCCTTCCTACTACCACATACAGGAAAAATGTTAGAGCCCTCTTCGGCCTCCAGATACATACTCACTGGGTATGGTATTGACTCCATGCTAGTTTTGCACTGGTATAACTCCACTGACCACAATGGATATTCCTGAGTGACACCAGTTTTAATGAGAACAGAATCAGGGTCACTGACTTAGAAAAGATGCCCAATTCTAAGGGCAGAGTGTGTATCTTTTTTGGGTTTTGGATCAGAATGTTCCATGTCAATGTGAGGCACAAAAGAGATGAAATATTTTGCCTTGACAATGCTTTTTAATGTATTGAGCAGGCACAACATTTAAAGCCTGGGAAGAAGAGCAAAGAAGATATGGCTTATTATGGCTGTCAAAAAAAAGGTTGCTTCAAGGTCCTTCTTCAAAGCCCTTCTTCTGGCTGGTTTTGTGTGGCATTTTACTTAATGAGAGAATGTGGAAGTTCGGCATTGTGGGGACAGGAGCATCTTAGGGGCCCCAGTACTTACAGGTCTCTCATTTGGCTAAGATTACCCTAGCCCAACCCCCTATTGCCACTCATATAGGGCCAAATTCTTAGGAAAATTTCCTGCTGATCAATGGGATCCTGACACAACTGCAGGATCTGGCCCAAAATTGACAATGAACAGAAACTTGTGTTTCAAAACAACCAAAAATTGTAAGGAAAACTTTAAGGGGTGCTTGATCCACATAGAAAGGAAAAGCTCAGCAGAAAACCAGATTGTCACAGCCAGCACACGTAACTTATTACTCTACCTGCTGACCTGCGCATGACTCAGGTAAAGCATGATGCAGTTGTAAACACAAATACAAAGACTGGGAGGTCTAGTCTCATCTTGCTGTGTCTGGATTTACGGGGTGAATTCTCACACAGCAAGATGAGACTATCTTATACCCCCCTGAGTTTTCAGTTCACATCCTGGATCATATGATATGACATGATACCCACATGTGAGGCAACACAAATATAAAATAACCAGAAGACAAAGAAGCTAAGAGGAGTATTTTAAAGAGAAACCACGTGCTGGCTGATGTATTAGGAGCACTGCATAACTCTAGCAAAGAGCTCACCACATAATGGGTGGCAAATCAGGAATGATTAAACCAAGTGGTGCTTTGTGAATACCAAAACAATGACTAGAGAGACTAAAAACATGCTCTATATTTCATTACATCAGTGCTCCAGTGTGCAAGGAGATGAAGCCCATCTAAGACCCTCTACCAGCCTTGTAATCCTGTCCCATAATTAATTGAAAAACCTGCAGGGAGTCATTGACATAAAACAGCCTCTCTCCAAATAATCAGGGATTAAGTTATACCACAGAAACCTTTTCAAAATAAATAGGAATCAGCACAAACTGTTATTGCCAATTAAGTAGCCATGGGCATATTGACCAACACAAGCAGAATTATGTAGGAACTAGATTGCAAAGTGCTTCAAAGTAGTTTTGTTAAATGTAGGTGCCACAAACTCATTCAATTCAAAGGATCACATAGTTCTAACATCAAAATACACGGAAGGCAACTTTGTTTAATGATCAGGAGACTGAACTCTATTCCTGTCAATGATTCACTTAGGCTTGGTCTACACTACCCCCCTAATTCGAACTAAGGTACGCAACTTCAGCTACGTGAATAACGTAGCTGAAGTTCGAAGTACCTTAGTTCGAATTAGTTCGAACTTACCTTGGTCCACACTCGGCAGGCAGGCTCCCCCGTCGACTCCGCGGTACTCCTCTCGCCGAGCTGGAGTACCGCAGTCGACGGCGAGCACTTCCGGGTTCGACTTATCGCGTCCAGACTAGACGCGATAAGTCGAACCCAGAAGTTCGATTTCCAGCCGTCGAACTAGCGGGTAAGTGTAGCCAAGGCCTTAGAGAAATCACTGGATCCCAACCCTGTCTATATAATGGGAACAATAATACTAATCCATTAATCCTAACTACCTGAAAGATCGTCTCTTTCCCTGTGTATGAGCTCAGATGAGTTCAAACTTAGACACTCCAGGTTTAAATATCTGGGCCACCCTTTTTCAAAAGGGGCAGCTGATTCTTGGTGTAACTCATTTTTCAAGTAGCCAGCTTGAGATTGCTGGTCCCTGAAAAAGTGATGCACCCAGAATTAGTGGACACTGTTGAATTGTTTGCCCTAAAAGGCAGGTGGCAGAAAATTTGCAGTGAAAAGTCCTGAGTAGAATTCACTTCCCCTGCTGGTATGATGAAGCCCAAGACTGTTGACCTCCAGGCCACAGTAAAAATTCCATCTGTTTTCCCAGGCTGCAGCATAAGGGCAAAGGCATGAGAGCTGCAGGTGGGGCTACTTTGCTTATTTGATTCTGTGAGAGAATTTATTATTTTTGTAATTGTTACATTTGATATTTGAAATATGTTAGTTTGGAGAAAGTATATATGCACCCAGAGCCATCTCTAAAACATGTGTTTTAATATACTGGAAAAATAAATACATTGAAAAATATCTGAAGTATCTTTACATCTGTCATGAAGGAAATATTTTTATTTATTTATTGTATTACTGTAGCAACTATGAGCCCCAGTCACGGACCAGGATCCCCTTGTGGTAGGTGCTGTACCAGAACACAGATACAAAAATATACAATAAAATTAACTAAAGGAAAATATTACATTATTTCTTTCCAATACAAAGATCAATATATAGTTAAGACTCAAGTTAACCATGGAGTTAACATCTCCCTTTGTCCCCTCTCTGCATGCGGATAATTGTAACATATAACCAACCACACTGTATTATTATATAATAATAATTATTATTATTGCAGGTAATCAAGGCCAGATGTTCTATTTGCAATGATTCTGGGAGGTCTGTCACGTCAGGTGACACTGTTAGCAGCTCTTCAGAATACAACCTTCTCCTAGTAAGCAATTCCAACAGGTTCCTGCATTGGTTGAAAACGGCCATTAAAGGACATCTGTAACTAATGTATTTGGAGTACAGACATTGCTAGGATGATATAAGCACCTGATCCAATGCCCATTAAAGTCAATGAAAACTTTCCATTGATTTCAATGAACATTGGGTCAGCTTTGCTAAGGTGATCATGCACTGTAACTCACAGACAGCCTAACACAGAGATACTATTGAATTCTGTGGGAGCTGGGGGATGAAGGATGGAGGGGGAATGAGTTCAGCATCTATCAGAAGCCGGCCTAGAAACACCTAAATGTCCAAGGCCTTCTTTAGTTCATGGTAAGTAGGCAGATGGTGTGACTCTCTCAGGGCAGGGTCCATGTCTTCCCCGGGGTTTGGAAAGTGCCTGACACAGTATAGGAACTACTGAACTCTAAAAAATAAATAACAATCAGAGCAGCTTGTGACGCACTTGGAAAATGAAATAGAAGATCAGGGTGCTTCGTGAATGCATGGAATATATGCAGGAGTGGAGTGCTCCTTCTATGTTAGCCTCCAATACAGCAGAAACATACAAGTTCAAATGCATTTGGGGTAACGCTCAGGATTTGGCCCACCACGTGCATGCACGTCACTATATAATATAAATGGTTTATTTAATTTTATATGCCCAGATCAAAAAATACAATAAACTGGCATTAAGGCTTAAAGTACCTGTTAATACTTTACAGGTAAGAACTATCATAAGAATATTGTAATTATCCCCCAAACAAACATTGCAAACCTAGGAAATACAAACTGAAGACTGTAGTTAAAAGAAATCCAAATATTTCTCATCAAGATATTTCAGGCTACATCTACACTAGCAACTATACATGCACATGGTTGTGCCATCATAATCCCATATTGTCCACACCTAAACCCCAGAAGCATGTGTCTGAAGGTGAGTAGAGGGTGAGAAAGCTAGCATGCCTGGGGGGTGTAGATAAGTACATGCTTCGGGCTGTGGCATGGCCCTATACCCATGCCAGTGTGCAGCGTGGATGGGGGCAAGGGGCATGTACAAGGTCTTGAGTTTCAATAGTCCTCCATACCCCCATTCCCATAATGCACTGAGCCCTTTTCTGCCTGATCCTACCCAATCTAAAAAGGTCACTCTTTTAATCCATACAGGTGAATACAGCTCCTGGTCCCAGAGCAGCCCCCTGGCACACCCACTACACCCAGGTGCTAATCAATGTGTAGTAAGAATACATTGTCCTCCATGAATTCACCCAGAGCAGCAGGAACATACACCAGTACCAGAAAATTTCAGAGTCTGGAGCAGGGGGTCATTGAGTGAACTCCAGTCCAGTGCCAGGAAACACTTGAGACTCCTGCACAACCATGATCTCATCAGTGGAGTTTCCAGCCCCAAAGTGGTTTGTAGTGGACCTATAGCTGTTTGGTGTTGATAGCTTCCACAGGACTATAGCCACCTGCTTCTGCACCTGTATGGCTTCCCTGAACTGAGAGTTCTGGCAATGCAGAGGTGTGGTGCAAGATCCTCATACCGCTCAATGAAGCTCTATTTCCTTCTTCAGATGTTCTGAAGCCACTGCTTGTCATCCCAGGTTCCAAGTCAATGTGATCCCACCACACTGTGCTGGTTCTCCTGCACCAGAAGGAATGGTCCACCCCGGGCAACACCAGCATTCACCATATCTGTGCCATAACAGCTCAATGAATTGTCATTCACTTTCAATGTCAGCAATCTTTGACATGTCACAAAGTTCTGCCCAAATTCCACCCAGCATCTCACTGATAGCCTTCTCCACGGCATAAACATTTGCCTCACAATAAGGAGCAGGAGCAGAACCACATCATCATCCCATTGCTCCAACCATGTCTTCTACCCAGTTTGGCTGGAGGGAGACATGGTCACAAACTGGCACCTACAAATACGTGAAAACTGGGGACAGTACCAAGAGCACACAGCAAAGCGGTTCCTAGAGTGTCTCTGTGTGATGCACAGAACCCTGGGATACCGCATCTGAAACAGTATAGCAGCAGTATGGACATGGGTGTATGTGTACCCAGGTCCAGCATAGCATATGTGGACACACAGCATGGGTATGGGGAACAGGCATAAGCATGGAGTATGTGCACTAGTGTAGACAAGGGAGAGGAAGGGGGGGAGAATGAGACTACTATTTGCTCTTTGAAGTAATACCACTTCCTAGGATGCAAAACTTAAAAGAGAAAAGGTGCTTCAGTATCAGACATGTCAATTTGCTGGCAATGAAATAACCTTTGCAGTAACACTGTCTTCTTCGGAGTTCAGGGTGCATAAAAATCAATATTTTTGGGGGAAAAAAATATAGATTTTTTTAAATTTAAATCTGACTTTTAATTTTTGTTATTTAAATTATAGCAAGTTTTTCTTTTTAAAATAAACCCATTTAAAACAAAATCTGAATTTAATACCAAATATGTTAATGCCTAAATTTATGATGATATCTTAAAACATTCCATTAGAAAATATATATGCTGAATCCACAAGTCTCTATCAAAACCTTTGAGTTAAAGGTTGCTTTTCTATTTAAAGAAAGAAACGGGGAAAATATGTAACTGGTCAAGCTTTATAAATATGGCACAATAGGTCATGTATGATCCTGTGGGGACCCAGGAGCTGTGTGACCAGGTGCAAGAGATTGGTAAAGTCATGACAGGCAGTAGGACCCAGCCTCTGACTCCAGGAGACTCCATCATGTATCTCATCACCACTGAGCTCACCTGGGTGGTTTCATAGATTCATAGATTCATAGATTCTAGGACTGGAAGGGACCTCGAGAGGTCATTGAGTCCAGTCCCCTGCCCGCATGGCAGGACCAAATACTGTCTAGACCATCCCTGATCTCTCTCATTCTCTTATTTTATAGCTTCTCCCTACCTAACCTCTGATTGGCTCAGTTTTCAACTTATGAATATTTATGACACCAACCACCATGTAAACTTACTTTCCAGCTCATGGAAAAATACTGAAGTTTATGCATCCAAAACATTTAAGGTTGTGTTGTTTAATAAAAATAAATATCATTTGCGGTTTTGTTGGTTTAATTAAATTCCAGTTACCATCCTAATGCAGCTTGACACAAATCATCAGCAAAAAGTTAATATATCATTCACCATTTTCTAACATACTAAAAATGGACAATAAGAATCTGAAAATATTAAGCGATATCATTGTTTAAATAAATGTACATGGGGTGCCCTCCTAGGTAGCAAAAAGATGTACCAAATCTAGTTTAAAGGCTCTATTTAGTTGTAAATTAACATGTTTTAATGGTTATATCAACCAATAAGAATAATGTGCCTTTGTTCAGAAAATAACTGAAGTACAAATGGAAAAGCTGATTAAAATCGATGATTTAAATTGAGGCTTTCCACTTGGTGATTCAAATTGACTTGATTTACATAAATCCATCCTACCAGAGTTTCTGCTGATATTTTATTTCAGTCGATTTGGTCAGGGTAACTCTGGCTAGATGTGAACTAGAGGGGAGTGGATATTTCACTACCTGTAGATCTCTACTCTGATTTCCAATGGAGATTGTTGGAGGGATTTGTTAGACTTCTGTGCATCTTCTGGCCATGTTAGACCTCTGTAATTAAGTTCAGTATATGTACATTGATGGCTTCTGGTTTTTGGAGTTTATTAATTTAATTGGGGTGGGGGTATTTTTAGCAATTTTTTAATGTTATGTAGGATGTCCAAAAATCAGGAGTTTTCAGGGCTCTTTGTATATGATTGTAATGTATATTACATGACAGTATATACTGCTATAATGAGCAATCTTTGTAATGTTTAATGTTGTGCTGATGCAAACAGCAATATGTTAAAGTGCATTAGGAAGCCTTTAGTGTGTGCCATCAAGGTCTACACACAGACCAATTAAGCTACAACACATTAGTGTGCTTTAGAAATCACACCTCCGTAATATGCATTACTGTTCTGTGTACACAAGCCCTTAAACACAAGTGATCATTTCCGGTGTTGTTCTGGTGTTTATTGGATAAACACCAACTTCTCTTTCTTTTTGTGGATGTTTTATTGGTTTTTTATCAGTTAAAATTTAAAATCAGAAGTCTCATATATACTGTACCTGACTGTGACTGAGCCTTTGAGGGACTGGGCAGTGCTGACAGCTAACTCATTCACACCTTCCTGTTGTAGTTACATGTACAGATTTCTAATGTACTAATGTTGTTTTCCCTACTCTTTCCAGATTAATGTCAGTTCCATTACTCAATTTCAACAGACTGGAATGTTATTCAGAATGTGCAATATTCCCAAATTAGCATTCAGAGCCTGAGTACTTTCTGGGCAACGGCCCACAGTGGAAGATGGAGAAAACAGATACAAGCTGTAGATGCAGTCAACACTAAGCAGGACTGGTATCCACTCATGTAGTGAAGGATCATTAGATGATCTAAATGCACATTAGGACATTGTCACTTTAAAACAGTTGATCTTCCTTTAGGGTACGCTGGCAAGATGCCCTGATCCCTGAAAGCTTTCAGAAGTCAGCATTTTATGAGGATAACATGAATTCAGACTCCTTCCTTTATGGCTTCATGCTCCTGCCATGTTTAAATTCCTAGTGAACAGCTGATGGAAAATGTTCAACATTTTTCCAGAAAAATTTTCATCAGCACTGTGGACAAATATAAATCATTCTATAAGCTGGTCGAAAAACAGCAACAATTTTTCTACAAAAAGATTCCAAGCAGGAAAACCATCAAAGTTTCAAAAATTTCAATCAGCTCTAGGAGTGAACAATGTGCTTTTATGTGTTGAATCTGAATAATATTGTGGTAGCTTCTTGTACAATGCATCAGACAACATGCCAGTTGTACTAATGCTAGTGTACTCTTGCTACAAGAGGCAGACAATGCAGTATTTACACTTACTGATAAATTTTCAAATTATTGCACCAGTAAGTAGGAGAGTTGTGCCTGAGTCTACAGTGTGAACGTTTCCAGTATAAGAACACATTTATGTAATAATTAAAATCTCGGCTCTATTACAAGTAAGATGACAGATTATAAAATTTACATGCATTTTGTAAAAAGATTTAAACACTTGTTTTACACAATTACAAATCATAGGTCATGTCGCATCATATGCGCATGCAAAACTGTTCTGCACATTGGAAAAATGGCAGTGGGGGAGGGGTAAGAAATATCATGTGGAAGTGATGGGACAAGTTAGGGTCCCAAGTACCAGTGCAACATCGTACCCTGTAGAACATGAGTAAACAGTAGTTAAGTAAGCATCAGAAGCGGGGGCGGGGGAACTACATATTTTCAGTGTCTAAATTCTCTCCCTACACAACGTGGTTTGGGGTTAATTTATTGCTGTATTCTTAGTCCACATTAAAAAGTCTGCCTTTAACTCCCGGGACCAATTAAGGAGGGTTTTGAACTTGTTTAGTCCCTCCTTTTCCATGATTGCAGAGACAAACAATTATTTAAATTGGGCAGTTTAAATAAATCCAATGGTTAACACCTCTATGAGTGTCTTGGACCCTAAGTTAAAGTACTATTATTATTCTGAATAGCAGTAAACCGGGATGTCTACATATAGGAACATTGCACAAAATGGGCATACACAGCATCGGAGAGCCCGCTGATAAACCCCGGTGACAGTAAAAGGGATGATACATAATGATGGTAGCAGAACATCACTGTTTGCCTGTGCATTGGACATTGGAGCTGATAGGCACTGGTGACATAGGAGATATTTTCAAAGATAAATATGGCAGTTAAGCAGCCATTGACCTTCAAATGGAAATTGGGTGCCTAAGAGCCCTTTTTAATCTTTAAAAGTCTCAACCCAGCAGACCCTTGGAGGATGTTACCATTGTTGGCCATTGGTACAGAGAACGAATGGAGGCTTTCACATGTACTGGCTTTGTCAGCAGCTTTTTCAGCCTGTGTGGGCCAGGGGCACTGGAGCAATATAGTGGAGGTGGTGAACACCACTGAACAAAACTGTAAACCCTGCATATGATGGAAGCCATGCATTCAGTTATTATTATTTCAAGATGGGGGAGCAGCACCCCTAGTTCTACACATACACCCCCCGTGGGGAATTGCAGTGGTGCACAGTGACCAACATCCTCACTCTGCAGGGATCCTGGAGTTGGCCAATGCATCCCCAAAAATTACCAGCACTGGCCAGACAAGGGATATGGCTGCAGTGGCCAAGGGAACTTTAGACAGAGGGGCTCCTATGGAATCTTGTCTACATATGAAAGCTGCTCTCCCCTATTAGAACTCCCAAACACTGCCTGCACTCCCCTAGGGGTGAACAGCCCATCATGCATAGCTGTTCCGACCGGTGCAAAGGGGATGCAATTTCTACCACCTGTGCCAATCAGGATGAAGTGAGCTCACTCAATGCAATGCGCTATCCGTTTAAAATTTCAGTTTTTCAGATCCCTCCAAACATACTGAAACAAATTCATCCCTGGCACAATAACTCCACAGAAGCCACTGGAGTTACACCAAGGATTAATTTGACCCACTATGTATTAAGTTATCCCCAGCCTTTCTGATACAAACAATTCTATACAGAACCATTGCTCTAATTCTCTACAAAACAACAGGCAACTTCCAGTTTTCAGACTTGTAAAGGCAAATAGCCTCTACTAGGGTTGCCAATTAAACTGTTAGCTGAGTACTGCATTAATAAGCCCAGTAGGAAGTCAATCCTATCCTTAATAGCAGAGCTAAACACTTTATCTTTTCTTACAAAAGAATGCAAACATTCATGTTGAAAGATAAACAGGAAATAGATGAGCACACACCTGGGTCTGAAGCGGAGGAAGCTGACCCTTAGGGATCTAAGAATCAGGGGTCCCATGGAGCATAGTATACCTTACAGGTTTCCATGAACATTCAGTTCAGAAGTTTAACTTAAAGTATAGCCGCCTCAGAAAATAAACACTGCACCAACAGTTCAAGGGATCCAATTTACCAGCAAGCAAAGGACCAAGAAGTGAAAAGCAAAACTAAGAGTGAAATGAGATCATTAACGACAAAATGAAAGAACTCACAAGTAAGGATAGAAAGCTAAGGGGCTTGAAAATATAGTGTGTAAGAACCAGACCAACCTCTAAAGCTGAGGTCTAAGTTTACACAGCGTACAACTGTTTGCTGCTGTTGTGCCTCACCAAATACAAGCCTGACCTAAAAACACAACTATATCCCCCAATATCATTTGGCCTTTCCTAAGAATTTAATTACAATTTTCATTCCCGTGCATATGCGAGAAGAAATTTCAATCTTTAAGGGCTGATTTTAAAAGTTCATTAATGCAACAATTGTATGTGCTGACGCCAAATACACTTTGAGGACATTCCTGTGAGGCATTTGTCCCTTATAAGTATCAAGAGGCTTGGAAGGATTGGATTTTTAATCAGCAAATGTTAGTAAACATCTGTTTCACCACACACACAAACACATGAAAAATATTTCCACTGATGATCATCCAAATTACAGATAAGCAAAGTAGGAAAAATGCTACTTGAGAACTTAGTAGCACTTGCACCAGCACTGAAGGATATTTACTGTGTATATTTAGATATGGGATGTTGACGATTTGTATTTTAATGTGTGCTCAGAAAAAGCTTTAACTTTTTGAATCAACATCTACTTTCGTTAAATAATTGTCTGACCCCCTATTTTGGACCCCCTCCATAATTTCCACAATGGTAAAAATTTAAATCAATAAACATTGACAAAAATGCTTAAAAATAAACATTGATATTATCCATCAAAATTATTTTAAAAATATAAAATTAAATTCTGCCAAACCTACTTATAAATACCCTAAAATATATGACCTAAAAGTGGTGAAAACTTGGTTTTCCAACAAGCCAACCAGGCTTATTCATACAAACTTTCAAAAATCCAGCCAAGAGATTGGTACATGTACGATATAGCTTCTATGGTCCAAATTCCAAACAAGCTTTGGCATCTTATTTCCTTCCTCGACTCTGTGACAATAGAATTTTTTAATTGTAAATGTAGCACACAGTGTACATCCACTACTGCCAGGGCTAGACTGGGACTATCAGCCACAGCCCGGAGTTGCAGAGCCGTATCACCCCACTGTCAGCCCAGCGAGAGACAGCTCCTTAGGGAGACATAATCCTTCCCTGAATTTCCAGTTACACATAGGGTGTGTGTGCAGGGTGCACCTTCCTTTGTGCTGGGCCTGGCTTGTTCCATGGGCCAACGCAGGGGAGGACAAGGCTACAGCTCCTACCTGTTCCTCTTTGGGACAGTCTGTGCTCTCAGGGGTATAAGGAGTCACTGTGCTCTGAAGTGTAGGGACTGCAGTTGTTCCTGGACCGCAACTGCACAAAGCATTCGAGGATGGGGCAGGGAGAGAAGGCTGCTTGCACCTCCCCCCCTCCTCTGCACTCCAGCTTGTCACAATCTGGCCCCAAATCAGCAGGGCTGGAAGTTGGCTGCTCTTCAGTCTTCCCAGCAAAATACCCTCTTCTTTTCTCCCAAGCCCCTGCCACCGCCGCTCCCCCCCAGGAGAGAAGACAATCACCTGATATTTCAATTAAATACTTCATGGGGGAAACATCACTGGTAACAAGATGGTAGCATCTGTCCCTCTATAGTTCTAATAACAAGCTGTTTAAAGGTATTTTAAACTTGATTCTTCTTGGAAGGCCCCAGCCCTCCCTTATGACTGTGAAGACTGTAGGTGCTTAAAGGCAGCTGGGAGTATAGGGTTATTAAAATCCCCCCTCAAAAAACCCACAAACAACATTATAGGAAGACCGGGTAGGGGGTGGTTATTTAAATAGTGTTTGAATGCAGTTCTGCCTAAAATACAACTTTCTCCGTGCAGTTTCCAATCAAAAATGTATATTTACTTGTTCATACTAACAGTCCTGTATCTGTGCTTAAAAGTGCAAGTGCCTCAGTCCTTCTCACATGGCAGTATAGATTTGCTTTGGTCTTTTTGAGTTGTTTGAATTATGTATGCAATATATACAATTCAATTTTAAAGAACTGCAAAAAAGGTGAGCAATAGACTTGTCCGTCTTACTTCTCCCTGTGGCATTCACTTATCAATTCTGTATGAAGTTGACCCAAAAGTCAGTAAGTAGTGATCCAAAAATATCTGGCAATGACCTCTGGAGCCTGGAAACAGCATGAGACTGCTTTTGCCTGGAGCCTCACAGAATCTTACTAGTGGCTCAACTTTCACAGAATTCTGCAAACCTCAAAAGGAAGCACATGTGGTGTCAGGTTCGGGGTGCTTGTGTGCTTTGGTGTTCAATGAGAGCTCCTTACAACTCTGATCCTTTAAAAACTGCACTTTTAGGACAGCCTTAATTAAGAAAAAGTGTGCTACTCACTGAATGTTC
Organism: Chrysemys picta bellii; assembly: GCF_011386835.1. Taxonomy (NCBI): domain Eukaryota; kingdom Metazoa; phylum Chordata; order Testudines; family Emydidae; genus Chrysemys; species Chrysemys picta. The sequence goes on along the minus strand of NC_088796.1, from coordinate 26,869,184 downwards.
GGATAACGTCGCTTGGAGTGCTGGGTAAGCTGGATGCATAGGAATTCGCTGCTCTGATTGCAAACTGGTACTTGGTGTTTGGAATAAGTCCTTTTAGAACCATGGATTCCATCTGGATCTGCTCTTTTATTACTGTCCAATTGCTGTCAAGGTCTGGCCTAGGATTAAAAACAAGATCATAAATAAGTCAAGTTAGCTGTACACATTAATTGCCTTTAAACTGACCAGAAGTATCCAAAATAAAGAGGTACAAAAAAGGCACAGGAAGGAAGTACAAAGGGCAGGGGAAGTGGGCCGGGCAGAGCCAGGGCCTATAGAGAGTCAGAGCCATTTGAGACCTCTCTCCTCCTTGCCTCAGGAGCCGGGAGCTCTATGTTACTGTTGGGCTGAGGCTGCAGCGTCTGTAAAGATGGTGGAAAAGAATCATAGGACTGGAAGGAACCTCGAGAGGTCATCTAGTCCAGTCCCCTACACTCGTGACAGAACTAAGTATTATCTAGAATGGACCATCCCTGAAAGGTGTTTGTCTAACCTGCTCTTAGAAATCTCCGAAGATGGAGATTCCACAACCTCCCTAGGCAATTGTTTCCAGTGCTTAACTACCCTGACAGGAAGTTTTTCTTAATGTCCAACTTAAGCTGCAATTTAAGCTAATTGCTTCTTGTCCTATCCTCAGAGGTTAAGAGAACAATTTTTCTCCTTCCTCCTTGTAACAGCCTTTTTTGTACTTACCATGTCCCCTCTCAGTCTTCTCTTCTCCAGACTAAACAAACCCATTTTTTTCCAATCTTCCCTCATAGGTCATGTTTTCTAGACCTTTAATCATTTTTGCTGCTCTTCTCTGGACTTTCTCCAGTTTGTCCACATCTTTCCTGAAATGTGGCAACCAGAACTGGACACAGTACTCCAGCTGAGGCCTAATCAGCATGGAGTAGAGTGGAAGAATTACTTCTCATGTCTTCTTGGATTAGTCCCACTAATACATCCCAGAATTATATTTGCTTTTTGCAACAGTGTTATACTGTTGACTCCTACTTAGCTTGTGATCCACTAGGACCCCCACTGTAAATAACCATTGTAAATAAAATTGCACACAATGCTTTACCAGAAAGTCTTCAAGCTGTTTCTGGGGCTAGAAAGTACGTAGAAGCGAGTGCGCACACCACAGTGGAAAAGCATTTACTCATGAAAGTTGCTCTATTAAAGCCAAGAAGGATACTCATGTGAAGTAATGCTACTCAGCATAAGTAAAGGTGGGAGAATCGGAAATGTAAGTGTATGTGGAATTTTTTTCTTCTAATTTTTCATAATTATTATGAGATCATTTAGAGGCCTGTTTCTCAATTCAAGTGCACTATATATTTTCCCCCTTCTTTTCCTAGCCTTTTGTATGAATTCTGTGAGCACAATTTTCAAATGTGGAAATCTTAATAGGACCTTCAAATGCTACATTTGAACCTACAGAATGGCACTTTGGCACATCAGGCAAGATTCTGATCTGTTTAGTAAAATTTTGCAAATTGATGTCAATGGAGTTACTCACACTGGTGTAACCAAGATCAGAATCTAAATTGAAAATGATTGTTTTGCCTTATGATTAAGGGTCCATTAACAAATCTCCATTGGAAAACCGGGGGTCAAATTCTTCTCTCAGATATATCAGTGTAAATCTGGAGTAACAATGGTGGGAGAGAAGAATCTGCTCTAGGTATGTGGACTCAGTAACAAGTAATACAATTCCCGTCATTGCTCCTGGGAGATGCCTAGTTAAATCTTGAATCATACTTAAGGCTGCGATTCTTTCATGGAGGTCGCAGAAGTCATGGATTCAGTGACTTTCTGCAACCTCCGTGACTTCTGCAGCGGTTGGTGTGGCTGACTTCAGAAGCTGCACGAGTAGCTGGCCAGCTGCTCAGGTGCCCCATGGCCAGCTGCACCTGCTGGAGCAACCTGGGGCCAGCTGCTCTAGCAGTCCCCGGGGTCAGCCACACCGGCTGCTGCTCGGGAGCCCCAGACAGTTGGTTCCGGGGACCACGCAAGCAGCAGCCGGTGTGGCTGGTCCCGGGGACCGTGCAAGCAGCGGTCCTAGGGGCTACCCCGGCCACACCGGCTGCTGTTCGAGCGGCCCCGGGGAGTGCCTGAGCAGCAGTCCTGGTGGCTGATATGGGGCCAGCTCCACCGGCTGCTTCTCAGGTTCCCGGGGACCGCCGGAAAAGTAGCTGGTGTGGCTGACTCTGGAGAGCGTCTGAGCAGCAGCGGTCCCTGGGCAGCTGGAGCAGCGGCCCCGGGGTGCCTGGAGGCTGTCCGGAGAGTGGTCCCCGGGAGCATTAGCCGGGGGCCGTCAACCCGCAGCAGTGGAGCAGGGCCTCTCCCAGCAGGGGCCCCTGGAGCAGCGGGGGCCTAAAAGTAGAGATTTAGTCAGGGAAATTTTTGGTAAAAGTCATGGACAGGTCACATGCTAAGTTCCCTCTAATCTGCGCTACTGCGCAGCTGCCTATTAATCCCTGCACAGGGCCTCAGGGCTGCGGTGGGGAGAGATGCCACAGACTTGCTGTGGCCGGAGGAGACGCACCCCTCCCCCAGCCGCAACCCAGCCCCAGCATGGACCTGCAGTGGCGGGGAGAGGCGCCTCTCCCCGCCGGGCCAAGCATGGACTTGCCCCGGACTTGCTGTGTCCAGGGGAGAGGCCCTCTCCCCCACCCAGCCCAGGTGCTGCTTCAGGGAGAGAGAGCTTGGGGGAGTCCTCTCTCCCCACCGTAGCCCCTGGGCAACCTGCACTCCAAACCCCTCATTCCTGGCCCCACACCATAGCCTGCACCCCCAGCCGGAGCCCTCATCCCCCTGCACGCCGACCCTCTGCCCCAGCCCTGAGCCCCTCATCCCCTGCCCCACCTCAGAATCCTCACCCCCCCACAGCACAATCCTGAGCCCCCTCCCACATTCTAAACCCCTCGGCCCCACCCCTACCACATGGGTTTTGTTATGTGCACCAATATGGAGGTGATGTGTCACACATCACCTCCATATTGATGCACATAACAAAATTCATTCTGCACATGCGTGGGAAAAATTAGAGGGAACAATGGGCATAGGCCATGAATTTTTATTTATTGCCTTGACTTGTCCATGACTTATCAAAAATACCCATGACTAAATCTTAGCCTTAATCATACTGAAAGCAGAAAGCCAAATCCTGCTTGCCTTATTCACATGAGCAGACCAGCTGAAATCAGTGGGATCATTCACATGAGAATATGACCCAAACAAACGTTCCAGAGAAATTAGATGTATTAACATTTATATGTAATGAATTTTTGGAAGGGAAGCACGCACTGCATCTGCCTGTTATGTAATTGACCTTAGGGGAGCTATTCTGATATTTTGACACAGTCCCCACTCTTCAGAAGAGTTAACTTGTACCACCAAAGAGAATACATAATGGAAGGAAGTAAACACATGTAAAAACCCAAAAATTTAAACATGAAGCCAGCTCAAAGAAACTCAGATTAAAGTAGCTGAAAATAAAAAAGGGAAAGAAATGACCTTTAAGATAAAATTATCCTGGTGTCCTTTACTAAGATGTCCTTCTGATATTTATTGCAGGAAATAACCTCCAAGTGCTCCCTGAATCTACTATTGTTTACAGAGGACTAGCTGCAAATATCTCCAGCAGTCTTCTAATGAAAATTATAGCACAAAACAGGCATTTTGCATTTCTTGTTTATTTGCAGCTGCAGGGAACAGAAAGTTAACGTATGTTTTATTAGTCAGTCAATACAAGATTTATTGAATCATCCAGGCTTTTATTTCTTTTGTGCAAGTAGGGTGGGTGCATTAATAAAACAAGAGTTTGCAACTATTACCTGCATTCTGCTTAGGGCATAACCCGAGAGCTGGCAATGTGAATATTTGATTGTCTTAATGGGTGCCACAAGGAGAAATCGGTTAAAAAAAAAAAACCTTCACAGAAATGCACAAGATGTGATGATTCAGCTAAAAATATTGCTTTAAATCCATCTCAATAGCAAGTTTATCATGTTAGACAGAGGAAATTTCTTTTGGCTTCCTTAACCAAGCAGCAGGGGGCAGCCTTGCAGACTATATCCAGTTCACCACTCTACTTTCCATTCCTGGGCCAAATGCCCAAAATGAAAACACGCAACATTTTTCAAATTAAAGGGTGCGGATGCTTTTTCTTTATATATACTTCTCAACAGCAATCTCAGTTTTTCAGTACAAGTCTCATTTGATCTAATAATACTACAAATAATTCCTGCCAATTAAAAATAGCCTTGTGGATATAATATAATGGATACAGCTACCATATGCACCAGAATGGGAATACACACATCTAAAAGGAGAAACCATGTGGAGACATAGCTTGCTGAGAGTGGATTGCAGAGATATGTTCAGTCTCCAAAGATCCTAGGCTACTGTTGACTTTTCCTAATCGTCTTTTACAGGCCTTTTTTCTAGAGAAACAATAACAGAGGAAGAGTCTTCAAACCACTAACTGTATGCAGTTAAAAACAGAGAGATTTATCACTTGACCTTTACTTTCCAGCCTGTCCTCTGTATTAACAAATCAGTACAACATGACAAAATGGCAAACAGATGGATAGAGAAACATTTATGATAAACTCAGCTCACTATGTTCAGTGAGCCAACTTCAATGTTTTCTTCTTCTTTGGGGTTTAGAAATGTCTTACGAAAAAGTTCAGTTTATGTCAACTTTTACATCAGTAAGGCTCACAGAGAGTAATCAGTTCTACAATCACTTCATACAGCTATGTTTCCTTTCCCTTGAAACACTGGGAATAGCCCTTTGTGCTACAATACTATGTATAAATCTGACCCTTATCACACAGCTCAATACAATATACCTGTGTATGAGGAAACCAGAAGACTTCCAAGGCTATTTTCTGCTCTTAAGTTACAGCAGTGCATCTCCAAGCAGTGTATGGAGAAGTACGGTGTAACTGAATGCAGAAATAGCCAACATTAAGAACAAAATCAAACAGAGATGTTTTAAAATATAATAAGCCAGATGGTCCAAATCAGTGGGATTGGGCAGATTTCACTAAGAGCTGAATTTTGTCCTGTGTGTGTCTAGAACATTTGGGTTGCTACTTTATAACATAATGTTTGATTGAATTTTAAAGAAGAAACCTTTGAACTACAAATTCAAAAGCACTTGAACTTTCGTTTTAAATGAGCTGGGAATAATTTAGTAGAATAAAACATCTGCTAATAATCCAAATTTTATAGTTCTCAGTCCTTTAAGCCATGTTTTTACTTAGCCCAAGTAACAAGCTCAGACCTGCAAAATATTAGTTGCACATTACTATTACTATACACAGTAAATATACAAACATTATAGGGAATTCATATTTGCCATGAAAAAATACTCTACATATGAGGTAACTCATTATGGGGCATTATTATTGTTATTTACATCCTGCTTCTTCATTCTATTGCAATTGTGCCTCAGAACTGCAATCAGGACCCCACTGTACTATGACAACATTTCCCAAACTTTTGAAAGTTGAGCCCCCTTCAGGAAAATGAAACCAATCATGCCCTCAAATCATATGTTGTTATAGGCCTACACTTCTTACTTTATATATATTCCACATCCCTATCTTTCCCTAGCAGCCCCCCCTCCACACACAAATGCTTTCCAAAGATGTAACTCTTCATAATATGATACTTCCTCTCTTTTCCTGCATGGTCTGAGCAGTGACATAGTTAACAATATTGACATTAAAAGTATCATCACTGGGCACTTGAGTTAGCACCCACTGAAATGAATGGGGCAATTCACACGTCAGAGATATTGTTTCAGGCTCTCTGCAAACTCAAGCAGTCATCACTGCATTGCTTACACTCTGGTTATGGTGTGAAAGTCTTCATTACAACAGAGCTGAGGAAAACAAACCAGAAATTCTCTCCCATAGGAAATTATAATATTTCAACATTCGTTTTCATCCTGTATCAGGATGAAAAGTTGAAATATTGGAAATTTTCAATTTGGAAGTACCAAAACATTTTGTTTTCTATTTGAAATAAACATTTAGTTTTGGTTTGTTGAACCAAACTGCAACATTTAGCTTTGAGTTCATTCAACATTAGACTGCAATCACCTATGGTGTGATGGTGCCTCATAGGAGTGGTATATCAGATACCTCTTGTACCCTATGGACTGGGCTCCCTGGCCAGACATCTCCCATGATGCACCCCAGTCATGTGATTCCCATGTTGTAGCAAATGACTCAGTAAAAGGAAACCCCAGGGAATCATGAGAGATGTAATCCAGCCAAGGAGCCTGGACCATGGGAGAGAATGGGGGCATGAAACACCTGAACTACAACATCCATGAGGCGCTGCATCACAAAATATTTTGGTTCACTTTAATTGAAATATTTTGATTTGGGTTGAACTGACCTGAAATAAAATATTTTGTTTTGATTTTCCCAACAGAAATCTTTTTTTGTCAAAAATCAAAATATCACTGTATAAAATTTCAATTGTAGGGAAACCGTATTTCCTATTAAAAACAAATCAAATATTTTCAGGGGGAAATTCCTGACCAGTTGTACTCCACTGTACATAACAGCTAGAATTACTCTTTAAAAAAAAATGAAAGTGGTGACTCGAGAGCAACTGAGAAATCTGTCCATGCCCCCTCATCCAACTACTCTTTTATGACATGCCATACTTTATGAAACACTGTACAAACAACACAAACACAGTCCTTGTCCCAAGGACCCCGCAGTTGAAATTCTATTCTATCGTCTGTGACCACAGAGGGCTCTCTGTGTGTCTGGACTATGCAGATTCACCAGCCATTTGACCCCACAATGTGGGGATGCCACAGCCAGATGTGTGACTGTTAGGCTGCAGTGGAGCCAGAAGAGAGGATTTTCCCATGGAGATTCTCACTGTGAAACCCCATTGCTTGAACTGCGCACCAGGGAAAGGATTTACACCTATATGGCGTATGGGCGATTTCTCCTTGAGCTGAGTTTTAAATGTGAGAGATACTTTCTGTGGTGAATTTAGAATAAGCTCTATCATATGTTTTTTTTTTCTTTGCTGTAAATTATGTCCTCTTTGCATTCATGGTAACAGTGAAGAATAGACAGCTGTTGAGGGATACAGTTTACCATGTTATGTCCACTGAAATAATCTGGGCTGCTAAGTGATACAGTAACTCCTCGCTTAACGTTGTAGTTATGTTCCTGAAAAATGCTACTTTAAGCGAAACGATGTTAACCGAATCCAATTTCCCCATAAGAATTAATGTTGAGACAGCAGCTGCCTCTCTCCATCCTGAGCCCTGTAGTATCCCCTCCCCCACCATGGAAATGGGGTAAAGGAACAGGGGGCAGGAGTGGGGGAGGGGGACACCCTTACATTATCCCCTCTCTTTCCCCACCCCTTACACAGCAAGCAGAAGGCTCCTGGGAGCGGCTCCAAAGCAGAGGGCAGGAGCAGCACAGGGCAGTGTGGGGAGGGACAGCTGAACTGCAGGCAATTGATAGCCTGCTGGGCAGCTGCTGCACAGGGAACTTAGGGGACTGGGGAGCTAATAGGGAGGATGCCGGTCCACCCTGGTTCCAAGCCCCCACCAGCTAGCTCCAACGGGCTACTCGACCTGCAAGCAGTGGACAAAGCAGGCAGCAGCCAAACAACATTATAAGGGAGCATTGCACAACTTTAAATGAGCATGTTCTCTAATTGATCAACAATGTAACAACGAAACAACTTTAACTGGGAGAACTTTAAGTGGGGAGTTACTGTAATTCATTACTGCAATGAAATTACCTCACAGAAAACAGGAGTTCCATTTAAAGGGAATGGAACACCAAAAGAGGTTCATTTTGGTCCCAATCCTCTTCTCAGCACCCTGCTCTGGGTGCTTTGGAAATGCACAGGGGGAAATGGGAAGGGAGCTACCCGCCAGACAAGAGCCTTTTCACAGCTGTTGCTGTAGCCTCTAATTTCCTGCACCATGCAGCCTTCCTACTCCCTTCTGCAGGTGTCTGAGGGGAAAACAGGGGAAGGCCCAGCTATTGACACTCCAGCCAGACCTTACCCTCTGCTGTCAGCTGACATACAGTACAGCTCAGCTCCTGAGCAAGCAACAGGTGTATAGGCCCTACTGCATAGGCCCTCCCTCAACAACTGTTCCTACTTTGAACGGCAGAATCATCCTGGTTCACTGTTGATGGCTCCTCCATTGCCACCAGCCACAGGAAAAGGGGCCAGATTTTCCCTATATCTGGAGATTCATATTAACAAGTGTCCTCTGCATCAATACTTCCAAAAAGACTGAATGAAAGTAGCAGACTCATTAGCTGCTCACTTATTAAGGGATGTATGCAGCTGAAATAGCATTTTTACAGTACTAAAGATGTTAGTCAAAAATGCATACTCTGATTAACCAGTTCCTCTAAAGTTGGAAGTTCAGTTATGCACCCAATGGACTAGAGCCTTTGAGTATTTCAGGGAAAGTGCCCGATTCCAGAAAATTCAGCTGGAGCTGAAAAGTGTTTGTGTTAGCTATAGGCAAGCCCTTTACAAAAACCCAGCATATTTGAAACCCAATATTTTACCTCACACAGATATGCTACTTCTCAAAATATTCCTCATCTTGAAAATTTAAAATAATTATTCCTGCAGGCATCCAAGAAAGAAGCCATTCGCCTGTTTAGGCCTATCAACTGTTCTATTACATATTCCTTAAGGACTGTACTGCTAACGGTAAGTAGATAGGTATTTTACAAGTTAGCTCTAAATCAGACTCAGATATGCTCAAACAATTAATTTATTGTATTACCCTGAGATTTTAATCCCAAAATTCCCACCTGGATGGAATGAAGACAGTATGGTTTCCTGTCGGTGGCAGACTCTCCCCGTGTTGTTTTTCTAGGATATGGGTAAGAAAGTTAGCCCTGAGGGAGTGAAATGATTCAAATTTCATTGTTTCTGAAGGCTTGTTTTACCCGCACAAGAGATTCACAATCTAAGAAAACCAGAGACATGCATAGAAAAGTAGAGCTACTGATTCTGCAAAAACAGAGTATCGGATTGGAAGAGTATTTATTTAAGACAAGGGGGGTTGATTCAGAATAGACTTTTTTTTTTTTTTACACTGGTATAATCCCACTCGACTTCACTGGTATTACTCCTGATTGATACCAGTGTAATTTAGCCTTAAAACGTATGCAGCAAAGAAAATGCAGGTGAAGTGAAAAGTCTCTCTCTAATTGCTATTTAAGGCTTAAGGTTCACTGAACTTTCTCCAAACAAACATACTGAAGCATCCAAATGTAAGAGGGTATAATCCCCCAAATGACCAAATACATTGTGAGTTTTATTTTAAAACCTCTGACTAAACAATATTATCAAAACAACGTGCTGTTAGCAAATTCTTTCCCAAAGTCTGGAAACAACTACACAATGAATTTCAATTACTCACATCTCTTGACCTACAGAAGAGAATACAAGTATGTACTCTGCAGCTAAGTAAATTTATTCAAGGATGCATTTTCAACGTATCTAGTGGGGATTGGGATGCCCACCTTATACTTTCGCTAATGGGTATTACGAAGAGATGCTGTGACAGGATGCATTCGCTCCGCACTAGATCGGGAAGAGTTAACCTTACATTGTGGGCTAAGGAAGCAACACCCCCTCAGCTCTACTGGGCATGCTCCAAATGCACCAGTATAAAAGGGAGCAGCTCGGGGGGGGGGGGAGTACCGCTGGAGCGGAAGGACACACTTTGTAGGCTCCAGCCCCAGTTGCTGGGGACTGTGCAGACAGGGAACCTGAAGACATTGGAGACGCCCAGACCATAGCAGTGGGAACCACGGTAGGAAGCAGCCCAGGGGAATTAGACAGTGGTCCGGTTAGTGAGCCGGAACTTTGAGTCAGCGTGTTTCGATTGGACCCCCCGCTGATTCAGTGGCACATCCTCTGGCCACTACCAGGGCCCTGGGCTAGGGCCCGGTGGAGAGGGAGGGCCCGGGCCCCCCTACCCAGGCCACCCCCCCCCTTTTTTGTACATAGTGACCCCTTCCCTGACAGAGGCCACTAGGCCTTACTACCCCACGGATGGCGCAAACATATTGACTTTGGCCTCTAGGCCTTGCTGCCCTGTTAACAGGGGCGCATCTATTGACCGTGGCCAATGGGCCTTACTGCCCTGCTGACTGGGCAAATCTATTGACTTTGGCCGTTGGGCTTTACTGCCTTGCTAAGAGGGGCAAATCTATGGACTCTAGCTGCTAAGCCTTACTGCCCTGCTGACTGGAGCGAATCTATTGACTTTGGCCGCTGGGCCTTACTGACCTGCTAACAGGGGCAAAGCCATTGACTTAGGCCACTAGGCCTTACTGCCTGGCTGAGTGGGGCAAATCTATTGATTTTTCTATTGACTCTGGCCATTGGGCCGCACTGCCCTGCTAATAGGGGAGAATACATTGACTTTGACTATTAGGCCTCATTGCCCTGTTAGCAGGGGTAAGTATATTGACTCTGGCTATGGAGGCATAAACGCAGGTTACGTATGCCCCGCCCCTACACCCTAGGGAAGACGGTGCACACTCGCCCCACATTGGACAGGGTCCCCCCAACCCTGTCACAGATGCACATAAACTTGCAGACTACTCTTCGCAGGACAAAGAATGAGGGTGAGAGAAGCACAATGAGTCAGTACTCAACCAAATCCCTTTCTAACATTTGTGCTGAGTTCAAAGAAGGGGAGGGAGATGGAAAGATTCATATCACTATTATATTGGGAAAATAGGCACAATCTCCTATTAATTCTAAACCACAGCTAGTCTTACATAATGCCTATTAGACATCCTTCACTCTTATGTACTAGCTCCAAATGCAGTAATCATTGTGTCACTTCAAACCCACTAAACATCAGGCACTCTGATTTGAACACAAAGTGTCACAGGAATTCAGAAGCAGACCTTCAGGCATGGGGAAATCTTTTTCATTATATCTGTGTTTTCTGGACTGTAACTGTGCTGTAGGACAATCAATGTTTGGGTTTTTTGCATTTTTTTATTTTTATTTTACAACACCAAGCTCTTAAAAAAAAAATCTTTAGATGTGGTTTCCCTGATGAACTGAAGCATGAAAAAAAGATGTTTTGACCTCACAGCACACAGCAGTCCAGAGGCAAATCTGTCTTCTTGCCTAATAACTTTCAGTGAAACTAATCAACATATGTTTATTTAATGGACCAAAGGAAGAGACATACCAGTATGTTGTGCTCTTACAATATGTGCAGACACAAACAAACAAGCCTCACATATGTTTGTAGTAGGGTGACCAGACAGCAAATGTGAAAAATCGGGACAGGGGGTGGGGGGTAATAGGAACCTATATAAGAAAAAGAACCCCAAAATCGGGACTGTCCCTATAAAATTGGGACATCTGGTCACCCTAGTTTGTAGGTACCACTCACATACTTCTTATAGCTGCAGCTCAGGGACCAATTTTACAAAATTTAGCTCTATTACAGGGGTGGCCAAACTTACTGACCCTCTGAGCCTCATACAATAATCTTCAGAAGTTCAAGAGCCGCAAGACACGAACAACCTTTACACATGCATTTTTAAAAATATTAGCATCCTACTTACTGTATCACAGCTAATTACTGCTAGAGCTAGAGGCCTTGTGGGTCTCTATCCTAGTCATAAGTCTTTGGAAATCTGGTTGATATGTTGTCAAGGCGATATGGAGGAGCTCGGTCAGATGTTGATTTGTAAGGACTGCATGATGTTCCAATTTTACAAACTTCATCACAGAGTACAGCAATTCACAGGAGTATGTTGTGCCAAAAATTGAAATGAGTCGCACATTAGTCTTTTTAAGTTGAGGATACTTCATTCCTGGCACTTGCTTCCAGAACTCGATTGTAGACTGATTTATGCATAATCTTTAGAGCCTTGTCTTCCTGCAGTTCCAATAGTTCCATTTCTACAGTAGATGTTTCTGTAACCACAGTTTTGGGAATCTGACAGCCGTCACTGATCACATCAACCATGAATGGATTTACAAAAACGGGGAAGCAGGATCTCAGCTTCTGCAAGTCTTCAAACCCGGACTGGAAGTCATTAAGCAGGCCTTGTAATTTAACCTCTGTGATCTTCTACTTTGATTACCCTACTCTTGAGATGGGGAAAGTGGTTGAAGTCTCTTGACACTATGTCTCTTTGCAGAAGCTTTAACTTGTTCTGGAAGCTGAAGACTGTCTGAGTAAGGTCAGAAATAATCTTATCCTTCCTTTGGAGTGCCAAGTTGACAGTTGCAGAGCTGCATAATATCAATGAAAAACATCAGATCCTGCATCCATTGCTCATCTTTCAGTTGTGGACAGGACTTCTCCTTTTCTTCAAAGGAAAGCACTGATAGGCTCCATCAGTTCCACAAACCTATTTAAGATATTGTTGGTTGATAACCACCTCACAATACAGTTGAAAGAGACATTGTTAGGTTGTCTTCAAGCTCCATCTGTTCAATGACATTTTTGAACTGTTGATGAGTCTTCTCATTTGAATGGATGAAATTGACAATTTTCAGGACTGTTTTTGTAACAATTTCATACCTGAAGTATCTGCCTGTGAGATGTTCACGACGGATGATGCAGGGAGAAACTCTGGAAATTTAGGATCACTTTTCAAAAGTCTGATAAGGCCTACTTTTTCCCCCCCACCATTGCAGGTGCTCCATCTGTTGCAACACTGACAAGTTTATCCAGTGGTACATCAGCATTTGTCAATGCTTTATCAAGTGCATTATTTATGTCAACACCACAGGTTGTTTCTTTTAGCATCACTAAGTCCAACATTTCTTCTTTTACAATTACATCCGTGGAAACATAGCAAACAAATATCACTAGTTGTGGTTTATCTTGAATATCTGTGGATTTGTCAACAGCTAGTCTGAATGCTAGAGAATTCTTTAGACCATTTTGCATCTTGCTTGCATCAGCACAGATCTGGGAGATCTGCCTCTCTCTAGCATGGCACGAAATTGTAATTTGCTGTATTAGTCATTGAAGTTTTGTGTTACTTTGATCTAAAATTGCAACCACTTCTGCAATATTCTTCTTAACAAATTCTCCATCACGGATGTTTCGCACGAGTGATATTCCATGCCATAACAAAACTAGGTTCAGTCGTTGTGTCAGCTTCCTTACTGAATGCCGAAAGTAGTGTCTGTTAACTGTCGAGGTGTAAATTTAATGTGGTTAGCTTATTTTTCCTTAATTCTGATCCAGGAGGATATTTAGAGGGAAAGTTATTGTGATTAGTTTCATAGTGACATTTCAAGTTGCTCGCTTTGTAGTGAGAGAGCAATGCATTGCAGATAAGGCACAGGGGTCTGCCACCTTTACTAGTGAATGCAAAATCTTCCTCCCATTCTGGCTGAAAACTTCCGTTTTCTTCTTCATACTTGCATTTCTTACAGTTTGATGATGTCATTGTCATCCACGAAATTAACATAGGCTTAACACTTAAATCTATAACTATTCAACTGCAACTTATGAACAGTAAACACAGTCTGTAGTGTGCACAGTGCAAGTAGATCGAAGCACATAAGGTCATAGAATATCAGGGTTGGAAGGGACCTCAGGTGGTCACCTAGTCCAACCCCCTGCTTAAAGCAGGACCAATCCCCAGTTTGATTTTTGACCCAAATCCCCCCTTCAAGGATTGAACTCACAACCCTGGTTTTAACAGGCCAATGCTCAAACCACTGAGCTATCCCCTCAGCACTAGAGTGATGCAATTTCCTGTTATAATGAGCATGTGCCTCTGAAGCTGGAGCCTAGGCATCACTTGCAGGGCTGAAGCCCCAAGCAGCAGTGCCCCTCCTCCTGCAGATTTGAAGCCAAGAGCACCAGCTCACCCCTGCGACGCTGAAGCCCTGAGCCTTGGCTCCCCTCCCCCCCCGCAAAGCTGAAGCCCCGAGCCTTGGCTCCCTCCTCACAGGGCTGAAGCCGCAAGCGCCAGCTCGCCCTGCTGTGGGGTCAAGCCTCAAGCCTCAGTGGCCCCCCACGGGGATTGAGCAGCAAGCACCAGCTCAACCCCACCGCCCCCCACGGGGTGAAGCCCCAAGCTCAGTAAGCCACAGTTGACCCCTTAAAGAGCCACATGTGGCTTGCAAGCCGCGGTTTGGCCATGCCTGCTCTATTATATACTATTGCACGTTTTAGATAATTCAGGATAGAATCTCCTTGAAGGTTTTTTAATAACTTTCCATAAAAACTAGGACAGGAACAGTACACAAGATCCATAAAGTAAAGAACACATAGTGATTTGAGACCTGCGAACTCAAGATACCACCTCTTCTTATATTCTTACATGACAGCTGAAATCAGCTGAGACAATTGAGCTGACAGTCCCAACATTTCTACTTCTGAGGGCTGGGGACAGGGCATTTCTACCTCTGAGAGCTGGGGACAGGACATTTTCAGGGGAAGGCCCTTGACTCTGAAATTCTCTTCTCCCCTTAGCGTGAGTTTGATGACTTCCAGAGCATGTTTCAAACCCTGTTTACTCAGGCTTACCCCAGAGGGTGGGTATTTTTTTTAAGGCGAAGGGTGGGAGTCATTGCTGACTTTATATCAATTGAGATTATTTATTTTAAATTTTTACAGTACATTTCAGAGAGAGAGAGAAAGTGATAAATGCACTATATAAAATGAATGAATAAATAATGAGGAACATCTGCACTGAATCTCATAATATAATTTTGAAATACATGTAGTGCACATATACTGAAATTCAGATTCCACTGACAGATTTACCTGATAAACTCCAAGGTGTAGTACTGGATTGGGGAACTTCCTTCACTGACTCCAGGTTTCCATGATAGCGCAACCTCTGAATCAGAAACTACTATGACCTGAGGCTGATAGGGTGGTTCAGGGGGCATGCATTTATCTAAGCCAAAAGAATGGCATGTAATCAGTATTAGAAAAGCAGATGGATTTTATAGACACAAAACTCAACATACACACATACCCCTCCCAGCACTGAGAATCAGATTGGTTTCTTACCACAAAACAATCACACTTGTAAAAGTATTATGTTAAAAATATTTAAACTTAAGTACTGTACAAAAATCAGATTTAGCTAGGATTCACCATGCTGCACTGTGGGCAAGAAATATGCTAGAGGAAAGAGGTTTCTTTCTTCAAATGCCCTTGCAGGCATTTATAAAGGGTCCACAAGGCACCTGGTACCTCGGGTGGCATTTATCCTTTTAAATCTTTTAATAATGTTACTGACCATTTTGCCATTACAAATACAGCCTGCCCTCTGACATGAGCGACTTTGAGCAAAACAGAAATTTTAGCTCTCACTCTGTGTTTACCTGCCAGCAAAATGAAATGTCTTGGATTAACTCTGCCTCAGCGGTTTCATAATGGAAAGCTATTTACACAGATTTTTACCTTGGGATAAGGTTGTGATGTCTCTGGGCATGCTGGGTCGTCCTTTTCCTGCCCAGCCATAAGCTCCTACACTAACGCGGTGTGGAGTGCCTGGCTTTAAATCGCCGATAACAACATCCTGTCAGAGACAAGAAAAAGAAGATACAAAAAAGTAATAGATCTGTTTCATGTTACTGAAAATGACATTGTGTGCTGTGTTGCTCGGATGGGAGAATCCTCTTACATGATATTTTCCATGCAGGCCCCTAGGAAAAATGCAAGAATGCCAATTCAGTACACAAACAAAACAGACAAACAAGGTCACGTGTTTCCTGAGAAGCTGTAGTTTTATCCCACAGGGATCTACAGAACTGACCTAGACCCATTTCTCAGCATAATTCCAAAGTCTGAAGAAAGTTTTTATGGAGATCACAATCACACACTTTGGCTGCTGAAATTTAAGTCACATACATTCCCCTCTAGAGCCAAATGCTGGAGTTCATTATCTGTTTCCAGGGGACTGTAGCTGCTTCTGATGGTGAAGAAATATATGACCTCTCCTTGTACACAGATCAGGAACCAATGGAAGTAGATGCCCCCTGAAATTTTCCTCCCACACTGCTCTGCTAATATCAACCGTGACCTGAAATGAGTGCCTCCCTTTATGGAAGACCAACTTACTTGTTTCTGTGCCACCATCACAGGACAGGTTAACCCAAAGGCAAAACTGTCAACTGCCATATGTAAGGCATTGCTGAGCTCTGCATATGATAATTTTGTTATGTGTGATGCTGTTTAAGACTCCCAGCACAACCAAGTATTTATCTCACTGTCTGGTCCATTACAGAACATGTACTACCAGTCAGCTGGAACTATTCAGATCCCATATTTTGGCTCAGCCAAACATCAATAAAGATGGATCCATGTGCAAAATTCAGATCCTGGTCAGGGTTTGGATCTCAAAAATCCTAGAAGTTGGGGAGCTCTTGGATATGGGTCCATCACCAATTGTTTCACTGGAAACCATAAATGACACCTCAGCTGTAGTTCCAAAGATTAACCAAAGTATTTACATGAAGGCAATAATTGAACTGGACGATTTTATTATATGAAACATCATATATACATACACACACATACACATATGCACTTCTAAAGAGTCATCCAGATATTTAAAATATCACTCACAGTGCATGGGAAAATTCAGAGAGCTCTTTTCCCCTAAAGCTAAGAGCAACTGGAAATAGTATTTCCAGGTGCAGCAAGCTAGTGCAAGATCCTAATACTTTATTATCTGCCAGCCTCCTGATGCCAGCCTTTCTAATAAACTCTCCTTCTTTATTCCTGTGGGTAAATACTGTACTAGTCCAATAGTTCTACTACCTGTTATTGCTACCGCCAGTCCCAATCTGCAGTGAGCTCCAGGGAGGTAGACACCATAAGCTCATGCACAGTCCAACTGATTGGACAGAGGTCCTGCCACACACAGCTTGTTGTGAGTCAGGGTTTTAGTCTAATGTTAGAAAGTCAATGCAATTATATGAAGTGCTTTTAAAGCAAGTTAAGATATTTATATGGATCTGGACTGAGTTCCACCTTCTTGTACTCTTAGTGCATCTTAAAAGATTTGCTGTGTTGTGATACTAGAGGTATAGCGGGCTGAAATCTTTATTGCAGTACATTGGCTGTGTCACAGGTTTTATAGCAGGGGTAGGCAACCTATGGCACGCATGCCAAAGGCAGCACGCGAGCTGATTTTCAGTGGCACTCACACTGCCTGGGTCCTGGCCACCGTCCCTGGGGCTCTGCATTTTTATTTAATTTTAAATGAAGCTTCTTAAATATTTTAAAAACCTTATTTACTTTACATATAACAATAGTTTAGTTATATATTATAGACTTATAGAAAGAGACCTTCTAAAAACATTAAAATATTCTACTGGCACGCGAAACCTTAAATTAGAGTGAATAAATGAAGACTCGGCACACCACTTCTGAAAGGTTGCCGACCCCTGTATTATAGCAAGGTATGCCAAAGTTTAAACGGCATACAATGGGGCAGAATTTGGCCTTCTGTTTTATTAAAACATTATGGGCCTTACTGACATAAATGAGAGAAGCTCTGTTGACTGCAATGGAGCTATGCCAATTTACAGCAGTTGAAGAATGGCCAAACATGAGCTTTGCAAAATCACCTAGGCCTAACTTTGACTCTATCACAAAATGTATTTCTCCTGTCAGGGTACACAAGCTCATAGCTATTCATTGTTCTCCAAGTTCAGGCACTTGACCTAGAAACCTTCCACCTCTAAAGCCTGCCTATTCTTTTTTTAGGACCAAGTCCACAGGCTTACACGTGTGCTTAATGTGTAGCATGTGAATAGCCCCACTAAACTCAATCGGATAAGAGCCTTAATAGGTGCCTTTATACTATATTTCCATGTTTGCTGTGTGCTGTTATTTATTTGTTCTATGCTGTAAAACAATACCATGACCAGATATAATACATACTATCCGATTTGATAATGCTTATACTTACAGACTGGGACTGATTCTGCTCTCAGTTACAGCAGTGTAGGTCAGGAGGGAGCTCCATTGAAGTCAATGGAATCATATCATTGTAATTTAGAGGAGAATCAGGCCCACTGTCTAAAAGACAAATCATGCAAACCTGACCACAGTGTTATTGCAGATTTCTGTTGACTTTGGTCTGAGTATAACAGAAAGCATTTCAGCAAGAATGTCCGAGCTCAACAACATTTCCTGGGGATTAATGACCAGCTGGGAGCCGATGAATCCCAGCAAGTCATTAATTCTCTAAGAAATGGCCCAACTGAAGTCATTATTGTTATCAGATGTACAGATGGGTCAAACCTGGAACCTCAAATCTGAAACCCCCTTCAAAATCTTCCAATCCTACGGTTTTGTTATTGAATCAGATCCAAAACTAGGAGCCCATTTTCCCTTTTCTGGTTTAGATGCATCCTAAAAGTCTCCTAACCACAGTGATTCTCCCAAGATCTAGCAAAATTTCCATTAATACAGATAGTTGAAATCTCATGAAATCTACTGATCTCACATGATTTCCACCATTTCCGGCCAAAATCTCACATAAACAGCTTGCAAGAATCTGTCAATGTTGACTCCAAGCCTATACCCTGGTCAGGATTCAGTCTCAAACCAAAACCCTTCCATACATGAACACAGGGCTGGCTCCAGGCACCAGCTGAGCAAGCTGGTGCTTGGGGTGGCAGATTGTTCGAGGCGACATTCTGCCCAATCCTAGGGCAGCACGGCCACTTTTTGTTTTTGTTTTTGTTTTGTTCTTGTTCTGCTCCAGCCGCCCTGTAGGGGGCGGCGGCGCGGAGAACCAGAGCACCCTGCAGGGCAGTTCTCTTCCTTCCCTCCCCGCCGACCGGAGCGGAGCCTTCGCGGCAGGTGGCAGGAGGCGGCATAGCGAGAGGGGCTGCGTGCCAGCGCCCCTGCTGTAGCCCTGGCCGCCCCCTTCTCTCTCTCTCGTGTCCGCTCCCTTCCCCTCTCCCTCCCCCCCCCCCCCCCCAGCCGGTCCCCCTGCACCCGCACTCTGGCCGCGCCGCAGGTTGTTTTATTTTATTTTATTTTTTTTGCTTTGCTGTTCTGGCCGCCCCGGGTTTTTTTTTTTGCTTGGGGCGGCCAAAAAGCCAGAGCCGGCCCTGCATGAACACCTCCTTTTTAGCCCATCTCTAAAACTAAACCCTTTACAGTTATTGTTTATGGAAGCAGAATGGTCCATTGGACTGAGCACAGGACTGGAAATAATTCACCAGCAGCAAAAGTCATAAAGGGGAGTTATTTTCTATACAACATTGTCTTTAATCTCCCAATCCTGCCTCCTTTTTGTGTGCTCACTCTGCCTCCCCATTCCTGTGTCCTATCCTCTTTTTAGCTCAGCTCAGATCTACTCTTCCAATTTCTTTTCACACTTCCTTACTGCTCTGTTCTTCCCTCCTCCTCACAGAGTATATCCCCCTTCCGTCCTCTCCCTTTTGTCTGATTGCTTGGCCCTCCCACTCTGGCTGACTGCTCAGCTCTCCTGTGGCCTTCGCTGCCTGGCTCTCATTCTTTTACGGTCCATCTCCTCTAACCTCAGCAAGGCACCCTTAAGTGTTTTTGATGATTAGTGTGGAAAATTATCCATCTCTAAAACGGAGATGATAATAATGCTTTCTTACCTACCTGCTCCGAGCATTAGTTAATGGTTGTGGCACTTTGACTATGAAAAGCCCCATTTAAGTGCTAAGTAGTATTATTTTAGTAGATTATGGAACATTTTAGTGAACTGCATATGAATCAGTGGAAAGGGAGGCTCTAAATGTTCCGTCTTATTTTGGATCACAGCTGCCACAGTTTCAGGAAGTGCGGTACTTACAAAAATCGCTTGTCCATCAAGTTGACTCTGGGGGGAAAAAAAAGCAGAATGGGACTTGTTAACAAACGACATACTTAAAAGTTGATGGCAAATCGTAAGTGATGGGTCAGCAAAGCAAGATATTACCAATATACTCAGCATATGGGACACTTAATTCCCAGCTCAAGTAGATGTACACGTGTTAGGTCAGCTTGAGCTAGTGCCTAAAAATAGCAGTGTAACCATGACTACGTGAGTAACAGCTTGGGCTAGCTGCCCGCATGCAATCCCATCTGACCCCTTGGGTAGGTACTTAGGTGGCTAGCTTGAGCCTTGCAAGCGCTAGCTCATGTATAGGTTCCTGAGCAGGGAATTAAACCTCCCAGCTGCTGTGTAGATATACCCTATGATGTCATATCCTATGGTGGCAACAGAAGTACTTTTAGGAAAAAGTAGTGAGGAACACAGGAGGGACAAAATATAGTGTATAACAAAGTAATAATTAATCATGACAGTGAGACTCCTTCCTTTACCATGATCCCATACCTATGAAAAAGCTATGAGATTTAGGAATAGCCAAAGAAAGTATAAGGCAACAGGGAATCTGAGAAGCTACTCTTCCCTCTTCTTCACTTCATCCCTTCCTTTTGAACAGGTTTGCTAATGTTCATCAACTTCACCACAGTGCCCTTCAAAAAGAGAAAGAAATCTCCCCTCTGCCCACAAATATTTGAATTTGATGCTATTATCTCAGTGCCAATTTCTAGCCGGTGCAGTCCTAGGGAACATTCCTAATTCAGCCACGTGAAAGGAAGAGTAAAGAGGACATGGTCTGAAAGAAGGAAGGACACTGATTAGAAGGAGAGGGGGAAATGGGGAGAAGGAGAATGAAGCATATAAAGGTGAAAAGAAAAGGGATGAAGAGGGTAAGGAAAAGAAGAGAATAGGGGGAAAGGGAAAGAAAATGGGAGGTGATGGGGAAAAGACAAGAGATTTTTCTGAAAGAATAAAAAAACTTCCAATCCCCTGGGAGACAAGAACTTACACATTTGCCATATTTTTTTGTAGTTAGGAGTTATTAAAGCTCGCAATTAAACTTTTAATCTCAAATTTTCAGTGAGCAGAGTCTCACTTGCACACACAGGAATTTGCCAAACATTCAACAACTCTGTTTGCTCAGACATTTACCATGATGGCACAGCTTTGCTCAGATGGGTGTTTAGACACCTAAATACATGGAACAGCAAATGGAGGCATGTGATTGCTCTTCCATTTTGCATGCACAAATGAACTTTTCCCAATTGAAAAAGTGAACTTGATATCAAAGGTAATATTTAAAGAGATGCCATAGGTAATTGCTATTAAAACCCACAGCAAGTCCCAACAGTTGTGAATTCAAAACTAGCAGGAGAACGAGGTACAAAAATCATATCCCAGACTTCTGATTAGATTACAGCAGTGTGCTATGATTTCCTCTTTGCCCAGTAGTCCCTGTGGGTTTGGAATTAAAGCCAGTATGTCATTCACACAGCCAAAGAAGTCAGAATTCCTGGTTCCTACTAAAGAAGTACCACCAATTACTAGAAAATGCCAAACTTAAGTCTCTCAAAATTCCAGAGGCTCTGATCATTCTGACAATGTATAAAGCCAGATACTCACCATGCTGAGCATATCCAAGCTAAGGGGGACATCATGTGAAAGCTGTTTTACTGGTTTATCAGCTTCGACCTCTGAGTAAAACACCTTGAAAAGATGTAGTTAAGGCAGTGATACAAATACTTTAGAAATAATAAGTAAATTACTATCACATCACTGACAGTGGCTGCGTATACATCTCTTGCCACTCCACAAACACACAGAGAGTTCGCATACATTGACATATTCTTCAGACTTACCCGGGCTTGTCTACACATTGAAATGATATAATTTATAATGTGTTAGCTGATACAATGTTAAACACAACTTAGCACTTAGTTGTAGACATGAACTGTCGTATTTAACACTGTATCAGAGTGGACCCTTGCGTTAGCCATACTCAGCTGACACAACAATCCTTGTTTAAACTGATTGTTTAACCTTGTGTTTAACATGTGTGTTTTAACATATGTCATATCCCAGTACAGACAAAGCCTCAGTGTACATGTATTAGTTGGCATTCAGTGACCTTCCTGGTACAGTAAAATGCGGTCGCTAAATTCAGCAAAATGCAACCTGAAACAAGTACAGTAGGTTGAATTTCCATGGAAGTCTCTGGGCAGCATTGAGCAATGACATGAATTGCACTGTAAGTTATACATCATGGGCAAGATCCTCAACTGGCGTAAACCCATTGAAGTCAACTGAGGATCTGGCTCCTGTGTAAATTGGTAATAAAACTGGTGGAAGTTGCAAAGCAGTGTAACTTTTACCCACTGGACATCCACTTAATCTCTCTGTGCCTCTATTGCCCATCTATAACATGGGGATGACCCCTTTCTTCCACTGTTTGTCTGACCTGTTTATTTAGCTTACAAGCTCTTTAGAGCTGGTACCATCTCTTACTTATGTCTGTTCATACATTCTTGGATTTTAAGGCCTGAAGGGATCATTAGATCATCCAAGTCTGACCTCCTATATAACACAGGCTAGAAAATTTCACCCTGTATTGAGCCCAATAACTTGTGTTTACTTTGATTAAAGCACAGAAAGGCATCCAATCTCAATTTGGAGACATCGAGAGATGGAAAACACAGCTCTTCCCTTAGTAGTTTGTTCCAGTGTTTAATCACCTTCACTGTTAACAATTTGTGCCTTATTTCTAATTGGAAATTGCCTGGCTTCAATGTCAATAATTAATTCTTGTTATGCCTTTCTCTGCTAGACTAAAGAACTTTTTAGGACAAGGTATTTTCCCTCCACATGGCCCTTTTCTGCACCCTCTCCAAGTTTTCAACATCTTTTGTATAATGTGGGCACAAGAACTGGATGCTGGTATTATAGTATCAGTCTTGCAATGCTGTATGTAGAGGTAAAACTACCTCCCTACTTCTACTCACTTCTACTCTGTTTATACATCCAAGGATGTACCAAACTAAGTACAGTGCCTAACTCAATTATTGTTATTTTTACTTATGATTTGTATTATCATGAGCTACTACAATTCAAATAATTCAATAATAATAAAAATAATTCAGTAGATGTGCAAGACAAGTGTAACTTACACAACCAAGGGAGGAAAAGATAGGGCATAGCAGGAAAAGCAAGAAGCATGGAGGTATAAGATGAAACAGCCCCTCACCATTGCAAATTATATCAGAACTAGAGAAGGTCAAACATTTTCTGTTATAACTTTTTTCCCAGTGGAAAACTGAGTTTTTCATTGAATGGACATCTTTCATGAAATTGTCTGCGTTCCTTGAAAACTGTTTTTTTTTCAATGAAAATTTGCATTTAGATTTGGCGGGAGAGGGGGTTCCATCAACATTTCCCATGGGGAAAAACAAAACATTTTTGACCAGCTCTTCTCTACCATCCCCGACATTCTCAGGGCCAAGTTCACCCCTGGCAAAAACAGCTCCCATTGACCTCAGTTTAAGGGTTAAATTTGGTTTCCACACAATAAAAAATCAGGGCAAGTTTCATTTGTTTTGCATTCAACTAAATGCCAGACTGGTGCAAAGTTACACTGCTTTGCTTCTGAGACCTACTGACACCTCTTTTATCAACAACTTACAGCAGCACAGAATCCTAGAACAGAGGTTCTCAAACTGTGGTCCGTGGACCACCAGTGGTCTGCGAGTTCCATTCAGGTGGTCCATGGACAGTTCCCTCTAAGGTGCACGCCTGGGTGGCCTCACATGAGAGAATGAAGGGCTGTGGTCCACTAATTAGGTGCCTGGACTCTGGAGAAGACACATGTGTAAGGTGAGGTGGTGGCCTTGGCGGGAATAGGGGGTAGGTCGGAGGGCACAGTGGGGTGAGGAGAGGGGGTGGGGGAATTTGGGGCATGCAGGGCTACAGTGGCCAGAGAAAGAGGCAACTTTCCCCAGTTCTAGGGCTGCAGCTGCCGGGGAGAAATGGCCCTCCTTTCCAGCCTCAGATCTGTGGCTGCTGTGGTGGGGGAGAGACCCCTCTCCCTCCCAGTCCCAGCTCAGGGGCTGCCACAGCAGGGGGCAGAGGGCACATCCATCGCATTAGAAAGGTAAGGCTACTGATATTAAAATATGAGTTGTATGCTTTTATTTGTAGAACAAAAAAGAAGTTTATTATTATTATTATTAAGGGGTGTTTTTATATAGTGCTTTTATCCAAAGGGCTTTACAATAGTTAGCTAATGGTATAAAGAACATTTGGAAAGATCATTAAGTGGTCCTCTGAGACCCTCAGGAATTTTCAAGTGGTCCGCAGGAAAAAAAAAAAGTTTGAGAACCGTTGTTAGAACAATAGGGCTGGAAGGGACCTTGAGAAGTTATCTAGACCAACCCCCTGTGCTGAGCACTTAGAGGAGAGGAAAGTGATCAGGAACAGTCAGCATGGATTCACCAAGGGCAAGTCATGCCTGACTAACCTAATTGCCTTCTATGACGAGATAACTGGCTCTGTGGATGAGGGGAAAGCAGTGGACGTGTTATTCCTTGACTTTAGCAAAGCTTTTGATACAGTATCCCACAGTATTCTTGCCAGCAAGTTAAAGAAGTATGGGCTGGATGAATGGACTATAAGGTGGATAGAAAGCTGGCTGGATCATCGGGCTCAATGGGTAGTGATAAATGGCTCCATGTCTAGTTGGCAGCCGGTATCAAGCGGAGTGCTCCAAGGGTCGGTCCTGGGGCCAGTTTTGTTCAATATGTTCATTGATGATCTGGAAGATGGAGTGGATTGCACCCTCAGCAAGTTTGCAGATGACACTAAACTGGGAGGAGTGGTAGATACGCTGGAGGTAGGGATAGGATACAAAGGGACCTAGACAAATTAGAGGATTGGGCCAAAAGAAATCTGATGAGGTTCAACAAGGACAAGTGGAGAGTCCTGCACTTAGGACGGAAGAATCCCATGCACTGCTACAGACTAGGGACCGAGTGGCTAGGCAGCAGTTCTGCAGAAAAGGACCTAGGGTTACGGTGGATGAGAAGCTGGATATGAGTCAATGGTGTGCCCTTGTTGCCAAGAAGGCTAATGGCATTTTGGACTGTATAAGTAGGAGCATCGCCAGCAGATCGAGGAACGTGATCATTTCCCTCTATTCAGCATTGGTGAGGCCCCATCTGGAGAACTGTGTCCAGTTTTGGGCCCCACACTACAAGAAAGATGTGGAAAAATTGGAGAGTCCAGCGGAGGGCAACAAAAATGATTAGGGGAGTGGAGCACATGACTTATGAGGCGAGGCTGAGGGAACTGGGATTATTTAGTCTGGAGAAGAGAAGAATGAGGGGGGATTTGATAACTGCTTTCAACTACCTGAAAGGGGGTTCCAAAGAGGATGGATCTAAACTGTTCTCAGTGGTACCAGATGACAGAACAAGGAGTAATAGTCTCAAGTTGCAGTGGAGGAGGTTTAGGTTGGATATTAGGAAAAACTTTTTCACTAGGAGGGTGGTGAAGCACTGGAATGGGTTACAGAGTGGTGGTGGAATCTACTTCCTTAGAAGTTTTTAAGGTCAGGCTTGACAAAGCCCTAGCTGGGATGATTTAGTTGGGAATTGGTCCTGCTTTGAGCAGGGTTTGGACTAGATGACCTCCTGAGGTCCCTTCCAACACTGATATTCTAGGATTCAATGAGTCAGGACCAAGTATACCTAGACCATCCCTAACAGGTGTTTGTCCAACCTGTTCGTAAACACCTCCAACGGGGATTCCCCAACCTTGGGAGCAATGCATGGGACTATATGGTCCATTTGGATTCTATGCTAACAAAAATGAAGGTTTACTTACAGTGTATCCTGTGATGGTGCTGGCATGCTGCCTTGGCATTCTCCACTGTATGCTGAAAGCTGTACAGTTCAGTGAATCCATCAGTATATCTAGAGGAGGCCCCAGTCTATCTGCCTCAAAGCAAAATGATACTGCGTAAGAAGTTTCAG
Organism: Chrysemys picta bellii; assembly: GCF_011386835.1. Taxonomy (NCBI): domain Eukaryota; kingdom Metazoa; phylum Chordata; order Testudines; family Emydidae; genus Chrysemys; species Chrysemys picta. Next base: position 26,843,272 of record NC_088796.1, on the reverse strand, counting down.
GAAACAAAATTCCCTTGTTTATAATCAGCTGAGGGGCACATCTTTGAAGAAGAATACACATATGCTGCCCTATTCTTTAAAAACCTTCAGAAATCGGACAGACCCAATCATTAAAGGGCCAGATTCTACCACTCTCACTGATGTTAAGTAGCTCCTTACTTCATATGCTGTCCATGTGGTGCTACTCAGCATGACAAGTGGAGCAGAATCTGACCCAGGATTAATTTGGGTCTATCTATCAACCCATCAAAGTACATTTGCTTTGCTTTTCAATGCATTTGCAACTACTGCAGCACACCTGTTAATCTACTTAGCATTAGTGGTGCAAACAGAGATGTGACAAAAATTCCCTGGGGCCCATGCCCCTAGCTACATGCTTGCAACCCTTGAAGACCATGTGAAGAAAGGGGCATGTGTGAGAATTTACCTTCTCTGTAACCAGAGTAAATCTATGGATATACTTAATTACTCTTCACCAGTTGGGTTAAAGGATTCTTTAATGTGTTTCATGATTTTTGTACACAACATTTCTTTGATGGTCTTGCCAAAAAAATAGATTGCAATTAACTGAGGAAGGTTATTAGCTTTAATAACAAAGGCACTTTATCTGGTAAAATAATAAGGATCACAAGTCAACCGCTACAGTAAATTGAACAAGCACTGACAAGAAACTCTATCACCCTGAGTCAAACTGCAAGGACCATGAAGCATTGGGTGAGCCCCTCTTGTAACTGTAATCAAAGTAGAGGTCTGGTGTCTAAGCTCTGGAAGCAAAACGAAAGATGTGGGTGTTTGTATGTGTGCCTGCATGTGCATAGGCAGCTGCAATGAGCTCCACTTACCTGGAGAAAAGATAGTGATAGCAAATGTTACTACCCAAAGTGAAGGAATTTTAGCCACTGTCTATGAAGCCTTAACATAGAACACTACAATTCCAGGCCACAAACCCACAGTCTTGCAGACAACATTTCCCTTGAAATCATTAGGAAGTTTGACTACGGAGTGTGAAATCCGGCCCAAGATTTTTAACAAAAATTCCGTAAGTAGCCAGACAACTATCAATGCTCTTGAAACCAAAAACACATGGTAAAGACACTTCATAAACAAGCATAACAAAAAAGTGATGAAAATTTGCTCGCAAAAAGAATTTTCTATGGCAACTTTTATTTCCTTCATGGCAGTGGTTTTATTATATGTAATGTTTTTGTGACCTTATCTACCATAAATGACAGGGAAGGCTGAGAAAACCTGATTTTTCAACTAGTTCTAACAAAATACCAAGTGAAATCAAGTTATTTTAAAGGTCATTTTAGATGTGAGACAAGCCTAAATCAGATTTACACTTGTCATTTCCACCAACTTATTTGATTTGAAGCAAAATACAAAACTTAACACCTTACAAATACTCACCAGAATTAATCATCAACAATACTTTAGAAGAGAAGCTAAAACAAGAGTACAGCTGACATTTAGGTCTTTTATGAATTTACTCTGCATTATTCCACTCCTAGGATGCTTTTGGTTTTATACATTTTTCTTTTATTGAACAGGCAGTTGGGGTGCCAAGACTGCTACTTATGATAATCAAGTAAGTTTCACTATTTATCTTGTGGTCTTGTCCATTTCTTTTTTTATCTGCTACCAGCTATGGTGGATAAAAGCTAGACACAGCCATAATACAAATAGACAAGGTTTAAGAAAGCACCTGGTGAATCTGTTTTTGTCTCATTGTTAGAATTGTACTTCTGAACCTTTTGAGGCTAAATTTTGAAACCCAGGGCAGCACTAAAACACCTCTGTGAAGCTCGTGTGGATACAATAAAGGAGTACTGCACTGAAAAAATAAAACTAGAGTAAAAAACTTGGGGTCCAATCTTGCAAAACTTTCCTTATAGGGAAGTCCTTACTCACAAAAACAACTGCATTGAAGTGCATAGAAACATTGAAAGGAGTAAAGGTTTACACAATAAGGCCTTTATTTAGAAAATGGAAACCTTGAGCCAGATTCTCAGCCCCACTCCACTACTTGTGTGCTCCCTGCTTTTGACCCTGTGACCCTCACTCCCATCCCCATTTTATCATTTGTTGTTCCCCGACTTTACTTGAGCCCTGGGTTCAATGGCTCCTTCCCTGAGGCTGGGGGAGGGGCCTTTACATGCAGGTGGGCTTGTGCCCGCCCACCCCTGGGAACTCAATAGGTGCCCAAGCAGCACAAAGGGAGTGGAAACCTCCTGTAATTCCCTCACTGGGTACACCCTCAGCATGATATACAGCTGCTGGAGCCATCTTCTAAGCCTCATTCCCTGCAGTCCCCAAAAGGGATGGGTGGGAGCTCTAGCTACCCCAGCTGGCATATGGTCTCTAGGAGAATGTAGCCAGCTGGTGCAGTTTAGAGCAGCCCATGGTTCTGGGGCCAAACAGAGAATCAGGAAGCTGTAACGAGACTCCTAACAGCCTCCCTTTTTGCTGAACCTAGCAGTAGCTGAATGCAGCAGAGAATCTGACCCTTCTAGTCCATTTTACCAGCTCCCTCTTCTGTCCTGCATTCAGGAACATCAACTTGACACATATTAAAGTATTGATATACAAGAACAAGATGACCTTACAACCCCCAAAACAGGAAGAATCTCAGAAAAACTAAACCTACTGGAAATAATCATAATACTTTGGTAGCCCTTTACATTTAGAAAGGGCTTCTCAAACTAACTAATCACCACAATAGCCTGGTGAGGTAGATAAGTATCAAAGCTAAGTAAATAATGAGGGGGAAATATGCCATAAATATTTCTTAGAATTTATAAACCAATTCACTTGATATTTTTGCCTCTCTTGTGCTTATTTGTTATGGATGTTCTACCAAATAAATTTGCTGGGAGGAATTGTTGCAGAAACAATAAATTTTAAGCAACTCAGAAGAATATCCCTGGAAAGATGATTTCAAAATCTTAATTACAGATGTGCTGCAGATCAATAAAATTGATTGCAGAAATTATTTGGTGGATAATTTGGATTACATTTGAAAAAAGTCACGATCCATTGCAGAGAAATTGAAAACACGAAGAGGCAAAACTGTTTAATAAAAGACCCACTCCAAATTATTCATCCAGATCCCCCTTTAGTAACTTCAATTTGCAGATGATGAAAAAGACAGAGAGAGCCAAATACCGCTCTCAGGCCTGGTCTACATTTAAAACTTAAGTTGACATAGCTAATGCACTCAGGGATGTGAAAAATCCACACCCTTGAGCACTGCAACTATGCTGACCTATACCCCTGGTGTAGATGTGGCTACGTTGACAGACACATTCTTCTCCCTTCCCTCCCAACAAAACTGCAGAACAAATGTGCAAATTAATGCTGGCTGAGGCCAGGTCTACACTACAAATGTATATCGGTATAACTACATCTCACAGGGGTGTGAAAAATCCACACCCCCTGACCAATGCAGTTATACTGACCTAACCCCCGTTGTAGACAGAGCTATGTCAACAGGAGGGCTTCACCTGTCGCCATAGTTACTGCCTCTTGCGGAAGTGGATTAACTACCACGCTGGGAGAAGCTCTCCCATTAGCATAGTACTGTCTTCACTGAAGTGCTACAGTGGCACAGCTGCAGCGTTTTAAGTGTAGACCTGCCCTCAGTTAGTGTTAATTTGTACAGGTTCCCCATCATTCTGCCCTGCACACATTGACTCCTGATTCTGCCCTTATGTGGATGTCAAGCTTGGCAGCACCGAAGGAAAACTTGAACAAATTAATGGTGATTCATTCAAAATTAACTTGTGTGGCTTTGTCTCCCACGGAAGTTGTTTTTGGAGGGAGGGAATAGGAATATCTGGTAGTTTGTAGATTGTTACCCCTTCTCCAGGTCTCCCTGCTGTCCCAGCCACAAAGCCTGCATCTTAGAGATGGCTTCCACAGTTTCAGAGAAATGTGTGAGGGTGCAACTGGTCCTGTACTTCCTCTTTCCATACTCCCTGGGCTTGGATTTGCATGTGCAGCAGACTACTTATCACGTAAACTAAGGGGCGCTTCTGAACCCAAGTAACCTAAGGGCACTTGTTGACTACCCTGCAAGTTAGCAAAAGAGATGTGAATAGACCCATGTGCGCCTAACTTCTAAGTTTAGTTCATGAGAACAAGCTTTTTCCAAAGAAGACTGGACTCTTCCATACAGAGGCAGATTAGGGGTTTGTGGGGCCCTGGATCAGAGTAAGTGGGGGTCCCCACCCCCCTGCTTGAAGCAGGGTCGGGACGCGGGGGATTCCCCCGTTCCCAGCAGGAGCGCTGGGTGGGTGAGTGGAGCGGGTTGGTCCGTGGGGGTGCCCATTTTGGGGGGGGCTTCCCAATTGGCTGGTGCCCCTGGGCATGGGCCCCATTGGCCTTGCGGCTAATCCGCCACTGCTTCCATACGAAAAATACTGTAAGGAAACTAGCTATAGCTCTGGGATAAACAGGTCATAAAGCAAGGTGCTTTATCTAAAATCTATGTTAAACAATCTTCAAAATGATAGATGACTCAAGACGCTTGAGAATTAGATCAGATGATAGAGCGTCAGCCAGGAAACAAGAAACAGATCCGATATCCCCATGTGTTCTATAGATCGGTCAGATTAATGATTCATCTATTCACCTCAGAATAGCCTATGAAGTAAGATTTGAATAAAACCACAGGACACACGGAGACTAGCAGATAGCAGTATTGTAAGTAAGACATGAGCTACTAAGACTGTATTTTACATGCTACAAAAAAAAATCGTTCTGTACAAATATAGCAGAACTCTTATTTTTTTCCTCCTGGAACTGGGTTCTGCAACCCAAGGCAGGCACAGAAAGTTTGGTGCACTCCAAAATGCTTTTCTGAAACACAAAGTGGAGGCACTAATCTTGGTCCCAAGAAAAAGTTTGTTGATTTATGAGGAGCACGGTTACACATGCTAGGACTATAAAGAGGAAGAACTATTGCAAAACCATACAGAAGATGACAGGACCAGAGAAGAACTAGATAAGGAGTAACAATGCTGAACTGAAGTTGCTGGATTTACTTCGCTGCTCGTTGTTGTTTAGATTACTGTTATTATGTTAATAGTCCCAGAGAATCTGTAGTGTTAAGAAAATAGCAAAGTAACTACAACACTGGGAAAAATTACCAAAAACAATTCCTACCATAACCAGTGGGAGCTGCAGCACAGACCTGGCTCCCTCAGCCAGAGATGATTTTACCACCATTTTAAACATGCTTTCTGCAAAGCAAGTCACATTAAAATGGTGATACAAAACAATTCCAACTTTTTTACCTTGCGATTCCTACTGGCTTTAACACTAGTTAGAGCCAGTGGAAGCATTTTTGTAAACTTCCACCTGTGTTCTTGTCTGCCATATGCTTCTGATGTACTAAGTAACCTGGGGAACAAAATGGAACAACTCCAGGCTTGCTCTCCTTCAGGAAGTCCCTTGTGTAAGCAGAGTCAGGATGAGCTCTACCCTGACATCTGGTGGTGAATTATGGCGAGTGTGGAAAAGAACTCCAGGGGCTGATCTTGTTTGCATAGGCACACCCACCCGCGTGGCATGAAACAACAGCAAATCAAATTGGTTACTTTGGCTGGTGTGGCATCCCCAGTTTTCTCTGTTATTGGGGCAGGAAGAATAAAGTTTTGTTACCCTGATTCTGTGAATCAAGGCCAGTGGAACTGTTGTATGACAGAAGGACTGAGTGAGTCCTTCATCATTACCTAAGTAGCACTTGCTTGACAAGGGGCATGGGTTACAAAACCCAGTGAATGGAGAGAGGATGGGGATAGGTATTTGTACTGGATGGTATAGGCCCCATCTGAGGGTTTGAAACACCAATTGCACTACTTCCTCTCTCCACTGTTGAATGTCAGAGCTAACTTTGATTCCATTAGGAGTCTAGTTACAGGCTGCTGAGCCGAATTCACTTTGGGCCAATGTTGCACTAGCACTGGGGCTCCCCTACTATGAGCTGAAATTGCTAAGAGCTGAAATCACAAAAGAGCTAAAGTTATTAAGAGCTGAGATCACTGAGTGCTGTGTTAACTAGTGGGGGAGCCTGAACCTATATTGCTAAGCAGCTGGCGGAGCAATTTGTGGGGACGACTGGAGGAGCAGCGAGCGGCGCGGAGCCTTGCGGGGCCAGTTGGAGTGGCCCAAGGAACGGCAAGCGGAGCTGTTTGCAGGGACGGCTGGAGCGGCTCACAGGTTGGTGAGCGGAGCAGCTTGTAAAGCGGAGCAGTTTGTGGGACGGCAGGAAGTGGACTGGCTCGTGGTGAAGGCTGTGGCGGAACCCCACGGAGAGATGGCCGGCCGGCCTCAGATCACGTAAGGTGCCCCTTAACACCCCGCGTGCCCCCCCCCTTTTACTCTGGGGCTGCACTGGCCAGCGACAGAGACTTCGGGGTCTGTTGGACTTTTGGGACTTTGGGTGGATTCAAGAACCAAAGGGAAAGGAGCCCCCAAAAATGTAACCCTTCTGCCCATCTAAGTTGGCAGCAACAAGGACCGGGTTCTGTATCTAGGGGTTCTGTTTCAATAACGCAATGCAAAACCGGCTCGAGCCCCCACCCAGTGACCTGGGACAATTACATACCACCCCCTGGGTGCCTCTAAGAGGCAATACTTCCCCTCTCGCAAGCACGGAGTCTGAGTGTAACAGAAAATGTTTAATAACATGAGGTAAACGACATCAGCATTAAATTGGAAAAACACCACAAACAGGATTCATAACACAAATCATGAACAAAAAAAAACCCCACCCCAGCAAATTGGGCTGTGTCCTTTCCCTTTGGTTCTTGAATCCAGCAACCCAAAAATCACCCAGAGTCCCCAAAGTCCAACACCCCCAAAGTCTCTTGGGTCCAGCAACCACCCAAAGTCCCAAAAGTTTCTCGCTAACTTGGGTCCGAGAGCAGTGAAGCCGCTGCAGTACAAAGAATCATAGAATCACAGACTTTAAGGTCAGAAGGGACCATTATGATCATCTAGTCTGACCTCCTGCACAACGCAGACCACAGAATCTCATCCACCCACTCCTGTATCAAACCCCTAACCTATGTCTGAACTACTGAAGTCCTCAAATTGTGGTTTAAAGACTTCAAGGTGCAGAGAACCCTCCAGCAAGTGACCCATGCCCCAATCTGCCCTGGAGGAAAATTCCTTCCCGACCCCAAATATGGCAATCAGCTAAACCCTGAGTATGTGGGCAAGACTCACCAGCCAGATACCCAGGAAAGAATTCTCTGTAGTAACTCAGATCACACCCCATCTAATTAATATCCCATCATAAGCCATTGGGCATATTTACCACTAATAGTCAAAGATCTATTAATTGCCAAAATTAGGCTATCCCATCATACCATCCCTGCCATAAACTTATCAAGCTTAGTCTTGAAGCCAGATATATCTTTTGCCCCCACTGCTCCCCTTGGAAGGCTGTTCCAGAACTTCACTCCTCTGATGGTTAGAAATCTTCATCTAATTTCAAGTCTAGACTTCCTGATGGCCAGGTTATATCCATTTGTTCTTGTGTCCACATTGGTATTGAGCTTAAATAATTCCTCTCCCTCCCTGTTATTTATCCCTCTCATATATTTATAGAGAGCAATCATATCTCCCCTCAGCCTTCTTTTGGTTAGGCTAAACAAGCCAAGCTCTTTGAGTCTCCTTTCATAAGACAGGTTTGCCATTCCTCGGATCATCCTAGTAGCCCTTCTCTGTACCTGTTCCAGTTTGAATTCATCCTTCTTAAACATGGGAGACCAGAACTGCACACAGTATTCCAGATGAGGGCTCACCAGTGCCTTGTATAACGGTACAAACACCTCCTTATCGCTACTGGAGATACCTCATCTGATGCATCCCAAGACCACATTAGCTTTTTTCACAGCCATATCACATTGGCGGCTCATAGTCATCCTGTGATCAACCAATACTCCGAGGTCCTTCTCCTCCTCTGTTACTTCCAACTGATGCGTCCCCAGCTTATAACAAAAATTCTTGTTATTAATCCCTAAATGCATGACCTTGCACTTTTCACTATTAAATTTCATCCTATTACTATTACTCCAGTTTACAAGGTCATCCAGATCTTCCTGTATGATATCCCGGTCCTTCCCTGTATTTGCAATACCTCCCAGCTCTGTGTCATCCGCAAACTTTATTAGCACACTCCCACTTTTTGTGCCAAGGTCAGTAATAAAAAGATTAAATAAGATTGGTCCCAAAACCAATCCCTGAGGAACTCCAGTAGTAACCTCCCCCTAGCCTGACACTTCACCTTTTAGTATGACCCGTTGTAGTCTCCCCTTTAACCAGTTCCTTATCCATCTTTCAATTTTCATATTGATCCCCATCTTTTCCAATTTAGCTAATAATTCCCCATGTGGAACCATATCAAATGCCTTACTGAAATCAAGGTAAATTAGATCCACTGTGTTTCCTTTGTCTAAGAAATCTGTTACCTTCTCAAAGAAGGAGATCAGGTTGGTTTGGCATGATCGACCTTTTGTAAAACCATGTTGTATTTTGTCCCAATTACCATTGACCTCAATGTCTTTAACTACTTTCTCTTTCAAATTTTTTTCCAAGACCTTGCATACTACAGATGTCAAACTAACAGGCCTGTAGTTACCCGGATCACTTTTTTCCCTTTCTTAAAAATAGGAGCTATGTTAGCAATTCTCCAGTCATACAGTACAATCCCTGAGTTTACAGATTCATTACAAATACTTGCTAATGGGCTTGCAATTTCATGTGCCAGTTCCTTTAATATTCTTGGAGGAAGATTATCTGGGCCCCCCAATTTAGTCCCATTAAGCTGTTCGAGTTTGGCTTCTACTTTGGATGTGGTAATATCTACCTCCATGTCCTCATTCCCATTTGTCATCCTACCGTTATCCCTAAGCTCCTCATTAGCCTCATTAAAGGCCGAGGCAAAGTATTTGTTTAGATATTGGGCCATGCCTAGATTATCCTTAACCTCCACTCCATCCTCAGTGTTTAGCGGTCCCACTTCTTCTTTCTTGGTTTTCTTCTTATTTATATGGCTATAGAACCTTTTACTATTGGTTTTAATTCCCTTTGCAAGGTCCAACTCTACATGGCTTTTGGCCTGTCTCACTTTATCCCTACATGTTCTGACCCCAATAAGGTAGCTTTCCTTGCTGATCACTCCCATCTTCCACTCCTTGTAGGCTTTCTGCTTTTTCTTAATCACCTCTCTGAGATGCTTGCTCATCCAGCTTGGTCTACAATTCCCACCTATGAATTTTTTCCCCTTTCTTGGGATGCAGACTTCTCATAGTTTCTGCAACTTTGACTTGAAATAATTCCAGGCCTCTTCCACCTTTAGATCCACAAGTTCTTCAGTCCAATCCACTTCTCTAACTAATTTCCTTAATTTTTTAAAGTTAGCCCTTTTGAAATCAAAAACCCTAGTCACAGATCTATTTTTGTTTATCCTTCCATTTAGCTTCTCCCCCCAATTATTACTACTAGCACTTGTTTTCCAATCTATATCTGAGAAGCTAAAGTCTCCCATGATCACCCAATTTCCATTAGTATTTACTTCATTAAAAACATTAAAGAGGTCTCTATCCATATCCAAATCAGATCCCGGTGGTCTATAGCACACCCCAAGCACTATCCCAGGGGAGGCTCTAGTTGCTTTCTTCCCCAATGTGATTTTTGCCCAGACAGACCCTGTCTTATCCATTCCATCCATAACCCGTCATGTCTTAACTGGTAAAGGGGAATGTCCTCTCTGAAACTGAACTACTTACTACCTGCTATTGTCCTTTTATAATAGCTCTAGTAAACATAGGTATAAGGGTGAGTTGTCACTCAGAGAGCAATCTTTTCCTCCTTCTAGCTATGGTACATCCAGGGAACCCATCACCATAATATTTGTCACTATTGGCTGGAAACAGACATTCCAGACACTGCAAATATCTGATGATGCCCAGGGTGTAGAAATAAATGTTTATTTCAAGTTGATGGAATTGGTAGTGAAAATAATTAAGCAATAAGATACATGACATAGTGGGTGTGTCTCAATACCATCAGAGACAGAAAGGTGAAGTCTTGTGTGATTTCAGCCACCTCATGCTTAAAGTGCATGTAATTCTTGTGCACGATTCACTGGCAAGACACAGTGCGAAGTGTGTTATAACTATTCTGAAATTAAGTGACAAAATACGTATAAAAGTCAGACTTCTACATTGACCTAGTATTCCTGCCAGGGGCATGGCAGTGAGAATAACTACTCTCATGGGCTTTGTATTTATTACTGAAATCGAAGACAAAAATACAGCTTTGTAATAGAGAGAGTGTGGTGCCATTGTAATTGTTATAACTCCAAATAAATAACCTTAAAAACCTTTTACCCATCAATTGTCATCATTTAGGGGTGCATTTGTCAGGATTTAGCTATATGAAGCTTCAGTGAGAATCATCTGGCTAAATTGTTGTCCAGTACTTGGAAAATGTTCTCCTTGCTGTCTCTCAATGTCTTTCCATCCTCTCTTACAAAACGTTCTCTTCCTCTGACAAGATATGAAGGCCAGGTCTACACTATGGTGTGACAGGAGCACAACGACAGTGCCATAGCTCTGCCTTTGTAGTTACATAGTGTAGATGCTTTCTACAGCAAAAGGGGGTGGGGGAAGGGGGCATTCCATCACCATAGGAACTACTCCTCCCCAAGCAAAGGTAGCTAGGTTGACGGAAACATTCTTCCATCAATCTAGCTGTTTCTACACCAAGAGTTAGGTCCGCATTGCTACAGCACTCAGGGCTGTGAATTTTTCACATCCTGGAGCACCATAGCTATGTTAACCTAACATTTAAGTGTACTCTCGGCCCAAATTACGCTTCTTTAGGAAACATTTTAATTCAGTACAATAAATATCTTTCATATTGAGCATTCAGACACATAACCTGCTCTAAATGAACAGTAAGCTATCATGCAAAGAAACCACAAAGTCCAGATATATTTTATACTCTCTCTCTCATGCACACACTCTCAAAGGTTAACATTTAGAGGGAATGGAGTCTAGTGTGTGACAAGGAGCAAATGTGTGTACCAATTCTCCTGAAAAACCAAAAGATTTTGGCTTCTCAGAGCCTCTATGTACTCTAAACCCAATATTTTTGAACCTCATTGTCGGTGGACACTGAACAAACTATTTGAGTGTCCCCCAAAGGAAATGACAAAAAGGAAAATGCAGACTTGTTTAGATCACAAGTCTGGGCACAGGCTCAGCTTTAGCCTCACCCCCCAGACAGCGTACCATAAAACAACTTTGTGTTCATTAGGACCAAAACTGACACAAAGCATATCATCATCACCTCTGTGGAGAGCACAGCTGAGCTAACGCCATCTTGTTGGGCCGTCTAGATCAGCAGATGGAAAGGACAGAAGGCAGCATGTGGGGACCTGAAGAGAACTATGTAACAGAAAAAGTGCTGTAAGAAATGTAAATTTTCAAAAGTGACTAGTAATTTTGATTGTCTCAATTTTGGTATCCAACTGGAGACAGGCTGAAGGGGCCTGATTTTCAAAATGTGTTGAGTACTTGCTCCCTTTGAGGTGTCTTAGGCCTCAGACCAAATCAGGCCCCTTTGAGGCGTCACCAAAACCGGAGGCATCCAAAATCACTAGTCACTTTTGAAAATTAAGGCCTTAAGCTTCTTCTGTGTGTGTGTGTGTGTGTGTGTGTGTGTGTGTGTGTGTGTGTGTGTGTAACTGAATTCTGCGAGAATGCGGAGCGGAGACTAGAGAAATTTGAAAATCAAGCAAGGGACAGAAATTTGAGGTAACTAGTGCTTCTGGCAGAAGTGAAGGAATCTAACCTACTTACTTCCATTAACAAACCCATCCCACCTCTTCTGAGCATTAACAATGAGGCACAGGTAGATGCTACTGCATACTTAGCATAAACTGATTGCAGAAGAGAGGACTGGCACAAACGCAACTGAGATTTTAACTAAGGCCACTGATTGCCAAAGGGCATGGAAGGCCATGCAGGACATCCATTTCAAAAGGTAGAAAACTAATTTCTTCCCAGACTACAGCTCCTCTGTGATTCTTTTGCCCTGTTCTACAATTTCACTGTCCTCTCCTGTCAGTAAGGTTACACTCCACCTGCTTCTCCATACTCTGGTCCAACACACCAGGGAAACGCCATGTTTCTGTGGCATGGGGGAGTCTAGACAGTGAAGAACCTATTTGTGCAGAACAGAGGCAAATTTCACACTGGCTATCTGTGCAGGAACACAGATTGGGGGATTGTCGGCTGGCCAGGGCACATCTAGTGGGTCCACAGAGTTAGGACCTACTGGCCCAAAAACTTTGTTAGATGCATCCACTGTTCCCACCATAACTACAGGAGCCAAGAATCACATAAACAGGTTGCAGATTCTGTTCTCCAGCTTTGCATTTTATGAATGCATTTGTCTGAACACTTGGGCAGTGCAGTTCCTTCTTCCTCCTCAATGATGCTTCTCTCAGTCTCAGCTCCTACAAAGGTTTCTTTCATTCCTCTATCCAATCTCATATACTAGCTCTTTCTTTTACCAGTAGTGAGGAGTCTTCCCCTACCATTCTCCAAGTTCCTTCTTTCATTATCACTGGAGCAGCTTTGCCCTCTAGCCCAAAGTTGCAAATGGCTAAATGTTATAATCCATGGGTGTCATCAGGGCCGATGAGGTGGGGGATGGGGGGAAGCCAGTACAAATTATCGGGGCCCAGCAGTACGGAAGGGGGCCCAGGGCCTGGCTTCCCCCCCCCCCCCCCCGTCGGCCCTGTTTCGCCGGACCGCCCTTGCTGGGGGACCCGAAAAAAATTTTCACCGGGGCCCGAACCCATTCTCGTTGGCCCTGGGTGTCATGTCACATCCACTGTAGGGTGACCAGACAGCAAGTATGAAAAATCAGGACGGGGGTGGGTGGTAATAGGAACCTCTATAACACAAAGCCCCAAATATCTGGACTGTCCCTATAAAATCGGGACATCTGGTCACCCTAATCCACTGAGACACATATGGAGAGAGAGTTGCAGTTCTTGACATTGCAATTCATGATGTTATAGTGTTGCTACCATAACACTATGTTTAAGCTGGAGACTATAGCAACCTGCTTGGAGGGAGGAGCACGGGTTGTAGGAGGAAAAAGTTTGGAGAAGGCATCACGAATTCAGTCGAATTCAGATGGCTAAAATGCTGCACTTGCATCACCTATACAAATTGTTTTCTTAATAAAGAGTCAGTTTATTTTTATAAACATGGAGTCCTCTCCTGTTACTACCCAGCATGTGGTACATGAAACCAGATTCTACCCACTGATCTCTGCAGAGAGCTCCCTCTGAAGTCACATAAGTTTTGGTCCTAAACCCCTATTTTCAATCATTATGGTATTTTGGTTTTGTTTGTGTGTTTTTTTTTTCTTCTAAAGTGACCTTTTAGATTAAAATTTCTCATTCTTGGACTAAGCCCAGAAGTTAATTCTGGGAAAATTCTCAAAAATCCTTCTCCTCTTCCTCTCCCACCCCGCCACATGATCAAATAACTCTTTTAAAGGTTTTTAAAATATAATAATAAGTAGGGTTACCGTATGTCCGGGTTTTCCCAGACATTTCCTCTTTTTTCCTGCTCCATTTTCTGTCCAGGCGGATTTTATAAATAAGAGGCATTGTCCAGGATTTTTGCAGAGCAGACATTGCAACTCAGAAAGAGCTGTCGCTGCACCCCAAATTGGTCCAACCCCAGCTGATCGGTTCCTTCCCTGTAGCCACTGCTGCCAGATCCAGCCCACTCAGGCCCTGGCTCCCAGCCCTGGGGAGGGGTCCTGCAGGCATTGACGGATGGGCTGGTGCTGCGCCCTGAGCTTTCGCCAGCCACCCTGCCTCCATGACAGGGAGCGACACTGCCCCCCACCTCGAGAGTGAGGCCTCAGGTTACCCCCTCCAACACCCTCCAGGTATCCCATCCAACACCCCCAGGTGCTCCCTCCAAGTACACAAACATCCTTCCCATACTCCCAAATAACCTCTCCAGCATACCCTAACTGTACCCCTCCCTCCAGCTCCCCCCTCCCAGCAGTGTTCTCTTTTTGGGAACCTGAAATATGGTAACCCTAATAATAAGGATTTTTTCCGATGATTTTTGAGCTCAGCTAACTCAAAACCAGCTTTGTTTTCAAATTTTATATTTATGTAAGCAGGGTCTGAATGAGTTCTCCCCTGACAGTGAGCTGGGAGGGGGAGAGACTTCAGGAGCGAATTGTATTTACATGAACACACCTACTCTACCTAGATATCCAGCAGATAGAGCGATGTTGCTCAAAGTGATCAACTTTGGCTGATGTTGGGTTACAAATCAATGCTGTTATCAATGTTGTTGTCTTTATTGTATGAATAAAGAGGAGCAGAACTGTGCTTAAACTGTCCCTACCGAGCGGGTCCCCCTAAGCTGAAAGGACCTAGTTAAGCCAGGGGCTCAGATGCCAGACCCCTGTGAAAGTAAGAGGGGTGGGAAAAGGTGTTCCAGCCAGGAGAAGTGAACTCTCCCTAATGGTCCCCAGTCTGGTTTAACCTTTTCCTCCTCACTGTTCAAAGATAGAGCCAAATAGGCTCCATTAAGAGCCTTTTGTTATTGTAAATGCTCAAAAGAGCTGACAATCACTTGTGGTAGGACAGCGTTTCTGCCCAGCCTAAAACCTGAAAATCACGAAGAACTGGGTGAAACCTCAAGAGACTGACCTGCAGAGGTCACAGCAGAGAGGCAGGTGGCAGAAGATGACTGTGAGCAGAGAGGAACCATGGCTGGCGGGGCGGCCAGCCAGAGTAAGTGCTCAGATGGCAGAGCAAGCAAGGTGCCTTCTTTCCAGGTGGGAAATGAACTCATACCGATGCACCTTTGAACCCTGGGTCCTCACTGACCAAGGACAACCACTGTGAGTGGGGTACAGTGAGGGAGCAGAGAGGGGCACAGAAAAGAACTTTTGGTTGTAGAACTCAAGAACATGAGGCAGAAGGCACTGCCCCATGTGCTCTAGGGTGTCCTGCTCACAGTTTTATGATTATGAATCCTGCTTGAGGCATTTTCCCTAATTAATGTTGGGTGACTTCCCTCCTTTCATTAAAAGTTTATTTTCTACACTCAGATGCTGTGCTTGCGAGAGGAGAAGTATTGCCTCTCAGAGGTGCCATGGGGTGGTGTGTAATTTTCCCAGGTTACTAGGTGGGGGCTCGAGCCAGTTCTGTGTTGTGTTGTTGAAAAGGAACCCCTAGATATTGAACCTGGCCCTGGCTGCTGCCGGCTCCACCTGGCAGAAGGGTTACACTTGGACTAATGCCGTTGACACGTCAGAAGAAACGAAGTGTCTTCGGTATTTGAAAACAGCATGCTGAACATTTACTGTGTTCATTTCCACTAATTTTAGAAAGACATCAAACTGCGATGTTCTAAATGTTCACAGATGTGAATTTGATTGCATGATCATTGTCACAGGTGCCAGTAATTTTAAATGACTTTGAAAATCGAGAGAGGCATGAGGGCTAATTTGGACCTGGAATTTTTTCAGATCTGAGAATCTTTCTGGGTCTGATGCACCAGTCTCCATATCCACTAAGAGCTTGGACATTGTTAGTTAGATTGAATGCAGCTCAATCTTTTTTCATAAGAATAACTTTCTTCACTTTTCATCGTCACCTGAACAGTGATTTACAAGGTGTTATATTAACTGTAAAGCAAACTCAAATAATGATAAAACAGACATATAATTGCATCATGAACCAAAAGAGATTATCTATCTTTTTGTCCTAGGGTTTTGTAAGGCACTTATCACCACAATATTTGAGAGTCACAGAAAGTTGAGAGTAGCTGGGTGCTTGAACAAGCAAGTCTGTTCTGGTTTTAATATGGTTGATGTTATCTAGGTTTGAAAGCTAGACAGGTTGGCTTCTGGTAACATTTGGATGAGCGATCTCCTGTATACCTGTATCTATTGAATATCTTTTGAGCCATACCTGTATCTTTTGAATATCACACTACACAGATAACAGAAAAAAAAAGTTTCAGAACAGCAGCAGTGTTAGTCTGTATCCGCAAAAAGAACAGGAGTACTTGTGGCACCTTAGAGACTAACAAATTTATTAGAGCATAAGCTTTCGCGGACTACAGCCCACTTCTTCGGATGCATATAGAGTGGAATAAATATTGAGGAGATATATATACACACATACAGAGAGCAGAAACAGGTGGGAGTTGTCTTACCAACTCTGAGAGGCCAATTAAGTAAGAGAAAAAAAACTTTTGAAGTGATAATCAAGATAGCCCAGTACAGACAGTTTGATAAGAAGTGTGCGAATACTTACAAGGGGAGATAGATTCAATGTTTGTAATGGCTCAGCCATTCCCAGAAAAAAAAAGTGTCTCCTTTGGCTGATAAGTCGCTATAGTGCTTTTAGGTATAGAGCTCCCTGGATCAGTATCTTACTGGAACAGATTCCTCACAAGGAAGGATAATCCTTCATTCAGTACCTAGGACCTGCAAACCTTTATTCACATGAGTGATCCTTACTCATGGATGTGTTCCATTGAACTCAATGGTACTACTCACATGTGTAAGGATTTCCCACAATGGGGACACTCATTGTATGTATTCTACACAATACACATCAGGTTTGGTGATTTTATTAATTACTACAGAGTGCACCATTAACTGTTTTTGTTCTAGTTATGGTCAAAATGGCACTTATATTCTAAGCCCTTATTTTCAGTGGCTTATACCTTTCTGAAGCAATTACCTTTGGGAATGAAGTTTCCCATGCATGTTTCATCCCAGAGGTCAATGTTTTTTGTAAAGTTCAAAGAAACAATATTCAGCTTTTTTCATTAGTTTGGACAGTCAAACAAGCACAGGTGTTGTTTTCTTAAATGAGTAACTAACGAAATACGTTTTTTTCCTTTTAAAGTGTGTGTGTCATTACAAAAAAAAAATCAAAGGAAAAAATTATACTTGGTGGGCCCAATCCTGGACACTTATTCATTTGAGTATTTTCTTTTATTTCAATGGGCTTGCTTACTGGAATCAGGACTCCTCATGTGAATAAGTTTCCCAGATGGATTTTTTTTTTTCAAACAAGTCAGGGAATTTGGAATTAAGGTCACACAAACATAACTCTGCCCCTCTTATGTCCACACTTTTCATTAGATGAACACACAACACTGGTTGATGTTTACATACATTTAGGCAAATGCTTCAGCTCAGCGTAACTACATTGACTCATGTATTCTTTAATCCTTAAACTGTAACTTTTTCTATAACATTAGCTGAATATATATACACACACACACCAAATGAAAGGCCCATTCCTGCAAAGACTTACTCATGTAAGTAACTTTAGTTACATGAATAACCCTTTTGATTTTAAATGGAGCTCATATGAGTAAATTTATGTACGGTCTTTTTACATTAGTATTTCAATTATTCAATGATAGAAATAATGTGAAAAGGCCAAATCAGTTTTGCTTTGGGGTCCAATCCTGCAAACAGCTACACGAGCAATTTTACTCACTTGAATAGTCTTATTAAAACTCAAAGGGGCTGCTCATATGTGTAAAGTTACTTACAGGTGTAACTGTTTGAAAGATTGAGTCCTAAAGCAAGATCGATCCAGGAAATAATTCTTCTGAGCTCCCTTAGTATTTTATCTTAGGGCGTGTCTACACTTGAAATGCTAAAATGGCACTGCTGTAACTGCAGAGCATCTCTCGAGGAAGCCTTGGAGGATAAAGAGACCTTCGAGCATTATTATTGTCTGTATTATGGTAGTGCCTACAAGCCCTAACTGAAATCGGGGTCGCCTTGTGCTAGACACTGCAGAAGCATATACTAAGAAACAGGCTGTCCTACGAACAGTTTATAATCTAATGAGACAAGACAGAAAAAGGGTGGATAAGAAAGTATTGCTATCCTCATTTTTCAGATGGGAAACCGAGGCACAGAGAAATTAAGTGATTTCCCTCAGGTCATAGAGGAAGTCTGTGGCAGCATCAGGAAGTTAAATGTTTTCCAAGACCCATGCTAATGCCTTAACTCCAAGACTATCCTTCCTCTTCAGAGCACTGTTGGGAACCAGACTATTCTGTTCACATTAAGCTAACTTAAAATTCCAGGGGGATGAAGTCCCCACACCAATTCTTTTCTGGAAATGCCTTCAAAAATCCTGTATGTCTTGGACAGACCGCCAAATCCTGAGAGTCTAGGAGAGAGTCCTCTGAAAAACCGTGTATGTGGAACCTTTGTAGAGCATTTGGGTGGGTGGGAAGAACATCCACTAGCAGCTTTTTCCCTTTTTTTAAAAAAAGAGGAATGTTGTGATTGTTGGATGGGTGGGGTAGGGTTATTGACTTCCATGGGCGGTGTGTATAATAGGCCAGGGAAGGCTCTGCTTTTCCTAGCTGGAGCTGCTGCTGTGGAACACTGGGCTGGGGCTGGCTTGGGCCCAGCCGGCCCAGGGCTGGGGATGCTCCTGGGGATGGTCCTCTAGTGGCTGGGGGGAGGGGGCAGAGAGGTGCAGGAGGGACGGGTAGCTCAGGGTTCCTGCCGGCCTGGGGCTTCGCAGGCTATAATGTTATCCAGTAGAGTCCAAAACATTAAAAAATATATAACAGAAAGCCATTTCCTTTCCAAAGAAAACAACATTCTCTACACAGATAGAGCCAAATTTTCAAAATAGTTCAGATCCTATTTAGACATCTAAAAAGCCAGATTTTCAAAAGATCTTACCACCCAGAAGCTTCTATTGTGGTCATATTTTCTAAAGAACTCAGTTATTCCATACTCAGGTCTTCGTAAAATCTGGCCACTTGTTTTAATGTCTACCTGGGAGCTAGCTTCTGAAAATCTGGCCCTGATGGTGAGTGTGGAAAACTTTTGAAAATCTGGTCCATAGAAGCTATGGAGCTGTGTATCTTGTCACTCATAGCAGTAAAGCCAATGGAATACACCAATGAAAAATTAGTGTTAGTCAGGAGATTCAAGTCCAATACAGGCGAGTCTCATCTTATGCGCATTTAACATTCACAAATTCAGCTTTGCGTGGTCGGCAAAAACAAGAACCCAAAATAGAGAAAAATAACAATTTACTGTAAATACTGTACCTGTAGTGCAGCCGATTCCGCCCACCATTACACTCAATGTAATTTTGACTATACGCGATTTTCGCTTTATGCGCTGACAGCGGAACGTAACCCCAGTGTAAGATGAGACTCGCCTGTATTTGTATTTATTTGTATTCAGAATCGAAATTGAACCCAAAGCATCAAAAATGAATACAAATCTTATCTTCTGTGTTCCTCCCTACTCAATAGCCTTATAAAGTACAGGCTTTTGACTTCTATTTTATATTGTGGTATACAAAAAAGTAACACAGTATATTGTTATGCATATTAATGCCACAAACATCAACCTAAGGGGTCTGCGCTCCCCTCCATGCAACTAGAGTACCATTAAGCTCCATTATATTATTATTACTACTATACCATGGAGTAAGGCATGATTAAGCTATTTTAGCAACCAGTCCACTGAGAGTGGGAATAAAAGTAGAATGCAGAGCAAAAATCTATGGCCACGCATAAAGCAAAAGCAAGAAAACAGTTTGAATGTTAAACACTAGCGACAGCTTTAGAGAGCTTTAGTGTATGCGGTGTTGTTGTAGCCGTGTTGGTCTTTAGAGAGACATTGAAACAACATAAAAGTGCAAGACTTTGGGGAACTCCAGGCTATTCAGTTTATTGTCACACACTGGCTCTAGCTTCATTTTAACCTATTTTAAAATGTGCCTGATGCTCCATTTCCTCCTGCATAATAAATATATAATGATACTGTAAACAAATGTGCAAATTAGTTTTGCACACATCAGGATGTTTTGAATTTGACCACAAGGGTTTTCATTCCTGAAGTTTCATTTAGTAAGCTGTAGTGGTAGCATTTTTATAGTTTATTTTACTTTTAACTTCACAAACACATCTCTCTCTGTCACTTTCTGGGGATTACAAAATTGATCTTTGTCAACCAGACTCAGAATGAAAACTTTGAACAAACTGAGGAGAGTTTGACTACCTTTCTTCTTTTGACCCTCAAGACCTCTCAGTCAGATCTCATTATTGAAGATGAACTGGTTTTATCACTTCTCTCGCAATGTGACCTTTTTGGTTGTATCTCAGATACAATTCTTGTATAAGTCCCATTTTCTATTGGAATTAAAAGGGCAAAGAAAAAAACCCTTTTTACTATCTTATCTCTTCCTCACCCACTACTTTTTGATGTAAGAGTAAATGATAGTTATCTTTCATTCTTAACCTTCCAACATATGATAAACAGCAGGACTGAAGCAGAGCTGCATGTTACCTAGAACTATACCTGTTCTCAGCGGATTGAAAATGACATTTCACAGCATGGACGCAGTCTAAGGCTTCTTGGAAATGTACAGTTCCAATAGTCTTTGGCAGCATGTAGGTGGGATTTAAATTACATACTTCTGCAGACAAACTCCCCAGTGGATTTCCTTCTCTAACTCTTGTGGCAATATGGGTTTTCAAATGCCTGCATAGGTTTTGTAAAATTGTTTCCACAAATAAGTGGCATCTTTTTGTATAATGGAGATGCAAGAAAACAAATAATTTTGGACGTGAAACAGGAACACTTAACAAAATATAAGCAACAGTAAAACTGTTGTGTACACAATATTCGTGTATTATTGCAGAGGAAATTATTGTAAGTTTTTCTTTTTCTATGATTAAAGCTACTTTAGTTGAACGCATATCAATACATTTACCTTAGGTCAGTTGTTCTAAGACTGAGGGACACAAAGAGACTACCACTAAGTGATACCTTCACAAATATAGCCACATTTGCATATGCGGCATTGTTACTGCACATTTAATTTTTTGAATGCAACCACTGTCCATTTAATTTACTCCAATCCTTAGTGGCAGCTATTGTGCTAACCAAGGATCATGGGACTAGATCCCTAAGAGGTAAGGTCAGAACAGTAAAATTAGCCATCTGTCCAATAAAGACTAAGCTCAGGTTGTATTTCTCTATTATGTTTCCAACTGTACTGGCATTTCTCACAACAGCGAGTGACAAAGATCTTATTAATTTTAAATTAACTGTGAAAACTAAAAAAGAACACTGTGGAATATATATAAAAACTAAGGATGCAATCTTGCAAATATTTTATACTGCCAAGGGAAATATATAGAGTTTGTCAAATTTTCAATTAATCTGATTCACTAGACCAATAATCCCGATCCGAATAAAGTCAATGAGAAAATTTACACTGACTTTAGAGGGACCAGGATATGGTTCAGTGTTTTAGAACTCCTTGTCTCAGCCAGCAGTATTTCCTATAATCACTACTATCTTATAAATTATGCAAATACAATTAGCAAATTAGCAAACCTAGTGACTTTACCATTTCTTGTGCCTCATCTTTGTATTTTACATTTCTAGTGAGTGCAACATGGAACTGAAAACAATGTAATTTGTATGGGGTATAAATATTTGATCAGTATCTAGACCTCTAACTTTTAAATACCAAGGACCATATACTGTCCTTGATCCACATGCAAAAATCCCATTGACGTCAGTGGGAGCTCAACTGCAGATCAAAGGTAGCGTATGGCCTTTAGGGGACTAATGGAGTCTTTGCTGTAATTTAAAGTGCCCCATGTCATGGTCCAATGAACTGTAAAAAATATTCTTTACTAAAACTTTGCAATTACATATTGATGCAATGACTGTCTGCCTCCTCCTATTTATTTTCTTTCACTGATATGCCAGTCCTCTGTGCATTGCATAATCCACTGCCGTGGGAGTAATTCTGCTATCCGAAATACTCTGGCCAATCCTGCAGTCACTATCCAGGTAAACCTCCCATTGACTGGGAGCCTCACTTGAGTGTTACCTGTGTTCACTGCAATGCCACAAATTATGGGCCAGACACTCCTCTGAACGGAGGCCATTAGAATTTTGTCAGTAATTTTAGTGGCAGCAAGACTTGGTTCTTGAACTGGAACTTCAGTGAATCATCCAGGAGAAGCAGGCTGTATTAGAAGGAAAAAGAGAGACTGGGACAGATTCTGATCCTGTAACTCCACTGATTTCAGTGGAGTTTCCTCTACTGTGCATTCATGCATATGAGATCAGAATAGGGTGACCAGATAGCAAGTGTGGAAAAATTGGGACAAAGGGTGGGGGGTAATAATCGTCTAAATAAGACAAAACCCCAAATATCAAGACTGTCCCTATAAAATCGGAACATCTGGTCACCCTAGATCAGAATGAGGCCCTTTGTCTTCTTTGCAGACACAAATCCCTAGCCAATCAGGAAAGATCAGAAAATAAAACATTGGGGAAAGTAGATATTGGTAAAACATATGTTGAAAGAATTTGGACAGTGTATTGGGGGGCTACAAGGGAAATATTGCACTTAGTATTTCAGTCACAACTACAATTTACAAAAGAGAACACATTTAAAAATTTAAAATAAGAAGGGCTATCATGTTAAACTTATGCAAAGAGGCATTTGATAGTTCTAGTAACTTACCTGGATAGTGCATAGAGAACTGAAGACTTTTCGCACAATAAGAGACAATGTAATACTATATTTGAATGCACTTGTGCTACGTTCAGAATGAATGAAATGAAACAATGTGCATCCCAAGAATACTGTATGGTAAGCTGATACCCCTCCACTTCAAGACAAGAAGCAGCCAGACAATAATAGAAAGCAGAGTGTGAAGCGGGTCCATCTTTACTGAGCTGAGACACAAGTTAATTTTCAAATGGACGCATCATAAGACAATAAAACGTTAATCAGCCATATGACAAGGACAAACTCTCTACTGACTTCAGTGGGAACAGGACTGGGCCCATTATTTTGTTTCCATGCTAACAGATTTTTCCATCTGTTAGTATCTCCTTCCTTATAGAAACATTATTTCTGAAGGCACTTTGAGAGTCAGAATGTAAACTCTGAAATAAAGTGGTATCTTTTCCACTGTTCAAACAGATCATTAATCCCAAAACAGATATCTTCTATTCCAAATACATATTTTTAAACCATTTTAAATCCTTACAATAGACTTACTAAGAACAGATGCAGCCAGTTAAGAGCAGTTTTATATTTATTACTGCTTTCCTTGCCCTCACCTTTTCCTTTAATACTTAACATCACAGGTGTGAAAGAAAAAAAGTTAGGGAAAAAAATCATTGTACTTATATTGCCTTTTTATAGAGGCACCTCTCTTTAGAAAGAGTTGTTTAGATCAGATAGAAACTCCAAGTTAAATACTTTTTAATTAGCTCTTTAAAAAAAGGCTAAAAATTGCTGTTAAAAGACAGGATCGCATACAGTTAAGAAATCCATGGTTTTATTGGAAAGCCAGACAGATCAACGCCAGAAGAGATGCTGCAAATGACCAAAACATATGCTCAAAAAATCTAAGAACATCAGGAATAACTAAACAGAGGAGGAAAAAACACCCTTCCGATTTTTTAACAACAGGAAATGAAGAGCCTTTTGACAATATGGATCAAATAATAGACGTTTAAAGACAAGGAGGGGCTCTAGTCCTCCTTTGGAGGATCCCCCCCAGTGCCCAGTAATTGAGATCACATGGAAACTGTCTCAACTCACGCAGTTCTTTGTGGCTAAAAAGAAATGAAATACAAACAGTGGATTCTAAAGCTCTCAGATTTACCATCAGGGGAGATGTGTGATATGGATTTAACCCTGTCTGTGCCGGGGGACTGCACAGGTTTGCTTTCCCACCCACTGTCCATACACAGAAATGTCTTGAAAGTGGGCTTCCCCCCGGGATATTCTCCTAGTTGAAACCTTCCTACTTGCCCCTGCCAAGGGAGAGTTTCTTACCTTGCCTTCTGGGGATGTTTCTCCTGGAAGCTGCCGTGTGTCCAATGCAAGAGGCCAGCAAGAGCAGAGCGAAGCAGCGGCAGCAGCGGGCTGGGCTCCGTAAATCCATCGCAGCCAGCCTTCAGCCCACCCCGAAACAGAGAAGTTTGGGGAAGTTGAGCGTGCGGGGGGCAGCTGACCGCGAGGCGGCCAGGGAGGGAGAGAACTGCTCCGCGGCGGCTCGGCTGGGGCTGTGGGGAGCAGCCGCCGTCCGGAGTCCGCAGCAACCAGACAGCGAGTGGGGCTGGGGCTGGCGCTGGCGGCGAGCAGCCGGGCTTGTCACACGCGCAGGAGGGAGGAGGCTGGGACCGGCCCTTTGATGGGATTACAGTCCCCTGTAGCGCAGACGGGCAGGGAAGGGACTAACGCGGTGGGCAGGACACCTCCCCTGAGCGCGCAACCCACCCCGCGCAAGGGAGCGGGGGACGCCCACCCACCCCCGCTATGGCTCGCGCAGCCTTTCCCCTCCTCCCCGCGCAAGGGACCGGGGACAGCCCCCACTCCCCCGCTTAGGAGGGCGCAGCCGGCTCCTGCTCTCACTGCTCTGCAGGGCTTCAGGACCCGTATACCCTATTCCTTTGTAAGGCACCCCAGCTCAGTAGGCAGCTCCTTCCCTGACTCCCGCAGAGACCCCGTCCCCTTCTCTCCTCGGGGCAGCCAAACAAACCCCTCCCTCCGGAGAGACCTGGGACCCAGGCAATGCCCTACCTGTCTGTGGCGCCCCCCTTCTGCAGGGTGCGATAGCCCGCTGGCAGCCCCATCCTGGGGCAGGGCCAGGAGGAGGATTCGGTGGGATAGTGGCTGCAGAGTTAAGAAGCTCAATGAGATTTAATCCCCCCCACCCCGCAGATGGATTCTGAGTCCACTCCAGCCACTCAGACTAATATAGAAACTCTCATGGGGATTAGAGGCCAGCAGGAGGAGGGAGCCCAAGTGTCCTGGGAAGAAAGGAGGGGAATAGGGAAAAGGAGCCCAAACCACCCTATCATAGAAACATAGGAATTGTCCTACTGGATCAGACCCACAGTCCATTTAGGTCAGTGTCCTGTCTCCAACAGCGGCCAGCCCCAGAACCTTCAGAGGAAGGTGTAAGAAACCTCATATTAGACAGCTGTGGGATAATTTGCCCGCCCTCCCCCAGATTAAGTCTCATTCTAATCTCTGATAGAATCTTAAACCCTGCCTGTAGCATGAAGTTTTATATGTCTTCCAAAATTGTTGTTATAACTTCTGGATATTTTTATGCATATTCAAATTATTTTATGTATATAAAATTATCCACTCCTTTGATGAATCTAGTTAAATTCTTGATCCCAATGACATGCTGGGACAATGAATTCCACAGTCTAATTACACATTATGTGGAGGAGAAAATCTTCTGATGAAGAGAAACAAGGAGAGAAGGAGCTGTGCTTCAGACCACTATGGGTAATACAAGGAAGTAGGGAGAGGGAGCCTGTGCCATTTGAGGAGAGACAGGGGCAGTGATAGACTCTGAACTCTCCAAAGGAGAGGACAGGGAGATGGAACTGAAGTCCCTATGAAGAGAGGTTGGAGGAGGAAATGTTGAGCATCCTGATGAGAGGGAGCCCATGTGTTTAAGTACCATGAGGAGAAAGCAGAGAAGGAATCAAAGTGTCTTGGCAAGACAGCAGGGAGAATGTTACCCGAAGTCCCTCAGGGATAAGGTAGGAAGTGAGAACCTGTCTCAGATAGAGAGATGAACTGCAAGTCCTACAGAGAGGGGTTCTAAGTGAGCCCACCAGAGGGAGGGCATAGAATCCTAGGACTGGAAGGGACCTCGAGAGGTCATCTAGCCCAGTCCCCTGCACTCAACGCAGGACTAAGTATTGTCTAGACCATCCCTGACAGGTGTTTGTCTAACCTGCTCTTAAAAATCTCCAGTGATGGAGATTCCACAACCTCCCGAGGCAATTTATTCCAGTGCTTAACCACCCTCACAGTTAGGAAGTTTTTCCTAATGTCCAACTTAAAGCACCCTTGCTGCAATTTAAGCCCATTGCTTCTTGCCCTATCCTCGGAGGTTAAGGAGAACAATTTTTCTCACTCCTTGTAACAATCTTTTATGTTCTTGAAAACCAGTATCATGTCCCCTCTCAGTCTTCTCTTCTCCAGACTAAACAAACCCAAATTTTTCAAGCTTCACTGATAGGTCATGTTTTCTAGACCTTTAATCATTTTTGTTACTCTTCTCTGGACTTTCTCCAGTTTGTCCACATCTTTCCTGAAATGTGGTGCCCAGAACAGTTGGGGCCTAATCAGCACAGAGTAGAGCGGAAGAATTATTTCTCTTGCTTACAACACTTCTGCTAATACATCCCAGACTGATGTTTGCCTTTTTTTTCCTTTTCTTCTCGCAACAGTGTTACATTGTTGACTCATATCTAGCTTGTGATCCACTATGACCCCCAGATTCCTTTCTGCAGTTCTCCTTCCTAGACAGTCATTTCCCATTTTGTATGTGTGCAACTGATTGTTCATTCATAAGTGGAGTACTTTGCATTTGTCCTTATTGAATTTCATCCTATTTACTTCATACCATTTCTCCAGTTTGTCCAGATCATTTCGAATTTTAATCCTATCTTCCAAAGCACTTGCAACCCCTCCCACCCTGGTATCATCCTCAAACTTTATAAGTGTATTCTCTATGCCATTATCTAAATAATTGATTAAGATATTAACCAGAACTGGACCTAGAATTGATCCCTGTGGGACCCCACTCGTTATGCCCTTCCAGGTTGAGTGTGAACCACTGATTACACTCTGGGAATGGTTTTCCAACCAGTTATGCACCCATCTTATAGTAGATCCATCTAGGTTATATTTTCCTAATTTGTTTATAAGGTCATGTGAGACAGTATAAAAAGAATGACTAAAGTCAAGATATACCACATCTACTGCTTCCCCCCTATCCACAAGGCTTGTTAGCCTGTCAAAGAAAGCTATTAGGTTGGTTTGACATGATTTTTTCTTGAAAAATCCATGCTGTTACTTATCTTATTATCTTCTAGGTATTTGCAAACTGATTGCTTAATTATTTGCTCCATTATCTTTCCAGAATGGAAACTGACTGGTCTGTAATTCCCTGGGTTGTCCTTAGTCCCCTTTCTATAGATTGGCACTATTTTTCCCTTTTCCAGTCCTCTGGAATCTCTCTCCCATCTTCCATTACTTTTCGAAGATAATCACTAATAGCTCAGATATCTCCTCAGTCCACTCCTTGAGTATCCTAGGACATATTTCATCAGGCATGGAGAGAGAGAGTCTAAACCCTGGGGCGAATGGGGAGGCGGAGCAATGCTGTAAGCAAATGCAGGGTCCTTTGCAAAGCCATTCAATTGAGGCCCATCCTGAAGCTTCTT
Organism: Chrysemys picta bellii; assembly: GCF_011386835.1. Classification (NCBI taxonomy): domain Eukaryota; kingdom Metazoa; phylum Chordata; order Testudines; family Emydidae; genus Chrysemys; species Chrysemys picta. The sequence goes on along the minus strand of NC_088796.1, from coordinate 26,815,885 downwards.
TTCAGATCCTTTACTTCCTCTCTCCCACACACGAACCACTGAGGCTGTAGGTCGGGTGACCAGACGTCCCGATAAAATCGGGACCGTCCCAATATTTCAGGGTTTGTCCTGCGTCCCGACTTGCCTTTTTTTTTTTCTCCTCCTGCAGGACTGACTCGGCTCCTTTTTTTTTTTTGCACCACCCTCCCCCATGTGTCCCAATATTTTCTTTCCTTCATCTGGTCACCCTAGCTGTAGGTTTGGCAGCCCCCTGAGCCTGACCAGAGGCCGATGATCCCAATACATCCTGGGAGAGGCAAGGGCCTAAGGAAGTGGTGTCAAACTCAGTCAGAGGCGAGGGCCAAATGCTATGCTTAATTATGGTCCATGGGCCAGGGTATGAATTCAGGACTATACACTCTCCATAAGGCACAGAGCCATGGCCACTGATGTCAGCAGGTGCTTTGCACAGAATTCAAGAGCAGCATATGGCCTTTATGTAGTAACTAAAAGTTTTAATTATTTATTCTGTTTGTTATTGTCACATTCATCACTCAATGAGAAAATCTGTTCCCTTTTAGACTCACGGTTACATCTGCCCTTTTTTCTCTTCTTCCTTCTCCATCCATGTTTCTCTCCTCCTTTCCTAGCTTTCAGAGTATCAGCCGTGTTACTCTGTATCTGCAAAAAGAAGAACAGGAGTACTTGTGGCACCTTAGAGACTAACAAATTTATTAGAGCATAAGCTTTCGTGGACTACAGCCCACTTCTTCGGATGCATCCGAAGAAGTGGGCTGTAGTCCACGAAAGCTTATGCTCTAATAAATTTGTTAGTCTCTAAGGTGCCACAAGTACTCCTGTTCTTCTTTTTCCTAGCTTTGTCTCTCCTCTGTTTGTTTTCCACTGAATTCCTTCCCTGTAGCAACTTCTAATTCCCAGTACAGTGGATTTTATTACCAGCCCTCCTCCCTTTCATCCATTAAAATAAAGCAACTAAATCATCATTGCTGATACTAAAGTGTCATCATTGGGCTTTAAAGGTGATACCCCAAGTCTAACTGAAGTATGCTTATACAACAAACACAAACCTGCGGCTGGCCTGTGCCAGCTGACTCGGGCTTGCGGGGCTCAGACTGTGGGGCTGTTTCATTGTTGTGTTGATTTCTGGGCTCGGGTTGGAGCCCGAGACCTGGGACTCTCCGACCTCACAGGATCTTGGATCCTATGCCCCAGCCTGAGCCCTGTGAGCCTGAGTTGGCTGGTATGGGCCAGCTGCAGGTTTGTCTTTGCTGGGTAGACATACCCCAATAGGCAAAGGAGAGTTCACCCCTCTGAGTTGTTTCAGGCTTTTTGCAGACTCTGGCAACTATTACTGCATCAGTTACAATTGGGCCACAATTGAAAGATTATCTCTGCAGCCATGAGGGCTAGAATTTTTTTTTTTAAACCAAAAGGGAGTGGGATATTGAGCTGTACATATCGGGACCTTCTCTCCAAAGTCTCCAGTAGACAGAAGGCAAGGCACCAAAAGTCCATTCCAACTCCTATTAAAATAAATCTTCAGCAATAGTTAGACTGAGTCCAGAATTAAGTATCCAGATTATTTCCCCTTCCTCCTACCCATTCCCAGGAGAGAACCAGAATCCTGTCCCCACAGTTCCTCACTCCGCACTCACATGTTGTAGCCTGGATTTAGCTGAGGGGATGTGCCTTTAGTTTTGGGCAGGCCTAGTCCCACCTGTCCCAGAGATGCAGATAGTACAATCTCTCACTCCAGGAGAGAGCAGGGCACAGTGTGGGGCCCAGAGCTCTTTCCCTTATCCCTCTCCTCTGAGCAGACAATGTTTGCTCTCTCCCTGGGGATCTAGGACCACTAGCCAGAATCACTATGGCAATAGTAGTGCATGGAATGACATGCTGGGAAACCCAGGCAGACAGAGGAAGGGATAGCTCAGTGGTTTAAGCGTTGGCCTACTAAACCCAGGGTTGTGAGTTCAATCCTTGAAGGGGGCACTTAGGGATCTGGGGCAAAATCAGTACTTGGTCCTGCTAGTGAAGGCAGGGGGCTGGACTTGATGACCTTTCAGGGTCTCTTCCAGCTCTATGAGATAGGTATATCTCCATATATTAGATTTCCTGAGCCCCTTCATAGCTAAAGGTTTTATGTCTATGTAATGGTGTAGCACCCACCTCTCACAAGTGCCCCCTTCTGGTCAGGTGTGTCTTTGTTCTTTAAAGAAGTCCAATCCCTGCTATTGGGCTGTATCCCCAGGGCTTCCGCCCTGGAGGCAATGGTTTTGCCCTCTTAGTCTGTTTTGGCCCCAGTCTTCAGCTGGGCTTCCTGACAGTTCAGTTCCCTTCTGAGGGTTTACTGCAGTCCAATTGTAGGCCCTTCCCCAGTGGCCTATCGAAGGATGGGGGGAGGGAACAGCACAGGCCCACCCACTCCTCTAGGTCCTAGCACAAGGACCCTAAGAATAGCAACTGTGTGCTGCCACATCTCCTTATCAAAACTGCCTTCAGTTCCCTGGGACACTTCCCCATGGCCCTAGCCTTCACTGACACCTTACCTGTAGCTTCGGGCTCTTCTAAGCTCAAACCCAGCAGCCAGCTAGGAGCTCTTCCTCGCTCCCCTGGTCCCTGCTAGCACTGAGCTGTCTGGTGTTCTGCAGTTCCCATTAGCCAGCTAGGAGCACAAGCTGCACATCTCTAGCTCCAGCAAGGAATTACCTGTCTCTGGCACCATAGCTCCTTTTTATAGGGCCCTCCTGGGCCCTGATTGGCTGCTCCCTGCAGCCTCTCTGATTGGCTGCTTCCCCTTCAGCCACTTTAGCCCACTTGGAGGGCCTCCTCACTGCTCCTCTGGGGGCCTCTGGGCTTAGTCCACCCCCTGACAGTCTAGCAGATTTGATTTATTTTCTCAGAGTTTGGCATGACTTTCTATATAACTATAAGAAGGCTATGAACCATGAGCATAAAAAGTCATTTTGCATGTCCTGAGATTGTGGTAACACTGTTATTCGCTGAAGCAATTTATAAAAATGGAAGATATGCAACCAGATTTTCAAAAACAGCCCCTAATTGTGATTGTCTCAGCTTTTCAGCTCCCCTTTTAAAACTCCTAATTTTGGATTTATTTTGTAAAATTCAACAGTTTGGACTTGGTCTCTTCATAAAATAAAGTGGTTTTAGCAGATACCTAGCTCCTCACTCATTCTTATTAAAAATGTTTCACATTTCTAACACCTGGTTTGAACATAAATAATTTAGGAAGCAGTTTGCCATGAAGTGATTTGTTTTTAATCCCAACCAACAGGATATCTAGTTGAAAAAACGGTCTGGTGAAAATGGGGCAGTCTTATTCTCTGGGCAGCTAAGTGAGCAGACTGTGAAAGAACAACTGCCTGGCCAATGGGCTTAGCAGGTTTTTCCATTATGATTAATGGAGGAGAAAAGGCATGCCAGTGCCTTAGAAGACTCCAGTGAAGAAGTCCTGTGAGTTAGCAATATAAACATAGGTGAAGGCTAATTTAAATTATACCATCATGTATAATCGCTGTAAGATTAAGAGCAAAGAAAGATAGTAAAATTAATTCTTTAAATGTATGGGTTTTTTTAAATGGGAGAACAGATAAAAAAGACAGAACAAAAGGTAAAGGAAAGGAAAGGAGAGCTACATCTCAGTTTCCATCCATTTGGAATTAAATCAGTAGTTTCTAGAAAGTTAGACCAAATCTTTTCAAATTTATCTGAGGTCCCTCTTCTCTAAAATGCTACCCACTCTTTAGTTGCCAGGTTTGCTAAATCACTGTGCCAAGCTTCTATCCCTGGAGGCAATCTGCTATTCCAGTATTATGCATTCTTAATGCTTGGCATCACTGATGAAATGAGGATTTCTACACGTTTCTGGTTGTTCTTAGGATGACTGTACAAGACAGAGTTAAGAAGTTTAAATTAATTTATATGTGTGTTTTCATACTTTAGAAAATTCCCAATTTTGGATTCAGTTGAAGCCTTTCAAGGTTTTAAAAAAAGTCTTTGGGTGGGGAGAGTTATTTTAATCAAACTGCAACTTTCTTTTAAGGGGCCTGCTAAAACGGAGTATTATATCTGCTCAGCCTGAACTCTGTTGTAACAAAGTTTTGTCTGGGAATTTCCTAATCTCTCTTTTCTTTTAATACAAGCCCCTCAGAGTCCCCAGTAGACCTTGCAAGCTGCACACACACTCTCCTAGGTCTTGCATGCTACACAGAGACACTACAGATCTTGCAAGCTGCACAGCTCAACTCCAGACTGTCCTATGCCTATGTGTCTCTCTTTTTTGACTCCAGGACAGCCAATCATTTCCCCTGTGGCTCTCTCTTTTTCCAGCTCCTTCTAAACTGGACAGATCTGCCCTCATATTATTCTCCCTGCTGTTTAGGCATTTTATAAAGTCTGCATTGGAACTTGTAAAACAAAACAAATAAATAAAAAATCCCACTGAGATCACAACCCAAATGATAAATTTCTATAATGATTCCTCTTTAACTTTTACCTTAGAAATTGATCTTTTAGGTAACGTTTTTCTTGGGACAGTCCTTCCTAATTTACTGCCCTGATGCTATTTGCCAGATCAGATATTGACTATGATCCTATGCTACTGACCTCATATAGAGAAGGGATCTGAAGGTCTTTTCATTTACTTTAATGGGAACTGGCGTTGATACACAGACTATTCATAAGTTTATGGAAAGCAGAGGAACCAATAAGATGGAAGATTTTAGGTATAAAACCAGCAAATGTAGTTTTCCATTAAAAATACCAGACAGTATTTTAATTTGTCATTTTCAATTTTACAGCAATATCAAACATAATGACTGGAATTTATGCCTAATTACAGTTTCATTAGAAAATAATGTTTGATTATGAATGCATATGCTGATAACTATTACTGATCAAGAATTAAATGATCCCCTAATTGCTTACAAGAGCAAGTAATTAGTTAATTATTTGGTAAGATAATTATCTACAATTATTATTGTTTGTTTTTTTTTACTTGCCTGGTGTCAAAGATAGAACCCTGTGTGGATACAAAATTTGTATCCGCATCCAATCTGCGATCTGCAAAAATGATCTGCAGATGTCTGCATCTGTGGATATGGATATCTGTGGATATAAAGCAGATAACTGTGTATTTGCAATGCTCTAGTCCTAGATGTGCATGACACATTACAGAACTTACGATCTAATGTAAATGCCTTTCATTACAAAGGGTCCCAATGCAATTTACAACAATATGCATACAGCATCACCCACATGTAACTAGATTCCCAATGAAAGGTGACATCTAACTGGACAACTGGCACACAACATAACAATGCAAGGAGAGGAAAATTTAGTCTGAGGGACAAACTCATGGAGAAAGTGCCATGTGAGGTTTATTTTCCATGTAGAGGAGAAAGGACTTCAGTTTTTAAGGTATTGTGAAGACTCACACAGAAAGCAGCATTTTACTCAGGAAAACTGCCATGAAAGGATGAAGGGTTGAGTCAATCCTACTAGGACTCTAATTTTTGACAGAATCTACACACTTCAAACGTGGTGATCATGTTACTGAACTATCCCCTCTGAGCTTGTTTCAATTCAGTCACCATAAAAGGTTTTCACTAGATTATTTTGCCTTATGAGCAATCAATAATGGACTCATGACACCAGGAGAGGAAGGGTGTGTGAAGGTGTGAAATACAGCAATTGTTTACACTTGCACCTATGTTGTACCCAATACACAGACCGAATTCTGCATTTGGGCCTCACCCTGTGCCTGGTCAGTGGGAGTTTTGACATTGACTTCAGTGAAACAGAAACTTTTGTTTCTATGTTTTGGTTGGCTAATCATTGCACTGCCTATGCTGATACAACTGAATATACTTTAGCTCAGTATCAACAAGACGATACATTGCCATCATCACAGGGCTACCAAACCTATTTCATGTGAGGACCAGAAAACTGCACTTCCGGGCACTGCGAAATTGTCGACAAAACTTAAAAAAGCACCCCCACAAAAGACAAAAGTTTTGCCGACGCACGTGGCAGTGTGAACGTGGCTTTGTCTCCTGCCGACAAAGCTAATGCCACTCGTGGGGCTGGAAGTATTTTGTTGGCAAAAGTGCCAACAAGATACTGACAAAGAGCATTTACACTCGCTGACTTTTAGTGACAAGGCTGTGTCGACAACGTCTTGTCGCTAAAAGGTGCGTGGTGCAGACAGGCCCTTACTCTCACTGAAGTCAATGGAATCTCCAAGGAGTGGATAGGTGTTGAATCAGACCACAGATGTGAAGAGGAGTTGGCCCATTCATTAATCTGAACAAAAACCTGCATGATATTTGTTTATATTTCACTTTAAAAGAAATTCCACACCAAAGGTCCCCTTGACATACATTTAAAAACACAGTAACAGGAGTTACAATACGTAAAACCATCTGAAGCAGCAGTGCTTCTCTTTCCTCCCACATATCATTTATTCATCTGTCACATAACACTGAGCTTAAACCCCCCACTGCCTTTTCCCACCTAACAGAATTCAGATCCTCAACAGTCTCTGTCCTCCGCCTATGCTCATTCAAACACATGGGTTTTGTGGCCTAGCCAGAAAGCCAACACATTCAGGCTATTTCTGACTATTAGGAAAGTCATTGCAAAGGAAAGAGACTCTTACAGAGAATGCTCTGCCAGCTGCCCCTTCCCTTTAATCACGAAGGTGATATGCTCCAGGCCTGTACAGACCACAGTTACGGCAGGTCAGAATTCTTATACCCTCCTTTAGCTCAGTTTCCTTTATGTCGTCCACTGCCACCCATTATATTTTACTACGCTCCTTATTCATTATCATTATGAATTATTTGTACTGCAGTAACACCTCGAAGCTCTAATCAGGGATCAGAGCTCTGTTGTGCCAGGCATTGTACATACAAAAATATACATAACAAAAAAACAGTTCCTGCTCCCAAAACTTACAGTGAGAGACAACAAACAGGCGGAGGGGACACAGGATAACAATGAGACAATTATGAACAGCATGATAAGCAGTGGTCATAGCACATCAGCTGCCTAATCATTGTCAAGTTTTATCCCACTCACTATATTTCACAAGTGCTCTGATCTCTCCCACCTTTCTTACTATCCCTCTATGTACCACAGGGTTTTTTCACCACACACTATAAAACAGTGCCTCCCAAACATGATATAAATCACAATATCCACAAGACTGTATCTTGTCCAGCATTAACAGCATAATATATTGTCTATTATTAAAAATTATGTTGCATTACATTACTAATACACTACTACTACACTGAGTAACAATTTAATTTCCCTCTTAAAATAGTTTTTACAAGTTTATGACCTAGTGTCTGTTACTCTTCAGAACTAAAATGAACACAATCAGTAGTAATGAATTTATCATTCATTCAAGTCAACAGTTCTAGATGTAGGGTGTGCTACAGGTTGTGCCTGTATGTTCAAATATAAGAGCTCCATCTTACAAAGCCCCGCTTACATTAACATTATTATTTCTACTGCAGTAGCATCTATGGGCCCCAATCATAGGCAAGGCCCCTGATGTATGAACACAAACAAAACACAGTCCCAGCCCCAAAGAGCTTGTATAAAGATAGTACCTAACTTTACAAAGGAGAAAAAGAGGCCCCAGGGAATTATCGATTTTCAGTCTAACTTCAATACCTGGAAAGATATTGGAACAAATTATTAAACAATCAATTTGGAAGCATCTAGAGGAAGAGGAAGATTATAAGGAATAGCCAACATGGATTTGTCAAGAACAAAACATGCCAAACCAACCTAATTTCTTTAGTGGCCTATATGGGGGAAGCAGATGTGATATAATTTGATTTTAGTAAAGCTTTTGACATAGTCCCACATGCCAGTCTCGTAAGCAAAGGAGGTTAATGTAGTCTAGATGGTACTATTATAAGGTGAGTGCATAACTGTTTGAAAGACTGTCCTCAAAATTGTCAATGGTTTGCTGCCAAACTGGGAGGATGTATCTAGTGAGGTCCCACAGGGGTCTGACTTGGGTCTGGTACTATTCAATATTTTCATTAATGTCTTGGATAATAGAGTGGAGAGTATGCTTATAAAATCTGAGAATGAGACTAAGGTGGGAGGAGTTGCAAGCACTTTGGAGGACAGGCTTAGAATTCAAAATGACCTTGACAAATTTGAGAATTGGTCTGAAATTAACAAGATGAAATTCAATAAAGACAAGTGCAAAGTACTATACTTAGGAACAATCAAACACACAACTACAAAATAGGGAATAAGGCACTAGACAGCAGTACTGCAGAAAAAGCATCTGGGGGTATAGTGAATCACAAATTGAATCTGAGCCAAAAAGTGGTGCAGTTACAAAAAAGGCTAGCATCATTCTGGGGTTTAACAACAAGAGTGTCATATGCAAGACACAGAAGGTTCAACTCTACTTGGCACTGGTGATGCCTCAACTGGAGTACTGTGTCTAATTCTGGGCATCAACTTCAGGAAAGATGTGCACAAAATGGAGAAAGTCCAGAAGACAGCAACAAAAATGACAAATGGTTAGAAAACCTGACCTGTGAGGAAAGGTTTAAAAATAACTGGGCATTTTTAGTCATGAGAAAAGAAGGTAGAGGGGGAACCTGATAACAGTCTTCAAATATGTTAAGGGCTGTTATAAAGAGGATGGTGATCAATTGTTCTCCATGTCCACTGAAGGTAGGACAAGAGGTAATCAGCTTAATCTGCAGCAAGGGAGATTTATGTTAGATATTAGGAAAAACTTCCTGACTATAATGATAGTTATATACTGGAATAGGCTTCCAAGGGAGGTTGTGACTCCCTTCCCCATCATTAGCAATTTTTAAGAACAGGTTACCAACACTTGTCAGGGCTGGTCTAGGTATAGTTTGTCCTGCTTCAGCACGGCGGGGCTGGACTAGATGACCTCTTGAGGGCTTACATTTCTGCACTCCTACATTTCTATGATTCTATCATGCTTTTGTTTTCAACTTCTCAGTTTTTGCCAGCCTTAGCACCCTCAGGTCAATGGAACTAAAGGCAATGGAGGGAGGAAATAAGTACTTTCACAAACCTAAGAAAAGTGTTATTTTGGGAGCTTACAAAACTCACCTGCATCCAGATATTATATATACAGTATTTACAATTTGGGGACAAGTTGGGGAAACAATATATTGCCCAGTGCTGGCTTCCCTTCTCTTCTGTTCTTTTCATACTCTCTGATGATGTTATGAAGAAAAAAGAATGACTTCAAAGCACTTTGGGGAGTTCAGACTGTGCTCCTCTCATCCTGTTCTCCCATTTCAGTCTTTCTGCAGCTCTTAGGGAAAAAAATGACTTAGAATTGCTTCTTTCATTGTGTTGCTGCTTCATGCAATATGCATGCTCTCCCTTTCCCCTCATCTGTCAGTATATCAGACTGATACTTACCTGTAGCCTACTCTATAATCTCCTGGTAGTATTCCCTCCAGTTTCCACACCAGCACTTTTGAACAAGGGAAGAGATTGGCCACAGAGAATCCCTCTAGGTCTAACAGTCAGGGTATGCTGGGACAGGACTTAGTGAGTTTAGTTATGACTATGTAAATATTGGTGGTCAAAAACGGAGACTGGGGAGATTTCCACATTAAAAATTGGGACCATTTTTGTTGCAATTTCAACATTTCTGCTATTTTCCACCAATTTGTATGAATAACTTTGCATGACAGATGGGATGGTCCTGTTAGAGAACCATAGAGCTTAAGGCCAGAAGGGACCACCAGATCATCTAGTCTGACCTCCTGTATATCATAGGTTGCTGCCACCACCCAGGGCCCAAAAGCACACACTAAACCCCAAAACTGAAATCAAGCCAAAGTATTACAGGCCACAAGAAACTAGACTTTCATATGCCCTGGGTAGAAACTAGGAGGGACAGAGGTGCACCAGTGCCTGAGGCATTCACAATGCAGGGAAATGATTAAGTGAGATATACCCAGATAATCCTGGCAAGTGTCCCGCACCCACACGCTGCAGAGGAAGACGACCCCTTCCCTCCCATGTCACTGCCAATCTGACTTGGGGGGGAAATTCCTTCCTGACCCTACAGATGGCAATTAGTTAGATCCTGAGCACGAGAGCAAGAACCAGCCAGCCAAAAGAGAGAGAATGCTCGGTGCCACCTCAGAGCCCTGGCCCATCCTGACCAATGTCCCATCTCCAACTATGGCCATCCCTGATGCTTCAGAGGAAGGAGATAAAAATCCAAAACCCCAGAATACATCGGGGGGAGGAATCCCTTCCTGAACTCCGCCTGAAACCCCGACGCCAGGAGATTTTAGGAGCATAAGACATAAACCAGAAGTGAGCTCCACGGCAACTGAGCCCTGTCCCCTACCATCACTCCACTTCTGCAGATAATGGGGACGTGATCCTAACTGACCTGTGCTGGGGAGAAGGGAGAGGCCTCCAAAGGAGAGTACCACTTCCATAACTTCATTTTCCCTCTTATCCCAATGACCTAGCAAAAATTCCTATTCAGAAGATCCATGAGGGTTGAAATCCATAGCTGGGGACTGGCTGAGGCAGAAGTGGCAGGGAGCAGGATGGGGTGACAAATGCTGTCTGCAGCACCATTTCCACCTTCACTTCCGCACAACTATGAGATCTTTTGGGATAGATACATGCTGACCTAGTCCAAATGAACTTATCTTCTTTCCCATTCCCTCGTCTGAACCACCTCCACCCCACCAGAAGGGGACTGTAGGGCAGTGGCTATTAGGGGAGGAACTATACTTGTAAGGTCTGGGAGAGGTGGAGATGGACAGTAAAAGCCGAGTTTTCTCCCCTGGACAGAAGAGCAATGAGAACTTCACAAGTGGAGCCATGTAGCTTGGAGGGGACAACAGGGCCTACAGATGTTCCTCACATTCAAGTCTCAGTGTCTGATTTCAGAAGCACCTGGGATGCAATTCCATCATGGGTCACCTCATCACCATGACTTTTAAACACAAAAAACAGAACAAAACAAAACAAAAAGACATTCAAGATCATGCATGCTCATCTGGATGAGTGCAAAAGATAGGGGTCTCCAACTAATCACCACACTAATATATCACTCATGCTCTGTCTCCTTTCCCTCCCATAGACTGATAACTCTGCCTGTCACAGATTAATTCACTGTTTCAGAAACAAAAAGAGAATTCTCTAGAATTAATTCCAGCTTTTTATTAGGTCAATAAGCCTCTAAAAAGCATTTGAAAAATCATAAAACTTTTAAAAAGATCTTTAGAAGTAGTTTTTCATGTTTGCTTCAACAGGAAAAATAGGAGATAGCAAGATCCAATCAATAGGCCATTAAGATACTGACAGGACTGAGATAGGATTACATGATGAAGAAATTGTGAAACCTTTAACTTTTTCATTTTCAGCAAGAACAACCCAGAAAAGTTGTATTATTTTTATTTCATAGAGTAAACTGGTAATTAACCCCTTAATTTTCACAAGGAAAGTCCACCGGCCCACACATGTTGCAAAATCATTAGGTTAGCGGATGTTCATATTATGATGCAGTCGTGGTTTCTATTCTACAGGATAAAAGTTTCTTAAACAAAACATCTAACCAATACTTTGCCTGTGCAGCCTATTACTGAGATAGGGCTAGGAAAATAAAGCAATCAGTTTCACTTTTCTTTCTAGTAAATTCACTTTCAGGTTCTCATGCACTAGCTCACTGCTGCAGTACTGGGGGTTGCAACACTGCAGAGGAAAATTTTTGTTCAAAAAACTGTTTCCATGGTGCAATTTAAAAATATCTTGGAAACATTTCCACAAGTCTTAAGTTCTGTGACCTAAATTTTGGATCTGACTGTGTTCCTTTAACTTGATCTTTGAGATAAAGCGCCAAATGTTTTCCAGTGTGGTGTATTCTTGTGCAGGGGATGAGAAATTAAATTAGTTTTAATGCATCTGTTTCTGCCTGATTGTCCCACACAGGAAGTATTGGGGATGAGGTGTGGGCAGTGCTTAATTTGTGCCAGGGCGTGCCAGCCCTGGCACCTCTGGGCTTGGCAATCCATAGCCCGGGCACCTCCGGGCTTGGCAATCCATAGCCCGGGCACCTCCGGGCTTGGCAATCCATAGCCCGGGCACCTCTGGGTTTGGCAATCCATAGCCCGGGCACCTCCGGGCTTGGCAATCCATAGCCCGGGCACCTCCGGGCTTGCTGCATCAGTTATGAATGTAAAAAAAAAAATTGCTTGAGCCCTGGCACCACTTTCATTACAAATTAAGCATTGGGTGTGGGGCAATGTGTTCAGCTCCTAAACCCAAAGGATCTTCAGCTCATCCTCAACAGAAAATTCTCAACTTTAACTCTCCAGTTTTTGAATCAGCCGTGTTAACATCACTTCCCTGCTGCCCACTGCTGTGAAACCTCATCTTGTATATGGGACTGACTGTGCAGTGGAGAAACCCATGTAAAATTAATGCTAACAGTCTGAACATTATGTTACCCCTGGAATTCCTGCAGAGTGCAGCTGTCCTCCCAGCATCACTCTCCCATTCGCATCCTGTGCCCTCTCACTCACAGTGCACAAATGCATGGAGTACCTGTGGAGAGGCGGTCCCGTGATTAGGGAAATGGGGAGGGCTGGCATGAGCCAGCACTCCTCTCCTTCCACCACCTCTATCTGGGTCTGCTGATTTACACTCCCCTCTGCCAAGAGAAGCAGCTGAGCATTCAGACCATCATTTGAATGTGGGGTTCTCTCTCAGACTAAGTTACAGCTTATCTGAATAAGTATTTGCGATTAGGGGTCCCATATGGGTAAGATATATCATTTATAACTATGAGCACATAGTCCTACAGACCATATTGACACAATAGCCTCACTGGGCCTGACCCACAGCCAATAAAGTGAATGGAAGACTCCCACTGACCCCAGGGGACTTTGAGTCATGCCTTGAATTTGTTAGGTGTAATTTACAGGGCCACCCTGCCAGGTGGAAGAGGTGGCTGGAACAATTTTCTATTACAATAAAACTAAAGCTGCAGAGGGAAGCTGCCATCAGTGGCAGCCTTTGCTAAGCACACCCTGCACTGTGCACACACTTAGGACTTTCCACTCGGATGATAATGCTAAATAATATGATGTGGAGTGGGGTATTTTGCATTTTTTGGACAAGGCCGTTGTCAGTGAGGTCACTGGCAAAACTCTCATTGCCTTCAGTGAGTGCAGGATCCGGACCTATACTTGGAAGGACTCCAAGAGAAGGTCTGTCAACCTTCCTCTCATAAAAATGCTAAAATGACATGAATAATGCAGCCAGTTATGAAGTAGACTATGGGAGGAATGACAATGCTTTTTTCCCCCTCCTCGCTGAGCTCTCAAATGTAACCTTTACAAAAGAATTAGCCACTTATCACAAAATACAAGTGAAGTAGGATGTTATCAAACATGATATTTTTAATCTGAAACAAAAGACTCGGTTAAAAGATGAGTTAAGGTTATCTGACTCCTTGTATAGTGTGGACAAATGTTTAGTGCATTCAACCTACCCAGGTGCACATGCTGAAAAGTAGCAGGACTGCCCATGTAATCTTAAAATTTACAAAGATATATACTATGTTTGGAATAACAAAGTAAGAGATTATGAAATTATCATTTCCTCTTCAAGGGCTTCATTTCCAACACACAATAGCATTAACATATGATGGAGCACTGGTCACTGCAAAAAACTAAGCTCCCATTGACTTCAATAGAGTCTGAATTTTGTCCCATATGCTAGCAGCTGTACACCCTAGTTAAAAACATAAGCCTACAAGTTCTGCCAACACCTTATAATCAACTCTTTTCACAACATCAAATGGATCAATCATTCCAACTGTGTCTATAAAATATTCTTCTACTCCACCAACACCTAACACTATTGCGAAACTTTATACACCTCTGGTATAACTTAATGTATCCTGGGACTATATTCTTTTTAAACTTTTTACTACACATGAAACAAGCAATTTATAAAATCAACGGTATACACTCAAGAACGTGTTTCCATTGCAGACCAAAACAAGAAGGCAAAGTTAAGACTGATCTTAAGTCAGCTGTAATAATAATGAGCCATAAAGGATATATGGCATTAGAGAAACATCTGAATCCCCTAACTATTCATTTGTACATTTTTTTAAGATTGGATTTTTATAAAAATTTAAAGAAAGTGTAATTTTGAGGGGACTCTATTAAAAGACACTATCAGCCTTAACTCTTTAAACTAAGTTATTTTATTTGTTTAACAATACTGCATAATGGTATTATGTCTGATAATATCCTGGATCGCTTTTATGTTGTGTTAGTGGTTAGTTCTATTGTAGAAATTACAGAGAGTAGAAGGAAGAAAGCACTGACCTTTCATATTAGCTGCAAAATGAATAAAGCAATATGGATTAAGCTCCAGTCATTATAAACAACAGGCTAGATTCTGATCTAAGATACACCAGTGTAAATCCACAGTAATTCCATCCAATGGAATGGAATTATTCTGGATCTACACCACTGTTTCTCAGTTCAGAATCAGGACCAATATCTACATTATGTGCTCAGACACTAGAGTGATGAAGGACATAAAAGTATTTAGCTAAATGGCTAGAATGAAGTGGCCCATTGTTCCAATACTCTACTTACTAAATGACAGAATTGATCATTTTTTTCTATAGGAAGAAGATTGACAGACCCTCCGCACAAGTAGAGTCAGATCCTGCGCCCGTTGAAAATCATTTAAAATTTTGTCAGTGACCTCACTAAGAGGTGATCTGACCCCTCTATTGCTACGTAGGCAGCAGCTCATCTCTTCATTTGGGGGCTGTGCTGGCAGTGAATGCCAGCATCATGTTTGCTTTGCAGCCACAAAAGCAGGATGTGTAGCTTTTCCTGATATTCTCATCAGTGCTACTCCACAGACTGATTGGCAGGGGAGCAATGAGAGTGTTTGTGCGTGCATAATCTTTGGACGCTGAGTGTGTCACCTTTATCAGAGACTGTGTCAGAGCCTCAGCTTGTGTAAATCAGCATAGCTCACTGAAGCGTCGTTAGCTTCAAAGAAGCTATGCCAATTTACACCAGCTGGGGATCTGGCCAACCATACCAGTCTTTAGTAACATGGGAAGCAGAGATCAAAAGGCTGTTCATGGACATAGGTTCGCAGACTGATGTATTATTTGTGGTTTCTAGATGGAATGAACTTTACTCAAAAGCCTTCTGTTTTTCCTTTCTCACCTCACCGTCATGAAAGTAAATGATGAGAAATCTGCTCCTTCTAGTTAACAGTATTATAGCATTTTATCTTATGGAATAAACTATTTTGACTTTTTACTCAGCACAGAGAAGATATCTACGTTTTGTTTTGTTTTGGGCTGTCTCTGGAAAATGGATATTGGTTTCCAAAAGAAGAAGTGCAGAACAAAACTTAAACACATAAAAGCTTGTCAGAGCCTTACAGTTTTCCAGATGCAGTCTGGTAACAAAAATAACAGATACAGGCTCGCATCCTGTGTCTCACATCTGTGAGACATCATGCTGCTCCCTGGATGAGGCCAATTTGAAACTTATTGAACCCTTTTTTGTTGTTGGCATATTCACGTTCTCTCCCCCCATGCACTGTTCTGTTGCTGTCTGGGAACCATTTTTCTTTGATTTATTTCTATTCCTGTACCAGTCCCAGAGGCAAACCCTGCTATTTTATACTGATAGAGCCACTTGGATCCATCCAATATTGTATCTTTATATACAGTAGAATTCCAATTATTCCTACCCCCACTATCTTTACCTCCTTTTCTAACAAATTGAGAGTGTTTCCTTCTTCTACTGACTGCCAGATATTCAAAATCCAGATTAGTCAAACATATTTGGTGTCACCCAAGTAATTCACATAATCAGGTTTCTAATATGACTTTATTGTTTAAATAATATTAGGTCATAAATCTCTGTTTATGACCAAAATATGAGACTACAGCCTTCACACCCCCAAGTAAACTGCAGAGAAAGGGTTTGATTCTGATCTCTGATATTGACTTTAAATTGGCACAACTGCATTGATTTCAGTGAAATTACTGAGTGAAAGGGAGTTCAGAATCAGCACCAATCAATTTATAACTTTCCATAAAGACACACCTGCGTTATACTGAATGCTGTTATGTAATTGGGCCCTGATCCTCCAAGTAGATGCGGTAGCATGAATGCCTGTACCTACTTGGCGGGGCTGGGGCCTTAATGTTTGATGGAGTTATTACCACTAAGCTGTGTTTATAATGACTGACATACTTACCTGAGGATTGTAATAAAATTCTGTAACAGTTTTCTTGCTGTTTACAACTCTTTCATTGTTTGTGATTTTCAGAAACAAAGAGCAAACTCTTTTTTTTTAAGTATCATTTTTATATGTCATTTCCTCTGAATTGTGGGATGCACTGATTTAGAAAGAAGAGAATCATCTGAGATGTGCTGCCATGCACTGGTGCACAGGCTCAGGAGATGTGCTTTCTCTTTAAATGATCATCGGTGTATGGCAATGTTATGAGCAATTAAGCACCACATGCTTTTAAATATTCAAGACAGTTACCACATCATGCACAGCGGTTAGAGGCAAATTGTAAACATACCATTTCAATTAGATATGTCAGGGCATTCTAGGAACTCAGAATGCTAAGGGGTAGGTCTGTCAAAGCTGTAGGGGATTGTATTGTTTTATTTGTGTATTGGTGGCTGTGACATGCAGTCTAAGGGCTATACTGTTGTTGTCCTGACTCAGCTGGACTAGGCAGTAAGGAGGAGTGGGCTCTCCCCCCGCACAGACTGTGACTCCAGACTTGGAGAGGAGAGCAGGGACTGCCCACCCAATATGCACCCCTGTGAGCAGAGTGGCAGGGAGAGGGTGGGGAAGGATGGCTCCTCCCACTCCCTTACTGACCAGCCCCTGTATATGATCCGTCACACACAGAGAATAAACTGCTCTCCACGAAAGAGGTGAATTCGCTTATTCTCCCTGACAGAGCCAGGGTGTGGATGGGGAGGAATAGTCACTTTCCTCCTAGACTGACGCAGCTACACATTGCCCCTTATTCAAGGCAGATTGCAAAGTATCAATCTAGCCCCAGGGGATTCCTTAGCTTCTGTGTTTTGCTGGATACTAAGGTTCAGTTTGACCCTTCCGGAGGAGAAACCAGCAAAAGATCAACAGATTGTCAAACTCAGAGGAAATAATTCCACTGGTGCAGGGGGAGTTTTGCCTCCCAATGAGTTACCAGGGAATGAGGCCCAAGAGCCGCTAGGAAATCTTGTGAGTATCGGGGCATCTGAAGGGGGCTGGGACATTTGACTCTTCAGACCAGCCACTCTGCACTACTCCCTAACCCCCCTGTATTGCGTGGCACCATGGTACCTGTGATGGGTTGTCACCCCCGGGGTGCAGTCTGGGAGCCATGGGAACCACTCTAACCTCCCAGCTGGGCTGGCCCTTTTTCACATGCTTGGTTGGAGACACAGCCAACCTCACCAGGTCCTGTTATCTCCCAACACGACAGCAGGTGGTGCCACTCACCTACACTGAGCTACATGAGTACAAACAGCAATCAGCCAATTTTCCCAGCTCCCCAGGTTGTTCTCCCCCCCTCCCCCCCGGCTGGAGTGTAAACCCAAAATTATACCATCTTGCACTGCATAGGGAACTGTACAATGTAAGCTCATAAACAGTTCGCTCTCCCCTCGATGTGGGAAAGATGTGCAACAAGCCTGTGTTAACCAAGCTGAGATTTTTCCCCAGACACTTCACTCAAAGGCACACTGGTTTAGATAAAGCAAAAACAAGTTTATTAATTACAAAAGATAGATTTTAAGTGATTATAAGTGATAGCAAACAGATCAAAGTAGATTATCTAGTAAATAAACAAAACTGAAAACTAAGCCTAACATACTAGATGGATTGCATATGAATTAGCAATTTCTGACCCTGGCTGATGATACAAGCAGTCCGTCAAGTTTCCATACACAGGCTAGAAATCCTTTTAGACTGGGATCAGCACTTCCCCCCGGTTCAGTCTTTGTTTCTCAGATGTTTCCATGAGTGTCCTTGTGTGGGGAGTGAGGCCACTGGATGATGTCACACTCCACCTTATATAGCTTTAACATATGGTGGGAACCCTTTGTTCCAAAAACAGTTCCCAGCCCCGTTTGTGGAAAAATACAGGTACCAAAATGGAGTTCAGTATCATGTGGTCTGCCCTTGCTGAGTCATAGCAGACATTACTTACAGGCTGGCTGAAACGTTTACAGGAAGCCTAAGCTTTTCCACAGCCCATTGTCTTTGTTGATGAAGCATTAACACTGACTAGCTTCATCCCTGTTGTACCTGAAAGCTAGCTGTGGGTGTTACTCAGACTACGCATATTTGAAATACAGATCCATAGTCAATATTAATAACTTCAGATACAAAAATGATACATGCACACAAATAGGATAATCATATTCTGCAAATCATAACTTTTCCAATGACACCTTCCATGACTCATCTTGTACAAACTGCATCATAATCATATCATAATCATACAACTATAAAGAATATGGGTTGCAGTGTCAGAATACCATCTGGTTAGTGTCTCAGCACTTGAGCCTGACCCCTATTCTTTAAAACAGGGAGCAGTGGGAAACTAAGGAGTCGTGCTGACATGGCTGCCGTTATTTCCTGCCTTTATTCTCTGTGTGTTTGTTGCAGGAGTGGTGCAATTTAGAACTATTCTACCTTGACCACTTCCCTTCCTCTCCCCACCCAGATATGCTCAAGCTGCTGGAGCTACAAACATGGAGTTCATGCAGAGAGGCTTCTGTAGGCTTGGGGAGGGGAGGCGATCATGCTGCTTGGCTCACTTTCCCTCCCTCCAACAGATTTGGAGTCATTGTTAGCAGTTTTTCTGCAAAAACTCAAACCACTATGGTAGCTGTGGCCCCATTTCCATGGCTGAAATATCCTGACAACACTGCTGAATGCTGTACAGGATGAGCCAATCAGCGTGGGAGAGTGGCATTGGAACAGCAGTGGTTTAGTTGTCTTGGGGCAGGGGACACTGCCTGTGTCTTTTCTTAACCTAAATATGACATACAATAGCACAATTCAAAAACTGGTAACAAACAAGTCATGTAAGAAGCAAAATCTTGGGGAACAAGTGTGAGCCCATGTGCTCATGGGTGCCAGGTGTGTGTAATTTTTGGTGGTGCCCAGAATGGGTCCAAGGAGAGCCGTCCCATCCATAGGACAGACCGGGGAAACTGCCCCAGGCCCCACGCTTTGGAGGCCCCTGCGCTTCAGGGGGACGTGGCCTGGGGGGTGAGCCGGGGGCCTGGCTCCGGCAGTAGTGAGCGACCTGGCCCCAGCCCGCCCTGCTCCTTCCCTCCAGCTCCCAGCATTACTCGAGGGAGGGGACGGAATCCAGAAAGAGGTGGAGTGGGGGCTTGGGGGAAGGGGTGGAATGGGGGTGGCTGGAGTGGAGCAGGGGCGGGAAGAGGAGGGGTGGGGCGGAGCTGGGGCAGGGGGTTGGGGGAAGGGGTGGAGCGGGGGGGGACGGGAGTGGAGCAGAAAGAGATGGGGCAGGGGCACTCGCAGCTGCTAGCGCCTGGCCCCCCACTAACCCCCAATGCTGCTCTGCATCCCTTGTCCCCCTGAAGTGCGGGGCCCTGAAAAGCACAGGGCCCGGGGTGGTTGCCCCAATCCATCCTATGGACGGGACTGCTCTGAAAATATAAGCCCAAACATTGGTGGTGCTGGGTCCATGTTCCTGAATATTGGTGGAGCACGGGCACCACAGACCCATATAACTTCCCGCCTATGCATGTACTCACCCATGTAAAGGATTATGGGGAAAAGAGCCTCCTCACAGTCCTGCATGGGCTATTTGCATCGCTAGACCCTGTGTTCAGAGGAGAGGAGAGCAGCTGGAGGAGGAGTAGCAACACAACCATGGAATGGGAATGGACAAAGATGGGGAGCAGGTGAAGCCTTGGTTCAGAGCTTCCCAATATACCACATACTGGAGATAGCACGATCGGAGGAGAAAGTCATCTGCACCAGCAAAAGAACTGACACAGACTACTACCTCTGGACTACGAGGGAAGCAGGGCCCAAATTAGACTGTGACACTAAGAGTCACAGTGTGATTCCTGCCCTGCTCTTGGGACATCACAGCACCTGCTGCGCTTTACTTAGACTGGATGTAGAGCTACAATCCAGCTCTTGAAGAACCATATATCAGCACTACTGGGATCTTGTAAAAATGGGCACATTTCCCATTCATGAAAATGTGGAATACATAATTTCTAGGGGCTGAATGATGTGACATTTAATGTATTCTATAGTAAGAGCCAGATTTTCAAAAGAAGATATATATGTGCACTTACCACAACTCAGCATGCAAGTATGCTTAATCAGCCATTTGCATGTGCAATGCACAATCAAGCAAATTGCAATCAGAAAAATTAAGATATAGGGAAAAGGGAGCAAGTAGGAAGTAGCCTTTTAGGCTGTTCACAGGGGGAGAAGGGAAGAAGAGAATGGAAGGATGCAGTACTGAGATGGGTTTAGCGTGAACTGTGGACTAACCCAAACAGGAAGATTTTTAAGGGAGATTAGAAAAGAGGAAAGGTCTCAAGAGCTGGAGGAAGGAAGTTCCAGATGAATGGGACAACACAAGTGAAAGAGAAAAACTCTGGGGGAAAGAGATGAAGCCAAGATTGCAGGAGTGAAGTGTATATAAGGTCAGAGAGCACAGAACAAGACTATGGAGAGTTTTGAAAACAATTTTTGAACTAGAGAAATTCAGAGAAAGAGAGGAAGCCAGGGAAGACAATGGGAGGATGGTGATGGTAGGCTCCAGCTTCTGGGAGCTAAAGTTTTCTTGAAAAGCTACAGGATTCTGAATCCCCCAAAATGTAAAGAAAGGATTTAAGGTGACTGAGGGCTTGTCTTCACTACGGGGAGATCAACGCTGCTGCAATCGATGCAGCAGGGGTTGATTTAGCAGGCCTAGTGAAGACCCGCTAAATCAATGGCAGAGCACTCTCTGGTTGACCCAGTACTCCAGCTCTCGGAGAAGAGTAAGGGAAATCGACCGGAGAGTGTCTCCTGTTGACACATCACAGTGAAGACACCGGGATAAGTCGACCTAAGCTACATCAACTCTAGCTACGTTATTCATGTAGGTGGACTAGCGTAACTTAAGTTGACTTACCCCCTAATGAAGACAAGCCCTAAATCTCCAATGTTCAGGTAAGTGATTTAAGGAATAGAATTAATACACATTTCAGCAAAGACGGGAATATAGCTAGGTACTTTTTCATGAATATTTCTCCCCTTTCTCAAAGATTCTGTTTCAGCTAAAATTTTCCACCTTACTCTATTTATGAAAAGTGCATGCATGTTCAATCAACATGAGATCAGGCAGGGTGAGAGAGAAAGAGAGAGTGAGAAAGCTATGATCAGAGGTAAAGGAAAGGCAATTAATGAATGAAGAGTTTCAGTACTGTGAAAGTCTGAATGCCAGACTGCAACCATCAAGTATACTGTGCAGGAAGAGATCATTTTCTGGGCCATTTTCTATTTTCCTTTCTACTCTAACAAAGACATTTGCTACTACAAATCTTTAAGGGCTAGATTGTAACTTTACAGTCTGCCCTGAATAAGGCATTGCCCCAGGAGCAGACCAGAGAATGATTCCACTGTTCAGAATGTCATAATTCCAACCCTGCTCCCACCCAGCTCTGGGGAAGAAGGAAATAATTCATTTTCACAAAGCATCTTTTTCAGTGTTGCCAACTCTAACAATTTTATTACGCATCTCACATTATTAGGCATTGTTCTTAAAGCTCCATCTTCTGGATTCAAGTGATTATGTGAGGATCTCAGCTTTTATTTAAAAAAATAGTAAGTTTCTGATCCTTATGGCTGCCAAGAAAAGCTTGAAATCACAAACCCTAAAGGCTCTAACACCAAAAGGCAAATGAAATGAACCCCAAATTTACTGTTTTTGAAATCTCATGATTTTTGAAAACTTGGGCTTGGCAATACTGAACGTACTCCCTCACCTATGCACCCAACCAACTACTCTGGCTGGTGAGTCGGAGACATGGAACCAGAGCTCCTTTCACTCTCCAGACCCTTCCCACCCACTTCCTCACAAGGCTATCAAGCAAATAGCACCTGACCTCTCTCCAACCTTTTGAAGCTGTAGTCACAATTTGAGCAGGGCTAAGCTGGAGAGTAAGGAGGAATCCTGTTGCTTTTTAGTCCCTTGGACAGCCAGATCAGAATGGTGACAATCTAGCCCAATACTAAGACAACTAGTAATTTTTTGTTGTTGAAAATCTTACATCAATCATGGAAAATATATAATTAAATACAGTTTTAAACAAGGCAGATTATTTTGAAAATCGTGGCATATATTTGACCATTGGAGCAACAACCCATCAGAGCAGGAGCAGTTTGTGATTGTCACCATGGTTTTCTTTTTCATTGTTGCAGGACACACTGCCTTATATGGGAACACTGGAAAGCACTCATTGGCTGGCTCTGCGTTGTCACATATGCAAGAAATGACATTTGGAGGTAGGACTCAACACTGGAGCTACTTAGAATGGGCCCAGTCTTGACATCCTTAGTCATTACTCATGCAAAATGCCTATTGATTTCATCGAGAAGTTTGTCTGAGTAACCAATGTAAAAATCAGACTCAAGATATATACACTGGCTATCTGACAACTGGCTCACCCCCATCTTAAATGCACTGAAATTTATATAAAAGGATAAACCAAATCTTTAATGTCTCTTACTAGAAAAAAATACTCTAGAATTGTGCTTTTCTGCACACAGCTTCTGCTGATAAAACATTTCATTAGCCAGAATTAGCCACAGTTATACTGTGATCCTCAAGAAGGTGAGAAACTTTCACATTCTAAATTACCTATTGAAGTCAAGTGCTATAGACTGCCAATAATATCTTTGTCCTCAGGTGCCTATAGTTCCATCTCACTAGTATAGAAATTGATCTTTCTAGTTGTAGACATATGAGAAGCCTTTTTAATGCAATAATGGGGACAAGAGAGGAGTAGAATGAAAATCCTTATGACTCACCATCCACATTAAAAACAGAGATCATTAAGCTTCCTACCCTCCTCTATAGGCAGTCCATGGAGTGGGGAGTAAAGGTGCAGCAGTAGATACATTCCCTTTGCCTGTTGTGGAGCTTATGGTGGTGAACTTCTGCACCACTCCTTATTCCTAAATGGTACAATTGAACCCTTAATCAGTAAGTCAGCATGCAAGGTCTACAGTTTTGCTGTTTCAGAAGGAGGTACTTTTCCTATACCCTGACATGGAAACAATAAAGATAATTAACACGGAAGAATGAGGGTGTCAAAGTGCTGCAATGGATTCATAAACCATAACCTTGAATGCTCTAGATCTCTCTGTCATACCAACATGAAGAATCACTTGTGGTGGCTGCTATTTGCTTTTGGATCACTCTTTAGTCATAGAGTTTAAGGCCAGAAGGGATCACCAGATCTAGTCTGACCTCCTGTCTATCACAAGCCACCAACACCACCAAGCATCTACACACAAAACCCCGAACTGAAATTAGACTGAAGTATTACAACCAAAGGAGACTAGACTATTATGTGCCATTGGCAGAGAATAGGAGTGACCGAGGTGCACCAATGCCAGAAGACCCTGGAATGGCAGAGAACTGAGTAAGTAAGATATACACAGATGATCCCAGAAAGTGGCCTGCCCCCCATGCTGCAGAGGAAGGGGGAAAAAACCCACTGTCACTGCCAATCTGATCCAGGGGAAATTCCTTCCCAGTCCCACATATGGCACTCGCAGATGTAGTCAATTATTTTCAGTCAAGGTATAGTCAAGGTCCAGACTCCAGAGAAAAAAATAAAAATAAAAATAAAGTAAATAAAAAGATTTCAAGGTCCGTTCAGAAGTGTCTGGCAGTCCAGATTTGCCCCACAGTCTGCCTATTGACTACCCCTCCGTGAGACCCTGAGCATGCGAGCAAGAACCAGAGAAGAAGAGCCAGAGAAGCTGGCTGTCCAGGTGCAGGGAGTGAGCTGAAGCCCACAAAGGGCTGTAGTAGGAGGCACATAGAGGCTGTCCATGCAGGAGCTCTGAGGCATTCTACATCTTTGGGTGCTTCGACACGGCATGCTTCTTTTGCGGCATGAAGAGTTATACACGCGTAGCCCCTGTAGCCCAGGTACAGATAGCAGTGTAGGGTGAGGCACGGCTTGGGCAAGTAAAGACACAGCTGAAGGGTGTGGGTGTGCATGTGAATACACACCGTACACGCTCTGCACTCACCCAAGCAGTGCATCCCCATCTACATTGCTATTTTTAGCAGTGTCGTGTCCTGCTGCCTCCCCACGGCCACAGCCTTTCTCCACTGCAGGGAAAATTTCCCCAGTGGGGAAAGGCACCCTGCCATCTCCCTGTTGCTGGAGTCTTCCCTTGTGGCAAGGAAAGGCTCTGCCAGCTCCCAGATGCTGGAGGATTTCCCTGCTGCCTCCCCCCTGCTAAAGCCTTCCTCACCACAGGAAAGGACTCCCCCGCTGCTGGAGCCCTGCCGCTGTCACGGGGAAAGATTCTGGCAGGGAAAGGCTGACGCCCCTCCACCGGAGCCTTTCACTGACTCATGTAGTTACGTGCTGCAATGTGGACACAGTCTGCTTTTCACTGTGATGTGTAGCTATACGTACACTCCGCGCCGCTGCCAGTGGTGCATAGCATAGATGTAACCTTAGAGAAACAACACCTGTAGTTTGCCCCCTCTGGGGTGCTTCAGCTCTGCTCTGCTGGGTTATGTGCAATTTGCACAATCTAGCCCTTAAATTGTTTATTTCTAAAATTTGGGACAGATTCTGCTGCTCTTACTCCATGAATAGTTTCAAAACCATGACCAATGAAATAAGAGCAGGATGAGGCAGATACACTGAGTCAGATGTCAGAACCGAGCCCATAGCTTATACAACTAGTCAGTGCTCTAGTTCCTGCTCAGGGTGACTCTGTTAGCATGAAGAATGAATTTTTTCAACTCATGGGAATTTGTGGAAGGTCAGACTCAGCACTGATATGTGATCACCTAGAAGTGAGGTTAGAATCATATAAGACATCACTGCTTGAGACTGAGTAATGCAGCTGTGTGAAATATCCCGTGGAGAAACAGAAACCCTTAATCTTGGTATAAAACACATCTGAAAAATGTTATGAGCACTAAGACTTAGTGTGACTGTTTTATAATAACCTCCATTGGGAAAGGGTGGAAGCCCCATCACTTGATACATTTAAAACCATAGTAGACTGGATAAAACAGTATTGGTTATTATTTATATTATGATAGTGATCAGAGCTATTTTGTGCTTGGCATTGTACAAATATATAGTGAGAATCTGTACCCTACTCCAAAACACTTAAAAAGTAGCAAATGTTCAATAGGGAACAATCTTGTATTGGAGTGGACTATAATTAATTCTCCATGTTAATTCAGTCCCCCTAGACTGATCTGTTTCAGCTCCATGCCTGGCTTCCTAAGACGTATACGTGGGTCACCAGCAAAGCTCCTCAAAATTCTCTGATGAAAATTTTTTTTCATCAGAAAATGTAGTTGTGTCAAAATTGAAATTTTCTGTGAGAAAACTCAATTTTGAGGAAATTTTTCAATTTTCCGAAGCAACATTTTGCAACTAACCAAAACGTTTCATTTTGAAATGGCGATTTGAATGGAAACACTTAGTTTTGAATTGCCATTTCAATTTAGGATGTCAATTTAATGACATTTTAAGTTGAAATATCAAAAAATGCTTTGTTTCAAATTGGCATTTCTGTAGGAGGAGAGCTTGGAGCTAGAGGACAATTCAGAAACTCTAAATGCACAGTTTTACAAGCTGTAGTCCATAGTGTTACAAACTGCAGTACAACATTTGCAGGAGTCCATGCAAACAGGGTAAATTGTTCAAAAGTCTAAGCTGTTTTCTTTAAAGTAACAAGGAAATTCCAAAACAAAATCTTGGTTAAACTTAACATCTTCATATGTCTAGAACTCGGTTAGAGAATTTTAATGTTCAGCTACCTTAGTTTATCATTTCCACACTTTGTAATAGTTCTATTTTTGAAACTTTATTGTTTTGATATATTATTTTTTCTAGCGTTTGTTACTTAGTGTTATAACCTTAATTTTAAGTTAGAAAGTTTGTCTCAGAAATAAAAGTTGTATCTGCTCTCATTAAAGTCAGTGGGAATTTTGCCATTGACTTCAATGAAAGAAAGACTAAGGCCTAAGTCTCAGATCTTTTACAGTTTTATTTTATCAGTGTGATTCGGTTCAATGTTCTAGCATCACTTAGCTTATAAAACAAATTCCACTGAGCAAGAATATTAAAGATCCCACCTCTCTTTCTAAACTTAGGATGCAGTGATGTGAATCTGTCAGTGACAGCCAATTATTTTAATGTTTGTCACCAGATTTAAATGGTTAGGAAAAAAAGTATTTTCTTGTTAGCAGGTCATCATAGGTGATGACCGTGTAGATTACCCTGGGAACACGAATTGCTGACAACAGCTGATTATAACATTTGCTTCCTCTCATCTCCCCCACCCCCCTCCTTGAAACTAACTCTTTCCTTTGTGGTTGGGATGCGCATGCAGCACGAATCTCATCTCTCTCACACTATTGATTGTAGTTTCTTTTGTTATCGCACTGCATTTTCTATACTAGAGTCTCCAATTCCCACATACAGCAGGTGAGATAGAGAAGAAAGAGTGAAGCCTAGTTACACAGAAACTTTTCCATTGAGTGCAAAGGGCCAGAAAGCTGAGGGTGGCATAATCATCTAAATAATTTAAAAAGTTAAGAAAACAGATGTGAAATCAATTCCTGAACATATATTTTCTCTCACAGACTGTTCAGTTTTTTTCCAGGGAATGGGGTTGGGTTTATTTTTACCTTAAAGCTAAGGATTTTTAAAGCTACATTAAAAATAAACCCTCTAAATTCCTCCCTGGTATAGAGAAGAACAGGAGGACTTGTGGCACCTTAGAGACTAACAAATTTATTAGAGCATAAGCTTTCGTGGACTACAGCCCACTTCTTCGGATGCATATAGAATGGAACATATATTGAGGAGATATATATACACACATACAGAGAGCATAAACAGGTGGGAGTCCTCCTGTTCTTCTTTTTGCGGATACAGACTAACACGGCTGCTACTCTGAAACTCTCCCTGGTATAATGGCCTTATAGACAATAGAATTACATCAGGGATTAATTTGGCCTATCTACTCTCTTGTCAATTTGTTTACCAATGTGTGTCCTATGTATTTCTAACCATTTAAAGAAAAAGAAAGAAAAAGATAAGGTATACAGGCCTGAGCCACGTCCTGTTGCAGTCAATGGAAAGACTCCCATTCACTTCAGTAGGAATTGGATTGGGCCCTAGAAGAGGAAGGCAGCATGGTAAAATTATTAGACTGGGACTCAGGAGATGTGGATTTTATTTCTGGCTCTGCCACAGACCTTTGGCAAGTCACTTAATCTCTCTAAAAAAAGAACAGGAGTACTTGTGGCACCTTAGAGACTAACAAATTTATTAGAGCATAAGCTTTCGTGGACTACAGCCCACTTCTTCGGATGCATATAGAATGGAACATATATTGAGGAGATATATATACACACATACAGAGAGCATAAACAGGTGGGAGTTGTCTTACCAACTCTGAGAGGCCAATTAAGTAAGAGAAAAAAACCTTTTGAAGTGATAATCAAGCTAGCCCAGTACAGACAGTTTGATAAGAAGTGTGAGAATACTTACAAGGGGAGATAGATTCAATGTTTGTAATGGCTCAGCCATTCCCAGTCCTTATTCAAACCGGAGTTGATTGTGTCTAGTTTGCATATCAATTCTAGCTCAGCAGTCTCTCATTGGAGTCTGTTTTTGAAGTTTTTCTGTTGTAATATAGCCACCCGCAGGTCTGTCACTGAATGACCAGACAGGTTAAAGTGTTCTCCCACTGGTTTTTGAGTATTTTGATTCCTGATGTCAGATTTGTGTCCATTAATTCTTTTGCGTAGAGACTGTCCGGTTTGGCCAATGTACATGGCAGAGGGGCATTGCTGGCACATGATGGCATATATCACATTGGTAGATGTGCAGGTGAACGAGCCCCTGATGGTATGGCTGATGTGATTAGGTCCTATGATGATGTCACTTGAATAGATATGTGGACAGAGTTGGCATCGGGGTTTGTTACAAGGATAGGTTCCTGGGTTAGTGGTTTTGTTCAGTGATGTGTGGTTGCTGGTGAGTATTTGCTTTAGGTTGGGGGGTTGTCTGTAAGCGAGGACAGGTCTGTCTCCCAAGATCTGTGAGAGTAAAGGATCATCTTTCAGGATAGGTTGTAGATCTCTGATGATGCGCTGGAGAGGTTTTAGTTGGGGGCTGAAGGTGACAGCTAGTGGTGTTCTGTTATTTTCTGGGTACTCGTCTGGCTCTGTCAATCTGTTTTTTCACTTCAGCAGGTGGGTATTGTAGTTTTAAGAATGCTTGATAGAGATCTTGTAGGTGCTTGTCTCTATCCGAGGGATTGGAGCAAATGCGGTTATATCTTAGAGCTTGGCTGTAGACAATGGATCGTGTGGTGTGTCCTGGATGGAAGCTGGAGGCATGTAGGTAAGTGTAGCGGTCAGTAGGTTTCCGGTATAGGGTGGTATTTATGTGACCATCGCTTATTAGCACAGTAGTGTCCAGGAAATGGACCGCTTGTGTGGATTGATCTAGGCTGAGGTTGATGGTGGGATGGAAATTATTGAAATCATGGTGAAATTCCTCAAGGGCTTCTTTTCCATGGGTCCAGATGATGAAGATGTTATCAATGTAGCACAAGTAGAGTAGGGGCGTTAGGGGACGAGAGCTAAGGAAGCGTTGTTCTAAGTCAGCCATAAAAATGTTGGCATATTGTGGGGCCATGCGGGTACCCATAGCAGTGCCGCTGACTTGAAGGTATATATTGTCCCCAAATGTGAAATAGTTGTGGGTGAGGACAAAATCACAAAGTTCAGCCACCAGATTAGCTGTGACATTATCAGGGATACTGTTCCTGATAGCTTGTAGTCCATCTTTGTGTGGAATGTTGGTGTAGAGGGCTTCTACGTCCATAGTGGCCAGGATGGTGTTTTCTGGAAGTTCACCGATGGATTGTAGTTTCCTCAGGAAGTCAGTGGTGTCTCGAAGATAGCTGGGAGTGCTAGTAGCGTAGGGTCTGAGGAGAGAGTCTACATAACCAGACAAGCCTGATGTTGGGGTGCCAATGCCTGAGATGATGGGGTGTCCAGGATATCCAGGTTTATGGATCTTGGGTAGCAAATAGAATACCCCTGGTTGGGGTTCTAGGCATGTGTCTGTCTCTGTATCTCAGTTTCCTCATCTGTAAAATGGGGATTATAGCACTTTCTGGCCTCACAGGGGTGTTGTGAAGCTGAATTAATTGATGTTTGTGGGGTGTTCCATTACTAAGGTGATGAGCACCAGAAAAAAGCCAATAAATAAAGGGTGACACCTTGAAATTACTATTACTTATACATCTTCATAGGTCTCCATGGGATTTTAGACACATGGGAGACATGGCCCTCATGATCTATAGGGCAGAGTCTAGCTTTTACAGGCAGAGACTCAACGGAGGCAGGTTAAAGGGCTCAGAGGAACATGACTCTCAAGAGGAATTCTAGCTGACTCAGGCCTTGCCTTCCCACAATCTTCCCTGGAGTATTTAAACCTGTGCAAATGGCAGTGTGGATGCTCCTGTTTTGTTTCAGGATGGCTTACTGCAGTTTAGCTTAAACACTCCCTAACTGGTTTAAAATAACCAAATAAGTCCACACAGTCTTTTGCACCCATTTAACCAAATCAATTTAAAAATCACACCTGAAGTTAAAACCAGTGCAACTCTGCTCACAGACAAGGCCTCAGTCAGTGATCATTTCAATGGAGATAGCCTGCACTCCTCCAACGCCCAGCCAGTTCCACTGAGCATGTGGGAGGAGAGATGACACCCTGGCCCTCCCTCAATGAGCACTATAGCCATTGAAAATTATGCCTTACAGTCAAATTAGTCAGTAAAATGTTCAGGAACAGAGTATACACATTTCCAGCACAGTGCTGCTTAACCATTTTGTTCAGCAAATGATCCTGCCTAGTGCCTTGGTTTAAGTTATGAGAAAGCATTTTTGATCGAATTAGAAAATCAATAAATAGATTTCCAAATCCATCACATTTCTACTCAGACTCATGCATCTCTGGTATACGAGCTTCAAGGGAAATTTCTGTGGCAGCCTCTTTTTGAATTTTGAAACTTTATCACTGCTCACACCACCCCGGCTGAAAAAGTCACTTCTAAGCATTACTGCCTCATTCTCTCAACATTGCCAGAGCCACTTTATCAGAGAGCTTAGTGTGCGTCCATCATCTTGATAGTCCTCTATGGGACATGGTTTCCCCTCTTCAGAAGAATCCCAGAATCCTAAGGAAAGTCCTGCCCTGGATCTCTTGGTGATTGTCACATGTTCAGCTTGAAGGCTGCTTATTCTTTTTTATAATAGCATTTCCTGTAATGCATTTATGTGGGGGCTTCTCTCATGTAATGGATCTTTGCACCCTGATCTCAACTACAGTAACACTTGGACTCTGTATCTAAGAGCCAAATTTTGTTTTCAGTTTGAGTTTCCATATCCCATCTCCCTCCCCCTTTCCCCTAAAGTTGGTAAAATGCATAGGGTTGTTCTGTTAAATAGCTCCTTAACAGTCATACTTTGTATTCTGCATGTCTATATGCACTGCCTTGTGAGAGAAGGCATTGTACTGTGCAGAACTATTTGGTGGAGAATAGTTTTTATCATGTATAGTGTCACTGTTGATTGATATTACTACTGGATCTGCAAAGCTATAACTATAGTCCTAACTTCTAATAAAAATACTAAAGGAAAACAAGATTGTCAAACCTGAGAGAATTAGCAATCATTTCAACACTGGTGGTGTGCACAGCACTGTACAAGACACAAATATAAAGGTAGTCCCTGCACCCAGGACAAGGTGCACTGGGAGATCCAGAAGATTTCAGAGTTAGTGTTTCACTCTCTTCTTCTCTTATATAACATTAGATTGGCAAACGCATTTGGTCAGTGTAATTCAGTGTTTGTAGTCTTTGTGGAAGAAATGTGTCCTTAGGAATGATAAGAATTTGGAGGTGTGAGTCACATGAACTGGGAGGCTATTCCTTGCACAGGTGACAGTATGGAATGAAGTCTGTGATGCTTCCCAGGGGACCCAAGATTGTGACTGCCCTTAGCATGAGGAAGCCTTCTCTGAGCCTGCTGAGAGTCAGCTTTCCAACTCCACCAGCTATGGGCAACACAAGCACTGCCCTCTAGTCCCCTCTGTCACGCTACAGGTTAGTGATTGGCACACCCCCAACCCTCTGTGTATCTCCCTGAAGTGTCCGGTCTCTGTTCTACTGGACACATGTAGCATTCACATATTTGCTGCTTCCACAGAAAGAGTACACCCTAGCTTACCAGCTCCACCTCAGATCACAGCTCCACTTATCACACAGCGTTTAGATGGGAGTATCTTGAAATCAAGTATACGTTTATTTAACAAAGAGATTCAAGTGATAGCAAGTATTGGAAACAAATGGTTACATATAGACAAAATCATAACACGTTTTCTAGAGTCTAGGCTTAATTAACAAGATACTATCCTATCTTGCTATCATATTGCTCACCCAAAATCCTTGCAGTGCTTTACAGCCAGGCTGCTTTATAGACAGCTGAAACAAGCATGCGGTCAGTTTTTCTCCTAGGTGAAGGATTCAGTGTGTTCCTTTGCACTCTAAGGTATATCAGACTAATCCGTTGTCCTTCCTTTCCTTTGTCTTACATTTCTCTTTTCTTTACTGAATTTCATCTTGTTGATTTCTGACCAATTCTACAATTTATCGTGGTCATTTTGAATTCTATACCAGTCCTCCAAAGTGCTTGCAACACTTCCCAGCTTCGTGTCAACTGCAAAATTTTATAAGTATACTCTCCATCCTTTTAACCAAGCCATTAATTAAAATATTGAATATTACCAGACCCAGGACAGACCCCTATAGCATTCCACTAGATACATCCTCCCAGTTTGACAGCTGTAGCGAATCATTTTATATAACCATTTAATTGTTCTCTGTTGTTATGTATGTAATCAGTATGTAATCATATGTAATCAGTGTGTGATGAATAGATTTAAGTTGTAGATAGAAGCGTAGGAATATATAGGATAGTATTATAGGGGTATAGGATTGATAAGCATATATTATTGGTAAGAATGTATTAGGTACATAATTAAGATAAGGCAGTAAAGCAAGTTCTATAGGCCTCAGGCCTGTCAGCTTAGCCATATCGGGGCTTATGCCTGAAAGAAGTTGACATGACTAGTTGACCCAGGGGTAACCCAGTACCAGTAAAGTTGCAAAATTATTTTGTTAATTGGTGCTGTTTGGGAAAATATGCCATAATGTGCCTGTCACTACCGCAAGATGACAAATTGTAACATCATGGGAAATGACCACAAGTTACCATGGGGACTTGTTGGAAATGTTAATGAAGATAAGGGGAACTAACAGGATAGCCTATGAAAAGTGGGGCACCCCAACATTTATGGGATGTGGAAACCCAGATAAAGAAAAAGAGGTTGGAACCCTTATGCATTGCATAAGAGTTATGGTGTGTGTGTGTGTGTGTGTGTGTGTGTGTGTGTGTGTGTGTGTAACAAAATAGAATAAAAGGGGCTCCCCCAGCATGAATAACGAAGGAAGACCCCATCAAGAAACCCTCCACACACACACACAAAAAAACCACCTTTGAGAAATACACCCATCTCTATGGTACCCTTGGGGATGAGAGTATGCAATCATTGATGTTAGATGTTTTATGGTTTACCCCATCTCTGTGCATGTCTCGTTATTTGTGACTTTGTTCATCTGCTTAATGAAATTGTTAATAAAAGGATGATTGACAACTTGTGAATGTTGTGGTCATTGCTATCGTTCATTGTATCTTCCAAACCTACTCATATTTCTAATAGTCGTTCTCACCTTGCTAATTCTGATACTATAGCCTTTAGGAAGCATGAACCCTTGGCACAGGTCACTGTGATTTAAGATACCATTGGTAATACCAATTAGAAAGGCTACATAACAAACCATTGATAACTGCTCTTTGAGTGCGTTTTTAATCAGTTGTGCATCCATTTTATAGTAATTTCATCTAGACCACATTTCCCTAGTTTATGAGACTATCATGTGTGACTGTGTCAAAAGCCTTACTAAAATCAAGATATATCACAGCTTTCCCCCACTCACTAGGCAAGTAAATCTGTCAATGAAGAAAACTAAATTGGTTTGTAATGATTTGTTCTTGACAAATTCCTGTTGGTTATTACTTATCAGCCTATTATCCTCCAGTGCTTACAAACTGATTGTTTGATAATTTATTCCAGTATCCTTCCAGGAATTGAAGTTAGGCTGATTGGTCTATAATTCCCTGGGTTCATTTTGTTCCCCTTTTTAAGGATAGATACTATGTTTGCCCTTCTCCAGTCCTGTGAGATCTCATCCATTCTTCATGAATCATAGAATCATAGAATATCAGAGTTGGAAGGGACCTCAAGAGGTCATCTAGTCCAACCCCCTGCTCAAAGCAGGACCAATTCCCGGCTAAATCATCCCAGCCAGGGCTTTGTCAAGCCGGGCTTTAAAAATCTCCAAGGAAGGAGACTCCACCACCTCCCTAGGTAACGCATTCCAGTGTTTCACCACCCTCCTAGTGAAATAGTTTTTCCTGATATCCAACTTCCCCCACTGCAACTTGAGACCATTGCTCCTTGTTCTGTCATCTGCCACCACTGAGAACAGCCGAGCTCCATCCTCTTTGGAACCCTCCTTCAGGTAGTTGAAGGCTGCTATCAAATCCCCCCTCATTCTTCTCTTCTGGAGACTAAACAATCCCAGTTCCCTCAGCCTCTCCTCATAAGTCATGTGCTCCAGACCCCTAATCATTTTTGTTGCCCTCCGCTGGACTCTTTCCAATTTTTCCACATCCTTCTTGTAGTGTGGGGCCCAAAACTGGACACAGTATTCCAGATGAGGCCTCACCAATGTCGAATAAAGGGGAACGATCATGTTCCTCGATCTGCTGGCAATGCCCCTACTTATACAGCCCAAAATGCCGTTAGCCTTCTTGGCAACAAGAGCACACTGTTGACTCATATCCAGCTTCTCGTCCACTGTGACCCCTAGGTCCTTTTCTGCAGAACTGCTACCTAGCCATTCGGTCCCTAGTCTGTAGCAGTGCATGGGATTCTTCCGTCCTAAGTGCAGGACTCTGCACTTGTCCTTGTTGAACCTCATCAGGTTTTTTTTCGGCCCAATCCTCTAATTTGTCTAGGTCCCTCTGTATCCGATCCCTACCCTCTAGTGTATCTACCACGCCTCCTAGTTTAGTGTCATCTGCAAACTTGCTGAGAGTGCAGTCCACACCATCCTCCAGATCATTAATAAAGATATTAAACAAAACCGGCCCCAGGACCGACCCTTGGGGCACTCCGCTTGAAACCGGCTGCCAACTAGACATGGAGCCATTGATCACTACCCGTTGAGCCCGACGATCTAGCCAGCTTTCTATCCACCTTACAGTCCATTCATCCAGCCCATACTTCTTTAACTTGGTGGCAAGAATACTGTGGGAGACCGTATCAAAAGCTTTGCTAAAGTCAAGGAATAACACAGCCACTGCTTTCCCCTCATCCACAGAGCCAGTTATCTCATCATAGAAGGCAATTAGGTTAGTCAAGCACAACTTCCCCTTCGTGAATCCATGCTGACTGTTCCTGATCACTTTCCTCTCCTCTAAATGTTTCATAATTGATTCCTTGAGGACCTGCTCCATGATTTTTCCAGGGACTGAGGTGAGGCTGACTGGCCTGTAGTTCCCCGGATCCTCCTTCTTCCCTTTTTTAAAGATGGGCACTACATTAGCCTTTTTCCAGTCATCTGGGACCTCCCCTGATCGCCATGAGTTTTCAAAAATAATGGCTAATGGCTCTGCAATCTCACCCGCCAACTCCTTTAGCACCCTGGGATGCATCGCATCCGGCCCCATGGACTTGTGCACGTCCAGTTTTTCTAAATAGTCCCGAACCACTTCTTTCTCCACAGAGGGTTGGTCACCTTCTCCCCATGCTGTACTGCCCAGTGCAGCAATCTGGGAGCTGACCTTGTGCGTGAAGACAGAGGCAAAAAAATCATTGAGTACATTAGCTTTTTCCACATCCTCGGTCACTAGGTTGCCTCCCTCATTCTGTAAGGGGCCCACACTTTCCTTGAATTTCTTCTTGTTGCTAACATACCTGAAGAAACCCTTCTTGTTACTCTTAACATCTCTTGCTAACTGCAACTCCAAGTGTGATTTGGCCTTCCTGATTTCACTCCTGCACGCCTGAGCAATATTTTTATACTCCTCCCTGGTCATTTGTCCAATCTTCCACTTCTTGTAAGCTTCTTTTTTGCGTTTAAGATCAGCAAGGATTTCACTGTTTAGCCAAGCTGGTCGCCTGCCATATTTACTATTCTTTCTACACATCGGGATGGTTTGTTCCTGCAACCTCAATAAGGATTCTTTAAAATACAGCCAGCTCTCCTGGACCCCTTTGCCCTTCATGTTATTCTCCCAGGGGATCCTGCCCATCTGTTCCCTGAGGGAGTCAAAGTCTGCTTTTCTGAAGTCCAGGGTCCGTATTCTGCTGCTCTCCTTTCTTCCTTGTGTCAGGATCCTGAACTCGACCATCTCATGGTCACTGCCTCCCAGGTTCCCATCCACTTTTGCTTCCTCTACTAGTTCTTCCCTGTTTGTGAGTAGCAGGTCAAGAAAAGCTTTGCCCCTAGTTGGTTCCTCCAGCACTTGCACCAGGAAATTGTCCCCTACACAATCCAAAAATTTCCTGGATTGCCCGTGCACCGCTGTATTGCTCTCCCAGCAGATATCAGGGTGATTAAAGTCTCCCATGA
This sequence comes from Chrysemys picta bellii, assembly GCF_011386835.1. Classification (NCBI taxonomy): domain Eukaryota; kingdom Metazoa; phylum Chordata; order Testudines; family Emydidae; genus Chrysemys; species Chrysemys picta. The sequence goes on along the minus strand of NC_088796.1, from coordinate 26,779,675 downwards.
GAACCAGGGCCTGCGATCTAGCAACTTCTGCTAGTTGCCAGAAGAAAGACTCGTCCACCTCATCCCCCTGGTCTGGTGGTCTATAGCAGACTCCAACCACGACACCACCCTTGTTGCTCACACTTCTCAACTTTATCCAGAGACTCTCAGGTTTTTCTGCAGTTTCATACCGGAGCTCTGAGCAGTCATACTCCTCTCTTACATACAACGCAACTCCCCCACCTTTTCTGCCCTGCCTGTCCTTCCTGAACAGTTTATATCCATCCATGACAGTACTCCAGTCATGTGAGTTATCCCACCAAGTCTCTGTTATTCCAATCACATCATAGTTCCCTGACTGTGCCAGGACTTCCAGTTCTCCCTGCTTGTTTCCCAGGCTTCTTGCATTTGTGTATAGGCACTTAAGATAACTCATCGATCGTCCCTCTTTCTCAGCATGAGACAGGAGTCCTCCCCTCTTGTGCTTTCCTGCTTGTGCTTCCTCCCAGGATCCCATTTCCCCACTTACCTCAGGGCTTTGGTCTCCTTCCCCCGGTGAACCTAGTTTAAAGCCCTCCTCACTAGGTTAGCCAGCCTGCTGGCGAAGATGCTCTTCCCTCTCTTCGTTAGGTGGAGCACGTCTCTGCCTAGCACTCCTTCTTGGAACACCATCCCATGGTCGAAGAATCCAAAGCCTTCTCTCCAACACCACCTGCGTAGCCATTCGTTGACTTCCACGATTCGACGGTCTCTACCCCGGCCTTTTCCTTTGAGTGCTCAAAGAAAATTGTTAACAGATCTGAGATTACTTCAGCTAGTGCCTTAAGGCCTTGCTGACTTGAATACATTTAACTTATCTAAATATTCTTTAACCTGTTCTTTCCCTATTCTGGCTGCTGTTCCTTCCCCCTTGTTGTTAACATTACTTGTGTTAAGTATCTCGTCACAATTTTTAGTGAAGCCTGAAGCGAAATAGGCATTAAACATGTCAGCCTTTTTGATGTCATTGTTATTAGCAATCCTTTCCTGCTAAGTAGTGGACCTAGACTTTCCTTCATCCTTCTCTTGCTCCTAATGTATTTCAGAACCACTTCTTATTGCCTTCTAGGTCTCTTACTAGTTGTAACTCATTTTTGCCTTAGCATTTCTGATTTTGTCCCTACATGGTTGTGCTGTTTTTTTGTACTCAGCTTTAAGCAATTGTCATGTTTTCACTTTTTGTAGGATTCCTTTTTGAATTTCAGGTCACTAAAGACTCCTGATGCAGCCATATTGATTTCTTGCTATTCTTCCTATCTTTGTTTCACATCAGGAGAGTTTGCTGTTGTGCCTTTAATATTGCCACTTTGAGAAACTGCCAGCTCTCCTGAACTCTGTTTTCCCTTAGATTTTCTTAACATGGGACATTGCCAACCAGATCTCTGAGTTTGTTAAAGTCTGCTTTTTTGAAGTCCATTTCCCGTATACTGCTGGTCTCACTCCTTCCTTTCCTCAGAATAATGAAATCTATCATTTCATGATCACTTTCAAGTTGCCTTCCACCTTCAGATTTTCAACCAATCCTTCCTGTTAGTCAAAATCAAGTCTAAAATGGCTGTTCCCCGTTTACTTTCTCCACCTTCTGAAACAAGAAGCTGTCCTAATATATCCCAATATATTCTCCAATTCCCAATACTCATTGGAGATTTTGTATTTTGCCATATTACTTTTCCAACAGATGTGGAGTAGTTAAATTCGCTCATGTTTTGGTATTTCTGTTATTTTTTCTAGAAATGCTTCATCCACCTTCCTCTTCCTGATTTTGTGGTCTTTAGTAGATTCCTACCATGACATCACCCTTGTTTTTCCTCTTTTATCTTCACCCAGAGACTTTCAACTGATCCATCACTCACCTCCTTCTGGACCTTAATACAAGTGAATACATCCTTGAGGACAATGCAACACCTCCTCTCTTTTTTCCCCTCCCTGTCCTTCCTGGACAAGTTATACTCCTCTATATCAATTTTCCAGTCATGAGATGGAAGTCTCTGTGATGCCTATTAGGTCATAATTTAGTTTATGTACTAACACTTCCAGTTCTTCCTGTTGATTCCCCATACTCCTTGCATTTGTGCATAGATATCTAAGATGTTAAACTGAATCCCTATCTGTATTCTTTCTTGTTGCTCCTATGACCCAACTATAATTTTCCATTTCCCCTGTCCCCCACAACTTCCAGCCCTCTGTCAAGGGCACTTTTCTTAATAAGTACCTGTGGGCTTTGGTCACCTGCCCCCTCTGAACTGATTTTAAAGCCCCGCTCACTGGACTGGCGAGTTGGGGTTAGAAGCTGCTCTTCCCCTGTTTGTCAGGTGGACCCTATCTCTTCCCAGAAGTCCTCCTTCATGGAACAGCACTTTCCAATAATGTTTAGTTCAGAATCAAATTAAGGCATAGACACCAGGCTTCCATGTCTAGGACCCCAGCTCCTGAAGTCATGTGATTACATCAGAATCTCAGCTGTCATTTAACATACATAAGTTTCTAGCCCTCATAGTTGTGAAGAAAAACTTGGAAACATGATCCAAGTGGAACTAATGCAACAAATGGAACTATACAGGGGGCAAGAGGAGACTCCTGCTAGTGCCCCTGCTACTTCTGGGGGAGGGGGGGTGAGGTTGCTCACTTCAATGCTTTTATTACCCACACAACTCTGCATTCCTATTGACAAGCAAACCACAAAAGGCATCCAGCTACCCCGATGTTACAGCGTTCTCTACTTTGTTATTCCTTAAAAGCAAAACAAAATAATAAAGCCTTTTCAGTGGAAATGTTTAGGGCTCCATGGACTAAGAACAGTACCACCAATTTTGAAAAAAATCAGTGGCACAGATCAAACCCATGTCTTTTTATTAGCAAAAACAGGGTGGTGGAGGGTGGAGAATGGGGGGTCTGTTCATGGAAGAGAAGGCTGGCTGGGGAAGACAATATTGAGGAGAAAGGAACGGAGCCTCATAATATTCAGATGTATGGATAAGCATCTGAGCATTTGGATGAGATTCAGCTTTCAATAGCTAAGATTTCCTGCCATATATTAGAAGAGGAGAGAAGTGCAATAGGTGAGCCATCCCCCCTTCCCTCCAATACTTACCTTATGCACAGAAGAAGCCATTTAGGCCCAAATTTTCAAAAGATGGGAGAAAAAGTTGGTCACTTAAATCAGTGGCCTGATTTTCAGAGACTATTTAATTATATGACTAAATATGGCTTTTAGGCCTTAACGTTAGTCAGTCACAGTTGAAAATTTAGCCCTTTCATTTTAGTTTATGGATATAATATGACCCATTGGTGGAAAAAACCCATGGATGATAAGATGGACTCTTTGCAAATGTGTGTGCAACTCTGTGATTTTGAATCTGCTATCAGTGCAGAATGCTAGGGGGGGAAAGCAGCAATACAAATGTCTTACTTACTTTGTGGTGGATTATAGATGTGTGACTGCTAGCAATACAAGGCAATGAAAATTAAATCATCGCCCAGTGGGCTTAGACAGAACTTGCAGGAAGCAACATAAATAAAATATATTATTCATTTCTTTTTTGTTTATTTGCTATTAAGGATATGAGAATTTACTGTTAAAGTGGCTTGTGAGTTTGGAGTGCAATAAAAATGAAATCAATGGCCAATATGCCTAACATTTAAAAACAATACTTTATGCTATAAGACATTATTTTGTATAGTACCTGTCATACAAACTGCATCCCACTAGGCTATGCAGACTGAAAGAATACAATTACAAGATAAATAATACATAGTAAAGGGAAAGAGAAATTAAGGGGGTACTGTCAAGGGGGGAAAAAACACAACAAATGTACTGTACAGCATACATTCCTCTTTCCTTTGTAATAGAATACCAGTGCACAATGATTAACTTGGTGGAATTCTGAAGCAAGTGGCATAGAAAGTTAAAAATAGCCATACCCTCCATTCTCAAGGGCCAAGATACAGCAGTTTAATCCCAGTTTTGCTGAAGTATTTGCACTGGCTACAGGCCTGATCTAATCCCCATTTAAAGTCAGTGGGAGTCTTTCCCTGGATCTCAATAGCACTGGATCAGTCCCAATAGATCTACTGGATAAATTATATTTATCTGATTCAGATACCCAGACAAACATGCAGCCCAACATAAGACTAAAGGAAAAGAAAGTCAAGGGGGTTGTTTGGGGGCTTTTTGGGGAGGTTGGCCTTTGTACTATTGCAATTTTAAGTGTCATTTTGTGAGGTGTTTTGGAAAAAAGAGCACTTACTAATATAAAATCTACTTTCACAGACAAAAAAAAAAAACCCAGCTCCTTCCAAAATGCTTTGAAATAATTAATAGAGTACTTTTCATCAAGGCAATTACTTAATTGATGTAGACTTTCAACTCCCTCACAATAAAAGACAGAAAAAATAATTCTTCATCTGAAAATGTAGAGAAAAGGTGGACAAAACTGCAGAGAGATCAGTAGAGAATGAAAGATATAAGTGGCAAGAAAATTAACCTCAAACTAGAATTTTTCAGCTTCAAAATCCACCTTAAGAATACATAGGCTGGATACCAGCATAGGAGGAGACAGAACAGATACACCCACAGGTGGTCAAGAGAAAAATAAAAAATATTCCATGCCTAGTTTCCCATTAAAGATATTTGTGCCAGTATCACGGCTAATCCATAATGGATCTCAAGAGCTAATAAATTGATCTCATTTGTTAACATACTAAGTTTCAACAGAGTCTTCTTAAGAAAAAGTAATTTGAAAAGGAAATAAATCCAGTAACTCAAAACCGATATGGAAAATATAAAACAAAATCAACTTTACAACATTTGTGAATGATAAAACCACAGGCACTGTTCAAAGAATCAACTGGATTAGTCCAACTCCACTAGATAAATAGGAGCCAGCTACCGGTAAACAGTAGTCTGGTATTTTGCCACATTGTAGGAGTCATTTCCTAAAGAATTAAATGCATTTCTACAAAAATATAATGTGATTGGTTACTCAAGAACAGTTGTAAAATGGACATTAGAAAATAGAAATTCTTACCTTGAGATAAAAAAAACATTGGTACCAGCGATGTTCTCTATATTGATCTTCACCGGAAAGTGGACTTCTGCATCCTTGTCCCAGAATACATGGTTAGTCATCTAACTACTGGATATGCAACAACCACAATAGCTCCTTAAAATGTGAACTGCTGATTCAGTAAATAAGTTTCTTTCTTAGCAATAGCCAAGGTACCAAGTCTAGAAAAAAACAAAACTAACAATCCTCTAATCCAATGGATCTTCTTGAAGTGCTGTTCTCCTCTATGGGGCCCTCAAGTGTCTTCATATTTCAGTCTATCAGGTTTTTCCTGAGTTTTCTTTTAAGGGAAACAGCACATGCCAGGGATCATTTTTACTGTGGGACAGTAGCCTGCAGTCAAGCCTCAGCATCACCTGTAGTCCCGTCACACAAATGGTCAATCAATCCCAGTATTCTGCCTTCTGCAGTCGCTAACAGCTGATGATTCAGAGGGAGGCAAAAGAAATCATGCTCCTCAATAGCTCATAATGCTGCTCAGTGGCCAGTCCACAACAAATGGTTTTGCAGTGGTTTTATCCTCAAATTATGGAATTTCCCCAGACCACAGTTTTGCAGTGCTAAGATTCTCTCAGTTCTCCAAGTAACTCATAAACATTTGAAGTGGGAGGAGTGGACTGACAGGATACATGCTAGAGAGGACAACTATGAGGTAGAATTTCTTGAAGAAGGCCTGGTCTCTTAAAAGATCTAGCTTAACTCCTTTCTGTTCCCTAGCTATTAGATCTTATGGATGCTTCTTTCTTTCCATAGATGCCTATAGTCTGTGGGAAAACAAATGAAAATCAAGATAAAGTAAATGGACAACAAGGAGCCCAACACAAACCTGTCTGTCATATATGCCATGTTTGCTTTCCATAAACTTCAAACAAGTTTATTTTTCTCTTTATCAGAAGAGTGAAGTGAGTGCCCATGAAACTCAGCATCAGTGTAAGGTTCTCCCTTATCCCTGCAAATATGCCTCAACCCTAACCTTGCAGAACCACTTCTAGGAAGAGCATGTAATTCAGTCTCCCTGCCAACCCAATGTATCACCTCTCTGGTGAGAATGCCAGTAAGGGGATTTCTGCAATATGAACATGCATTCAGGTGGGACAAAACACAGCCTGGACCAACCAAAACACCTTGGCCAACCTTCCCCAGATACAAGAGCATCAGCCTCATTTTCCCACCTGAATCTCCACACCTTTCCAGAACACTCCTCCTCCTTCAGATTCCCAAATTCTGTTGCAGCTTTTAACCCCTGTAAGGCCAGTATTTGCTCTGCTTCGACAGCACTATCTGGCACATCTATATCCAATGCAGCTTGTCAGAAATGACTATGTATTGGCTGCTCCAAATTATGCCCATCTCTGTTCGTCTCTTGAACACCTAATCATACACCAAAGTATTCCAGATGATCAAGTTCAGCTGGCTTTGGTTGTCCTCGTCTTCCCAGCCACCAATATCTCTTGGCCTCAGACCAGTTGCAAGCCCTCCTTTGAGATGCACCAGTGGTAGAAGCAGAATGAAGTTAAAGAAGGTCAGACTACATCAAGTTCCAGCAGTTCCTGCTGGGAAGGGGGTTGAGTACTGTGACAAAGTTCCTTCTTTATGTTGGTGGGTCCTGCGCTTATTGGCGGATTTTCTTGCCTCAGAGATTCACCATGTGGGTTGGGGAACAGCACAGAGACCTTCACCTCTGGGAGAACCCACAGTCCAGGTCAATTGGAAGGTTTGGGGGAAACCTGGGCCCGCCCTCTACTCCGGGTTCCAGCCCAGGGCCCTGTGGACTGCAGCTGTCTATAGTGCCTCCTGTAACAGCTGCATGACAGCTACAACTCCCTGGGCTACTTCCCCATGGCCTCCTCCAAACACCTTCCTTATTCTCACCACAGGACCTTCCTCCTGGTGTCTGATAACGCTTGTGCTCCTCAGTCCTCCAGCAGTACGCCCTCTCACTCTCAGCTCCTTGTGCCTCTTGCTCCCAGCTCTTCACACTCCCACCACAAACTGGTGTGAGCTCCTTTTTAAAACCCAGGTGCCCTGATTAGCCTGCCTTAATTGATTCTAGAAGCTTCTTCTTAATTGGCTCCAGGTGTCTTAATTAGCCTGCCTGCCTTAACTGGTTCTAGCAGGTTCCTGATTACTCTAGTGCAGCCCCTGCTTTGGGGTCACTCAGGGAACAGAAAACTACTCATCCAGTGACCAGTATATTTTCCCTCTACCAGACTCCTGTACCCCACTGGTCTGGGTCTGTCACAGTACATAAAAGGAGTTTCCTTCCCTCAGAAGGAAGAAGACTTCATGGCAGACCTGGCGGGATAGGATCACTGAGGTTCTCCCCCGACACAGGGAAGAAAGAAACTGTCAAATTAAGTCTATTTTACTTTGAGGCTCGGGCTGATCTGGGGAATTTGTGTGTGCTGATTTTAGGATTTGCCAAAAACTCTCTAGAAATGAGTCTGTGATTCCAGTGAAAGACCGAGGTGGGGAAGACATCCCTCGGAAAAGAAATTCTTTGATTGGTTTGGAATTAGCCAAAGATCTTGTGAGAAATAGTCTGTGAAATCAGAAAGACACATTGTTTCCCCAAAAGAGTCTGCAGGTCTAAAACATTTAAATTCATCTTTATATCATCTTCTGGATCTGGTACCTATGTGTAGAAGCAGAAGCGTGTCAAAGAAATTACCACAGGAGGTTCCTAGCAATCTAAATTTAGTTTCCAGGCCCCCTTTGCTGAAACACTTTATATCTTTGGTACCAATACATACCATGGCCACAGCTTCTGTACAGAACTCACAAAATGGTTGTCTAGATTTCTCTTGAGATCCATCATCTTTGTACCTGGTAGCTGAGTCAAAAAATAGCTGTTATGGTCACCTCACATCCGAGTGTTGATATTTCTAACGATCAAATTTCCTATCACCAGAACTTATGTAGATTCACAACTGTATCGTCTTATCCTGGAGGGACCTCCCCACAACTACTGTATGATACTGTCTGACCTCCTCTATGATACGCTTTAAAACTTCATCCAGTTATCCCCGTAGGAAGGAACACTACAAGGAACAACTACTACTGGAAGTTAAATCCCACTTCAGGGATAACATGCCTTTTTAGTGAGAGACAAAGGAAGCTCAATGTATTTAAGTATCAGAGGGGTAGCCGTGTTAGTCTGAATCTGTAAAAAGCAACAGAGGGTCCTGTGGCACCTTTAAGACTAAAAGAAGTATTGGGAGCATAAGCTTTCGTGGGTAAGAACCTCACTTCTTCAGATGCAAGTAATGGAAATTTCCAGAGGTAGGTGAGGTTCTTACCCACGAAAGCTTATGCTCCCAATACTTCTGTTAGTCTTAAAGGTGCCACAGGACCCTCTTTTGCTCAATGTATTTAGTTTATTCAAGAGATAGTTAAGAGGTGACTCGATCACTATCTACAAGTACCTACCTGAGGAAGAGATTTCTGATAGTAGAGAGCTCCTTAGCCTACCAGAAGAAGGTATAATGAAATCCAATGGTTGTAAGCGGAAGCTAAACAAATACAAATTAGAAAAAAGGTGCAATTTTTTTTTAACAGTGATAGTAAATAACCATTAGAAAAAACTAACCATCCCTTAAATAGCCATTGGACCAAAGAGAGAATGACTGTATAACTTGGTGGTCCAGTCCTCCTGTTACAATGACCCTAATTATTCATCCTAAATGGAACAGCTTCAATGGGAGAGACTGAGGGAGCCTCACATCAGAATATCCCATAACTCAGCAGTTAGGCCAATCTTCTGGGTGGTGGGAGACCCCTGTTCAAATCCTTTCTCCCCATCAAGCAATAAGGGAAAGTGAACCCACATCCTGGGTGAGTGCTCTAGTAATTTGGGATAAAAATTAGAATGGAGCCACTGCTGTCAGCATCTCCGGTAGCCACACCTCCTCTGTGCACGCCTACCAGGCAAGATAGCATAGGCAAGATAGCATGTTTCCCCACCTCTCTTCCACAGGTTTGAGGATTGCCATGGGGTTTGCATAGGAGAATAAGCATCAGAATGCCTAGTGTGAAGCAGCAGTGTGAATCCCCAGAGATAGAAACTTAGATATGTAGGGAACTTATACAATGGAAATTTAGATGCTGAGTGATTTTAGGCACCTCCAGGGCAAGGTGGCAGCTGAGCAATGGTTTTGTGGATTGCAGCAGTGCCTAAAACTACTTAGATGTGTAGTCCCTATGCATTGGTGCCAGGCTCCTGTGCATTCCTAATCCTGCTTTGCTCACTCTACCATTCTCTCTAACTCTATCTTGAGATTACTTGAAAAGATACCTACTAGAGAGGCAAAATTACTAGTTTGCAAATCTTTCATGTGGAACAAATTCATATTAGAAATAAGCCACAAATTGTTTATAGTGAAGCTGATTAGCCATTGGAACAAACTAAGTGATGGATACACTTGAAGTTTGCAAATCAAGATGGGATGCCTTTCTGGAAGATATGCTTTAGGCAAGCCAAGTTATTGGGCTCAATACGGGGATAACTGGATGAAGTTCTAAAGCGTATCATACAGGAGGTCAGACTCATACATTTTATGGCCAGAAGGAACCATTAGACTATCTAATTATGAACCATTAGATAAAAACAGAAGAATATTTCCCACTCACAACACTCCCTCCTTCCACTGCAAAAATAAACTCTTATACCATATGTAATTTTTTGGAGTGGGTATGGTTGAGAATTTACAAGTAGGAAATCTCTCTCTTGCAAAAGTGGTTTCAGAATAGCAAAATAAAAGAACAAATACACCCAACATTTTTTACATCTTGTGACTGTTTCTTGTTCTGCAAGCACTACAGATTTTTTTTTTAAGGCTTTAAAAGCTGATGTTCTTGATTAAGTACCTTGTGCTCCAGTCCACATTTTACAACTTGATCAAATTCAGACTTCAAGAAATTCTTCATCAGGATAAGCTTGCAACAATAAATTTCCACTGAACTCCATAATATCGATACCCTTTAGAATTTTAAAGCTATCAGAGCAAATACCATTTCAAATATCAAACCAATATATAAGCATATATATTTAGTAAAAATAATTTATTTTAAAGACAAATTATTGGAAATAAGCCCTTTTATGTGTACCTGAGAAAAAAGCCAAACTTGGATAGAATAATTTTGATTGCTGGCCTCATGAGACATCTAGTGGAAAAAGGCAACAACAAAAAATAGCTACATAGCCTATCACATAGATATTCAATTAAACAGAGGATTGTATTTGTCCAATGAAATACTCTATGTCCTCTGCAAACACTAAAGAAAATGTCTCTGAGACACACAATGACAGATATATATATGAGAGTTACTGTGCAAAGAACAGCCATTGACCCCATTATAAAGCATCTACTACTTAGGGCTTTATTTTCCCTCAAGCACCAATACTCACTTTGAATACTCTTTATTGCTCACAACTTAAGAACTTCTCACTCCTTATTATCACTATTTTGAGTGCTGAATTGAAGGGAGGAATGGCAAGCATAAGTTTAAAAGAAAGCATGATGAAGAATGGGCATTTCGGAAGGACATGAACTTAAGTGCAATTTTCATTAGATGAATAAGATTCTAAACTCTGTGCTTCCTTCTGTGGCCTCACTCCTGCTAGGCAGGAATAACTTGGTGGCCACCTTGTGGTGCTTTCATTAACCCATGAGTGAGTTCACCTGCCCCCTTGTTCTGCTCAGAACTTTTCACCTTATGCACGACACTCAACACTTTCACCATGTAAGATCAAGCCTTCTGTTTTGTAATATGACCATGTGACTAGAGGCCTCTGAAGTCCAGAAAAGCGATTAATATTGTTGGAGAAATATGCATTTACTCAAAGGAGCCAGATTTTTTGAATACTCTGACAACAGAGCATCCCCTTCAAGACCCACATTACCCTTGTCTGTCAGAAATGGAATAACTAAACAAATGGTCAGCAACAAATCCAGTTCACTTCTTGGAAGCCTTTGCCTCTGTAAAATTGTTAAACCTCCTCAGGTTGCTTCCAGCTCCCAAAGTAGTACATGTGTCTGAACCGTTCTATTTGTCTACATAAGTTTGCAAGCCTCTTAAGGCAGGAATCATATTTTCCTGTATGCTAGAATGGCACTGAACACACTGTTGATGCTCAATAATAAATAATGATGCTGTAAGATTAAGCAAAGTCATTGTCTATAAAATAAGCCTTGCACCATGCTTTGAATGTTAACATCTGGCTTTGATGGACTGCGAAAGGAATTCAGGGACCCTTAACTGAGAGTGCCCTGTCTCCATTTGTCAAGAGTGCTCACCTACACACTGACAGCAGAAACACAGAGTTAAGCACATTACATCTGTCTTCTTACCATTTGATCACAAATGATTTCACTGAGAGATTTATTCAGGCACTTAATGAAGCACTGCACGTGGCGGGGGAATAAAACACAATATTCTATAATACAGTCATATTTCTGCTAGCAAGAGAGACTTCAGAACATGACACCATATATCAAAACCATGCTACGTTGTTTATGGGAAGCAATTTGAGAGCAGGATTGGATTTGCAGAAGTATGTGCAGAGTAAATAGTTTACAGAAATAGCAACCCAGACTCTAGCATTCTTACTGTGGGCCAGGAAAGGCTTGTGAGGCATTTTTGTGCTTAGGCTTGATTACCAGGTACAGTTAAATCCTAGAGTTCCTTACACCAGGAAAGGCCAATTGCTGGGAATGTCACACGCAGTCAGCATCAAGAATACCTGCCTATGTTCCTTCAGCACCATTGAAAGAAACCCCTGATTTTTTTTTAGTCTGACCCTGAATTAAGTTCAAGAAGTATAGTGAGATTCTTGCTTGAAGCACTTGCAGGAGGTCTGTGGAGAGCTAGTCATGGGACACTGTTTTTTCCTCATTTCCAGCTACTAAACTGCACTAAAAGCCAGCTAAAAATGTACACATCCTTAGTTCTGCAATCACAAATGGAAAGGAAGTTGGCCCTCATAGTTGCAAATCAGAGGAAAAGGCCTCCAAAACAATCTCTGTAAAGATGTGGTCCACACAATAACATGTTTGTAAACCCCTGTTTATAATTTGGATAATCAATAAGGCTTAGCTATACAGTAGGATCACTAAGAAGGGATACATTTAGGAATTAGTGATACAAAGCCTGAGCATTAAAATTCAGATCTAGATCCACATTTGATGTAATCCAGTTCAGAGTTTTGGTTCAGTCCATTGTAAAGTTAGGAGCCATTTGAGAAATTCAGATCTGGGTTCAGAATTTGTATTCACAACATTCAGGGGTACTCAGATCTGAGGCTTCTATTAGGCACAACTATAATATATACTCAGTGTATTCCTTTTGTGAAAATGAAGTGCTATGCTGTGGAGATGCAGTGGAATAAATAAATGTGTTGGGGTGAGTTTAAAATATGATCTGCTACAGTGGTGGTCTAACACTAGTAAAAATTTCTTTTACCTTTGTAAATTAATTTCTGGCTTTCCTAGATTAATTTGGCTGAAATCATTTACTTCTAGGTAGTATTTAGTTTGGGATAAATATTTAACAATTATTCTATCCATTTCATACTAGAGAAAAACTGAAAATAAATTAACTCGTGAAAATTCATGTCCAAGTCACTTTTTAACTATATGGGTTTACAACATTCAGTGACAGAAACCTAGAATTAAAGAGGCGTGTTGCAATGTTGCAAAGTTATTAGAAACATTAGAGGGACAATTCAAACCTGTGCTCCCTGCTTGCTTTAGATACTATGGACAAGAAGTGCCTCATTATTTTGTGTGACCCGATTTTTGGGTACCTAACTTGAGACACCTTAAAGGGGGCTGATTTTCAAAAAGCACTGAGCTATCCAGCCTATATCCAAAGCCACTAAGCATTTTTTAAAATCTTGGCATATATTAGGCACCAGGGGGTGCAGTTTGCCCACAAGATAGTCGTGATAGGCAAGGCCGGGAAATCAGTTGTGTGTCTTAACTGTGACAGGGTCACCTCTTGTCACTACACATTCCTCCCATTTCTGGTGTAAATTCACCTTTCTAAACCCCGTTTTATTGGGAATTATTTTAATAGTTTGAGGATTTATTTGCTCTGAAAATGCTTTCAGAGGTAACCGAGAAGTGCTACTAAAATAAATAGAAACCTGATTGAGTGTGGGGAAAGTGTGGATGAGAATTATCAGGAGGGTAGCCGTGTTAGTCTGGATCTGTAAAAAGCAAATTTTTGGATGAGAATTGTTCATATAAAAAGAAAATGTAGGAAGAAGCATAAGAACATAAGAACGGCCATACTGGGTCAGACCAAAGGTCCATCTAGCCCAGTATCCTGTCTACCAACAGTGGTCAATGCCAGGTGCCCCAGAGGGAGTGGACCTAACAGGCAATGATCAAGTGATCTCTCTCCTGCCATCCATCTCCATCCTCTGACAAACAGAGGCTAGGGACACCATTCCTTACCCATCCTGGCTAATAGCCATTAATGGACTTAACCACCATGAATTTATCCAGTTCTCTTTTAAATGCTATTATAGTCCTAGCCTTCACAACCTCCTCAGGTAAGGAGTTCCACAAGTTTACTGTGCGCTGCGTGAAGAAGAACTTCCTTGTATTTGTTTTAAACCTGCTGCCTATTAATTTCATTTGGTGACCCCTAGTTCTTGTATTATGGGAATAAGTAAATAACTTTTCCTTATCCACTTTCTACACATCACTCATGATTTTATATACCTCTATCATATCCCCCCTTAGTCTCCTCTTTTCCAAGCTGAAGAGTCCTAGCCAAAATCTAAAGATAACAAAATAAAACCCCACAGCCAGGATACAACAAACAGTCAGAGAGGCAAATCCAGAGCTGGTGTAGCTTCAAGTCTGAATTTCTGCTAACCATTTTTAGAAACGGGCAAATAAGCAAGGAATCCTGAATTGTAGCATTGCTTCCATAGCACTCTTTCAATTGGTAGAGAGACACATCCATTTTAAGGTCCTTGTTTTCAATTGCTTATACCTTTAAAAAAAAAGTTTGGTGAACTCTTGCTGAGGTGTTTTTTATACTGAGATTTTTTTTTTTTTATGAGAATGGATAACTCAAAAATTGCTTCAGGATTGACTAAACTTAAATCCAGGTATCCATATCATGGTTATATTTGGGTTATAACTCCACTGAAATCAATAAAGTTGCTCCTGATTCAAATAGGAATATGTGAGAGGAGAATAAGGTCTTCAATCTGAATAAATTTGGCTGAAGAAAAGGAAGTTATAAACAGGACCCTGTGTGTTCTGTTACTTCACAACTGTGGAATTCATGCTTTGCCACAGAATTGTGTTCCAAAATCCAAGCTTTCATTTTACAAATATATATATATAGCCCTTCTGGTTGCAGAGAAAAAAATTGAAAGTTTGAGTCAATGTAAAGTGATGCAGTGAAAGTCTTCCTGAATCTGCAGATAGCCTGAAAAAATAGTTCTGAGAGGTGTTAATTGCTCCATTCATTTCAATTGGTTGAGTCTGAAACCTAATGATGGTCATTTCATTGTTGAGATAGTTAACTTTATTATCTAATTTCACTGCTGGCCATTTTAGAAGACATACCTAGCTTCTGTGCTCATACCATAATCTGAAACCATTTCCTCAGGTGCCAAAAGTACCATTTCTCAAGCTATCAAAACCTCTAGCTTCACCTCAACAACTTTTATAACAGGGGTAGGCAGCCTCTGGCACGCGTGCCAAAGGTGGCATGCGAGCTAATTTTCAGTGGCACTCACACTGCCCAGGTCCTGGCCACCAGTCTGGGGGGCTCTGTATTTTAATTTAATTTTAAATGAAGCTTCTTAAACATTTTAAAAACCTTATTTACTTTACATACAACAATAGTTTAGTTATATATTATAGGCTTATAGAAAGAGACCTTCTAAAAACATTAAAATATATTACTGGCACGCAAAACCTTAAATTAGAGTGAATAAATGAAGACTCGGCATACCACTTCTGAAAGGTTGCCAACCCCTGTTCTATAACATAGTTACTTGCTTTCAATATAAAAATCTGTGATATAGTGAAAACTGAAAATGTGGAAACAGCATATAATATATTGAATTTAATTAGGGTGGTCGATTAATCACAGTTAACTCATGCGATTAACTAAAAAAAATTAATTGTGATTAATTGCACTGTTAAACAATAGAATACCAATTGAAATTCATTAAATACTTCTCCAGTTTGATTGGTCAGAGAGAGGTTTCCTTTTGGCTCCTCTGAAGGTACTAAGGCTACTGTCTTTGGTCTATGACTGAACCTTGCCAATGGTAGCATGAAGGAGGCAGACAGGGAATTTATAATAGTAGCTGCTGGAATCAATGGATATTGATCCCTGTCACATGACAGAGATATGAACCCTGACCCATGTCAGTTAACTGAAGCCAAGCAATGCAGACGGGTCTCTTACCAGCATTCTTATATGTCATTCCTTTAATACAGCACTCCCTGGATGGTAGACTACATTAATTGATTAATTTTGCTCTGCTGGTGGCAGACAGAGCAGTGATAACATAGAGAGAGGGCAAGAGGAAGCCGATAACAGCTGCTGTCAGGATGAAGAGCAGGCAAGCAGCAACATAAAGGAGTCAGGCCCAAACTGGGAAGGGCCTAACCAGCTATCTAATATGATGTTCCATGTGTGCCAATGTTTACAAGCCCTTGTGAATATGAAGATACATACCTCCCAGTCCCCTGTCAAGTGGCTTTGTTGATTGACTGACATGATATGAATTGAAGGCCATTTACTTCTCTTCACAGTCCTGGAATTGTGAGAGCACTGCCTTCAGAAGAGATAGGAAAAAACAAATATCAGGGGGTAGCCGTGTTAGTCTGTATCTACAAAAACAACAAGGAGTCTGGTGGCACCTTAAAGACTAACAGATTTATTTGGGCATAAGCTTTCGTGAGTAAAAACCTCACTTCTTCGGATGCATAGAGTGAAAGTTACAGATGCAGGCATTATATACTGACACATGGAGAGCAGGGAGTTACTTCGCAAGTGGAGAACCAGTGTTGACAGGGCCAATTCAACAATAAAGCTATATATAGGCAATAAAGTTGCTAGGTTTAAATATCCTTATTATGGTACTGCAGAGGTCAGAGTCTACAGGACATTTATCTTTAATGGTGCAAAGGGTGCATCTATTGACAGGCAATGGAGGTACCAAATGAGGAGTCACTCACCAATTATGTCCCTGCTGAAGAGACGGTCCCTGTATAACCCTCTGTATTTGCCTGCAAATGTACAGTTGTCCAGGAGAGGGCAAGATGGTGTTTTGTGAGACAGGCAGGCAAGAAGGTAAGAAAGAAGGGATAAAATGGAAGAGGACAAGAAAGGAAAGGACATGAGGCTGGAGACAGGGGGACAAACAGTTTTGAGAAGGGAAAAAAGAATGGGAGACGAGGAAAAAGAAAGAAGTTCTTTATCTTCCCTTCTCTTTTCTTTACCACTTTCTTTCTCTCTCCCCCCCTTTCCCCGTCGGCTTAAATCATTTCCTCCTACTCTCACAGAGCAGCATACTCAGCCACCCCACACCAGAGGAATGGAAAGAACCTATCTGTTTTGCCTGGTGAGATATTACAAAGCACACGGCTTAGATACAATTCCACATGACATAGGCCCTGATTCATCAAAGTGCTTAAGCTCATGATTAACTTTAAAGCACACATGTAGTCCCATTAAAGAAGAGCATATGTTTAGGTGCTTTGCTGTATCAGGGCCTTAGCTCCTATTTAATTTAAAAGCTTTATTTTTTTCCTTTTTGCAGAGACTGAGGTTGTAATAAAGACCCAGCGAGCTGTGAGAGCTTCTTGTACTAAATATATCAGGAATGCCAACAATACACCATGTAATTCTTCCAGCTGATATTGGCTTTTACAAATATTTGTGGTGCTCATGGAGCTGAGGTAAGTTTAAACAGAGAACAGAAAAATGCCAAACATAGGCTTTCAACGCATTGTCATGCTCTGCTACTTTACAGACTTTAGACAGTCCTGATTCTTTCAAATGCCAATTAACAGGTGTCAGAAATGCTAGTTCTTACCAAGAGACCTATGTCTGCATAACAGTAAAACTATTTTGGCAATCCAGACCCCAGCATAAATATCATGGTGTTTGAGCCCCTGGGGCCTGTGGAGTTTACAAGTATGCTGTCAAGATCTCTTCATTGGGATAATCCTTGAAGTCCTGCCAAAAAGCGAGGGGACTCCAGTGCTTTTATGTGCTCCCAAACTCAGCTCTGGCTCCAGGAGTCAACCCTCTCCCCAGTCTGAGTGCTAGTTGTGAATCTCAAACATCAAACTGACATTCCGATTGATAGTGTGACATGTTTGGATGATGATGCCAGAACAGCAGGTGACACTGGCAGATAGAAGCAAGGGATAGTAACTTGGTGGCTTCTTGTTACATAGCCTCAGAACTCTACAGGATGGAATTAGGGACAGAGGAACAGTTATAAAATGATGTTACAAAATCCGGATGTCCTGATCAAACTGAGACAGTTGTAAGGTCTAACATTCTATGCACAGATGATAACAGCATTCAGGACTGGTACCGTATCCCCTTACATCTGACTTTACCTAATCCAGGATTAAATCACATTGTGAGCTAATGATCCAAAACACTCTTCCAGCCTCTCTAGAGACTCATTGGGGGGAAAAAAGAATGGGTTGATGCATCAAAATGATGTCATAAAGAGGTGCAATATGGTTTCCATGCAGAAAAAAAGTGTGCAGGATCAAAGGACTTCAATACAGCTCAGAAAGAGAAACAAAATCATGTGGCCAAAATTCTTCCATCTATCCCAAGAAGCCAAGAGTTTACACCAGTTGTGAATTTAGCCCTTTGTGTATACAGCTAATGCAATTTTTCAGGAAATACAGGGGGCAGAATTTTTAAATTTGCTCATCACTAGCGTCCAAATTTCAGAATGTCAGTTCTGTTTGGATGGTTATCAGAACTATCCAATCCTCTTGGGTATGCAAAATTCAGGTGGAAATCTTGGCTTTGTTGAGAAATTTCTGGTGATTTCAG
This sequence comes from Chrysemys picta bellii, assembly GCF_011386835.1. NCBI lineage: Eukaryota > Metazoa > Chordata > Testudines > Emydidae > Chrysemys > Chrysemys picta. Next base: position 26,761,523 of record NC_088796.1, on the reverse strand, counting down.
CATTGCTGTCAGGCCACTAATACTGTGACAACAGTTTTTCTCCTTGTATTTTGGGATTTGTGTTTTTCATTCTGGCCAGAACCTAAACACAAGAGCAAGTGAAACATTTAACCCAACTTTCTAAAATTCAAAAATATTCCACATAAGTTCAGCTCGAGACATGGGGAAGATTTTTGACTTTATCTGATCTTGTTTATCCATCCCTGCTGGAAAGGGCAAAAATGGGAAAGGTTTTGAAATAAGTGGGTTCAAAACGCTCAGCAAACAAACAAACAAACAAAAAAAGAGAAATTGATGGAATGACAAGTGAATCCTTTCTACAAACAACAAATATCTAATTGTTCTTGCATTGCCCAGCATGGGTACTTTCCACATCGAAAAGCTACTACACCGCGAAAACTTAAAACCATGATACATTTATAAAGCATGGCCTAATCTTATAAGAAGGCTGTTTCTGATTGTAAACGGTATGATTTGGGGACAAGAGAGCATGAATGGGGTTTCTTCGCCTTTTGGAGGACTGCAAATTTATGAGAAATCATGGCTATTTCACTGATCACAATTAAGGCTAAGATTTAGTCACAGGTATTTTTGGTAAGTCATAGACAGGTCATTGGCAATAAAAATTTACAGCCTGTGACCTGTCCATGACTTTTACCAAAAATACCCCTAACTAAATCTCTACCTCTGGGACCCTGCTGCTCTGGGGGGGGGGCCCTGCTGGGGTGGGGCTTGCGCCAGTGCTGGGGGTTGACTGCCCCCCAGCCACTGCTCCTAGGGACACCCCAGGCCGCTGCTCCAGCCACCTTGGGACCACTACTGCTCCAGCGGTCCCCAGGACACCCCCAGGACTGCTGCTCTGGCGGTCCCTGGAGCCACCACACCGTCCGCTACGCACGCAGTTCCCAAAGCCAGCTGGCCCCAGGCCTCCCAAGCAGCGGCTGGTGTGACTGGCCCCGGTGACCGCCAGAGCAGCTGGCCCTGGGTTGCTCCAGTAGCGGCCAGTACAGCTGTCTGTAGGGCCCTGAAGTCAGCTGCACCAGCCACTGCAGAAGTCACAGAGCTTGTGGAAAGTTACGGAATCCGTGACTTCCGTTAAAGAATCGCAGCCTTAATCATAAGCACTTTTCTACGTAACTGGACCTTAATTTGTTTTGCAGCATGATCTACGGAAGGGCAGCATAGCTTTGAGAGCTATGTCTACGGCTGATGAGTTGTGCTGCTGGCATGCATTTGTGTGGAAATTAAAAATAAAATAAAAATCATTTAAAAAATTCATAGTGTGAACCCAACAGTCTCCTGACCTGTCATGCCTGGAACTTGTCTGAGATGAACAGGACAGAAAAGTGAAACCTAGGCAGCAGATCATGCCAAGCTTCCAACCATGCTTTTGGAAGCTGGTCATAATTTGTAATGGATTATCTTAGGAAACTGATTTGGATGCCTCATGTTCAAGAGCCAGGATGGCCTACTTTGAAGAAAAGAATGTGTGAGTCTTAAAAATGCCTCTTCGTTGCCTAACTTTTTGCTGTTGTATGAATTTTAATGCTTGATTTGCTTTGCACTAGCCTTGGGTATCTACAAGTAAAACATGCAGTTGACAGGTTAAGTACTAGATGTGTTGACTTATTTATGCATTTTCTTTTCTCTGCCACTTGCATGTTGTTCCCTGGCTCTTCTTGGCTTTCAGCAGCAGCATCTGGCCCCCCTGACAAATTTCAGAGACTGCTGCCTCTACACTGGAGTTTTCCATGTGACCAAAGGGTTCTGAGAGGGGCCACACTTAGTGCTTTTGCAAAACTCTTTCCCTTCAGCTCACCCTTGATTTTGTGCACATTATCTGGGTGAGGCAGGCAAAAGTCACCTGCAGGAACCTTTAATGGGAGATGGCATTAGTGGATATACTGCGCCACTCCTCAGGAGTACCAGCAGTCAAATTTACAAGTGTTTATTTGAATCAGTTTTTAGAATTAAACCAGGGTGTTAACTGTCATTGTTCTCTGTTACGACTGTATGAAATAAATCCTCAGATTCTTTACCGGGTCAGTCCTGAAATATACTGTGCATCCTCAGTTCCCATAGATATCCCCATTTTTACAAAGCACATATGTGAATTTTTTTCTTAAACGTGATTTTAGAGCAATCGCTGTTGGCCCTATATTTACCATCTTCCCTTCAAAACTTTTTAATTCCTTTGTTTAATTTTGGCCTCCTCTTCTGTGTATTTGTGTAAGATATTTTATTAGGTTTTTATGAGACTGAAGTTGTTTGTATTCTGTTGTACAGATCTTTGGTGCGGAGTGCTAAATAAATATGTGTATTACAGGGGGAAAGGGAAAATCTATACCCAGCCAACTTCCCAACCAATAGTCACTCACATGATAAACAGTGACTACTGGCTTGTTGTTGGCAACAGGATATAGACAGCTATACTTTCTGTTTAAATTTGTTAGTCTCTAAGGTGCCACAAGTACTCCTGTTCTTTATACTTTCTGTAATTATGCAACTATTTTAATTACAATCTATGCAGGTTACAAGTTACCAAACTAAAGAAACAGTTACCTGTATGGTGTTGTTACGCCCTCCTAAATACAGCACATGACAATATTGCCCCCAGGGCAACCACCTGTTCTGTCTATATAAAGTCATAGAGCTTAAGGGCAGGCCAGCAACACCACCAAGTACCCACACACTAAATCCAACAACCAAAATTAGACCAAAGTATTACAGCCCATAGAAGACTAAACTATTGTGTGCCACAGGCAGAGATGGTTGTCTGCACCTGAGATGGGCTGAACAGATTGGGAGGTTACAATACATCAGAACATTCTAGAACATGACCCCATCTGCCTATTGTTAGCCTGGTAACATTAACTGAACCTGCCCTAGATATGTTAAAAACAGTTTCATAGACTTCTTTACAAGATCTTTGTCTGAATCCAGATTTGCTCTTGAAGGAGGAACTAGGGTAAGGTTGTGGTGGTGGAAAGGGCAGCATTGGAAGGAGGTGATGCTGAGCCAGTGGTACAGTGCTGCCATGGCTAGAAATTACACACCCTTCAAATATGCCAGGTAGATTGAGATATTGCCTGTATAGAACCCAATAGAGTTCAGTGGCAATGTTACCACGTCATTCATTCCAGATTTTGCTGCGTTTACGCCATTAGGGCATGATCTTGTAAGTACTTATTACCAGGCATAGTGCCTGCTACCATGAGTCATCCTTTGAAGTCAATGGAACAACTCACTGTAGTAAGTATCACATCCAGTAATAAATGTTTGTAGGATTTCCCTTAACTATGATTTACATTTCTAAGGAAGAAAATATTGTAAGATGTGTATCCATTTATTATCTTTGTAGAATTGATATGTAAGGTCAAAGGGTCAAATTCAGCCCAGGAGTAAGCAAATACAATATGCCTCTTAAAGTCTAAATCTTATGGTCTCCCCTATTAAGATAGTATATTGAAGCAGCTTTTCTTATGAACAGAGATTCAGCTAATCTCTGTTCTATTAATTTATTCTTAAAAGACAAATATTCTGCTGCCTGCTGATTAAATAGGAAGGTTTTAAAGAAGCGGAAATTGAATCCCAAAATGCCAAAAAAAAGAAATAACTCCTTCTGCTTTTTTACAGATGGGTTAAATGAGACACTGAGAGGTTAAGTGACAACTCATGTAACAAGTCAGTGGCAGAGCTAGGTATAGAAACTCAAGAAGCTGGACTTCCAGTTCCCTATTCCAGCTATGAGATAAATTCACTTGTTACGTACTTTACACCATTATATTCAAAAGGAGACCAAAGTATGAAGTGGGGAAGGTTACAGTGAGCCATCAGTATGTTGATGACATGCAGCTGTGTCATTTTCCATCAGACACAGATGGTGCAGCTTTCCCAGTGCTTGCCCAAGACAGATGTGGATGACAGCAAGATGGCTGAACTTTAATTCACACAAGGCAAAGGTGATGCTAGAGGGATGGGGAAATGAAGGGATCATGGAGTCCTTTCAGCTCATTATTGAGAGGGTTTGTCCACACATTACAAGAGACTTGCTATTTTGGAATCTTTTTATTTTACTGACTGCTCCTAACATTTCAGATGTTAGCAGCAGCCAAAATGTCTTTTCTATCTGTGTCTGGTTAGACCTAATAGGTGGTATTAGACAGTGAGGTCCATATTAAATTAATTACCGCCACTAAACTTGTTTCCTGTTTGCTTCTGGGTGCAGTTCAAGGTGTTGACTTTGATCCCAACATGGTTTGGGCATGGCTAACTATTGAGGGGAAAAAACCAGGAATGATTTGCCCCATTTTAAAAAAAATTATATACACATGCTTTGAGACATAATTGGATGTAGCGGGCCAGATCCTTAGCTGGTGTAAAACAATGTAACTTCTTAATTTAAATGGAGATACACCGATTTACATCAGACAAGGATCTAGTCCCATTTTGTGTATTTGAAAATAAATAGAAATGAAGTCACTTAACTACCTATTTCTGAATTAACACACACCATGACATTCAATTTCTGCTTCTGAGGGAGGAAAAAAGACTTCCCTCTAATCCAATTTTCTCCATAATTTAATCCAGAAATTCCCATCCTGTTCCCAGAAATGCTCTTGTCATAAGTGTTTGGAAATGAGGAAACTGTTTGAACTTTGGAAATTCTTTGCATCATTAGTTTTAACAGATGCACAGTAGACTAATCGTCACATGAGTCCAGTAGATGTCATAGAGTTGATATTTATAAAAGAACGGAAAGCTGCAGATAGGTTAATCCCTGCAAAGTGCACATGCATCACTGTGGGTGACTTTTTATTCTTAGAACACTGGGCCCACAAAACTGCAATGTACTGGGCATTAATGATTTCTCTTTCTGAATTCTCCATTGGTTCATCAGCCAGGCACTGCTTTTATCTGATTAAATAAGATGCCCTGGGCAAGTCGCATCAAAATGCCCACTAGACTGGATGTTGTTTTTTCCACTGTAAAAATGCACCCATCATGTCTGCAAAATGCTTCTATAGAATAGCCATGGGGTAGTAAAGTTAACGCACTGACACTGAACAAGTGTTAAAATCTCTTATGAATTGCTGTTGTGATTATCATTCATGCCTCCTATCTTTCCATACTATGCATTACAAATATAGATTGTGCTTTTAAAAGATCTATTCAGTGAACAGTTTTATCTCAGAGGAAACCTGAGTTAAGTAGAGGTGTCGAGTTTTTGCCTGACACTGTGGGCGACAAGAACTCTCAGATTGCTAAGTGAATAAATAGTTCTTTGTATTTTCTCTAACACTGTAAGCGCCCTGGTCAGTTCTAGTGCACTTGCAAAGACCTGGGATTCTCTGTGGAGTTTCAAAACAGCAGAATTCTCATGGAAAACTTGCAACTTACAAACAATTTTGCATATAAGACCTAATTTTTAAAGGTGGTGGGAAAAGAGCGTGATTGCACAGACAAACAAATTATTACAGGCACGTATCGGATAACTCTACATGCAAAGGGTTAATTATGGTAACTGCATGTGCACATTAAATGTACAAATGTGCACAGATAGGCACATACACACACAAATGTATATATAACAAAAATCCAGGCACGTATCCTGTAACAGCTTTTCTGTGTTTATCTACTCTTGCTCTTTACTTTTGAAAATATTTGGATGACACATGATTTTTGTTTCTACAGGGACCTGGTGCTTCAGCTGACACCATAATCACTGCCACGGTAACTAGTAAGGATATCACAGGTTCACCATTAATAATGATGCTCTGGAAAGCAGTAGACAAATCACAAAGCACCATTCTGTATGACTGATATCTTACCCAATTGCCACTAGCTACTACTCAACCCTACTGTTTCTAATAGATTTCCCCTTAGTACTAAGAAAGCTGGACATTTCTGGGTGAGGAGCTATTTTGGGGGGCTCTCTATTCCTCCTTCTGTTAAGGCTGGTTTGAAAGACAGGCCCCGGGCAAAGGCAGCTAAAATGTTAACCTTGGTTTGCTCATGCCTCAGTGTGCCACAGAATGTACCAGAGAGATCCCAAAGGGGGTCTAACATGAGGTTATCTTCCTCAATTTTCAGGTATAGAAGTATCCAGGGAAGCCAAATCCAGTGCCAGAGACTTAAAATAGACAAACATTCTCCTTGTTTCAAGTCATAATGGATGTGCCTCCTTTGGACTTGCTTATGACATAATTAAAAAGGAAACAAAAAGACAAACTCTATTATAGTAGTAGGGGACAGCAACCTCCCTCTTCATTGGCTCCTGATTCAGCTCTCATTCAGCTTTGAAAAGTCTATTTTATAGATTTACTTCTAATATGTTTTATTATGAGGTGGTTGTTAAACCGATTTTTATTTATCTAACCAATGTTACATTTATTACTCTTTATTGGTGACTCACCTACCCTTTGCTTCTCTCTTGCATCTGCTCAGAATTGGGAGGCAGCCTGGGGTGAGCACCTCGCACAGGTGGGAGGAAATTCAAGTGCTTCAAAGACAGGCACAGCCTCACCGGTTGCAAACTTAAAAGGTACAGGTGAAAATGTACGTGGCTCCTATTGCCTACTGATAAACCGAATGTTTTAAGTCAAGTCAGGGTTCTGGAGGCAGTTAAGCAGATAAGACTTTCTCCTTTTGCAAAATTGGAAAAAGGCAACTGGGACTTGAGGTTATTATAGTGTGTAATATATTTCACCATACAACTCGGTTAATTTCAGTGGCAGCTGTATGGCTAAATCCCCTACTCAACTTTGAAAATTTTAACCAACATGTGTGGTAAATGTTTGCTTTCAAGGGGCCCAATCAACCTCCAGTTGAAGTCAATGAGAGTTTTGCCATTCATTTCAAACAGAACAGTATAAGGTCAAAGAAGCAGCAAAGTGGTTAACATGGTGGATTTATTAAAATCCACAAGCCTTCTCCTTGCGAGTATTGCCCCTCATTGACATAATTGTGGGTAGCAAGCTTCACTGTCTGGGGGAATAAAACTGAGCATGGCTAGGTTGGCTGAGGCTGATCAGATCAATTCTACCATTCATTCCTTGGTACTTTTACCTCTGTTCAGAAGCAGATCTTATTAACACTGCACTTTCATAAGTGCAGAATAGGGCTCATGACCAGGAGGTGTTCTATTACCACATGAAGAGTTTAAAGATTAATGTAGCATTTTACCATTTACATACTGATATCTTTGACACTGATTAATACTTGCTGATTTTAGCAATCCCATTGTGAATATAATACATTAAGTTCGATAAACCTGTGATTTCAAGAGATTTAGAAGAATAAAAAAGGAACACAACGAATAAAGTGCTGACTGGGAGATTCTCCAAAACTACGAATACTATTCAAGCGAAAACTACACAATAGAGTTGGTAGATATTTACTACAGAACCCAAGGGGTCAAGACACTACAGGTCCTAGCATCTTTATTACATCTTGTGGCTCATTCATAGGACTATATGACTAGCTGCCTCTTGTTTCAATTAATATTAGAACACCACTCAGTAACATTTGGAGGAACATCTTTTAGATTAGTCTGGTCAGAGCTGGATTGAATCTTAGCTGCTCTTTTGTCAGTTGCCTCTGTTTTAAGTTACTTCTCTGTTCTGATGAACCCTGTCCCTCTGTTCTAGTCTAGTACATAATGGATGGCATTGTTTCTTCAAAGCAAACTCACAGACAAGTTCAATGAGGACTGAAAAAAAGCTGAATGGGAATGGGGTGGGGAGGTGGGGGTATCTGCTTGACACTGAGGCCCTTCTTCTGCCATTATGGAGCTGACATGGCTGAGTCACCAGCTGATGAAGTCAATGCCTGTTTCAATACACTTTCCCCAAGGTCATGCAGTGAGTCGATGAGTAAACTGGGATGAGAACACAGGAGTTCTGTCTTGCTAGAGAAGCAGCCCTACTATATTTATCCAGGGTCTCATGATTCTTAGGGCTTTTTTTACGCTCTGCCCACTAGTTTGCACCATGCCAGCTGTAATATGCTAAACAGCAGGCAAGCAGCTTGAAGCAGTCATTATTTGTGAGCACTATTAAAAGTGTTCATAACACAAGATGAGGTGTAGGCAGGCCAAGGTTGGGGAGGGAAGAGTAGGCAGAGTGTGGAGTTGGGTGTGAAAATTCAGCTGACACTTGCAATCAATGTTAATGTTTAAATATCAGCTGAATAAAAAAAGGATTCAATCCCCAAATGAATGAGAATGAAATGTGGTGTCCTGGAAAAAGTCATTCACGCAATGATGCACTTTTCTACATTGTTTGGTTCAGACAACAGAGTGTGATCAGGACACTTGGCAGCTCTGAGCTTATGGAGAGGTAAAAGGAGCTTAGCCACATGGAATTCAAACACATGTGTCCTGCTGCCTTAGTCTTAATCATAAGAAGGGTTTGGGGGCGGGGTGCATTGAATAAACAAAGTCTGATCTTTCACCACTTATTTTCTATCTCACCATAAATAAGGGGCCCCAGGTATTGGTCTTGACTATTGGTAGTCCGCATTGCTCTATGAGTTCAGTCTTTTAAGGTGCTTGGCAATTCCTAGACACACTCAGCAACCTGAACTCTCAGTGGTAGGGCCTACCAAAGGTCCATTTTGGTCAATTTCTTTGGTCATAGGATTTTAAATCAACTATTTAAATCAGAAATTTCATGATGTTGCAATTGTATGGTCCTGACCCAAAAAGGAGTTGGGGGGGGTGTCACAAGGTTATTGTAGGGAGGGCTGCGGTACTGTTACCATTACTTCTGCACTGCTGCTGGCAGTGGTGCTGCCTTCAGAGCTGGTCAGCTGGAAAGCAGCGGCTGCTAGCTGGGAGCCCAGCTCTGAAGGCAGAGCTTCTCCAGCAGCAGCGCAGAAGTAAGGATGGCCTGGTATGGTATTGCCACTCTTACTTCTGCACTGCTGCCTGCAGAGCCGGGCCCTCTGTCAGCAGCCGCCACTCTCTAGCCACCCAGCTCTGAAGGCAGCAGCGCAGAAGTAAAGGTGCAATGGTATGGTATTGCCACCCTTCTGCGCTGCTGCTGGCAGGACGCTGCCTTCAGAGCTGGATGCCCAGCCAAGGGCAGCCACTCTTCAGCCACCCAGCTCTGAAGACAGTGCAGAAGTAAGGGTGGCAATACCACGACCCCCCTAAAATAACCTGGTGACCCCACTTCAACTCCCTTTTGGGCCAGGACCCCCAATTTGAGAAACGGTCTTACCTGTGAAATCCGTATAGTATAGGATAAAAGCACACAAAAGACCATATTTCATGGGGGGAGACCAGATTGCACTGTCCATGACACACTTTTCATGGCCATGGATTTGGTAGGGCCTTATTCATTGGCATCAGTGGGAGAGGAGGGTGCTCAGCACCTGGGAAGATGGAGTCCTAACTGCCTTTTTTCCTCATCAAATGAGTAAGAAAGAGCAAGAGATTTGTAGGCAGCCAGCGAGAACCTGGATGATAAAGTGAGACCTTCCCCATTCTGAACTCCTCCACGGAGGTGCCAAGCACCCTCAACTCCCATTTAAGTCCACTGATGAGAGTCAATGGGAGTGGAGAGTGCTCTGCACTTTTCAGTTGCACCCAGCACTTTGCAAGACTGAGCCTGAAATCAGCAGCCAATTATTTTTATCCCTCCCCCTCGCCTCACAGGGGGCCCAGCACATTGAGTGGGGCCACCCCCATTCAGGGCCGGTGTAACCACTAGGCGAACTAGGCGGCTGTGTAGGGCACCAAGATTTGGGGGCGCCAAAAAGCAGTGTCCAGCGTCATGGGAGTCAGCTGAGCGGGGCAGGGTTGGGGAGGGAGGCCTCCATAACAAACCCATCCCCACAGCGAGGGGCGCCGCGCAGGACGGCCTGCGGCAGAGCGAGAAGGAGACAGCCACCTGAGCACAGCGACCAGCACAGCCAAGGGACAGAGCCGTTGGAGGAGGCAGGACGCGGTCCTGAGCTCATGTGAGCTTCGCCCTCCAACGCACCGCGCCTGGGGCCGGGCGCAGCCGCCTTCTGGGGCAAGGGAAAGTGAAACTAAACCCCAGCACGATGGAGGGGAAAGGGCTGGCACAGGTGCCGCTTCCAAACACCAGCCCCCTCTCTCCCCGGTGGCACTGTGCCAATGTGGGGAGCCGGCCCTGATCCCCAGGGAGATCCTCACCTGCTCCCTGGGAGAGCCCGGCTCTGCCCTCCTTGCCCCTGGGTCCCCCCCGGAGGGCAAAGTACTCAGAGCCTGGGAACATTTAGAGACCCTGTGAGCTGGGGGCATTCTCAGCCTCGTCCTTGCTCATAGGTTCCTCCGGGCCAGAAGGGACCGTTGTGATCATCTCCTCTAGCCCCCTTGTATTAATTCTAATGAACAATGCCACATTATGCAGTATTCATTTTTTAAAGTTTATAATAAGCGATGCTCCAGGAGGATGGGGGGGACAGGGGGGCGCAAGGTGGAAGTTTCGCCTAGGGCGCAAAATATCCTTGCACCGGCCCTGCCCCCATTGCAGGGTTGGTACACTCTGTCACCTGATCGTCAGGATTCCCTGTTGGGTCAAACAATTGCTATGGGGCGACTCAGGGCCCCTGGTAAGGCTGAGTAACTGATCCATAGCCCCTGAGGCAGGGCAGAGCAAATGCTGTCTCTAGCCTTCCAAGCCTCCAGGCTGGGGCAAACAATAGCAGTTGGGGGCTCTGACTCTCTGGGCTGGGCAGAGTAAACAAACAGTCTGCAAGCCCTGGGGTGAGGCAGAGCAAATGCTCAGTCTCTAGCCAGGCCCCCCCCAGTAGCCACGCCTAGTGGCAGCATAGTGGGAGGGGAACCCAGGTGCACCCTACGTCACTGGGTTCAAAACCAGGACCCCAGGAAGTCGAAGAATTCCCTGGTAAGGGTTCAAGCATTGGCTTTTAATATATTACCTGAGTCACTTCCTACCATAAGGCCCATCTCAGGCATCGACTCAGCAGCAGCGGCTCAGTATCCCAGTCAGTCTCCATGGTCAGCTCGTCATCCGCAGCGTAGTCCAGGTCCACAATCTCAACAGCCTGGAGAGTCACAGGTTCCTCTGCCCTGGAGAGTCACAGGTTCCTCTGCAGGAGCCTGCAGCACACATCCTTCCTCCTCCTCTGCCAGCCCCAACTGTGCTGGGCTGCCTCCTTTTATCAGCCTCCTCCACCTGGGCATGGTCTCCTGGGACCACTGTTATTGATCAGGTCCCATTGGCTCAGTGTGGGGTTGGTACACCCTGTCACACGACCTTCTTTATATGTGTCTGGTGCCTCCTGACGCAGGCATCTCAAAACTTGTTCCACCAAGCTTACAGCTGATACTGGTTCTAGAAACGGTATTCATGTGAATGAGAAAATGAGTTCCAATGAGAAAGACTCCAAAAGAAATCCCAATACCAATGCAAAGAAACTTTAAAATGTTCCAATTGTTGTAGGAGTGCTAAAGGAGGAAAGGTTTTCATGGCAATTTAAGGAGTACCCAAGGCGGTAGTAGTTGGAAAGTTCAGGGGAAGAGAGTCCCCACAAAATAGCTTTATATACAATTGAAAATGCTGCCAGGGACAATTCCCCAAAGAGCCAGGAGACCTGGGGATGTTAGCAGCATAAGCCCCCTAGCCACTCAATCTACCTGTGCATTCTACAAATACCCTATTCAGAGCCACCAAAGGTTTGGGGTCTAGATAAACATCCAGATATTTGGATGCTTACCCTAACCTGCACACTTTTCTACCCCACAACAGGCTTACCCTACTGCGAATGTCTTCTTTTGGGGAGGCCCCCTCAGTTGTATCCAGGGGAAGGATGGCAGCCTGTTTGCTCTCCCCTCCAGGAGGAGTTCTCTCCTTCTTCCCAGAAAGTGCACAGGACTTTGCCTACACAGATGGTGAGGCAGGGTCCCCATTTTGTCTTTTCTTTTTGGATCCCAATTTTTTCTTGCTACTTAACATGTTTCCTGTGCTGCTTTGTGCCTTCCTTATGTGTGTGCACGTACACCTCTCTCTGCTCCTTTGACACTCTCATTTGTGAACCACTTTGTGTTGCCTTTTTCTGCCCCTTCACCCACAATTTGGCTCCCTTTGTGTAGGTCCCAAAGGTTGCCTCCTTTTCAGTCTCTCTCTTCCTCCCTTCTTTTACTGTGGCAAGTATGCTCTTAAACCTAAGGACTCCAAATGGGGCATTAGCTAAACATCATTATTGATCTCAGAGGATAATCACTTTGTGTCCATAGAAGTTTATTTCAGTTTAACAGGTCATACCTGCTACATCCTTGCAGCATTGTAATCTGATCGGAGATGAAGTTGACAATTTAAAGATTTAAAGTTAGAGCAATGTTTTCTTTGCTATGGGCCCTCAGGATCATTCCTGCTGCCGCATTCTAGACCAGCTGCAATCTGATGCAGGCAAAACCGTGGGCAAAGAATTACACTGAGCCAGTCAGGAGAAAATAAGAGCATCAGAAATAGTTTCCACAGCTACAAAAGCCAAGCAGTTTTTCTAACATTAACAAAGCGCACGGCTTGAGCCACACCTAAAACCTTAACCACTTCTGGGTTTTGTGAACTTAAAATTTAAGTCCTCTGGTCCCCTTTGCAGGGGTGGTTAAGGTAGAAAGACATGGGAAGCTGGCACTCGCACTGCAAGCAGCAAGAACTTGGCACAGGCCTGGAGAACTCTCATCTCACTCCCTGTCTTGGCCTGTCCTGCTGCTGTCTGAGGGCAGGAGGGAGAGCATCTCAGCATGCTTTGCAGTGACATCTCGTCACAGAAACACCTTTCTTTAAAAAATTAAAATGCTCAGAGAGCTGCCTGAAAATTGGCCAGGACTCAGAGGCCCTGAGGCTGGGTTTGAGGCTTACATCTATTTTAGGGTTTTTGCAGAGTACATCACCACAGTATCCAAGTGCTTCCCAGGTAAATTAGATCAGTATGGCAAGGAACCTACTGAACTTCAGTGGACTCTTTTCCTTTCCCTGATACAGGAGTCTTTCTCTGGGAAACATCTGAAAGTCAAAATGGCTCTTGGGGTCTGCTCAAGGGGCAGCATAACAATATACTGCCCCTTGTTGGGGGCTTGAAGCAAAGCTATGACTGAACACATAGAAATTAGCTAGATTGTACAACAAATAAAGGGGCAATGACTGAGCCTTGTGACACAAAGCCAAAAAGGAGATGAACTGGAAATAAATCTGTAAATGGTCACCAGGATCAGATTCAATCACTGGGCTAACAGAATACCTAAAAGGCCTATACAGCTTTTTAGACAATCAATATTAGTCCATTAACTGACACTGTTAGCAGAGCTGTAGCAAATTGTGAACCCTACTGCTGATCTTAGATAAAAAGGCCCCACTGAGTTTGCAACTCATTGCCATTTGCCTAAAATACTTCTACTAAATTTGCCACTAGATAATCTCACTTCTCTCCATTCCTATGCCCTAAATCTGCACCTCTAACCTCCCATCTGGATATTCCAAACCACTCTGTTATTTTCCTTCCCCTTTTCTAGACCTCAGCATTTTCGCAGCTCTTTCTAGGTGTTTCTCTCTTTGCCCTCTTCCCAGGCTCACCTGAGAATTCTCCTTCTCAAATACATCAATGTTACAGATTTCACCTCTTAGTCCTTAGGTTCGGGGCTGTTCTTGCAGTCACTGGTATTCAGGGGAGACCCCAGAATTTTTTTGCATAGTCCACACACCTGAACCACTCTCACTTTAATTTAGCATCGCACCACTCAGATTTGGAGGGGCAACTGGGCCAAATTTCACTGAGTGGTATTGTGACCCAGTGCACCAAGTCACAATGCCACTCGATTTGGGGGCACTCTTAAACCAGGGCCTGGGACAAACCACCCCTTTTGTCTCCCTCTGGGCACCTTGTCCCTGCCAAGCTCACAGTTCACAGCATGCATACAGCTGCAGGGACCTTGATTGATCTTGATTCTCTTTTCACACTGGTTTGAATCAGGAGAATGGAGGTCTATGGAGTCACTGAGTCCAACAGTTACAATAGTGAAAAACTGTTGTGAGAGGAGAATCAGACAAGTAAGTACCAGTCACATGAAGAGACGCTCAAAGGATTGATCCCTCTGATCAGTGAAAGAATTAATGTTGCCACTTGATTGAAAACCCACATTTATGTCAGTGCTTTTCACTATTAGTCTGTGGCAATCATGTGCAGTATATCAATAAGTAGGCATTTCTGGGCATTTTTCATATAAATGACTTTCATAGAGCCTGTTTGGCATACACAAGACAGTAGTACCCAGTTTCATAAGATGTTACACATGTGGATCTATTATTGAACAAAAGGCTTGTATAACACCAAAATACTGAACTTGAGAACTAGTATGTGGTCATGTCATTACAGACTGTATTGTAATGTGCTGGCTGAGTTAATGTTCAATGGTTACTTACTTCTGAGAAATTTAATCTGTACTTTCACTAGCAGTGACATTTGCTCTTGGAGTCTACTGTCATTATAAGCCATATCATCATGATAGTCCCCAGGATTGAAATTTCTCCTGGAACTTGAGGTGATGCAAATGATAGTGGAGTTGAACCTTGGACATTTTAGCATAATCCTAGCAACCGATAGGAGATTCCAGACTGGAAAATAATGTTCACATTTTCCACCAACCATGTCACCTTGACAGCAGATGTAGCTGAAGCCCACTTTAAGAAAATGGAAAAATACATTCATGATAGGAATGTTACAGTTTTTAACAGCATAACTTTGTGAACACACATCTATGAATCAACAATGAGAGCCAGGGATCAATATCATAGGTAGTCAGATACAAACCACACACACATACACACACACAAAAATCAGATACTTGTGCTAACCAACTAAAACAAAAGAATTCAGGTCAAGAGCACAACTATAAGTGACAGGAATATTTAATGAATTCTGTATATTTGACAAAATATGTTACTCCTAGAAATAAGGAAAGCATTCACAAGCTGCACTACAGGAAATACACTGAGTGATCGAGCATGGAAATTGAAGGTTACTTACTGTACCTGGAGGTTCTTTGAGATGTGTCATCCTGATCTGTATTCCACACACGGGGTACACATGCGCACCATATGCCAGAGTCAGAAAATTCTTCAAAGCAGTGTCCATTGGTCCACACATGCACAGTACCTCTCCTCTGGCTCCCGACCAACAGGCAGTGTGGGTCAATGCCTCTCCAGTTCCTCTTCTTACTGCAAATCCAACAGAATCCTAAGCAGAGGGGATGGAGGGCAGGTAATGGAATACAGGTAGAGACCACCCATTTTGAAGAACCTCCAGTTACAATAAGTAACCTCCACTTCTCCTTTGGGTGATCCTCTCTATGTATATTCCCCATGTGGATGATTAGCAAGCCGTTTTCAGACTTGAGGTGGGTACAAGGAAGCTGGTAGCAAAGACACTTGCAATACTGCTGATTCCACCACTGCATCTTCAGCCGAGGCATGAACCAGAGCATAGCGTATTGCGAACATGTGGATTGAACTCCCGGTGACCGCTCTGCAGATGTCCTGTAGCGAAACATCTGATAGGAATGCCATGGAGGCAGCTTGTGCTCATGTGGAGTGATCTGAGATACCGCCGGGGGAGGAACATTTGCTATCTTGTAGCACTCTAAGCTGCATCCCAAGACTCACTTAGAAATCCCCTGGGAGGAAATGGCTTGCCCGTGCAATCTCTCTGCTATGATAATAGAGTCTCCATGATTTCCTAATGGGCTTTGTTCTTTAAAGACAGAACACCAGGGCATGCTGGGCATCCAGAGAATGAAGTCTCTTGTCTTACTCAAGACTTTAAGGTCAGAAGGGACCATCATGATAATCTAGTCTGACCTCCTGCACACTGCAGGCCCCAGAACCTCACCCTTCCACTCCTGTAATAGATCCCAAACCTCTGGCTGAGTTACTGAAGTCCTCAAAGCAAGATTTAAAAACTTTAAAGGAACAGAGAATCCACCATTTACACTCGTTTAAACCTGCAACTGGCCCATTCCACATGCTGCAAAGGAAGGTGAACAACCCCAAGGGTCTCTGCCAATCTGACTCGGGGGGAAATTCCTTCCCAGCTCCAAATATGACAATCAGTTAGACCGTGAGCATGTGGGCAAGACCCACCAGCCACAGGAAGCTTCAGCGGAAGTGTGGGATTTCAGGAAAAATGCAGGTAAGTATCATTTGATTGATGTAGAACTCAAACAATCTTGGGGAGAAACTTGGAGTGTAGTTGAAGATAAATCTTTTTTTTTTTTTTGGTGAAACACCGAATAAGGAGTGCCTGTCACGATGGCTCTGAGCTCGCTGACCTTCCTAGCTACTAGGAACATGGACAAGTGGACCATAGTGCAAGTCGCCATGAGTTCGAAAGGCAGACTAGTGAGCTTGGACAGGATAATGTTAAGGTTCCATTGAGGGATAGGTTTAAGCACTGGTGGGAAGGTTCTCATCAGGCCTTTCGTGAATTGTACTGCAACTGGATGAGTAAAGAAGGATCGTTCCTCCATTAGAGGGAGGCAGGTACTAATCACCAGTAGGTGTACTCACAGTGAACTTAATAGCAAAACCTGAAGTCTTGGGGGACAGGAGATTAGTCTAGACTATCGGGATGCTTACAGTCTGGAGAACGTTGGAGTAGTCATGCCCAAGTCAAAAGGCATCTCCATTTGGCCCAATAGCAGTTCTAGTAGATTTTTTTCTACTCTGGTTAAGGATCACGTGAACGGGGGCTGAACAGGAGTGTTCTATTTCTGATGCATATCCAAAAAACGGGCTGTGAGGTGGAGTGAGCTGGACTGGGATGTTTGGTCTTACCCCATGTTAGGAGATCTAGGAACAGGCAGATCCTGATTGGTGGGCATGCAGACATTGTTGGAAATTCTGTGAATGAGAACTGTCTCGGCCAGTGGGGTGCTAGGAGAACAATGTTGGCTTTGTTGCAACATATCTTCCCTATGACCTGCAGAAGCAGGGAATGGCAAGAAAGACATGTCTCTAGCTGTTCGTCCAGGACATCAGCAGAGCATCACCCTGGGAGTCAGAACCCATGGCTTCCCTGGAGCAATATAGGTGAAGCTTTCTGTTCATTTGGAATGCAAAGAGGTCCTATAGTGGAGTGTGTAAGTATCATGCTTGGGACTGTGTTGTGAACCTCCCACTCATGGATTATCAAGCTTCTTTGAGGGAGTTTGAATACCGGGAAGGTAAGCTGGCTGCATCGTGATGTGGTTCCTGACACACCAGTTCCAAAGTCTGACGGTTTCCTGGCAGAGGGGATGAGATCTCGCTCCTCCCTGTTTGGTTATATAGAGCACAGTGGTGATATTGTCCAACGTCATCTGCACATGGAGTGAACGTATAAGTGAAAGGAAGGGCCTGCACGCAAGGTGGACCGCCATCAGTTCCTGTACATTTGTATGTAGTCTGGCGTCTCGTGGGTTCCA
The DNA here is from genome assembly GCF_011386835.1 of Chrysemys picta bellii. NCBI lineage: Eukaryota > Metazoa > Chordata > Testudines > Emydidae > Chrysemys > Chrysemys picta. Next base: position 26,744,068 of record NC_088796.1, on the reverse strand, counting down.
GGTGCCCTGATTAGTGTGGCTGTCCAGGTGAGTGCCCTACCCCAGAAGGGAAGCGTCCATCACAATGATGGCCTCTGGGGTGGGAAAGCTGAAGGGAACTCCCACCATGACCTTTTCTGGGTTTGACCATCAAATCAGGGAGTTGATAATTCTGGCAAGAACAACCACCCTAGAGTTGATGTGGTCCTGCCTCACCAACAGACTGAGTGGAACCAAGCCTGAAGGCACCCCAAGTGGAATCTGGCAAAAGGAATCATAGAAGATTAGGGTTGGAAGAGACCTCAGTAGGTCATCTAGTCCAACCCCCTGCTCAAAGCAGGACCAACCCCAACTAAATCATTCCAGCCAGGGCTTTGTCAAGCCGGGCCTTAAAAACATCTAAGGATGGACATTGCACCACCTCCCAAGGTAACCCATTCCAGTGTTTCACCACCCTCCTAGTGAAATAGTTTTTCCCAACATCCAACCTAGACCTCCCCCACTGCAACTTGAGACCATTGCTCCTTGTTCTGTCATCTGCCACTACTGAAAACACCCTAGCTCCATCCTCTTTGGAACACCCCTTCAGGTAGTTGAAGGCTGCTATCAAATCCTCCCTCACTCTTCTCTTCTGTAGACTAAATAAACCCACTCTCTCCTCAGCCTCTCTTCAGAAGTCATGTGCTCCAGCCCCCTAAATCATTTTCATTGCCCTCCACTGGACTCTCCCCAACTTGTCCACATCCTTTCTGTAGTGGGGGACCCAAAACTGGACGCAATACTCTAGATGTGGCCTCATCAGTGCCAAATATAGAGTGGAATAATCACTTCCCTTAATCTGCTGGCAATGCTCCTACTAATGCAGCCCAACAGTGTGCCCTTCTTGACAACAAGGGCACACTGTTGACTCATATCCAGCTTCTAGTCCACTGTAATCCCCAGGTCCTTTTCTGCAGAACGGCTGCTTAGCCACTCAGTCCCCAGCCTGTAGCAGTGCATGGGATTCTTCCCTCCTAAGTACAGGACTCTGCATTTCCTTATTGATCCTCATCAGATTTCTTTTGGCCCAATCCTCCAATTTGTCTAGGTCACTCTTGACCCTGTCCCTACCCTCCAGCGTATCTTCCTCTCCCCCCAGCTTAGTGTCACCCGTGAACTTGCTGAAGGTGCAATCTATCCCATCATCCAGATCATTAATGAAGATGTTGAACAAAACCAGTCCCAGAACCAACCCTGGGGCACTCCACTTGATACCGGCTGCCAACTAGACATTGAGCCATTGATCACTACCTGTTGAGCCCAACAATCTAGCCTGCTTTCTATTCACCTTATAGTCCATTCATCCAATCCATACTTCTTTAACTTGCTGGCAAGAATACCGCGGGAGACCATATCAAAAGCTTTGCTAAAGTCAAGGTATATCATGTCCATCACTTTCCCGATATCCAGAGAGCCAGTTATCTCATCATAGAAGGCAATCAGGTTGGTCAGGCATGACTTGCCTTGGTGAATCCATGTAGACTGTTCCTGATCACCTTCCTCTCCTCCAAGTGCTTCAAAATGGATACCTTGAAGACCTGCTCCATGATTTTTCTGGGAACTGAGATGAGGCTGACCAGTCTGTAGTTCCTATAGTTCTCCTCCTTCCCTTTTTTAAAGATGAGCAATATATTTGCCTTTTTCCAATCAGCTGGGACTTCCCCTGATCTCCACGAGTTTTCAAAGATAATGGCCAATGGCTCTGCAGTCACATCAACCAACTCCCTCAGCACCCTCAGATGCATTGCATCTGGCCCCATGGACTTGTGCTTTGGCTTTCCTGATTACAACCCTGCATGCTCAAGCAATATTCTTATACTCCTCCCTAGTCATCTGTCCAAGTTTCCACTTCTTGTAAGCTTTCTTTTTGTGTTTAAGCTCACTGAAGATTTCTCTGTTCAGCCAACCTGGTCACCTGCCATATTTGCTATTCTTTTTGCACATCGGGATGGTTTTTTCCTGTGCCCCCAATAAGGCTTCTTTTTAAATACAACCAGCTCTCCTGGACTCCATTCCACCTCATATTAGCCTCCCAGGATCCTGCCCATCAGTTCTCTGAGGGAGAAATATGTGCATGCAACCACGTGGCCTAACTTGTGCACTCCAGTTCATGGTCAGCTGGTATTGTGTGAAATCAGGTTGCTTATTACATGAAACATTTCTGGTGGGAGGAACACTTTTGCAGAGAATGAGTCCAACCTTGCTCCTATAAAGTTTATTGGCCTTGTGGGTAACAAACAGACTTTTCGTCATTTATGCAAATGCCTCAGACTGTAAAAAGTTGCATGAAAAACGCTGTCGCCGTCCTGACCTCCTAACAAGATCATCCAGATCTGAGAATACTGCATAGCCCAGGATGTCATCTGGGATGCTACCATAAAGAAAACCTTTGTAAATACTCTAGGTGCCATAGCCAGCCCAAAGGGAACAATTTGAAACTGGAAGTGTTCCTGGCCTACCACAAAACACAGGAACATCCTGTGTGATGCGTGAATGTCCACATGTAAATATGTGTCCGCCACATAGAAAGCCACAAACCACATCCCTTCTCAAATGGAGAGGATTACAGATGCCAACATAATCATCCAGAACTTCAGCTTTCAAATAAAGATATTAAGTTGCGAAAGGTCCAGGATGGGTCTCCACTGTCCGTCTTTTTTGGGGATTAGAAAATAGAGGGAATAGAACCCTCTCCCATGGCTGTGAGGCGGGATGCATTCTATTGCCCCTCGAAGAACTACCTCATGAGAGTGGTCCCTGAAAGGGTACTGGGAAGGGGGCTTGTGAAGTGGGAAGAAGAGAAACTATATGGAGTATCCCTGGTGGATAATCTCTAGATTCCAATTGTCTGTAGTGGTCTTGTTTCAGCTGTGGGTGAAGATTATAGATGACAGGAGATGGTGTGATTGGCATCAGTGGGGGCATGTGGGGTCTCGATCAATATGCCAAATGTAGCTCTTGGCTGGTGGTTGAGAGGGAGTAGAGGCTGTGGTAGTAGATGAGGCTAAGAAGCCAGGCCTCTGAATGTTTTGGTATTTGCGCAGAGGCTCAGCTGTGCACTGGTAATAAAGGTACAAGAAGAGGGGGTGGCCTTGGTCTATAGAATTGTCTCTGGTGTTTCCTCCTGGGGGCCAGAGTATAAATCCCCTGGGAACACAGAGTCAATCTTGAGACACCAGAGCTATCATCTCCTCTGATTCATTCAAGTCTGAGAACTGCTCCATCAGTAGCTGTGGTGCCTGCTGTGGTGACCAGGGCACTCCTGCCAGATGGTTGGAGGTGAGATGGCTCCTGGGACGGTGATGTAGACTCCTCCTCTGGAATAAGAATATCTCTCAGGAGGGCCAGCGTCAGTGTTCATCACTGATGGAGGAGGATTGAGGGCAGGAGACGCAATTCCTGAATCCCAGGACTCTGGGCATAGTATCAGAAGCAGGGAGGCGCTCCCCAAATGGGGAGAGAGAAATAATCTGTACTGTGCTGTAAACTTTAATTACTAACTACTAAGCTAAGAATATAAGTGAATTTACTGTTCATGGAAGATGTCATGAGGAAGGCCTTAGCCCTGGATATTGCCGTTCTCTATATACCCGCATTACAGGAGAAGGGGCAAGACTACCACCACTGTACAAATATCTTTAAACCCCAGTCTGGAGAAGCCACCTTTGTGAATGAACAAATGTTTTAGTCTCCATGGCCTATTCAGTCCTTTGCCCTTCTGCTCTGACCCTCCAACAAGGGTCTTAATTAATACCAAATGACTTGGTGGTTATGGGAACTGGATTGAAATCACCTACTAATTTCATATTAGTCACCAAACAACTATGGGATGGTAATGACTTTCAGTTTTACAAGTCCAAGCAGGATTGGAACACTACTGAGTTCGAGTTCAGTAAAGGTTCAGTGTCCCATTATCACAAAGGGACTGTGTTAGTCATGTCACATTGTATATGGCTTTTGCAGACTATTTCTTTAAATGTCCACAGAGATTTTAAATTGAATTACATTTGATTTTTTGTAAAACAAAATTCACTGGATAAATTTATATTTGGAAGCCTGACTAAGTTGAATAAAAACACCCCAGCTCCATCTGTACCCAAGAAACAGGTAGTTGTACTGGTTTTCTTTGTCCTAACGAAATTAAACTTCTGGGTTTTTTGTTTTTGTTTTTTTAAAAGTGGGGAAGAATGTATTGTCTTCTGTTGGAACTCAAGGACAAATACTCAATTGAATCTCCCAGTGAGAATGAACATAGATCATTGTACTCTGGTATGTCCTTTCACCCTGCCTAACACAGTGCTTCCTCTAGAAGGCTGCTCTCGGGAGGCAGGTGTCTTGCATGTAATAGAGAGGTGCATGTTTAAAACTGGTGGCCTTATGGCAAAGAGCTTTCTAAAGAGGGTACTTTGTTTTTAAAGAGCAATAGGATATAGACATAAAACAAAACATTCTTGTGAACTCTCCATGAAACTGAAGGCCAGATTTCCAATCTTCTTTTTGTTTATTTGTTTTTTAGCCAAAAATAAGTAGTGAAATTCTCTGGAAGAAATTAAATGTTCCCGGTAAATTAAAATTGTGCACAGATCATGCAGCCTATTAAGATTAAATAGCAAAGACCTGAGTACTATTCATTGGTTCAACTGCAGCCTTTCAGCTCAAATAAAACCAGACATTAGATGAGATGCTAGAGTTTCAATGGTTATTTAACTTAACATGACAGTATGTTACCTAATATTAATCAGTCACCTCTCTGGCCATTTGTTATGATAGTACTTGATATTGTTATTATTAACCCATTGAGTGCCACACGTAAGGGAACTCAGACAGTAGCAACATGCCCTCCAAAAATTCTGTGAGACGGTGACGTAACACATTGCAACATGTTCCACTCTCATAAAAGCAAAAAATAAATTGATGATATTGCTGGGTGAGTTAGGGGTACCCCTGTTGTGGCCCCATGTGGCAGGTAGGATTTTAGACAGCTTACTGTCCTTTTTCCTTTGTAGAGAGGTGAAGTGTGTAATATAGATCTCCTGTCTTATTTTAGTAAAGTCCATTTGTGTGGAGGGTTGGTTATTTATGAAAGTCTCCAGGTTGGAGAGCTCTTTCTTGATGTTTTTCTGTTTGCTGTATAGGATGCTGATGAGGAGATTCCTCAGTTTCTTTGATAATGTATGGCATAATCTCTCACTGTGGTCTGTGCAGTAGTTATACATCAACTGTCCATACAGCAATGAAAAATGAATACAGTGAAATATAAGATATAAAAGTTTCAAAAGTTTCAAAGTGATTTAGGAGCCTAAGCTGAAATTTAGCATAAATCTGGCCTCTGTCTGCCCAGATCTTTACCAAAAATTAGTTCAGCTGCTTTAAAACTGTTTCTTTTTAAAATGAGGAGTTGCCTGTTTCTTTTTAAAATGTGGAGTTTCACTTCAACAACGTCTTTGTACTCAAAGAAATTTAAAGGGGATTTTACAAAAGGAAACTAGGCAAATAATTGGCCCATTGAATAAATCATGTCTAGCCTAGTGAGTAAATCATATTATTTGTCACGGTGATTCATTTGAAATTTGTATGGATGAGGCATACAAAGCATCCCAGCAGAGTTCACATTTGAGCTTTTCCTCCTTAACCCACACAGTGGGTGGCAGCAGAGTCCCTGTATAGGTCAAAAGTGACAGCAATGCCTTAATCCCTGAGATATCTCTCAGTACAAACAGATGTTACAAGGGTGAGTTTTCATTTAATTATTCCCTAAATAAACCAGGCAGCTTCACATAAAATGAACAGGAAACACTTCGACATCAAGCTGAATTGCATTTTTATGTGTGATTTGTTAAATATCTTTTGAAATATCTTATATTGGAAAATGGTTCTGAGTATATATTATATGACATAAATATCATCTTTCTAAACATTAGACATGCACAAAGCAGTGATGTGCTGCCAATATTTTAACAAAAGGCTCTAGCAAAAATGGCCTCCTTCCCTTGTAACATGTACACCTTGTGTGGGAGCTCAGCCAGAGGAGGGCTGAGGGATCAGGGAATCCATTTGGATGTTTTTTCAGTTAAATAAAAATGCTTTTTTGCAACTACTACAAAGGGAAGAAGCAAAACCAGCTGGCAAACAAAATTCTATTACGTGTACTTGCTGGAAACATTTATGTGACTATTATAGACAGGCATAGCACAATGTTCAGCTTGTGTCATTCAAACTGGGTTGGTGTTATGCCTGTCAAGAGATTTAAAAGATTAATTGCGAGTAATCACACTGTTAAACCATACTAGAATACCAAATCTGTAGTGAAAGTGTTCTTAAAATGAACAACATATGCTGGGTCATCATCTGAGACTGCTATAACATGAAATATATGGCAGAATGTGGGTAAAACAGAGCAGGGGGACATACAATTCTCCCCCAAGGAGTTCAGTCACAAATTTAATTAATGCATTATTTTTAAATGAGCATCATCAGCATGAAAGCATGTCCTCTGGACTGGTGCCGAAGCATGAAGGGGCATACAAATGTTTAGCATATCTGGCACGTAAATACCTTGCAATGCCAGCTACAAAAGTGCCATGCAAATGCCTGTTCTCACTTTCTGGTGACACTGTAAATAAGAAGAGGGTAGCATTATCTCCTGTAAATGTAAACAAACGTGTTTGTCTTAGCGATTGGCTGAACAAGAAGTATGACTGAGTGGACTTTCAGGCTCTAAAGTGTTACATTGTTTTGTTTCTGAGTGCAGTTATGTAACAAAAAAAATCTACATTTTTAAGTTGCACTTTAATGACAAAGAGATTGCATTACAGTACTTGTCTGAGGTGAATTGAAAAATACGATTTCTTTCATTTATCATTTTTACAGTGCAAATATTTGTAATAAAAATATACATTTTGATTTCAATTACAACACAGAATACAATATGTATGAAAATGTAGAAAACATCCAAAATATTTAATACATTTCACTTGGTATTCTATTGTTTAACAGTGAGATTAAAACTGATTAATTTTTTAAAATCACAATTAATTTCACTTGAGTTAACTGTGATTAATCGACAGCCCAAGTTGGTGTAGAATTTGTAAGGGGCTTGAGTGTCTTGTAGATTTTTAGGCAGGTCATAACAGGTACCTATTTAGTAACTACCTCCTATTTGCTGTAGTCTGGTGAATTTCAAAGGCAAAATTTGCTCTTCAGAAGAAATTTGACAGAGCATGTATGGACTCTCTCAGAAGCAAGAAAATCACTTCCAACTCTTTTTTGATTTGGTGTTGGAATTTTAGTGAGGGCCCTGTCCAGCACATCACTGACACAAAGCACTTGAAGCAGGTAACCCTCATTAAAGTCAATATGCACAGAAGTCTTTAAAATTCCACTTATCAGTACAGAATGTACAGATGTAAATTCTACAGTCCCACCTTTGCTTTCAGTTTCTCGGTCTAAAGTTTTTGATGTTTAAACATTTTTGCTCCATTCCAGAGAATGCCTGGCCTGATCTTCCTCATGCTAAAGTTATTGGCAGTGGCCTGAATTCTCAAAGAGTATAAGGGCAAAAGTGGATTTATACAAATCTTTGCATTCCCCTGATCCTGGGGACTGCCGGGACGCGAGGCTGGTTTGGTGTAAATTAAAGCAATCAAAGTACTCTTACACCCGATCCAGCTATACACAGCCCCCGGCACCATTCCAACAGCTGGGGGATGACTGGGTCACCCCAACCAGACCTCCTTTTCCCTGGAAACATCCCCCACATCAGGGGTTGGACACAGGGTGGCACAGAGCCACTGGGATTCTCTTATGTAAGGGAAATCCAGAGGGGCTGGATACAGAGAATTTCTAGCTGCTTTGCACCACTAGGGTTACCATATTTCCACAATCAAAAAAGAGGACACTGGGGGGGGAGCCCCGCCCTAGCCCCGCCCTTGCCCCACCCCCATGCACTCCCTCCCATTTCCCACCCCCTGACTGCCCCCTCCTGAGAACCCCCCATCCTAACTGCCCCCCTAGAACCCTACCTGTCCCCTGACTGCCCCGACCCTTATCCACTTGCATGGGTGGCAGGTTTGAGGGGGATGAGGGGCTTGGGGTGTTGGAGAGGCTCAGGGCTAGGGTAGAAGGGCAGGGTAAGGGCAGCCTGCCTTGCCATTAGTGGATGGGGGGCACTAGGACCCTGGGGCAGCAGACAGCAGTTGCTGCTGGGAGGGCGTAGGAATGTGGGCAGCACAAGCAGGCACGGGAGAGGCAGTGGGGGAGGACCCGCGGGGTGGGGGGACACGCCTGGGGGGTGTGGCAGGTGGAGGCCGGGGACCCATCCAACCCTCCCCCTGGCTCCCTGACTGCCCCCCAGGACTCCCCTTACCATGCCCATGCCGGCTCCATGTGTAGATGCTGGCTCCATGTGTAGGCAAAACACACTGCCGGTGGGGCTGTTTGTGTCGTTACACTGGGCTGCAGGCCGCAGGGGGAGCAGGGGAGGGGCTTTGGCTGCTGGAGGCCAATGGGAGCGGTTCAATCAGGCCCAGCCGCCAAATCAGCCGCGCCACACTCTGCATGGGAGGGAGGAAGGGAGGGAGGGGAGGGGGAAAAATACCGGACCTTTTAACCTTATTACCAATTCCTCCTGGACGGCTATTTAAAGACACAAAAGCCAGACATGTCCAGGGAAATATGGACGGATGGTAACCCTATGCACCACTACAAAATATTATGAAAAGTATATTTGACTGCATTCTGATCCAGCTCCCACTGAAGTGAAGGAAGAGTCATCTATTTATTTGAAAGGGAGATGGATCGAGCCCTAGATTAATTTACTTTTTGACAGAGCTGGTCAAAACTTTGTAAAATGTTTTTTTTTTAAATATGTTAGTGAAAATTGTAGTTTTGTTCCGATTTTTTTTTTAAGAGACCAATTTCTGCATTTCAAAATTATCCATAAAAGGTTTTTTTAACTGATGTTTTTTGTTTTGGTTTTTAAAAAGTCAGAATTTTCTTTAAAAATTATTTCAAAATAGACATTTTTAGTTCTTAATTTTCTATTTTTAAACTCACATCTTCCTCACTAAAATGACCAATTGAAGTTGGTAATTTAAAAAAAATGATGAAAAATCCAATCAATAGTAGGCAATACATTTTCAGGAAACTGGAAATATCAAATGTTTTCAAGAAATGTTTCATTTTAAAAAAGACACTTTCTTACAAATATTTTTGTTTGAAAACTTTCAACCAGCTCTAGCTTTGGACCTTTGAAATAACATGGACAAAAGAAATGGAAACTGAGTGAACCTGGTTTCTGTCCTTCAACTTAGAACCCTACTTTTAGCTTTTAGGATCATCCTTATCCTAAGGTTAATTGTATTTTATACAATTTGGGGTATAAAATTATAATAAAACATGTTGCAAAATGTCTCTCTATACAAAGGAGTATTGTCACTAGCTTGAAATCCTTCAGCCCAATTCCAGTATCATCACCAAATGCTGCATTTCGGGGTGATCTCATGATATGGAGCTTTCAGTATGACTGGAGGAGAGGTAGCTTGAGAGGAAAGGTACATTCAAAATTATTTGTGTGCCGAATGTTCCTCTGATTTGGCAGGGAGCAAGGGATATTGAGCCATAGTAGCATACCTCATTCTTTGGAGATAAAAGAGCTTTGAATATCATCATTTACTATCTTTATTTTGGAATTGCATGTTAAAATTTTATAGGAAGTAGTGTAAGAAGCAGATTCTGATCTGTTGCTTGGCTATTCAGGATAGACATAAAGTCCAGCATTCTTTTCTAACTGCTTACATATGTGCCGCAGAGGACTCCATTGGTGAAACCCAGGTTTCATTGTGGGTGGAATGTCTATAAATGAAAAAGGATTAAAATGAGCGCTTCCTCCCACCCCTCCCTGCATGTTAGCTTAATATAGTAATTGAACTATTTTCCTTGGGAGTCTGTTTAATTTTGGTCACATAGGAGAGCATTAAGAAAGTTTCTCAGTTAAAAGATGCAAGAGCTATAGACCCATGATTCAAAGTGGAGATCAGAATGATGATAAACAGGTTGACAATGTGTTTGTCTAGGATATAATCTTCGACTCTGTTCCAATTCCAGCATCTATGGTAGCTGACACTGTACAAAGGACAGACCTGCTGTAGGCAGATCCATCCACACAGAGGCCCTGTGCTTCTGTATTTCCTCCAGAGGCTCAATGAAGGGCGGGGGGGATGGGACTCTGGGTCCCAACTCCCTCCTTGGCCATAGATGCTACTAGAAATTCACATTTGTACATTCTCATTTATATGTACATTAAGCAGTGAGAAGCAAACATCTTTTCCAACCAATAAAAACCATGCACATACACTTCAGACAAAATGTGGTAATTATCTACATCTTGGAAACACAGAAATGTTGGAACCTATGAAAATGTTGTTTCCACATTTACAGAACACATGGCTAGAAGGAATTAAATAATTGAGTTTAGAAGCCAAAAACTAATATGAAGAAAGCAACAGACATTTCTTCCACCAATGCCAGCGTCTTCGCGGAAACAGGCTAGATCTCCAGTGCCACAAACAGCAGAATCAAGTGAAGGGCCAAGTGGAAATCAACCCTACTCTTCACCCATAAAAATAATGAAAGAACAACAACCATATATGAAAAATTGATATTGATTTATTTTGTGGTCGTCAATTACAGTGATAGCGACCAAATTATTATACAGAGTGCTGGATATCACTATCCACTTACAAATTTCCTGTGCCCTGCAGGCAAAGAGAAACACTTTTCAGTGCAAATGGCTATTGCAATATCCCTGGATGGCGTACAGTGCCACATAACTGGGTATATTTTGTAAATTCTGTGTGGTGTTTACTCCTGCCACCATTGCAAAACAAGAGCAGAAGCTCAGGCAGCTTGTTATGCATCCCTCTACAAACTGTAAAGTCTTCAGCCACCACAAGAATATTCAGTATCATAAAAACTCCATACAGAAGGTTGATGACTTCCTTAAAGTATTCATTGATGAGAATACCAACGTTCAAAATCTTTCAAGTGTCCGACAAAAGGCAGTTTCAGCAAATCAGGAATGTCTTGTCCACGTTATCAAGACACTTGAGTTTTGCAGACATCAACAGCTGCCTCTCAGAGGTCATTATGATTATGGATCATTTCATCTAGAACAGATGACTGTCAGCAAAGGACTGGTCCAAGCTGTGTTACATCTTCACATAAGTGCCACGGATAAGAACGTCAAGCAAAACTTTCAATCCATCACCAGAAATGCATCATAAATCATCTGGAAGATTCACAATGAATTAAATAGCCATTATAGGTCATCAAATTGTTGCACACATTTTGCGAGCCAAGGTCTTTGAAGTGCTCATTGACTAAACAACCAATATATCTCATGTTGTTGTAGCCGTGTTAGTCCCATTATATTAGAGAGACAACGTGGGTGAGCAATGTTTTTTATTGGATCAACTTCTGTTGGTGAGAGAGACAAGCTTTAGAGCTCTGTGTAGCTCATTCTCAGACAACTTTTAGGGGGACCCTCCAGGGTTAAATAGTGAGCATGGCCAATCAGAAGGCCTTGGACCCTTTGGGCAGTATATTCTGTGGCACCTAATCTCCACATGCTCCATGGAGGAAGCTCTGCGTGACCTCCTGTTGGTGATATGGGAATGTCAGCTGTCCCCCACTCCACAGACCTGGCTTCTAGCCCTGTGGGTCCTTACAATATGCTATGTTTCTGAGGATTCCATAGCTGAGGATTTTCTAACCTACGTCAGTGTTGAGGATATAACCATCTCTGACTTAGTTTCTGTAACCCATCAGGAGCTGGCAAAACATGGACTCAATTTGGAATTTCTCTCTGGACAAGGCTATGATGAAGCCAGCACAATAAGCATGCCATAGTGTTTAAGCAAAAGTCAAAGCTACATACATGCATTGCTACAATGTCTTAAATCTGGCCATCATTAGTGCAGCAACACGTCCAATGATCTGCAGCACTATTGGCACAGTGCAGGAAACTTGCATGGGTTCCTCCCCGCCCTTTCCCAGTCTGCTCAGTGATCAGATATTTATTCAAGATAATCAAAAAGGTAACTCCAGCTGTGGTGCATTCAAGACTCAAGCCTGTGAGAGAAATCTGGTAGATGGAGTGCCATGACTGTCGTCGTATTTGTGGAACTATTTTCAGCTGCTGTTGATGCCCTAGAGGAAATACAAAGCATGCCACTAAAGGAGGTTGCACTAAAAGCACAAATGTTCTATACCATGATCAATTTTCATAGCTGACATGGAAAGCATTTCAAGTGTTGTCCTGCCCTTGTCCAAAGAACTACAGAAAATAAATCTGAACATTTTTGCTGCTAATCAGTTGGTGAATGAAGTTTACCATTGTGACATTACTCAGGGTACAGTCTGGACCATTGAATAGCGGTGTCCCCTTAACTCTCTAACCAGTGCCTTTTACACTGCTTTGCTGTCAAAACAGCCACCCTTGGCCTGCTCACACAGCCTTCAACATGTACATTCGCTCCCAGCTGAACACATGAGCACTTTGACCAGTTGCTCATCTATTACATACAGGGCGACACCAGCAAGCTCCCAAGTCCCAGCTTTATTCTCCCAGAAATGTGCATCTTGTACTGTCCAGGACACTACTGAACAATGCAAGCTCATAGAAAGTCCATCATTTCATCAAAGGAAAATGATATATGCACCACCTATTTTATTCAAAATGGAGTTTCCCACACACTTTAAACCAAACATATTGGTTAAGATAAAACAATAAGATAAGTTTATTAACTACAGAAAGATAGATTTTAAGTGATTACAAGTACTGATGCATAAAAGTCAGGATTAGTTACAAAAAATAAATAAAAGAGTAATATACAAGATAAAACTTTACTTAACAAGCTAAGCAAACTTAAAAGCAAATATTTTGTCTCACCATATGCTGTTGTAAATTTCATAGGCTGGGTCTCCTTCCAGCCTGGGACCACTCCCCCTTAGTTCAGTTCTTTGAGAGTCGATGTCCTCAGCAGAGAGATGGGAGGAAGAAAGGTGAAATCCAGTGTTTTCCTCCCCCTTTATAACTCAATTTCTTGTGCTAGAAACATCCTTGCTGACTCATGGTGACATGCAGTCTGTTGTGGATGTGAGGTTTAAATCGTCCCTGAGATGAAATGTAAATCTCTTTTTTATACCTTCCCCCCCACTGGACAATGGCTGCTTAAGTAGGTGATCGCCCTCTAACACCTGTCTGGTGGCTAGTGTGTCTTTGTCTCTGAAAAATTGGTTTGAGCCTGCCTTTCTAACTCTGGAACATGTTACAGCAACATTATACAGTAGAAACTTATAACTTTACATACAATGTTGACACACATTTTACACCAGGGTGATAATGTTCAGCAGATTATGAGTTTTCAACTGATACCTCACAAGACCTACTTTGCACAAAATTTATCATAGTCTTATAAAAGTGGTGACCATAATAGTATAGCCCATCATCCATATACTAAAAAATGTATGAGATAACCATGAAACATTGTTTAGATCCCTCTTTACCAAAGCAGTTAGATAGCATATATGAAGAACTGAACATTCCTATGAGGACTCCAAAGCAAGCAGATATAGAGAGACATCACAGCAACTACTGTATAGAAGACCAGAAGACTTCTATCAACAATAAATCCTTCACCATATCTCAACTTTGTGATCACTGAATAGACCAATTGTTTTGCAGATTTATGTGAGGGATATAGAAATCTTTGGTACTTATTGCCTAAGCACCCGGCTGACTCTTTTGATGAATCAATAATGGAGCTAATTTAGTTATGCAATTACATAGTATATTTTATTGGGTGTTGTTACTAATTTGCAAATGGACTTTTTCAAAAAGCCCATTTCACAGGAATTAGAAACATGAAGTATTACCTAATTCTACTACGGTGATGAAGTTGGTGACAATCATTTTGTCTCATTGGAGGTGTAATAGTCCGATATAGCACATCTCACTGTGATTGCTCCTGAAGTAGACAGGTGGCACCTCAAATGGGCAAATAGTCCAGAAGAAGAAATGCCACCAAATGTGCTCAAAACACTGGTACACTGAAATGCCACAAGTTACCCTAATATCTCCCATCTACTGAGAATTATGGCTATGCTGCTAGTTCAACTGTTATGCTGAAGGATCTCTCTGGTGCTTTCAAGTGAAGAAAGAGCTATACATGATCAACTGTGGGAGAAAGCTGACTCACTAGATTAGCACTACTGAAAGTGCATAGTGGTTGGCCTATCATGGTAGAGAATGTGATTGGCAATCTTGCACTCACACCCTGACACCTTGATTTTGTACTTTAATTTTCTGTATATGTACAAATAGAGACTTTTAGGGCCATATGCCTTTTGTAATGACCTCCGCTACCTGGCAGGTAATCTGGGCCTCCACATTAGAAAAATTCTGGTTGTGCCCCCAACTCCCTCCTACCTCTTCTAGGCCCCATCTGACTCCAGGGCCTCTCAGGCCTGCCACTGCCCTCTGAATCCCTTTAGCAAGATGCAAGAACACACAAAAGGCTCCATCAGAATTAACTTTGAATGAAAACCCTACAGTTTGTACATTCTTCCAGACCTGCCATTGGCCACTGTCTCCCCAGGTGCAGGTTCCTGCATTCACAGAGGGGTCTCCACAAGATCTTGTGGAAGATGCCACGGAGGTGGCACTGCTCCCTTCTACTATGACAGGGGGAGTTATTTGAGCTTTGTTCCTGTAGGTTTTGTGACTGAATCCAGTCACAAAACCTACAGCCTTAATGAATTCCAAGCCATAGGCCATTCTAACGGGACAGTAGAAAGCTGAGAAGAAGAATTGGGATGATCCCAAATCAACCATTATGCTAACACTGTTTCTTACAGTTAAATTGAAAGGTGAGTTATTGACATTTAGATGCATGAAAATATATCTGAGCTTGTATGAGACACATCAAATTTAGCGGAATTTATTTCCTGAATCAGTCATTCATGTCAGAGATGCCATTTTCCACTAAAGAAAAGTCTTCTAGAGAAAACTGCTTCCTTCCTATTGCTATAAGCAGTGCTGTTGTAGCTGTGTTGGTCCCAGGATATTAGAGAGACAAAGTGGGTGATGTCATATCTTTTACTGAACCAACTTATGTTGGTGAAAGAGAGAAGCTTTCTGAAGAAGAGTGCTGTGTAGCTAGAAAGCTTGTCACTTTCATCAACAGAAATTGATAAAAAAAATAAAAAAGTTACCTCGCCCACCTTGCCTCTCCTTTCTGCTAAAACAAGGAGATGGTGCACCTGAAGAAGTGAGGTTTTTTACCCACGAAAGCTTATGCTCCTTGTTTCTTTTGTGGATACAGACTAACACGGCTACCTCCTGATATGTGTCCCCTTTCTACTGTTACATTCTTCTAAGCAGATGATTCAATAGAGAAGGAAAACTATTTTATGGTTCAGTCTTGACAAGACCAGAGTTTTCTTATTTGTGGGGGGGTGGGGGGGTTGTTTGTTTGTTTGTTTACAAACTCACAGTTATAGAGGAAAAATAAGAAGTAGAGGCAATTCAGAGGCAAGAGAAAGCTAAACCCTAGCTTGGGCACTTTTTGGATTTGCCAAATTAATTGAGTAATTGAGTAAATTAATTTGAGATAGTTCAAAATTAGACCCTGGTCATTTAAAGTTACTTAGGCCATCATTCAGCACAGCACTTAAGTGTATGTTTAATTTTGAGCATGTGCTTAAGTCCCTTTAAATTCAATTAAATCTTAAAGTGACATTCAAAAAGTTTAAAAGCCAAAAACTATTTTCTGTGACATTGTTCTTGTTTGAAGGTGTCAAATTAAAGATTTCTCAATTTCTTTCCTGGTTTCAATTAGCCAGACATTGTGTAAAGGAATTATTAAAACAAAGATACTTTGACACCTACCATGGCCTATGAATAAACACAGCAGTGCAGTACGTGGTAAATGTTTTCAGTGATATATTTTTCTTACAATGGATCATGGGTATTGTTATACCTGTTTGGTTCAGGAAATTGTCCAATCCAGGATCTGTTCTCCAACAGGGCTAGGACCACATGCTTCAGTGGAAGGTGCAAGAAACCCCTTAACTGACAATTACAGAATAACCTGCCTGTGGGGGAAGTTTCTTGCTTACCCAGTTAATGGTGGGCTCTTCCCTGAAGTATAAGGGTTTATATCCCATCTAGAAATTATATTCCTGTCTAATGCAACTACTCATCCATAAAATGTCTGATCCTTTTTATAAATCTTGCTAAGCTCTTTGTCTCAATGATATTTTGTAGAAATAAGTTCAATGGGTTAATTACACAGTGTATAAAAACACATTTACAAAAATTTGGGCTGAAAAATTCAGATTGAGATCTGGATTTCCTGCACTCCAATGCCTGAGGGGTGTTACACTCCAGGGTTGTTTTTCTTTCTACCATCAGTGTGATTCCCTCCCTGGTCTCTCTGCAAAGAGACAAGTAGCCTTGAAGATGGAAAGGGAGAGCAAGCCTGTTTGACCATTCATGCAAAATTAGAAAATGCAGCTTTGCAATGCTTTAAGATGTCTCTCTCTCTTTCTCTCTAACAAAGCATTTTATAAGAGCTTTAACAAGAGTCACGAGTAATTTTTCCCATCCATTGCCAAGGACACAATGCACCACAGTCACAGACAAACTGGAGTGGCTGCTGGCAGTACCAAGAAACCACAGACGGCTTTGCACAAGCTAAACTCCCTCAAACATTTCCAGATGAATAATGAGAATTACCTTGTCCTGTTGTTTCAGAACAGGATGCATTGCCCATTTTCAAATAGTCCTCTTTGCATCTGTTGATGTTTCCAAGCAAGGATTTTGCTACTCTTTTGATGTAACTAACTGGCCAGAGATCTAGATAATTTCCCCAAATTACTTCAATGAATTCCAGGCATATCCTAAGGCATTTGTGTCTTTTTGTTATTGTTTCCCACAAAGCCTCCTTAAACTCCTCTTGTGTTACAAAAAGATGAACCTGTTGTGTACAGGCCTCCTTTGTGCTTCAGATGTAAGTTACTTTGGTGGATCATCTTGGCATGTGCAGTTCATCTCCATCTTGCGGCAAGATATAATTTAGTTTGTGAGCTAGTCTTTTATGCATGAAGGAAATCAATCATACCCTCTGATAGTTTGCTTCACAGCGAAGCATATCTCCATGAGACAAACATTAGTTCTGATCTGTAAGTCCTTTTAGAACAAAATCTGTTTGTGGGTGGTCAAATTCCTTCTGGGCTTGCTGGAAAGGCCTGTGAGAGTGGCCCTTAGAGGCTTGTGAACTTGCAAATACCTTGCTTTTCTATAAGGTTCATCCCTTCAGGACTGTATTTTGTTCTGCGAGTGAGGCATGAGAGTCAAAAATAAGGCCTGAGGGATCCAACAAGGTTATCTGCATGAGCCAGGATTTTCAGGAGTGACTAGTGAAGGTAGGTGCTCAAACTGAGATTCCTTAAAGGGGCCTGATTTGCTGAGGTTGGGTGCTCTCTGAAAATCACACTCCTTTAAGGTGTCCCAAGTTACCCACCCAAAAGTGGAGGCATTCACATTCACTAGTCACTTTTGAAAATCTTGATTTACATTTGTTCTTAATATCACCCACTGGTGCAACACCACTGGTTATACCAAGAGTAGGGGTCTACTTTAGATAGGGCAGAGTGGTCTTTACTATTTCAGCCTACCCATTAGACCTACCAGGAACAGGTTTAATGACAAAGTTTTCAGACTGATTTGGAGTACCTCAAGTCTGGGTCCCAATTGACACTTCTATTGCCCTCTCTCTGCTTCAGATGCCCCATCTAAAACGTGGCTATAGTGAAACTTGACTACATTACAGAAGTGTTGCAAAGCTGAATGCATGTTTATAAATCATTTTGAGATCTGAATGAAAAGAGCTAGGTGAATCCAGCAAAATATTATTATAGTGGATCACTGATAGAGTGTTGTCTGTGAATATACTACACTAACCCTTTAAAAAAAATCCCAGCATTGCTACCATTGATGCAGTTCCCTTGATGGTAGCAACAGTAAGAACGCTAGTGTAGCCAAGCCACTGGCATTTTAACTACTCAGCATTGTCCTATCTCTGAGCTGTGGGAGCAGAGTCAGGGCTACATTGAGTCCTTTTGGAAACCCTGGCCATAACTGTTCAATTTGTTTAAAAACAGAACAAGAGGCAAACAAACTGTTCAGACTCTGGCAAATTATCTACAACCTTAAAGCCTCTTGGGGTCCTTCATGTTTGATTTTCTATCTGACACTGAATCCATTTTGGTTGCATGAATCAAAAATCCTGTAATCCAGGTAGACAAGTCAGGTGTGGAAATTCTGGAGATTCTGCAGATTAAGGGCCTTTGCCACATGTTTTCCTACATTCTCCTGAATCCAAACGTTTGGGGGGGGAGGAGGGGAAAAAAAAGGAAATGAAGTGTTCTGCCCTTGTAGATGTGAAGATAACCTCCAACCTATAAAACAATACACTTTGGCCTTGTGGAGACCTCAACCAGACAGACTAAAGCAATAGCAGCAACTGAGGTGTTAACATCAGCCATTTATCTTTAGGAGAGTGTTCACTTCAAAGGATAATGTAATCATCTGGGTGTTAGCCTTTCTAAACAGCTAGCACATACAGAAACAGTCAGCATTAGGTCAACTGATTTTTGTTTCAAGGGATATAATTTATCAGGGGTAGGAAATACAGAGGCTTTCAAGCCACAGAATTCTGACCCAGATTTTGAAAACTACATTTTAGGATTGTTTAGCTCTGGAATTTTGGATTAGCCTGCTATAAAGACAGGGGACATTTGCAAAATTAGAATCAAGGTTGAGATTTTGAATACTGCTAACAGCCAGGGGTGTTCAATACTGAGATTTAGGTCAAGCCCATCTCTAGTTTGCAGCCAGTATAAAGGCCAAGATTTTCAAAACTGGACACTTATCATTAGATCCCTTTAGTGCTTAGGTCAGTAACTAAAATAAGTGATCAGATTTCCAACAATGCTGTGCACCCAGCAGTTCCCAGTGATGTAAACGCAAGCAACCAGATGCTCTGCACTTTTAAAATCAGGCCACTTATTTAGGCACCTAAATAAGGGATTTAGGTGCTGACGTTTAGCACCTAGTTTTGAAAATCTTGACCAATAGTTCTGCTGCTAGTGGTGTACAATTGCATCCACCTAAATTAAATCACTTTTAAAAATGCTGGAATATCTCCTTTGTGAAAAAAAAATCAAATAAATTAAATGGAAAAGTTTGTTGTAGAGGCTGAAAAACAGAATTTGCCATCATAATACCCAACGTTTTTTTAAAAATGGTCTTTTTTAGTATACTGGCCACAGGATGGTATTTGCTGTACCATACAAATTGTAGTTTTAGTACAGTGATTTTTATCATGAGAAAAGGCAACCTAACTGGAACTGGAACTGCAACCACCTATGGGCCTTTCCAAAGAGCTGCAGTAATCAAGCTCCCAAGGTTTTTGCTGCCTGGTCAGCCCTTTCTCCCTGTGAACCTGAATGAATTCATTCAGCATGAGATGCAGAGTAACCCAGGGCCAAAAAATGCTGCATTAGTGTCATCAAGCCAACTGTTTTTTTCCAATTGGAAATATGCGTCTATAGAGCTGCAGAAATGAAAAGCCACATTCAAGCTAGGGTCTGGACTTGAATAGGAGTGGGGTGGGAAGAAGTAAAGCTTGGATCAGGATGTTGTCCTACACCCGTGCTCATTTGATGAAAACAGCTGAGAGAAGCATGGGGTGAAATGTCATTTAAATGTTTTTCTTCCATTTGGAAACATATTTGTGAGAGCCAGATTGGCAGCTCAGGACAATGAAGTTGTGCAGATTCCCAACAGGTTCTACAGCAGTTCAAGTTCTCTCACACTGCTCTGACAAATATGCCTCGACCATTTCTGGAGGGACCAGCTCTATGGGGAAGGTGATAATTTGGCCTGCACGGAATTCAGTCTTTCGCCTCTCTGGCAAGGCTACCAGTTTTTGTGATATGGAAACTGCTAACTGGACTGAGACCACTAAACTCATTTCACATAGTTTAATGAAAGGAAATTTTGGACACAACTGAAGATGGATTCAGTCTATATCCCTGGATCTGAAGCCCATGGAACTTTGGAGGGTCAATTTTCAGAATCCACACCTGGACTTGAATCGTCTCATCTTCCTTCAAACATGCAATAGTCAAGCCAACACTGGAGAAACCCACCCTGGATATATTGGTTGTAGATAACTACCACCCTGTGTCAAACCTCCCATTCCCGAGCAATCTCATTAGAGAAATTAACCAAAAGCCAACTACAAGCTCATCTAACTGAAGCTAATACTCTAGACCTAGCACAGTCTGAATTCAGAGCAGGACATGGAACTGAAACCACTTTAGTGGGACTGATGGATGATCTCCTCTCCTCCCATCAATGGACAGAGGACAAACATTTATTCTCATCTTCCTGAACCTCTCTGCAGCATTCAACATGGTTGATCAGGGGTGACAGGAGTCCAGGGAATGTGCTAAAATGGTTTTAGTCCTTCCTGGAGGGACACACCAATAAATACTGATGGGAAAATGCATCTCCACACAGGGCGTCCTTAGGATTTATGGGGCCCTACGCAGTATTATTAAACTGGTGCCCCTCTGCCCGACAGCAGCCCGGGCTCGCAGCCCAGGGGGTGGGGGCGAAATAGGGCCGAGGCAGCAAATGATACCAAGATGAGTCACAGTTTCCTGCAGAGACCCCCATACCCTCTCCCTCACGCAGAATGAACTGCACAGGCGCATTCAGCTCTGTGAACATGGCCCCTGCCTAAGGAGACTGCAGTGCATGCTGGGTGTGCAGAAGCCAACCCACTCTTACCTGTTGTCATGGGCAGTGGGTGAAGCTGCCACTTGGGGAAGCTAGCTCCCCAGCCTACCTCTTCTGCCTGTGGCCCCCGCCTGCCCCCACTCTGCCCAGGCCTTGTCCCTCACACTGTCTTCCTCCTCTCTTCCCTCCCCCACCCTGCTCACCCCCTTCCAGACAAATCCCTGAACCCAAATGAAGCAAATTACATTTGGGGGAAAAAAAAATCCACTCTTCTGCAATTTCTTTCTAAAGAAAATGGAGCATGTTTTCCACTGTATGCCAGATGGTGAAGACTGGACATGCAGAAGGTACCTAATTAAAAGCACTAAACTTGGGAATAAAAAATGTTAGTTACACGTTTTTTGATACGCCGTGAAGTTTGTCAGAAATTTATTTGCAAAACTTTGTAGTGAGGGCGAGTCAGTAACTCACTGAAACAAAGACATTATTTTAAAGTAATCAGTCACAGAGGTTTAGTGTGTTCATAACAATGCTTTTAGAAAAAGGGAACACTAAGTTACTTTGTGTGATCTCCATAACAATAAACATGTTTATGAAATTTCACCAACTTTAAAAAAAATATGTTTCCAAAGATTTTAGGCATAACAAAGGATTTTATATCTTACTAGGTACTGATTTTGCTGGAGGGTTCTCTTAAAACTAGTTCATCAGATAGTCAGAAGTAAAGAAAGGGAAACTCTTCGTCCAGCTATCTGGAAGGAAAGGAGTGTTGTCCCTTTAAGGGCTCTCTACAATGGGCGCGAGGGCGGGGTGTGTGTGAAGGGAGAAAGACATGGACAGAAAGGACAGGAAGACTTTGGAAGCAAGTTTTTTTTACTATAGTAATTAAAATTAAAATGTGTATTTTAGATAAGGGTGGTCTTTTGAAGGATTTATTTAAAAAACTATAGGTCTGAAGATCCAAGCATTTAAGGCTAAAGTAAAGATGATTGTGCCTCTAAAAATCTACGCAAGGATTTTTTAGAGATGTGATTTTATAATCTTCACCAACTCAGTAATGAAATATTTTTAAAGCAAATTTTAAACTAAGGTCCTGTAGACTAACATGTTCTGAGTAAATATTACAGTAATGCACAACTGTTTTTGTCAGTAAATTCAGAAACTGACAGTATATACCTGGGGATTGGCAAATGCCTGTTAAATAGCTTCATTACCACTTGAATGGCTCTTTAACAGTTTCAATGTTGTGCTAATAGGTCTGGCAGGCTGGAAGGCTTTTTCACTTTTAAGTTACTAGATCCCCTCCGGAGTAAGAGTCACCAGGCTGCAGCAGCCAGCTGTGGTGGGAGCCTGCAGGAAGGGTCAGAACAGGGATAGAAAGAGCCGGTAGGGTGGACACTAAGACCCAGTGGTGCCCCAAATTTTCAGATACCCTACGCAGCTGTGTATGCCTAAGGACGGCCCTGCTTCCACCACTAGTATCCTCATTTGTGGAGACCCAGAAGGATCAATTCTCTCTCTGGTCCTTTTCAATATCTACGTACAGTCACTATCGGAACTGATCACAGACAACATGGACTCAGCTGTCAGCAATATGCCGATGTCACACAGCTCTACCTGTCCTTCACCACAAACAACCACACTACTATCACCAAGATGGCCCAATGCTTGGATGAGATAAGCTCATGATGAACAGCAGCTGGCTGAAGCTGAACCCGAGCGAGACAGAGGTGATGCTCATTGGCATAGGAAAGTATTTTGAGGAATTCGCAGCCATGGTGCAGTCTCCCTTGGTTGAAGTTACACACACATAATTAGTCAACTCAGTCTCCAGTCCAGGAGTACTCTTGGATTCCTGGCTGATGCTGAGCTCTCACATAGCAGCATCTCCAAATAATGCTTTCAAACTCTTCCCATTGGTTAGGAGACTCAATCCCACCCCTTTTAATGAAGATCTGACCTCAGTTATCCATGCTTTCCTCACTTCTAGCTGGACTATAGCAATACGATATTCCTGGGCATGAAAACTTTGGTGGCTTAAGAGACTCCAATTATTACACAATGCTGAAGTGCATTTCCCAAACCACACAGGCCCACTCCCTACACTGGATTCCCATCGAATTTTTAATCAAGTTCCAGGTCTTGGTCCTTATCTTCCAAATGCTACATGCTGTGGGTCCAGAATATCTAAAAGAGACTAAAGCTCTGGGATGAAGGTCAAGGTTGATCTCCTCTGGCACAACAGAACTCTGAACAAATAAGATTAAAACTCATCTGTACAAGAGACAAAAAACTTTCTCCAGGGGACAGTCCAAGACTGTGGAATACCTCCCACAGGAACTAAGGAGCATCACAAACCTCACCATTTTCTGCTCCAAGTGAAAGGCATATTTCTTTGACCTTGCCTTCTCTAACATAATATCTAACAATATTTACATAATACCATTACACACCACCCCCTGGGTGCCTCTAAGACACAATACTTCCCCTCTCACAAGCATAGAGTCCCAGTGTAGAAAAGAAACTTTTAATAAAAGATGGTAAGTAATCCAGCATTAAGTTGGGGAAATGCCACAAGCAGGATTCATAAGCATAAACCCATGAACAAGACATCCACCCCAGAGTTAGTTGGACAGTGTCCTTTTGCCTCAGGTTATTAAGTCCAGCAACCAAAAGGTCCTTGAATGTGCCCCTCCCTTCACCGCACCCTACTCACAGTTGTCGTCCTTGGTCAGTGCAGACCCAGTGTTCAGAGGTGCATCTGCAGAGTTCACCTCCCAGCCTGGTTGGGGCGGGGGCAAGAAAGCACCTTGCTTGCTCTGCTGTTTCGGCGCTTGTTCATCGCTCCACTCCACCGACTGCTCTTCCTGCCACTCTGGGATGGCTTGAGGTCCCATCACTTAAGACAAATTGGAGGATTGGGCCAAAAGAAATCGGATGAGGTTCAACAAGGACAAGTGCAGAGTCCTGTATTTAGGACAGAAGAATCCCATCCAGTGCTACAGGCTGGGTACCGACTGGCCTAGCAGCAGTTGTGCAGATTCACTTTTCAGAACCATATTTATGAACTGAAGGGGTAAAGCCAGCCCTGGCAGGCATGATTCAGCAGTACCTAGAGAAAGGTGAGCTTACCGGAGAAATGAAACTTCCCTCCCCATCCTTAACAAAAATAATTCCCACCAGCCTTATGGAAAAGAAGGAGAGTCTAGGAAAAAATAGTGCAACTCATCCAGCATGGAACTCAATGTTTGTCAGACATAGAAGCCAGCAGAATTGTTCATACATCATATCCTTTTTCACCTGGTTCTTGTATGGCACTCATCACTGTGATATCTGGACACTTCACCCATAAAGTCCCTAGAATGAGATCTGATTCTGAACAATATGGGAAGTTTTGTTAAGTAAATTGTAAACTGTTCAACACCCTGAATGACCAACAAGTGGCTCAGGGTACACTGACACCGCAAAAAATGGCCTGCGGCAGCATGTGTCAGCATCCGGGTCAACTGACTCGGGCTCACGCTACAGGGCTAAAAATAGCAGTACAGACATTCAGGCTCAGGCTGGAACCCGGGCTCTGAAACCTGGCAAGGGAAGAGGGTCTCCGAGCCCAAGCTCCAGCTGAGCCCAAACATTTACACTGCTATTTTTAGCCCAATAATGTGAGCCCCGGGAGTCAGTTGACCGGGTCTCAGACTCCCTGCCCTGGATTTCTGCAGCATAGACGTACCCTTAGTCACAGCTTTTAGCAACTTCTAATGAACTCTTATAAAGACAAGGAAAGAGTGCCCCTATCCAGTCACAGAGGAATATAGTTTCTCTCTCAATCTCTTAAATGCTTGGACTAGAGATCTACTGCCTAACAACCAACATTTTAAGCATTATTAGATAAGAAATTTAGGGCCAAAATTTGCAAACCTCAGAATATAAAGGTGTCCCCGCAAAAAATGTGCATGCACATATTACACCATCACATGACTGAGCTTTTTTACCAAGAACTTTGTTTATTCTGGGAATTCAAACTTTTTCTTTAGGAGTTTCTTGCCCACAGACATCCCCTCAGACAGAGCTGGCTACAGTCCAGGCTCCTCTTGCAGCACAGCACACCTTCTGCATGCTCTTACCCCTGCAGTCACTCACTCACTGTGCCCCCACCTTATTCTTAAAGGGTAGCTCCCATTGAACTTATTATATAATGTCACCATAACAAAAAGATGTACAATAAACAAATATTTAAAATTATACCACTACCTCGATATAACACAACCCGATACAACACGAATTCGGATATAACGCGGTAAAGCAGTGCTCCGGGGAGGGGGGTGGAGCTGTGCACTCCGGTGGATCAAAGCAAGTTCAATATAACGCGGTTTCACCTATAACGCGGTAAGATTTTTTTGGCTCCCGAGGACAGCGTTGTATCGAGGTAGAGGTGTGTTAATAAACAATATAAATCTGTTTCTAAAACAGGGACCTTACATGTGGAAACCACATATTGGCAGGTTGAAAAGAGAAAAATACAAACCGAAGTACCCAAACTGCATGCATAATGAGCTGTTCTGATCTCACCAGAATAGAGTTCACTGGTTGTGTGTGCATTGACTGGTTTGTGAGTATAATTTAGGCCCAAATATTGAAACCATAGTTATTTTCAATCGACCTGCATCATTATGCCATGGACGATCAACAATATTATCTACCTCAACATCATAGAAGTTAGAAGTGAAAACAGCCCAGGAGATCAAGGCCACTCCCCCACAAGTGCAGCATCCAGTCCCAAGAAAAGACATGTCACACATCAAGACATGTTTGGGCTGGATGTGAACCTAAGACACTCTGTTACCATAATCACAGGTTGGCTAGGAGTTGAAGTGTGTCCATTAATATTATATATGTCAATGTAAGCAGAGTCAGGATGAGCTCTACCCTGACATCTGGTGGTGAATTATGGCGAGTGTGGAAAAGAACTCCAGGGGCTGATCTGGTTTGCATAAGCACACCCACTCGCCTGGCATGAAACAACAGCAACTCAAAGTGGTTACTTTGGCTGGTGTGGGATCCCCAGTTTCTCTATTATTGGGGCAGGAAGAATAAAGTGTTGTTACCCTGATTCTGTGAATCAAGGCCAGTGGAACTGTTGTATGACAGAAGGACTGAGTGAGTCCTTCACCGTTACCTAAGTAGCACTTGCTTGACAAGGGGCATGGGTTACAAAACCCAGTGAATTGAGAGAGGATGGGGTCAGGTTTTTATATCTGATGGTATGGGCCCTCTTTGAGGGTTTGAAACACCAATTGCACTACCTCCTCTCTCCACTGTTGAATATCAGAGCTAACTTTGATTCCATTAGGAGTCTAATTACAGGCTGCTGAGCTGAATTCACTTTGGGCCAATGGTGCACTAGCACTGCTAAGAGCTGAAATCACAAAAGAGCTAAAGTTATTAAGAGCTGAGATCACTGAGACTGTGTTAACTAGTGGGGGAGCCTGAAGCTATATTGCTGGTGGAGCAGCTAGCAGAGTGGCGCCTCACAGGAACGGTTGGAGTGGAGCTGAGCGACTCACAGGTCGGTGAGCAGGGCGGAGCGGCTGGAGAAGCAGCGAGCAGAGCAGAGCGGAGCCTTGTGGGAGCGGCCCAAGGAACAGCTGAAGTGGAGCAGAGCTGAGCGGCTCACAGGTCGGTGAGCAGAGCAGAGCAGCTGCCAGAGCAGTTCGTGGACGGTGGGAGCGGCTCACAGGACAGCTGGTGGAGTGGAGTGGAGCAGCTCGTGGAGAAGGCTGCGGCGGAACCCCACGGAGAGGCAGCCAGTCGGCCTCGGATCACGTAAGGTGCCCCTTAACACCCTGCGTGCCTTCCCCCCCCCCCAGCTTGAACTCTGGGGCTGCACTGACCAGGGACAGAGACTTTGGGGGGGTTGTTGGACTTTTGGGACTTTGGTGATCCTTGGGTTGCTGGACCCAAGAGACTTTGGGGTTGTTGGACTTTTGGGACTTTGGTGATTCTTGGGTTGCTGGTTTCAAGAACCAAAGGGAAAGGACACAGCCCAATTTGCTGGGGTGGGTTTTTTGCTCATGAAGCCTGTTTGTGTTGTTTTTCCAATTTAATGCTGATGTCGTTTACCTCATGTTATTAAACATTTTCTGTTACACTCAGACTCCGTGCTTGCGAGAGGGGAAGTATTGCCTCCTAGAGGCGCCCAGGGGGTGGTATGTAATTGTCCCAGGTCACTGGGTGGGGGCTCGAGCCGGTTTTGCATTGCGTTATTGAAACGGAACCCCTAGATACAGAACCCGGCCCTTGTTGCTGCCAACTTAGATGGGCAGAAGGGTTACATCATTACACTTTTGTTTGTGATGACATATGTAATATGAATGGAGATTGAGTCAGCGTCTTTTCCCCAGACTTGCTTCTTTGCATTGCCCTGGTGGTACAGAGGGGCTAGAAAGCCAGTGTAGCCAGCCAGCTGGAGATTCCTAGGTGTGGCCAGCTCCTACATCATTTCCTATCCAGATCGTGTTTTCACCAGACAATTCAATAACCAGGGAAAATGTTAGGGTGACCAGACGTCCTGATTTTATCGGAACTGTCCCGATATTTGCTTGTTTGTCCTGCGTCCCAACCGATGTCGGGACACTGGACAAACAAGCAATTTTGCCCTCCGCTCCTGCACACAGGCGGAGCCTGGAGGGGCTCTCGCCCTCCCCCCCCCCGCCCCGACTCCGACGGGGCTTCACCTCCCGCCACGTGGAGGCAGTGGCAGCCCTGTTCCTTCCCCTGCGGGACCCAAGTGGGATGGGGGGCTGGGGCCTGCTGCCCCCACTCTGGGGCCGCCCGATCCTTCCCCCATTGGATCCCTCCCGAAATCCCTGCCCTGGCTCCGCCCCCTCACTGCCCCATTGGATCCCTCCCAAAATCCCCGCCTCTTCCCCAAGCACGCCATTCCTCCTCCCTCCCAGGCTTGCGCCGATCAGCTGTATGGCGGTGCAAGCGCTGGAGGGAGGCCTGGGGGACGCAGGGGAGCGCAGGGTGAGTCTGGCCTGGCCCCGAGCGCAGGCAGGAGGGCAGGGCGGTACCTGCAGGGGCAGTCCCAGGTCTGGCCTGGGGAACTGGCTCCCTGTACACACCCATGGGTGGGGGGTGAGGGGGCAGCAGCTGCCCGCGCAGGGACTCTGATGGGGCTTCACCTCCCGCCACGTGGAGGCAGCGGCAGCCCTGTTCCTTCCCCTGCGGGACCCAAGTGGGATGGGGGGCTGGGGCCTGCTGCCCCCATTCCGGGGCCGCCCGAGGTGCTCTGTGGGGCAGCTGGGCGTGGGCCGGGCCTGGGCACACTTGGGGTGACGGGATTGCGCTGCCCCACAGGCGGGCTGTAGAGAAACCCTGCCCCGGGGCAGAGGCAGCGGCAGCCCCGTTCATTCCCCTGTGGGACCCGAGCGGGACTGGGGGGCTGGGGCCTGCTGCCCCCACTCCGGGGCCACCCACGGGATTGCACCAACTGGGCCCCTTCCCCTATGGGGGGAGGTGGAGACGAGGCGAGCTGGTGCAGGGGTGGGGGGGGGAGGCGCTCCGGCGGCTTTTTTTTTTTCTCCTCCACCGCTCCTCCCCGCGTCCCGATATTTCAGTTTTGTCATCTGGTCACCCTAGAAAATGTTGAATGTTTTATAAGAGCTCTGCATACATTGGCTGAAAACTGTGATTGTAGGAATGCAAAACATGAAAGCACCAGATAAAAATCTTTCACAGCAGCTACAGTTGATGAGATGTACTCTAGTCACAGCTATACAGATAGCAAAGCAGTCAGAATTAGTCAAACAGAACAAAGGCAGAGGAAAACTTGAAACTAGCTTAGATACTATCAGACACTTGAGTGGTAAAAGTCATTATCATAAAATCCATGAGACAAGGACAGAGAATTTCCAGGCTAAGAGGGACAAATTCCAGTCTACACGCACAAGGTGTTGAAAAAGTCATAATCCAAGAAATGAAGCATGACCAGCCAGAGGCGCATGGTGTAATACATAAGAACATAAGAACAGCCATATTGGGTCAAACCAAAGGTCCATCTAGCCCAGTATCCTGTCTTCCGACAGTGACCAATGCCAGGGGATGGATCACTTGATTCCCCAGAGGGAATGAACAGAACAGGTAATCAAGTGATCCATCCCCTCTTGCCCATTCCCAGCTTCTGGCAAACAGAGGTTAGGGACACCTCCCTGTCCATCCTGGCTAATATTCATTGATGGACCTATCCTCCATTAACTTATCTAGTTCTTTTTTTAACCCTGTTATAATATTGGTTTTATAGACCTCTATTATATCCCTCCCTTAGTAGTCTCTTTTCCAAGCTGAAAAGTCCAAGTCTTATTAATCTCTCCTCATATGGAAGATGGTCCATACCCCTAATCATTTTTGTTGCCTGTTTCTGAACCTTTTCCAATTCCAATATATCTTTTTTGAGATGGGGCGACCACATCTGCATGCAGTATTCAAGATATGGGTATACCATCGATTTATATGGAGGCAATATGATATTTTCTCCTTTATTTTCTATCCCTTTCTTAATGATTCCCAACATTCTGCACGAATGAACATGCATGAAATATGGACATTTTGTAACTATTTGCCGCACCAAAGCAGTCAGGGAGTTGACTCATATTACAGACAATCAAGAGCCATTGTCTCTGGGATCTACCACTTATGATGACATAGAAGTTACTTGGAGACTGAAATTGAATATTCCTGGCAAGACTATTGACTTTAAAATTAATTCAGGAGCTGACTTCACAGTCATCTTAGAAGGGACTTACAATCACCATCAACCCCTCCCTGAGCTGAAGTCACCTGACACAGCTCTGACTAGCCATGGAGGTATTCGGAACTGCATGGACCAGTTCACCACAAAAACAGCTTATAAAGACAAAAACTATGCATTCAGAGTGCATGTTGGTCAGATTGGTATTCCAGAACTAGTGACAGACAATGGGTCACAATTCACTGCAGAAGAATTTAAGATATTCCAAATTAATTATTATTTTGATCGTATTACTAGCAGTCCACAATACCCACAAACAAATGGAGAGGCTGAGAGAGCTGTACAGACAGCCAAGAAAATCCTACCACAGGAAGATTCATTCCTTGCTCTTCTGAGTTACAGATCAGCTAGAGCCCTGCAAATCCACGGATATCCACTTCATATCCATGGACCATTTTGGCAGATAGTGAGTTGAATGCAGATACAACTGCGCAGGGCTCTACTCATCAGTGGCACCTGGCCTGTGGTATACAGCTCAGGCAGCCCGGGGGGTGCAGTGAGCTTGGGGGCTGGCAGCCACCAGCCAGTGGCGGGAGTCAGGGCAGTCCAGCACCCTCTCACCATGCTGCTTCCCGTTCAGCAGCTTGGGCCCCTCGGGCAGTACTAGCGTCCCCACCATGACTTGGCCTGGCAGCACTGGTCGCGCTCCCAGTCACAGTCCCAGCCTGCCGGCTTCTGGGCAGCAGGGCCCATCTCCGGCCACATGGCACCCCACCCCTCTGCCCCACTGTGATGCAACACACACTGCTGCTGCGTGCCATCGTTTGCGAGTCCCCAGGAGCAGCATGCGATGAAACACCCCTCCCCTCCAGCTCCCCCGTGCCACCCCTTCTCCTCGAGATCCTGCCTCCACGCGGCCCCTTACCCCCAGTCTCCAACCCCACACTGCCTCTTCCCTTCAAGACCCCCCTCCCCGTATCTCGCCCATGTGAAACATCTTGCTACCGCGGGTGTGGATACAGGTAAAAGGTGGCTAGCAGATTGCGGGTTAATCCTGGCGGATGCGGATCCACATTTCTGTATCCGCGCAGGGCTCTACCAATAGTAGCTGCTGGATATAGTTTAGCACAACTCCTGATGGGACAACAACTCAGAACTACTGTTCCTACTTTGGAAAAGAATCTCTGTCGAATGTGGCAAGACACGAAGAGAGTAGCCAAATTGGATAAAAAGGCAAGAAGAGCCTATGAACACTTTTACAACAGACGACACTCAGAGAACTGCCAGTTTTAGAACTTGATGACTGTGTTCATGTCAAATTGGAGAAAAAGGAGGGACAACTCCACCTGTCATAAGGAAAAAGAATTCAGCACTCAAATCATCGAGACCAACAGTGGAGAGTTCAACAGAAACCATCGCCATCTACAGTTTGTTCCTCTACAAACTCTACAGATGGCGGATGCAAAACAAGGCAACAAATCAAAGATTCCAGACTGACCAGAGCTTTCGTTGCAACCAATGGACAGCCAGATGACCAAGTTGTTGCGCGTACGGGTCGCATAATCAGAAAATCAGTTAAGAACTGCTTAACAGACTGATACACACTGAACCTCAAAGAAAGTGTGATATTGTAAATAGTAGGAATGTAGAACTAAAAGGGGGAGCAGTAATGGAATGTTAAACTGTATTATACCATTCAGCCACTAGGTGGCACTGTGGCTAAAATACCTTATTTAAAGAAACCTCAGTCATACCTGGCAGAGCATTAAAAGATCTTATGATGAACACATCTGGTATGTATAAGCAAGCTCTATAGTCAAGCCACATCTGGTACAGAACATAACAGGGGCTCCTAAAACACATCTGTAGCATCTGTATAAGTAAAGTGAAGTGGGAGCAGGTGGGGCCCTAGTGAAGATGACGTGCTGGGGCCCAAAATTACTCTCGATGGGCCTGATCTCTTGCGGTCGCTTCTAGCCCTACATTTCTATGATTCTATGAATGGTCCCAACTCTGGGGCCAGTAAGAAACTTACTGAGCCAAATTAATCCCTGGTGTAACCAGGGATGAAATTAGCCCATATGGTGGAAAGGCATGAATTTGGTGTGGAGGGTGAGCAGATCTGCATGATGATGAACAGGAGGGTTGCAAGAGCCATGCTGACAAGCATAACAGAAAACAAACCCCACTGATGCATGTGATCAATGAACCAGCCCTATCAAACCTCACACAACCAGCCTAAATGCCAAACAGACAGCTATCAGGCTGAGATTCCCTGTGCATCCTTAAAAATTCTGGGGCAGCAGAATATAATTACACTGTGATCTGATGAAGCTGTTCATCTGCTTAAAAGTATTTTAAGATTCGAGAATGAAACCTGAACATATGAGATGCACAACTGAAGAGCAGTAATATGCACATATGAATCCAAGAGCTTTATTACACATTGCCCCTTCTGCCCCCCTCTTCCCCAAATCAGTTTTTTCTCTAGTTTATATCATGCACAGCTCTGGCATTTCAGTAATGCATTTGGATGTTTGAGAAGCTAAACTTTATCTTTATTCCCTCGTTTGAGTTTTTGTTCCTGTCTTCAGCAGGCATTTCTTGGAAGGAATAGCACTCACAGAATTACAGCACAGAGGAATCAGACTGCATGTCCCGATGGTATGTAAATATTAATATTCACACAGCTTTTGTATGCATTGCAGATTACAAGATAATTTGGGGCTATATAGCCCCGTAACTTAGTGTATAAAAAGAATGACAGTTATAGGACCAGATTCTGTCATTTTTCCAGGCCTGACTTCGGAATTTTTTTTTTAAATGTGTAATAAAAATTAAGCATTTAGGGCCTGATCTGAAGGTTGTTGTGAGAGACTCTTTCCATGGACTTCAATAGGCTTTCGAGCAGGCAAGGAAATTCAAATGACTGCTTGGTGATTTTTCAAAATACACCACAATGTAGACCCTAAGAAGCACAGACCATGCCCCCAGCCTCCCATGCCTCACTGTAGAATGCTCCTGTATAAGTCTGCTTGGGAAGCACCATAGAGGACTGTGTGGAATAGGTTGGTCTCAGGAAAAACAGAATCTAGACAGAGTGTTTCCACCTCTATTCTCTACTCTGACCATAGTCTTTGATCATAACTCTTCCTTCCGGCCTTTAAATCTATTAATCTTTCTGGTTGGCACATAGCTGCAACAAAGCTGGTCAAATTACTCTTGCAAATATATTACTTGCTGTGTTTTGCCCTTAGTTCTCCTAATGAATTATTTGGATGCAGACTTTGCTTTTTACAAATCTATTCACTAACTTTTTGGCTGTGTTCACAAAATGTCCTGTGAACAGTTTCATGGAAGAGATGTCAGCCTATGTGTTGTTTCCATGCCTTTCACTTCTACTATTCATTATGTGTGATGGGTTACCTAAGTCACATGGCATTTGATTCTGCTCCCCAGTTGGAAGATGAGAATATTTAAAAACAGGAAAACAACACCACTCCTTTGTGCATGACTGACTTTGTCTGCTCATCTGTACAAAGAAGCCATTCCCAAAAACTATTTGCGTTAACAAAACCCATTCACACAGAAGTTCACCAAAAGCAAATAAACAAGAGCACGAACATGCTGAAACAGATGAGCCATTCACAAATGTGATTTTCCAGCACTCTTTACAAACAAACAGGCAGAACCGGGTTGCAATTTTTATTGTACCATTTGTGTTAAAATACACGTACATGAAAATATATAAATGGCTACAGCTAGGCATGGCTTGTGTCTCTTTTGAAATGAAAGTGCTTCTAAGGTAAATAGATGTTTTATATTTTTGTTCTTGTCATATAGTTTGAAGTTATTGTCATATAGTTTGAAGATTTGATCACTTAGACAAGATGAAAAGTATGCTAAAACTGTGCAAGTCCATGGTCTGGGCATACACAAATTCTGTACCCCATTTTTTTTTATGGAGGGGGAAAAACTGGATCAAAATGCTCATATTTAAAGGTCTTATTTCAGTGCCAGGTTATCCAACAGTATTCATGAGAAAGTGATTTGTAAATTTTCTTGAAATAGTAAATAAATTACAGTGATGAAGTCAGTCATTTAATATTGCCTCTCTCTGTTTGTGAATGTTCTGAAATTCCTGTCTCCTAAATGTTTATATGTTTACCAGTTTAGAATCTGAGAAATTGTTTCAGAATTTCTTCAGTGAAAGTTTTTGAACTGCAGATCACTTGTGAATATACATAATTCAAAATGTGTGCTTTGTTGTTTAGTTACATAAGGTGTGCAGTTTTTCTTCCATTAGCTAATTGGTCATCTTATCTGACTAAACAACACAGCATAAATTGCAGCTTGACATTTTCTTCTGGCAAATATTTGAGTAGCCATCGCAAAGCCTTCACTCACTTTGAATGAATTTTCACAATAATAGTGTCTGAATGATCACAGAAAGAAAACACAAAAGGGTTGCAAACATGGTTGAACTGGAATTTTGATTTTGAATGACCTTGAGAAAAATGTTTTCTATTATTTACTAATCTCTATTTATAAGCTCTTAATTGAACTACAGTATAATTCTTAAATACATTTTGATAATTCCAGGTTGTTCAAAATTAAGGCAGTAGATGGTCTTGATTATTTTGTTTAGTATTACATTTTAATTAAATTATTTATTCATATTTTCAGAGAATCCTATAGGCAAACAGTGACCTGTATGTACAGGATAATGTCTATTTTCAAAGATTTGATCACTTAGACAAGATTAAAAGTATGCTAAAACTGTGCAAGTCCATGGTCTGGGCATACACAAATTCTGGCCATTACATGAGTAACCTATGGTTTATTGTGCCTAACATAGTTATTTCTGGTGGCTAATGTTCAGAGGTTTATAAAGCTGCTAATGCTGCCGCTACAGGATTTATTCTTTTAGCTTAGGTGTAGAAATGCATGCTGTTAGTGGAAGAGGTCCCATGTTCAAACCTCAGAGTAGATCCAAGCTAAATGGGCTATACATACACGCCCCTCAGGATTTTGAAGAGGGACATCCAGCAATAATGCCCATTTCTCTAACCCCTCCTGGGGCAGCTACAGCTCAGTATGTCACCTCACCACTTTGTGGGCAACTACTGCAAAGAATATTGGAATGGGATCTAGGCAGCTCATCTCTCGGGCACAAGTACCCCAAAAAAAAAAAAAACCCAGCAGGGAAAAGTCAATGGCCACCTTAAACCAACTGGATGTTCAAGAACTAGGAAGATGAAACAGGTACTGGAATGTACATGTGCTAAATGAGCTAGCTGGGCTGTTTTTGTATTTGGTGGTGTTCTTACATTTAACCCTGGCTAGGATACTCATTTCTTGTCCAGAAAAGAACTTAACACAACCACAACACAGAGTGCACATTGAACATGATAAATATATTTTCTGATAATTTTGGTAATATTTGCTACAGCTGTTTGCAGTGGTGATGTGGACTGGGCACCACCTTAGACAATTCTTCATTCCAGGTGAATTTTGGTAACCATAATCAGAATGAAGATATACTTCCCACCACTGTGGTGAAATGTTCCATCGAGGTCAGGCAAGATGCTCTACTGAATGGCCTGGCACCACCTGTCTATGTTCAGAATGCATGTCCCAAACTCATGCCAATTGCTGACACCCTATGTAAGGAACTTTTCATAGAATTTTCTACAGTGCCTACTCAGCTCCATGTTTGCAGGTGTAAATAATTTTATTACTTGAAAAACAGGTTTTTTTCCAAACTGAATGTAGCACATTGTGCCCAAAAGGCCTATTTACAGGCCACATTTGAAGTTTTAAGATTCATCTGGATTGGAGCAGAGAAAAGGTGTTCTGAATTATTCTTACAGTAGGAAAGCACTTTTACCCCCATGCTTGCATAACTCCAAAATGGCCAGAGGTACTTTCTCAAATTTTTTGATATAAAAGAAATTCACTTGTTTGAAGAAACCAATCAAGAAAAATCTCAGCCCAAAAGGTAAAAATCTCAAAGTTATGAGTGTGTTAAAACTTGAGGTTTCACAGCGTAACTACAAAAGTTGCTATAAGTGCAACCACTACAGTGTTGAGCTGTGGGATTATTTGTTTTATTCTAGTGTTTTTTCTGCTAAGCATTTGTTAGTCTATGATAGGAGTCCCTTGGCACTATTGCAAAATAAATAATAATGACAGTAACCCAACAGTCTCAGCCAAGGACAACTGGTGAATGCCGTACACAAATTAATCCAAACTGGGGAATTTCTCAGTGACCTTAATGGGTATTTTCCTCTCAGGGACCATCTGGTGGGTGACCAGTCCCAACGAAAGGAGTGACCTCTCTATGGATTCCACTAACTCAGGGGAATCCTTGTGCTGAGGGTGGGGTGGTGGGAAGGAGAGGAAGGATATTGTATGATCAGGTGAACTCCAGCTCCATGAAATTGTCTGAGGCACCTGAGTCTACTAGTGCCTCTACACTGATGTCAGGCATCGCAGGGTGCTGGAGATGTTTTGGTTGCTGATTGGCCATCACCAGGATACTGGTGGATGAGGGTTGGGGTGGGTTGCTGAGGAGAAGAGAAGGGTGCCAACCCAGCCCAGTCCCCCACTGGGGCTTGGTGTTTTTTAACTAGGATACAGATTGGACCTTGGCAGGACAGCTTGATGCAAAGTGTCCTGGTTCCCTGCGGTATATGCATAGGGCCAATACCCAGCATTGATTCTTCTGAATATTGGAGAGGCGGGTCTGGACTGGATAGGCTTGCATGGATTGAGGTGACAGAAGACACTGGTGATGGGAGGGCAGGCAGAGCCAGCAGGACTGGCAGGAGTCAGGAGAACCATCATTTTTGTTGGTGGCATTCAATAGTTGATATCTTGATGCATAGGTCAACTAAAGCATCCAGGCCAGAAGGGGATTCCACCCATACCAGTTCATCTTTAGTATCCTTGTTCAGGCTGAGATGGAAACAATAATGCTGGGCGGCCTTGTTCCACATGCAGCTTTGGCCATACACTCCTGACATGGGTCATCAAAGATAACTGGCATAGCTTGAGCAAAGTCCTCAAATTGTCACAAAAGCAGGTTTGATAATTCCAGGAGGGGAAACATCCAAGCCACGGCCTCCCCAGTAAGCAGACTGATAATCAGTCCAATTCGTGTTTGGTCAGTGGGGTACAACTGCAGATATGGCAAAAATAGGAGTCAACACTGATTTAGGAGTCCACAAAGTTGGTCATGATCTTGGGCTTGTGGGGAGCAGAGGTTGGAGCTGAAGGCAATGCACCTTGAACTTGGAGGACTGCATTTTGCACCTGCAGGGTGCAAGGTCTGTAGGGTTCCCAGTATCTCCATCAGAAGATATTAGTCTTTGTAGAATCCACAGGCACAGTGTCAGCTCTAGTTCTCCTATTGTTTGTGTTGGGCTGCTCAAACCATCAGTGCCCAGGATATGGACAGTTTTGTCCAGTGGTTAGAGCAGGAGTCAGGCAACGGAGCCCAGAGTCAGAGCCAGAATCAGAGACCAGGTGCCAGAGCCAAGGTCAGAGCTGCAGTCAGAATTCCAGAATTGGAGCCAAGGGTCAGGACCAGTTGACTTGGAGTGAGGCAAGGCAGGAGCATGGCTGGGTCCAAGGCTGGGAACAAGCAGGCACAGGAGCCATCACAGCCATGGGTGAATGCTTTGAGCAGCCAATGAACTGCTCTAGCTGATGGGCTTAAGAGCCAGCTGCTGACTCTTCCAACCAATCAGGCCGTATAGCCAATCAGGCAGCCTACTGGAGGCCAGCTGCACTCTTTAGCTTGCCTGAAGACCGGTTCTGCGGCAGGCCCTCATTCCTGATAAGGAGAAAAGGAGCAGAGACTTCTATGCCAGAGGACATCTTTGGCAACCCTCCAGCTGGGGCTTAAGGCATTTTGTTTCCTGGTCAGTTATCTGAATGCCATGGCCATAATCATAGGAATGCTTTGTACTTCTATAGCTTCTTCCATCTGAGGATCTCAAAGCACTTGAAAGACATTAATTAAGTAAGCCCTACCCTCCTGTGAACTGGTACACACTATCACCCCCATTTCACACCTGGGGAAGTGAGGCACAGAGAAGTGAAGTCAGTGGCCCAAGATGCACAGGAAATGTTTGGCAAAGCTAGGAACAGAACCTAGATCTCCTGAGTCCCAGCTAAGAGGCAATGCCTTAACCATAACGGGCATGAACGATGCTCTAAGTATTGAAGTAAGCACTAAAACTGTAGCATGAGGACAAACAAAAAAGCTATGCTTTAATCAGCAACTAGAGAACTCCATCAAGTTCCTACCTTTATTAAGCCCCTTGCTGCAACACATCTTGATCCTCTCTGGTAACTGTAGAGGACCAGGAACTCTATAACCACTCCATAAGGAGTGCTTCAGCCTTTCCCTGACAAAGAGCTGACCACACCTTCCACACCGTACTCATCAATAGTATATCTGGAGGCTGTTATGGGTTGGAAGAGAAAGCTTCTATATCTCAGCACCTCAGTGTCTTTAATGTATTTATCCTCACAATAACCCTGTGAAGTAGGTAAGTGCCCATTCTACTGATGAGGAACTGAGGCACAGAGAAGCTAATTGAGTTGTCCAGAGGAATATAGGACGTCTGTGGCAGAGCAGAGGCTTGACCTCAGTCTCTGCCTAGTGCCTTAACCACTGGACCATCCTTCTTGTTTTCATGCCTGAATTGGTTTTGGTATTTATCAATGTATTAGGATTTGGAGGATGTGATTGCAGAGTCATTGGCCAGTATCTTTGAAAACTCATGGTGATCCAGGGAGGTCCCGGATGACTGGAAAAAGGCTAATGTAGTGCCCATCTTTAAAAAAGGGAAGAAGGAGGATCCAGGGAACTAGAGGCCAGTCATCCTCACCTGAGTCCCTGGAAAAATCATGGAGCAGGTTCTCAAGGAATCAATTCTGAAGCACTTAGAGGACAGGCAAGTAATCAGGAACAGTCAGCATGGATTCATCAAGAGCAAGTCATGCCTGACTAACCCAATTCCCTTCTATAACGAAATAACTGGCTCTATGGATGAGGGGAAAGCAGTGGATGTGTTATTCCTTGAGTTTAGCAAAGCTTTTGATATGGTCTCCCACAGTATTCTTGCCGGCAAGTTAAAGAAGTATGGGCTGGATGAATGGACTAAAAAGTGGATAGAAAGCTGGCTAGATCATCGGGCTCAATGGGTAGTGATCAATGGCTCCATGTCTAGTTGGCAGCCAGTATCAAGCGGAGTCCCCAAGGGTCGGTTTTGTTCAATATCTTCATCAATGATCTGGAGGATGGCGTGGACTGCACCCTCAGCAAGTTTGCAGATGACACTAAACTGGGAGGAGGGTAGATATGCTGGAGGGTAGGGATCAGATACAGAGGGACCTAGACAAAATAGAGGATTGGGCCAAAAGAAATCTGATGAGGTTCAACAAGGACAAGTGCAGAGTCCTGCACTTAGGACGGAAGAATCCCATGCACTGCTACGGACTAGGGACTGAATGGCTAGGCAGCAGTTCTGCAGAAAAGGACGTAGAGATTACAGTTGATGAGAAGCTAGATATGATTCAACAGTGTGCCCTTGTTGCCAAGAAGGCTAACGGCATTTTGGACTGTATAAGTAGGGGCATTGCCAGCAGATCGAGGGACATGATAATTCCCCTCTATTCGACATTGGTGAGGCCTCATCTGGAGTACTGT
Organism: Chrysemys picta bellii; assembly: GCF_011386835.1. Taxonomy (NCBI): domain Eukaryota; kingdom Metazoa; phylum Chordata; order Testudines; family Emydidae; genus Chrysemys; species Chrysemys picta. The sequence continues at coordinate 26,704,705 of NC_088796.1, read as the reverse complement.
GTCCAGTTTTGGGCTCCACAGTACAAGAAGGATGTGGAAAAATTGGAAAGAGTCCAGCAGAGGGTAACAAAAATGATTAGGGGGCTGTAGCACATGACTTATGAGGAGAGGCTGAAGGAACTGGGATTGTTTAGTCTGCAGAAGAGAAGAATGAGGGGGGATTTGATAGCTGCTTTCAACTACCTGAAAGGGGGTTCCAAAGAGGATGGATCTAGACTGTTTTCAGTGATATCAGATAACAGAACAAGGAGTAATGGTCTCAAGTTGTAGTGGGGGAGGTTTACATTGGATATTAGGAAAAACTTTTTCACTAGGAGGGCGGAGAAGCACTGGAATGGGTCACCTAAGGAGGTGGTGGAATCTCCTTCCTTAGAGGTTTTTAAGGTCAGGCTTGACAAAGCCCTGGCTGGGATGATTTAGTTGGGAATTGGTCCTGCTTTGAACAGGGGGTTGGACTAGATGACCTCCTGAGGTCCCTTCCAACCCTGATATTCTATGATTAGACTACACTAGTGTAGAGAAATACTGCAAAGAGCTATAACTTGTCCCGACAATATACAGTACGTTTCATTTTCTGAGGACTACAAAATATCCCAAACAGTAGAACTGCCATGGTTTACAAATACAGCACAGTTCATATTTTTGCAGAAATAAAATAGTTATACAGTTGTGTTATTCTGCAGATTCCCTAACAACCCAAAATGGGATGACATGCACGAAAAATAGAAACACAGCATTTTACAATAACATTCACTTTCTTGAACCAACAGTCAGATGACCTTCCACCCAGTGTTTCAGATTTGCAATAAGAACTGGCTTGGCTAACTGCCAGTCAGTCCTAAATATAGTGTAAAACCAAATATTTAAATTTTAGCCTGAACGGATAGATTTTTCAAACATGCTCCTTTCAAGCTCTGGAAATTTTACTACAGTTCAAATGATAAACATGGTTTTTCTTTGAAGGAAGTATTATATCTCTGTATCACCAGGGCAATGTTACATGAGAGCACACGCTAACTGAATTACCATCAATATTGTTTTATAGGAGCACAATTTATAAGCAAAAACAAGGAGTCCTTGTGGCACCTTAGAGAGACTAACAAATTTATTTGGGCATAAATAAGCTTTTGTGGGCTATAACCCACTTCATCAGATGCATGGAGTGAAAAATTCAGTAGGCAGGTATAAATATACAGCACATGAAAAGATGAGAGTTGCCTTACCAAGTGTGTGTGTGTGGGGTGGAGGGGTCAGTGCTAATGAGGCCAATTCAATTAGGGTGGATGTGGCCACCCTAATTTAATTTATAAGAGATCTCAAATCATGTACAATACAGAAAAACAAAAATAAATCATAGAAATATTGTACTGTATGTTTTCAGAATACGTTGTCTACATGGATATTTCTGACTTAGACATTTGTTTGGGTGGTGTTAAAAGTTATAACATACAATATTATGAAAACATAGGTAAATAAGTAAACTACCTTGACCTCCTGACTACACAAAGGGATGTGTGGAGGATAACTGGTACAAACTAAAGTTAATGTACTGGAAATGGCACATAAAGTCCTAGGAGAGATTAAACCAGTGCCAAAAAGGATAAGAAAGGCATTGGAATCCTCAAGATAAAGAATCTGTTGAGAAGAAAAAGGTAACTTTTAAATAATGCCAAGCCAGCAGCTTGAGCAAGTGGTAAGATGGCAAATATGAAGGCAAAAAAGGAGGCCAAAAGAAGTGTTGCAATAACTAACCATTTGGTCTGTGATGAGCTATAACTGACAAGGAGGATATGAGGGAGAAAATACCACCTACAAACTCTCTAAGGAAAGAGAGAAAATGATGAGAATGAGTTTGCTTAGGTAGAAAGGTATATTGCATATGAATGGTGAATCAGCCAGCCAGCTCTGGTCTTCACTATGAACTTAAGTCACGTAACTACGTTGTTCAAGGGCATGGAAATCCACATTCTTTGTGCAAAGCAGTTCCACTGACCTAACTCCCGGTGTAGATAGCGCTCTGTCAATGGGAGGGCATCTCCTACTGATATAGCTACCACCTCTCAGGTGGTGGAGTACCTACACCAATGGGAGAAGCTCTCCCGTCTGCATAGGTAGCATCTTCACTAAGAACTACAGCGGCACAGATGCATAGTTGCAGGACTTTAAGTGTAGACAAGCCCTCAGTAAAGTCTGAGGCGGAGAACCCAAGGGAGGAAGTAAGCCAAACTGAAGTATGATAGGTTGCATACAGGAGGAAGAGGTTGTACAAGCATTTAGGAAAATAAAAAGGAGAAAGCATCTATGCCAGGTGAAACACTGGTGGATACGCTGAAGTCATTGGAAAGGGAAGGCATCAAGTATTTTACGTCTGTTTAATAATAGTCTTAAGAAAGAGAAAATGCTGGATGAATGGTGTAAAATCTCTGTGGTGCCCATTTCTAAACATAAAGGAAATATTACACTGTGTGCGCTAATTATCTCTCGATTAAGATGACATCATGTGCTTTGAAAATATGGGACAAAATTATTGAAAAGCTCCTGCATGGAAGAGTTGAAATTTGGAAGGGTCAGTATGGAATTATGCTGTGAAGAAGCACAACTGATGTTATATTTGTTCTATGAATCCTCATAGAGATCTTCAGAGAAAAGAGATGGCAACCAGGCATGGTCTTTGCGGACTTGGAGAATGGGTATGATTGTGTATCAAGAGAATTACTATGGTAGAGTTTGCAAGGGAGAGGTGTGCTGGAAGGATATGCCCCTCTTATTCAGGATATGTATGATGGAGTAATTACCTAAAGTCAAAACCAAATGGGACTATAACAGAGACTTTCCAATAAATGGCCTGCATCAGGGGTCAGCACGGAGCCCTTTTTGTTTGTGTTTGTCTTGGATGTGATAAGTGAGAATATACAAAGGGAGCCACCTTGGAATATGCTGATGATCTAGGGTGGAAGACTGTGAGGCCACTGTTCAAAGCTGGTTTGTAGAGTAATAACAGTTTTGAGCAGGCGGGCTTAGAGTTAATGTTGATAAGACCAACGCTACAACAACCGAGAAAGGAGGACCCACCAAAGGATATTATAGGCAGAGAGCTTAGAAGAATGAAATAATTTAAATACCTGGGATCAGTGGTTGCTGATAATGGCAGCCTCCTGATTGATGTTCAGACCAAAGCTGCTTGGTGCACATGGCGGGAGTTGGCCCCAGTTCTCTGCAATAAAAAGATACTAATAAATTAAAAAGGTAGAGTATATAAAACTGTATTTTGATCCATCCTAATGTACAGAACAGAGACCTGGCGAGCCACACACACATACACACACACAAATAAATCAATATACACTCCACCCTGGAAATGAAGATGTTGAGATGGTCAAATGGTTAAACACTCCATTGTGGGAAACAAAATGAGGTTTGTGTCACAATGTAAGTACTGAGTAATCATAAATAACACCACCACCACTTACTGTAGACACATACTGCAGAACAGGGAATTCAATTCAGGTACTGTAGTAGTTTGATTCCTGTGAAACTGAGCAAAGAATTTATGAATAGATCTAGTCATTTAGAAAAAATAAAGTGAATCTCTTTAGTCATGAAATTAATTCAATTAGTTTGCCTGTATAGAGGTATGTGGTGATGCAATCAAAAAGTAGCGTCCCTTGTGTCCTATCTTTGTGGTCATTCTGAGCAAAAGCCTTTTGAGGTTTTGCATTTCTACATGGAACCAGGGGTGAATTTAACCAGGGGTGAACTTAAAGGACTTACTGATATGCAGTTTAAAGGACGTAAACACACCCTTTCCATATTTTTAAGCTATTCTTTTGAGTGGCATATTTGACAACTTCCTCAGGGATTTCCTTCAAAGAGCAGGCCCACTTGGTTGGTAAAAGTCTGTTACAACATACCATGCACTCATTTGAGCAGAAAAAGGATTAGTGGGACTGTGAACAAGTCTCATTTAGGCAGAAGCTCTCTTCCCGACTACCACGGTTGGATGTCCTTTTTCATAAAATCTGATGAGAAAAAAAGAAATAATGTTCACATGACGACATTTTCCAGGATTACACAGCTGTGTTAAATCTATTTAATGGCAACTAAGATCTCTCTATAACTCTCACCAAAAACCAGCAAATACCATTCAACTGAAAAGATATTTTTACAGTGCTTTTACTTTAAGCCAGTGATTTCAACTTTTTAGATGTGGGGTTGGGGGGCTTTGAGCAAAAGTCATTTTTCTGCAGTGTTTTATGCCAAATATTGGATGTTTTGTTCCCTCTCTCACCCACCACCATTGACACTGTCTCTCTATATTACAACAATCAGAGAGATTGTTTCAAGGGAAGAGCTAGCTGTGCTTGCAATCCATAGCCAATGGTAATGTTAGAAAGCGATATACAATGACTAATGCTTCTTGAGTAAACATTTTTACTTCAGATGCAGAATCAGAATCCCAAGTCCTGCCACATGTTGTATTCCTGGTGACATTTCCATGAGTCTTTATTTTCAATCTGCTCAAATCAGAATATTTTGGGGTGGCATGTACAGTTTCAGTGAGATGCCTGACCCATCAGCCTGACCACAAATATTAAAAGGCCAGAGTCAGCAATGAACATGTTGCAAGTCCATGGCCAGGATTTCTTTGTGCCCAATATGGCATCAGCGCTCCCAGGAAATAGAATTCCATGCACATTCAAGTAGATAGGTTGGGTGATTAAAATACCTGACTTACAAATACATAGGTAGAAATTTGGTGCCTCCTCGCTCAGAGACACTTGAAACTTTCCACACAAGTAACTCCCTCTCTTATATTTGGTATACTCCAGCAAGTTTTATTTTCAAGATGTTCCATTTGAAGGTAGGGAGACTGTTTCTATGGAGACAGGAAGCATGCTAAATTGTTTGCCTGTTCACTCTCAGGATTTTCTATAAAGACTATGCAATGGAGTGTCTTTTAAAGATGCATTGTATCTATACATTACATACATACATGAGTAGTATTAAACACACCACACAAATTACATTCACCTTCTGCTGCCCCTGGGTAATCACCACTGTTACGTGATCCTCTCCCAGCAGTTGACTGACCTTTTGCTCCAGTAAACACGCCAACTGTAGTATTAACTAGAGCAACACATAATATTCTTATTAAAAGGCTTTTTATACATATATAAAAACGAAACAGAAAAACCTATAAAAAGCAAATACCTCATAATATATATTCAGTATCTCAGGCCTTAAGCACAGATAAGCCCACTTGTTGATACAGCTGGGATTCCCTCAGCACTGAATCTTATGGGCTGCCAGGCACACTAGTGTGTTCAAAAAACCTTCAGTACCAAATAACATTCATGATTTCCAACCCAGTTTTCCATAGCACTCTCTCATCTATGACTGGCTAACCATGGCAATTCCCCCTTTAACAATAGTCAGGAATTGAAGAAATCCTGAAAAGGTTGGCAGGAAAAACACAGGACAGAGAAGAACATTGCAGACAAGTCATGCACACTGTTGGACTATGACCTTGGTTATTAAAGTGAAAGACTCAGTAGTCAATTTACATGTCACTGGTAATGCATTCAGCTTCTTTTTTTGCATTTTTCTCAGCTTGGACAATGAAAATCAAAGTCAGTTTCACTTTGAGGTTGTTATTGCTACAAGGTTTGAATTTAAAGACAGAAAAGGAGGATGTGTGTTTTTAAAAACAACTATTTTCACTGGAAATGTTGAAAAGATGTGAATACTTTTTGTTTGTCTTATTATATTGTTCCATAAAAGCTTTGAGAGTTTTTAACCTTCCTTCAAATTTTAAATCTGGGTCTGAATTTACATCTGGGGCCAGTGCCCTGACAAGAGTAAGTTGCTAGATGAAAATCCCAGTTATATAAATACATGGAAAAATAGGGATTCACCCCCTTTGTGCTTCAAACCCCTGGCTTCTACAGTATATGGGGGGTTACAGAAAAGCACACAAAGATTTACTAAATCTATGTATAAAATAGAGACTCCCATCCTAATTGCTAAGCCCCTTTTTTATTCTCCGTAAAATGGAGTCTCGATGGTCCGTACAGGATCAGCAATACTAAAGATAAACACACTTTTCAACTGTTTTAGGCATAATGGGTAAAGAGCTGAAACCAGTTTAATTGTGCAAACACAGACTGTGAAAGCAGAATACAGAATTTAGACACACAGCTCCCGTTAATTTCAATGGGAATTGTTCACCTGAATCACTTAGGAAGCTTCGAAAATCTCAGCCAAATTTTCAGCCCTACAGTAATGCATATCTGCACAAAAGGACAAGTAAGGAGGAGTCAGTGTGGCAGCTTGTTGGACACACCTGGGGACTGAAACGATGTCTGGAGTTAAATGCATAAACTGCTACAGCGTGAGCTAAAGATCCAAGTCTCTGTAGTCGGGGGCTGTAATAACTCATATCCTCTGTGGATTGGCACAAAGGCGGACTCTTAACACATTCACCAATGGTTTACATCAGCACCTGTGACTTTTAGGTGGAGGTAGTTGAGGGGATAAGGAACAGAACTAAACTTGATCTATATTATCTCCTTCAGGCATTTAAAATGATCAATAATAGCTCTGGCCTGGCGCAACCATTACAGTTAAAGTATCAAGCCCCCATAGCCCTGTGCTGCAGCATGCTCAGGTATGCTGCGGGAATGCACAGTCTGGTTACGCGTAGTCACTGTGAGAAGAGGGAGCATGCTCAGTCACTCCCAGAAAGGGGATGGGTTTGAAAAAGGTAGTGATTGATGAGAGTTGGTGTGAACTATTTACATTTTCCAGACAAATGTTGTTTAGAAAAATATATAACAAATGTGATTTTTTTGGCATTTCGCTGCTTTTTTTTTTATACATAAGAATATTAAGGATATTTCCTAAATATAGTTATTAATATTTCCTTAAACATTATTGCATATGACTCAGTCCTACGCCCATTGAATTCAGTTAGTGCAAATAGCTGATAAACCCTCAAAATTCATTTTTAAAATCTACTGGGACTAGATGTTGGGATCTACAATGTATAGACTAAGTGCATACTTAGGAGCTTCAATAAAAAGTGATACACACCGGAATCAAACACCAAAAATATACAGTATATTGATATACTTTGTGTTTAATAGCTTCCCTCTTCAAAGCAAATAATCTAGATGACCAACATGGCAGACTATAACTGGCCCAATACAATTTTCTGTTGACTATTTTATTTAACTACATAGAAGGTTGTGTAGAAATTGGCTCAGTGTATGGCAACTAATTCCCTGTTTCTCAGTTTTTCCCTTCAATTAGAGGCTAAATGCTCAAACGCTTTTTCATGCCATGTAGGCTGCCCTCCAGCAACGTGTTGCCAGATATTATGGCTGGAGGAAATATATTCAGATGTCCAAATTCTGCCCTTGGATTCCCTCTGAAGCACAAGGACATTCAAGGGCAGAATTTGGCCATCTGTATATATTTCCATTAGCTATAATACTTGATGGCAGATTTCTGGACAAACACCTGTGTGGCACAAGAAGGTTCCAAACTGGAATCATTGCCCTTTCAGTGAGGGGGGAGCGAAAAACCAAGAGACTGGGAACTAAAGTAACCTTGCACTGACCTAGTTTCTATACAGCCTTTTATGCAGTTAAAAAAATTCAGCAGAAAATTGTGCAGGTCAGCTCTAATATACTGGTCACTGAGATGTTTTGCCTTTCAAAAGAGACTATTAAATGCAAAGCAGCAGAGATCTAGTCGTATCTGAATGCGGAAGGCAAATTTGATAGACTGTTACTATTATTTCCTGGTCATGTCCCTTTTATTCTTCTGAATTGTTGATTTATTTATTAAGTTTGTCTCACACTGGGGCTGATTCTGTAGGGAGTTGAGCATCTGTTGTGAGATGATGAGCATCCTCCATCCCACTGGCATCAACAGGATTCGAAGGTGTTCAGCATGTCACAAGGATATGGTTCACAATGAGACTTGTGCAAATCACTGAAAAAAAACCTCCGGTATTTCCTGCCTTGGACAAGCCACTTCTGCAATTCAGACTATTTTTTAATCTCACCTGTCTTTGAGACTAAGGCAAGGAAAACAGTTAAGAGGGGAAGGAGCCTTGAATTATCTGATTATCTTACCTTCATTTCTGCATGTTATATTTATGACCATATTTATTTAAAAAAAAAATCAGAATCAGAATCATATCACACCTACCACTCATGAAATGGAAATAAGCAAGACTCGGTTAGCCAGTGCATAAGGGAGGATGTGATCACAAACTACAAATGTTTGAAGGGCCCAAGTAAAATGGGTAAAATCCTGGACCCATCAAAGTCTGTGGAAGTTTTGCCATTGACTTCAATGGGCCAGGATGTAAGTATAATATATTTATGACACATAAAAGAGGCTTCAGACTCTCATTTCTAAAGATTTGTTTGCTGCTTTGCTTGTTTTTACATTTAGAACTTCTGTTTAGGCCATAAGTCTCTCAGAGCAAGTCTCCACTACAACGCTATATCGGCATAGCTGCACAGGTGCAGTCATGCTGCTGTAGCGCGTCTGGTGAGGACACACTATGTCAACAAGAGTGCTCACCTGTTGGCATAATTACTCCACCCCCGCGAGAGGTGGAAGCTATGTTGACAGGAGAGTGTCTCCCGCCGACATAGCGCTGGGGTAGACATCGCTTAGGTCGATGTAATTTACATTGCTCGGGTGGGGGGGTCTTTTTCACACCCTTGAGTGATATAAGTTACATCCAGTTAAGCAGTAGTGTAGACCAGCCATTGGATGAGTAGACTAATAGTGAAAGGATGACATCCAAGAGCCAAGAAAGTAAAAGATAAGCAATTGGGAGGGGAATGAAAGTTCAGTCAGCACAAAATTCTAGAGTAGTTTTTGTTAATACTTAATTAACATAGATTCCTGCCTTCCAAAATGTTAATGAGACATTGAAGTTAAAGATTCTAAACCCTTCCAGTTACCCTGCAACATAGGAATTGCCATACAGGCTCAGACATCTAGTCCAATGTCCTGTCTGGCAGTGGCTGGCACCAAAGCCTTCAGAGGAAGGTGCAAGAAACCCCACAGTAGAAAGATCTGGGGTAATCTGCCCCCTATCCAAACCTCATCCTAATTCCTGATAGTTAATATATTGTCTTAAAATCTGAAACATAATCTTTTCTCCCTTCCAATAATATTTTTGTTAGCATTAACTATTATTTCTCTGGATAGTCTTTTTATACATAAATGTCCAATCAAGGTAGATACAAATACTGATTGAAATGAAAAACAATTTTTTAAAATTTAAATCAGATTTATGTGTTGCTAGTTATTTACATCCCATTTTAGTTTAAAAGAAACGATACAAAACATCCACTTTAGGAATTTAGTTCCCTAATTGTTAGTAGAATTTCAGATTTTACATGTTTTAAAAAAACACAAAACAAAACAAAAAAACCTAAGAAGTTTCAGAGTTCAAATGTTCATGTATTTTTCTGAAAAAAGGCAAGTTTTAGGGGCAGTAACATCCTTACTGTGAAACCACCACAAATTCAGACATAAAACTGATAAGCAAACAGCCTATGCGATATATGCAGCCAATACCACTTCCTGATATACTGAACTTCCACAAGACAAGAAAGTTGAAATGCTTCAACCAGGCTACACATGATCAGAATTTGTAGTCTGAAGTCAATGGAATTTATGCGCCTAAATCATGTAGGTGCTTTTGAAAATCCCGCCTTTTGGGATTAGAGGCCTAACTTTGACTCCTTTTTTCAAAAATTTTGGCCAGTATGTCCAAAAGTAACTCTGATGTATTGGAAGTCTAAATAGCACTGATACAACTTTGTTTTGGTTGACCAAGAATTTATGCCACTAAGAAGTAAGTTTTTAATAAAAATATAGCTTTAATCCCTGATGCTGCAAATACTTATGCACATGCTCAACTTTAAGTGAGTAAAGTTACATATTTGCTTAAGTGTCTGCAGGATCAGGGACTTCATTTTCCATATTTTGTTTTCTCTGTAAAGCAGTTTTGTAAAACTAAAATAAGATAGGTATTTTTTAATGGCATAACTAGTAGGCTGGCATTTATAACTTAGTTTATTATATATTCTAAATCAAAAGTTGCAATAGCACAAATGTTCAAATTAGTTTTACCGAGCCGAGCCTCAACCTGATTAAATCAATTTTAAAAAATCAGTGATTATATCTTGATTTTTAAATCTTGATTTAAATCATTCCATCCTACATCTCACTTCGAATCTTAAATTCTTAGCCTGAATGACATTCTGTGGCAACAAGCTCCACAGTTTAAATTTGCAATGTGTGAGCAAATATTTCCTTCTATCAGTTTGGAATTTGCCACCTTTCCATTTCATTGTTTGTCCCCTTGTTCTCATGGTACGAGACAGGAAGAACAGAACAGAAGATAAGACAAGATCTCCAACAAGTTCTTAACAAAATTGGGAGCAGAGACACTCAAATTTGATATTACCCTGTTAGATGATAAACTCTTTGAGGCTGAGACTGAATCCTTTTCCAAATATTTGTACAGCACCTAGCACAATGGAGCCCTGATCTTGAATGGGACTTATAGGTGCTACCAAAATGTAAATAAATGCAAGTGGAAGACAAAGCTATTCAACTGCAATTGTTTTTGTTGGTGAACTCCCCAGGCATCCAGATATCCAGCCATCTACCAGTATTGAAGGAAAACTGCAGTGTAATATAAAATTGTTTCTGACCCCTTGATTCAACATAGTTAAATCATAATTTCTTTCAAATGTCCTACCTATAAAAAAATATAAATTATTGAAAGTTCAGAGTTGCAGTCAGTGATAAGAAAGGGCAGGAGATTTCCACCACTGATTTTAGGGAAATTCTGTATTTTTTGTGTGGATATTTTTCATTCACGTATAAAACCATCACTTACCTGAACTGGAGCAATGGTATCCCCTTTGCCTCTCTCTGCAGGCAACGGGGACAGCAAAGGGGACATCAAAGTGAACCCCAAAGTGGTTCATTGCAGTGCACGCAACCTTTGGATCCAAATCGCAATGTGACACTAGATCACAGAAAAGAAAGTTGTGTTTTTAAATTCCATAATTTTCAGCATACACTAGTCCTTACAACTGTGATGAATAGAAATAAAGAGAAACATTTTTCCTTTCATAAATCATTCCCTTGTTAGCAATGAAAGGTAAATTTGGTTCAGGCAAAAGGTGTACCATTCAAGAATTGAAAGGCTCGGGGTCAGCAGACCACCAAAGAGGGCTTCCATTTGTTTAACATATGAAATCTGAGGCCAGGAGATAACATGTCATCTTGATCAGCCGAGTGTCATTTGCTGGGCATGCAAGGCCTGCATGAGAGTTTGTAGGTCCAATTAGTACTGCTTTAATGCATAGGAACTTCGCCTCTCAGGTGTCATGTTTCAGCTCAGAATGCTGAAAGGCAAGATAAAGCTACTAACCTACCTGGGATGACTGTTAAATCAGCTTTCTATAGCTATCTTTGTTTGTGTATGTAGCTCTAAATATATTTTAAATATTGTCAAACAGGGAACACCATTTACTAGTTTTTGCCATTTTTCTGATCGCCTTCTTCGCACAAGAAGTCTCAATGATTTCTATAGGGCCACTCACATAAGTAAAGCAAGCAGGGTAGCATGGATTATGAGCATAGCTAATAGCCAAAAAAAAGTCAGCACAAAGCTCTAAAGCACGTGTATTTTGGTATAATATTAGAAAGGAGTTTTCCTATCTCAGCTACACTGCTTTTCAACAGATGCACATTTTCAACAAAAGATTTACATAATTTCATTGATGCTGCTTTATTGTAAAAATTTCACTGGAAAAAATCTTCAGATTTTCAAACCTGCTTACAGTGCTTTGTTTGTTTACAGTCCCACTATTCGTCTATCGAGCATGCTGAAAAATTAACCTTGAAATGGTCTAAACAATGAACAGTTGTCTGAAAGGAAATTAAAGTTAAAGGCTTTTACCCTAGATGGTTAACATTTGCAGCATCTTGTCATTTTAGTCTCCTAAAACCTGCGGAGCGGCCGGAGTGCGGGTGCAGGGGAACCGGCTGAGGGGCAGGGGGAAGAGGGGAGGGAGCGGGCGGGAGAGAGAGAAGGGGGCGGCCAGGGCTACAGCAGGGGCGCTGCCACGTGGCCCCTCCCGCTGCGCCGCCTCCTGCCGCCTACCACGAGGGTTCCGCTCCGGTCGGCGGGGAGGGAAGGAAGAGGACTGCCATGCAGGGTGGCCAGAGCGGAACAAGAACAAAAAAAAAAAAAAAAGCAGCCATGCTGCCCTAGGATTGGGAATGCCGCCTCGAACAATCTGCCACCCCAAGCACCAGCTTGCTCAGCTGGTGCCTGGAGCCAGCCCTGCTAGCATCAGATTACAGGGGTGAAAAGATGATAAGCGAGAAGTGAAGCTTTTCCTCTTAGTTAAAGAGAAAACAATTGTTTTGTCTGGAAAAAAAAAGTCATCCCTTTTGTCCTCTTTTACACAGAAAGGAGGTTTCGAACACACTTTTCTAAATTTCAAAGCACATGCAGGCTGTCAACATTCTGATAGATTTTACAAAAGAAAAATGCTAATATTATAGTATGCATGTCATTAATTGATGGACAATATGTTACTGTTATTGCTTCCAGAGCCAAAGCATAAAATAGTTCCAAGATTACGGTGCTACAGACTGAGGGCAATATTGCTCAGTCATAGCGACTATTTTTATAAGAGGGCTTTCTAGTACAGTTATTGCCAGCTGGTAGGCATTTGTTCTCTCCACAGGAGGAACTACAGAGGCCAAAGCATCAGTCCTTTGCTGATAGCACCAGCTAACCACCTTAGAGGTCAGTGATGATATCCTTGGTGACACATTTCCCTCCTGCTATTGTCAAAGTGCCTATCTGTTTTAGTCATGTGACTGCAATAAAAGTCCCAGATGATGAATGTTTTATACAGTTGATGTAGATACAAAATACATGATGGCCATCTATGCTACAAAGGTTTTTTTTAAACCAGTCGGTGTTTGGAATAATGTTGTTATCCACTGGTGGAAGGGCCAGGCAAAAGCTGTGTGGGTCTTCCCAAACAAACTTAAGAGAGCTTTTAAGAATTCAACCAGGACTAAAAGGAGTAAGCGGAAATTTATAATACATTTTTGAAGCCTCTTGCTATTACTTAATTGCTTTGTCATACATAACAATGTCAGAGGTTTAAGATCCAATAGTTCATGATCTACTGGGTCTAGAAACAGAAGCTTTAATACCACATCTTGGATTTCTAATAGCATAAAATTCCTACATCTAGCTCTAATGAGTGACAAGATATCAGATCTCAATCCAGTCACTGGACCTGGATTTTGAAGGAAAACCTGGCAGATTGTTTGTGGGGGTTGTTTGTTTTTTTTTCTAGTGGCAGCTTTTTAAGCAGTTTAGAAACCTGGCATATTAGCAATAGTCCCAGCAGAGATTAATTAGCAAGCAGCATAGAGGCAAGATGGCCAAAAGGTGCTTTATCAATTAAGTTTATTACAGCCACGTCTGGTATGTGATGGTAATCAGTGTTTTTACCACTTATTTGGATGGCTTGTACAATCCATTCACCAATCCATGGTTTGTGAGCAATGAAATCACCCCAAACTCATGCCTATAAGAATTTGAAGCATCACAGATTCTGTTTATGCCACTTATTTGATAACATCCTGTCCTTTTTTATTCTTCCACTGTGGTACATTAGTTACTATGGAAATGTCAGAGTGCCCAGCACAACTTGATCCTAAACACAGGTTATTTGGAGAGACAAATTAGAAGACCCCGAATGATAGGTTATGCTAATCTTTTTTTCTTTACAAATAAGTAAAGAGAAATGGGTTTTAATTGCAACAGCCAGGCAATCCAAACATGAATACTGGAGTGTCGATCAAGGCTTTTGTCAGCAGTGTTTTTGGATGCAGTTCTTAAACTTCATCTATCCAGCATAATCAGGCATTTCCTTTATACAATTGTTGCAGTTCATTTGGCTAAAATGACATGCCCTTCTTCTAAATGTTACTTCAACAGAGGTCACCTTGGTTTTCAGCGTCTACAGTCTAGCTCTTAAAGATAAGCCCAGGCCAAACCTACAGATCTGAAAAGCCTCTGAAATTTTGTCCCAAATCCAAACTTCTCAACTGGCTCTTCTCACTAAACCAAACTGAGCCATCTACTAAGTCACCTTTGACACTTACTGCAGCACCCTCACATTTCCTTGGGGTGTCCCATTGAATATTTTCTAAGTCTGACCCTGCTTGGTTTCTGAGTGTGATACCAGCAGAGCCCATATGGTAGTTTTGTTTTATGTAGATGTTAATGTCCTAGGTGACTGAGAGGTCCTTAAAGCAAAGCTCTAAGATTCGATAGGATGGTGGATAACTGCGAGCTTTAATAACTATATTTGCACTACATTGATACATAGCCCAGCCCTTCCTAAAGGCCTGTCCCAGATTACATTGGGATGGATTAGTGGCAGGCACACTCTTTTGGTTGCTCTAAAATCCAGGTCAGGAGTTTTAAGGCTATATCTCTTGAACATTACAAATAGGAACTAAACCAAAACCGCTTCATTTGTCATAGATCACCAGCCAGCCATCTGGGAGTGCCATGTAATGGTGTTCTGTCCTTACCAGCTATGTTTGAATTTGAAGTGTTGACTTAGTTAATGGGTGCTGTGTGCCATCTAGTCCCTCTAAATGCCATTTTTAGAGGGAAAAAAACCATTAAGATGGTTCTGTTCCTGTGACCTCACTCCACATTTCCCCACTTAATGCTATTCCCACTTACACTGTTAGTAAAGCAACATTTCTGTTGTTACTCAATACACTTTCATGGGCCCCAGTGTTCCATGGGGAGTTTTTTGCAGGGAAAGATCTACATTTTACAGCAGTGATAGCAGTGGGGCCAGTGGAGAGGGGGAAGGGTCTCTTGCTGTGCAAGAACAAGCCAGCCAGAAAAGCCTTAAAAAGGAGAAGTCACGCAGAGCTGCCAAGTTCTGTGCAGCTTCATGTGTGTGACATTTTATTTAATGAATTAATTTGCATAGAGCCATAAACACCCTACCCTCAAGGACAGAGCAGCACAACACTTGCCAGCTGTGGCATCTGGGTTTGCTGTGTTGGATATCAGAGACAAGCTGAGTGGGAGCTGTTGGGGGAAGCTTGGAATCGATGCTGGTGGCAAACTAGGCCTGGGTAGAGGGACTTACATATTACATATATATATATATATATATATATAATGTGTGTGTGTGTGTGTGTGTGTGTGTGTGTGTGTGTGTGTGTGTGTGTGTGTGTGTGTGTGTGTGTACGTGTACACACACGGGTTTTAACCTGGGACAGTCCCAGGTTGTTGTTTTTTTAATATGATGTCATGGTATATGGCGGTTACTGACCTGTAACACTGGTCTACAATTTTTGAGAAGTCGTCTGCTTCAGAGATAAAAATGTGCTATTTATTATGTATTTTGATGTGCTTTATATGATATTTCACCTGTCCTGTTTATGTAACACTTTAAAAAACAGCAAAAGGGTTATATAAATAAAATTTATTATGAAACAAAAGGCAAAAAACGATTATGTACATAGTTTAGTCCTATTCAGTGTCTACTCGGCGCTTCTTGGCTTGTCTCTTGTATTCATTAAATGGAGCATCTCTTGTCACTGTCCAGCAATAGTCTGCAAGCATTGATGGGCTCCATTTGCCCTGATAGTGTTTCTCCATTGTTGCAATGTCCTGGTGAAATCGCTCGCCGTGCTCGTCGCTCACTGCTCCGCTGTTCGGTGGAAAAAAATCTAGATGAGAGTGCAAAAAATGTATCTTTAGTGACATGTTGCAACCAAGGCTTTTGTATGCCTTGAGGAGGTTTTCCACCAACAACCTGTAGTTGTCTGCCTTGTTGTTTCCGAGAAAATTTATTGCCACTAACTGGAAGGCTTTCCATGCCGTCTTTTCCTTGCCATGCAGTGCATGGTCAAATGCATCATCTTGAAGTTCACGAATCTGAGGACCAATAAAGACACCTTCCTTTATCTTAGCTTCACTTAACCTTGGAAATTTTCCACAGAGGTACTTGAAAGCTGCTTGTGTTTTGTCAATGGCCTTGACAAAGTTCTTCATCAGACCCAGCTTGATGTGTAAGGGTGGTAACAAAATCTTCCTTGATTCAACAAGTGGTGGATGCTGAACACTTTTCCTCCCAGGCTCCAGTGACTGTCGGAGTGGCCAATCTTTCTTGATGTAGTGGGAATCTCTTGCACAACTATCCCATTCGCAGAGAAAACAGCAGTACTTTGTGTATCCAGTCTGCAGACCAAGCAAGACAGCAACAACCTTCAAATCGCCACAAAGCTGCCACTGATGTTGGTCATAGTTTATGCACCTCAAAAGTCATTTCATGTTGTCATAGGTTTCCTTCATATGGACTGCATGACCAATTGGAATTGATGGCAAAACATTGCCATTATGCAGTAAAACAGCTTTACGACTTGTCTTCGATGAATCAATGAACAGTCTCCACTCATCTGGATTGTGAACGATGTCGAGGGCTGCCATCACACCATCCATGTTGTTGCAGGCTACAAGATCACCTTCCATGAAGAAGAATGGGACAAGATCCTTTTGACGGTCACGGAACATGGAAACCCTAACATCACCTGCCAGAAGATTCCATTGCTGTAGTCTGGAGCCCAACAGTTCTGCCTTACTCTTGGGTAGTTCCAAATCCCTGACAAGGTCATTCAATTCACCTTGTGTTATGAGGTGTGGTTCAGAGGAGGAGGATGGGAGAAAATGTGGGTCCTGTGACATTGATGGTTCAGGACCAGAAATTTCATCCTCTTCCTCATCTGACTCAAGTGAGAATGATTCTGGTGCATCAGGAACCGGCAATCCTTCTCCGTGGGGTACTGGGCGTATAGCTGATGGAATGTTTGGATAATGCACAGTCCACTTTTTCTTCTTTGACACACCTTTCCCAACTGGAGGCACCATGCAGAAGTAACAATTGCTGGTATGATCTGTTGGCTCTCTCCAAATCATTGGCACTGCAAAAGGCATAGATTTCCTTTTCCTGTTCAACCACTGGCAAAGATTTGTTGCACAAGTGTTGCGGCATATGTGTGGGGCCCACCTCTTGTCCTGATCTCCAATTTTGCAGCCAAAATAAAGGTGATAGGCTTTAACCATAGTGGTTATACTGCACTTTTGTGATGCAAAAGTCACTTCACCACAAACATAGCAGAAGTTATCTGCACTGTTCACACAAGCACGAGGCATCTCTGCTCACTTTGGCTAAACAGAAATGTGTCCCTTTGCAAAATCAAACACTGACAAATAAGAGAGCACGACACTGTATGATTTCTGGAGCTGATATAGGGCAATTTGTTCAGCAGAGTGATGTAAGCTTCGTTATGATTGCATCATCCATGACTTCTAGGAATAACATGATGCAATTCATATGTATGACGCAATACCAGCTTCAGATTGCATCATTCATCGTTTTGCCTAAAAAACAAGTACTGTCCAAACCCAGTCACAGATTTATTCATAGATCCAGTCAAAGATGTATTTTAGTCATTCTGGTTTAAATTGAGATCCCTTCCCTTTATAACTCACTTATCCTCCGCCATTCCCAAGTCCAGGGTCATATATACTGACCCAACAGCATATCTTGAAAACTAGAGCCAATCAACAATTTTAAGCATCATTTTCTTTCTCAGTGACCCAGAATTAGTAAAGTTTGACTACATTTATTTCAGAAGCATTTTGGCTGTAGAGCAGTGTAATTGGAGGTTCTTCCAGATGTGTGGCCCCTAGCTGCATTCCACACATGGGTATGCATGTGCAACATGCAGCTGAGATCAGAGATTTCCAGCAAGTAATGTCCATTGGTCCAAGCCTGCACATTGTTCTCCTTGTGTTCCAAACAGAGGGGCATAAGGAGCGGTGCAGACCAACACCTCCTCAGTTCTTCTCTTACTGCAAATCAGAAGAATCCAAAGCAGAGAGGAAGGAGGGCAGGTAATGGAATACAGATAGAGACCACACATCTCAAAGAACCTCCACTTACAGGTCAGTAACCTCCCTTTCTCGTTTCAGTGCTGGTCCCTATATGTATTCCACACAAGTTATTGATAAGCAGTATTTCAACAGCGGGGGGGGGGAGAAGGGGGGTGAGAATGCAGTTATACTGCAGTCCCAGCAGTTGCATCTGCAGAAGCTTGAACTAATCATAATGTTTTGTGAATGTATGGCTGGAGCTCCAGATAGCTGCTTTACAGATGTTCAGTATAGGTACCCCTTGAAAAGGTACTGTTGAGGTTGCTTTCACCTCATCCAGGGGTGGAATACATCCCAATTGGTAACACAGAATGATGCAGCCAGAGATCCACTTAGAGAGAGAGTCTCTAAGCAAATAATGCCTGTCCTTGTGACCATACTGCTATAGTGATGAATAACCTTGATGATTCTCATCAATTTCATCCTTTGCAGGTAGAATACCAGAGCTTGTCTGACCTCCAGAGAGAGAAGTCTCTTCTCCTTATTGGAAGTGTGAGGTTTTGGGAAGAATACTGGTAAGTGGATAGGTTGATTCATGTGAAACTCAGAAATTGCCTTCAGGACAAAATTTCGGGTGAAGGAAACCTTGTCTTTATGAAAAAAAGTGTGCAAGGAAGATCAGCCATGAGTGCTCCCAGTTCACCCTTCTGGCCAACATGATGGCACTACACAGACAAGTTTCATGGAACGAGGGGTCACAGAATACGTGGCCAGTGATTCAAATGGTGATCTGGGAAGTACTGATAGTATATGGTTGATGTCCCATTGTGGGGCAGGTTTCACCACCAGTGGGAAGGTCCTTAATTATAATTGTTGGGTGAGTAAAAATGGAGTGTCCTTCTATTGGAGGGTGGAAGGCATCAATTGCTGGTAGGATGGAAACCCCTGAAGTTTTCAGGGACAGGAGATAGTCTAATGTAGCAGGGACTTCTGGAGATGACTGATTACATTTCATCCAAGAAGAGAAACACCTCCATTTAACCAGATGGCATTTTCTGGCGGAGTCTTTCCTTTTATGACTGAGAATAGACTGAATGTCTACTGAGCATGAATGTTCTAGATCTGATGCTCATCCAAATACCAGATGAAGGAAGACTGTGTTGGGATGTCTGATCTTGCCATTCTCCTGAGTTAGTAGATCTGGGAAGGGTTAGATGCTGATGGGAGGATGGGCTGACATTTGCAGAAGGTCCAGCAACCATAATTGTCTGGGCCAGTTTCGTGCTGTGAGAATGAATTGAGCTTTGTCATATTGAATCTTCTGCAGAACTTGTGGTAACAGAAGGATGGGAAGAAAGGCATATCTGAGATGGTCTGTCCATGATAACAGAAAGGCAACACCCCTGGAGCCAGGGTCCAGAGCTGCCCTGGAGCAGCAGAGGGTGAACTTCTTGTTCATTTGCAATGTGAACAGATCCCAGGATGGGGTTCCCCACGATATGAAGATCTTGTTCAGGATGGAATTGTGCATCTCCCACTCATGGACTGTGGAGAAATGCCTGTTGAGATTGTCCACTAGAGAATTCTGCGCACATGGCAGGTATGTAGCTGAGAGAATTGTGGGGTTTCTAATACACCAATTCCATAAATTCACTGCTTCTAAACACGGAGGAAGGGATTTCACTGCACCTTGTTTATGTGAAAAACAGTTGTCCTGTTGTCTGACATTATCTGGACATGATTGGATCAAATAAGTAGAAGGAATGCATTGCAGGCTAGACAGACTGCTCTCCACTCTAGTAGGTTGATATGCATCCTGGCCTACTGAGAAGACCAAGTGCCTTGCATGGTGTGGTTGCCCAGATGGAATCCCTGTCCAGTCACGGATGTGTCTGTGACAATAGTGGTTGTGATGAAGGGAACTTCCACATGCACATGTTCCAAGTTTGTCCACCAGGCAAGAGAAGCTGTGACTTTGGTGGGAATTATTGCTCTGGTGTTTATGGTCTGTCTGATGAGCAAATGGACCAGAGTCGGGCAACGCAGGCGAAGCCTGATGAACGGTGTTACATAAGTACATGATGTAATGTCACCTAGTAAGGAAAGGCAGACCTTGACAGACATGGTCTGAAAGCGGTTGTCATATCAAATTGTTCGTGGTCTGGAATCTTTCCAATGGGAGGTAGGCCCATGCTGAGGTCAAATCTAGAGTTGCTCCTATGAAGTCTATTGTCCTTGCGGGAGTCAAAGTGGACCTCTCTTTGTTGACAGATTTCCAAGACTTCCAAGAGATGGAGCCAGAACAGAGTCTCTGACTGGACCTCCTGACTGGAACAAGTCATTAGTACACAGTCACCCAGATACAGAAAGACTGTGTAGCCGTGACCGTTCATTTGGACTGCCACCACTGAGAAGACGATCGTCCATGAAGACCCTGTCTACGGTTGCTAGCCCAAATGGGAGTACTCTGAACTGGTAGTGTTTTTGTCCTATCCGAAACCTGAGGAACCTTCTGTGTAAGATGAATGAATGTCCACATGAAAATTAGTGTCTTTCATGTCAAGAGCCACAAACCACATCCCCTCCTATATGGAGGGAATTGTTGATGCCAGTGTAACCATATAGAATTTTGATTTGCCAGTAAAAATGTTTAATTGCCAAAAGGCCAAGAATGGTTCTCAGAAATTATGGAGTAGTGGCAGTGGAGGATTTCTAGTACCCACTTGTCTGTTGTGATTGCCCTCCAGTTGTGGGCAAAGAGGGTGAGCAGTCACCAAAAAGGCTGGGTGAGAGAGGTAGTAGTGAATGGCATCAATAGGGGTAGGTTGTTCTCAATCATCCCATCAGAAACAACCCCTGAATGGTGGATAGGGTTAAGTAGTTGCACTTGTGGTAGTAGCAGCTGTATAAGTAGGCCCCTGCACCCTCTGGCATTTCTGTGGTGGTTGGAATGAACACTCATTGTAGAATGGTTGGGGAGATGGTCTTCACTTGTATGCTTTTTTAAAAACGGTATTTTCTCAATGGGACCAGGGTGTAAGCGCCCAGGGAGCTGAGGGTCGTTCTAGAGTCTTGCAACAAGAGTAGAGACTCATCAGAAATTAGACTCATCGAAAGGCAAGTCCTGTATAGTATTTTGAACTTCTCTGGGGAACCCTGAGGAATGCAGCCAAGACTCATGCCTCATGACTGTTCTTGTGACTATCTTCTAAATGCAGTGTCAGCCGCATCCACTGTAGCTTGACGGGATGTTTTGGCCACTGGTTTGCCTTCCTCAATGAGGGTCTGGAATTAGGCCCTTCCTCTTGAGGCAGATAAGATCTTTGAGTAATTGTTGATATCCTATTTTGCTAGCAAACTTTGTAGTTAGTGTAATAAGCCTGAGAGGGGGTAATGAATCAGAGCAATAAGGAGAGGCAGAGGCAATCTAGAGGCCAAATTATGTTTTATCTCAATCAGTTGGAATAAAGTCAAAATCAATTAAGTGGGGAATAACCACAAGTAAATCAGAGTTGGTTGTTTTAGCAGGAACTACTACGTAGGGTCACACTGTAACTATTACTTTCATTTACTCTATTTTAACTACTATCTTAATTAAACTCACTTTATAGGTAACATTTATATTTATGAAACAACAGAATTTGGAATTAGCTAATTCAATGCACTAAAATATGAACTCACCATTATATGTTCCCTTTTCAGCCTCTGTAAGCCTAGAGTTTGGAGAAAAAGTTCTTAGGATGTTTAGTTATATCTTGAGCAATCTTTGTTTACTGTTTTGAGTTCCAGCTTAAATAAAAAACATGTACTCCTTAATGTGACGTGTTGGTTTCTTGACTGAACAATTATCCCTCCGTTACTTGTGGGCTTACAGTGCCTTTGGTCTCTGATAATTTCTCTATTCCTGTAACTTCACCTTGTATACCTTAAAATGCTATCCGGATGTTGTGTTTTACAGTCCTTACTATTTTCTCACTTTCACTACAGCTCACTTCCTCCTTATTTCTTAAGTCTGTTTCCTGTTAATTACAGTTTATCTTTTATTACAGCTTATTTCTTTTACATTTCATTCTTGCTTTACTTCTCAGTTTTCCAACAATGTTTTTCTAATCGTTTTTTAGATTTTACTTTTTATTTTTCCTCTTGTTTAACTGTACTTGTCTTCCTTTAACTTTTCCTCTTTTCTCCTTATACCACTGTCTTTCCTCTTTTGTGCCCTTGGCTATCCCTACTATCTCGACCTCTCCCATCCATCCTGAAAAGGACTCTCTCCCTTCAGTTCTGTTCCTGGCATCCCTCTGATGATGCAACTCAGCTACTGGGGTTCCTGTCCACTGGCTCCCCACTGATACATCCCTTCTTTTCTGGTGCTGGACACTGCCTCGCTCACTACTGGACTCTCTCCCTCCCTCTCACAATGCTGGGCAGTCTCCCGCCAGACTCCACTAGCTATTTCTGCTACTGCATGTTTGGCCTGCTTGCAGCAGTGCTTGTGTGGGTGTGGAAGACTGCTGCCTGCTCACCCCACTGTTTGGTGGGGGGGTTACTTTTTCCCTCTAAAGCCACCCCAGGTTCAATCTCACCCCATTTCAAGGATTCCGGGGCAGTTTGAGTTCAAGATACGCTGCCCCACCAGCTGTTTCAGGCTTCCCTTAAAAAAACCAACACAACATTTTAAACATCATGATGCTGCTCCAGAGCAGCCATCTTTCACTTGCTCCCATTGCTTTTTGACTCCACAGCCTCTAATACAGGCATTATATTAGCCAAATAGAGTTGAAGACTTGTAGAAGAAAACATCTTCCCCCCTAGAAGGTCAAGTCACTCAGAGCCCTTTTCCACCTGTGTAGCCTTGGGATACTGTAATCTAGACCCTTCGGGGTATGTCTATACTTCAATACAACACCCTTGGCTGGCCCATGTCAGCTGACACGGGCTTACGCTGCAGGGTTATAAAATTGCAGTGTAGACATTTGGGCTCGGGCTGGAGCCAGGGCTCTGGGACCCTTCCCCATCACAGGGTCCCAGAGCCCAGGCTCCAGTCTGAGCCTCAGTGTCTACACTGCAATTTTATATCCCTACAGCCCAAGCCCACACAAGCCCAGGTCAGCTGACATGGGCCAGCCACACATGTTGTACTGAAGTGTAGATGGATCCTCAGTGGCTGCTTGCACCATCAGGGAGCTGGGTTGGAATGGGCACTCCACTCCTTTGGCTGGTACAAAATAGTGCCCCTCAGCCCTTTTCAGTGTAGTGGGCTCAGGAGGTCAGAGTGTACCAGCCTACACTAGCTGGTTCCATGATGGCCTCATTTATTGGGAGGGCCACTTTACTGGGACCAGAAGGTTGTAACATGTCAAAGAGTTGATGGAGGATATCCTGGACATTCTGTAGTGGAATCTGGAGGTAATTTGACGCTCTCTGCAGTAGCTTCTGATATAGCCTGTGGTCGAGATGACAAAGATGGGGCAATTGCCTTACCTGGTAAGCAGATGAAACATTCATAGATAGCTGCAGATCTGGTTTGGTCACTTCTCCCTCATACTCTGATGGAGCTGGTAAGTATCACGTGAGAGAGGTACAGTGGGGCTTATGGATGGAACTAGGATATCATGTGCATGGATCCCATGGACCCCATTAGGGCCAATATAAATGGTTGACCTGTTGAGGGTCCCTGAGGTAGTCATATCTAGGTGGAGAATTGACCCTGGATTTTCGAGTCGCTGTCCCAACTCACCTACCTGCCTGGGGGTGAAGCAATGTCTGGAGCCTCCAACTCCTCCAAGGAGAAGGCTAGTTCCTGCTTGACCGGTGGAGCAATTAGTTCCGGTGGGTAAAAGCTCCTGCCTATGGACTGAGGAGTGGAACACTCCCATCTCCTTGAGGTAGTTTCCTCCTCTGGTGTCGCAATGACTCTCAGGAGGTCGGACCCAAGAGGAGACCGAGGATGAGGAAGGGTGAAGATATCTTCCGGGGAATTGTAATTTTCAGTTCATTCTGGGAGTCTGGGGCATTCTGGTATTCAAGATCAATGGATCCGGTGCCTCCATTGTCATCGTGGATAGCAAATTGTTTCTAGAAAACAAAGAAACAACAGCTCTCTGAATTAAATGAGATAATTAAATGCAACTTTATTTTTAGACATCTGGCACTGAAAGTAAATGCTTGGAAAAGAAAACAAAATAAATTGGCAGCAAAGATTTAGTGAAAGTAAACTATGGGAAACAGATTTGTGGAGGAACTGAAAAAAACTGAAAACAGTGGGCATGACTTGGACAGACACGGAAATAAGACAAACGAGAAGCAAGTTCATCCCAATTAAAAATTATGATTGCCATTCATGTTTTTTGCTATCACCTTCAAACTACTTTTCGTTGGTAACATACTCCTAGTTCTTTTACCAACTCAGATAATTTAAGAAATACATAAACATTTGATCTGTGTTCAGTTTGCAGTTTTATGTATACATTTGCTGATCCTTGTTATACATATCACAATAGCACTTAGTAGTCCCATATAAATGAGATCAGGGCTCCATTATGATTGGTACTACACATATAAGTATACATAGTAAGAGATGTGCATCTTTCACACCAAGATCTGCAACCAGACCCTGAAAGTGCATCCCAGGAGTTGGTATGTGGAAGTTAAAATACAATACATGATGTTAATGTTACATTAGAGTTCCAGTTCTAAATGCTTTAGAGAGAAAATGGGAAAGCTAGACTTCCCATTTTAACTCTCTCTCAGCTACACTGTGATATATGACACACTTTATATTCCTCTTTCACTTTTAAATGGTGTTCATTAATATATTCCTGTTGATGTTAAATATAGACATAATATATACAGGAAGTGCAAAGGCATACAAGTTTGTAATCGCCTACTTCTGAGTATTTAAATACGTAAGTTTAACATATTCAAATACATTTTAAAAAAATAATGATTGCTTGACAGCATGGCAATACAGCAAAAAGCTAATTAGTAGCATGGAGACCATCAGAACTCAGTTCCTGGGAATGTAAAATGTACAGACCCAGCCTACTTTATTTTCTACCAGCTACTGAAATGCCACAGCAGTACTGAAGAATTCAGTGCACTTTAGGCTCCATTGTGTCAGCCTTCAAAAACAATTAAATTTGACAAAGTCATGCCAATTTTACATCTACTGGGACTAGTTTTCATTCTATTTACTTCTATGCTGGAAAACTAGTAACTATATATAACAACTATACTGGTATAATCTCACCAAATACTGTCATTAGCTTTACAATGCAGAAGTAGAACACATAAAAAAGAGAGAGAAGACGACCGAAGAAGTGAAATAGCTAAGCCTATAAAAACACACACACACACACACACACACACACACACACACACACACACACATAAAATGGCACCATAACAGTATAATATATACAGTGGTTCTCAAACTATTCTACTGGTGACCCTTTCACATAGCAAGCCTCTGAGTGCAACCCCCCTTATAAATTAAAAACACTTGTTTATATATTTAACACCATTATAAATGCTGGAGGCAAAGCGGGGTTTGGGGTGGAGGCTGACTGCTCGTGACCCCCCATGTAATAACCTCACGACCCCCTGAGGGGTCCCGACCCCCCAGTTTGAGAACCCCTCAGACAGAATGTATAGGAACAGACATTAACTGGACAAAAGGCTTAGCAGAAAAGGAAAATAAAGCCAGTTGGTAAGGTCTTTTCCTTGGGGAATAATTTTTATAACAAAAAAAAGTAAACATAACTAAAAAAGGAAAAACAAATGATTTGCCAGTCTGGGGTTGAGGTACCTTCCAACCCCCGCCCCCTCTCCTTGCTTACAATCAGCATATAGTGTTACTCATGAGCACCTCTGGAAGACTAGCAGGAAGCTGCATTGATGTTAGCCCCTCATCCAATGGGGGCTCTGTGACACATCCCTGCTGTAGTTTGATGAAGGGGCGGGAGGGAATGGCCACTCTATAATTGTTTCTGTTGTGCCATGATGCACCCAGTTTGATTTTCTTTCCCCCCACCCCCAACAGCTTAGCTTTTTTTAAAAAAAAAAAAAAACACAGATAGAAAAAAGGGCAAAGACTTTTAAGATCACAATAAAATATTCTGAAGCATTTATTCTTCCCACTGGTGTAAAAGTGCTAGTCACATGGGAATGAGAGGGTGCTAGAGTGGAGGAGGGGTGGAAATCAGAATTTCTGACCCACAGAAAATTCCCATATTTCAATATTTGTTTTGTCTCAAATCAGAACAAAAAGTCAAAATATTGATAGTTTTCACATAACACAAGTTCTAAAACATTTTGATCCAGAAATGGCAATGCAAATTTAATCAAGGGGTGCCACTTTCTGCCCTAGACACTGCATGGTCAAGGTCCAAACATATACCATCCAGCTGGTGCTTTCGACTGCAGTGGCAACTGTGTTCCCCTTGCTACCTCAGTTAACCTATGCTGGATACAGCTGGGTTTTCAGTTCTGTCAGCAAATTCAAAATAAATGAAATCAGAAAAAAATATTCAGTTCAGTTACAAAACTGTTCAGAACTTGTCAGCAAAATCTTGTTCAGGCCAGCAAATATTGCAACATGTAGCCTTTAGCCCAATGGTTAGGGTATCTGCCTAGGCTAGAGGAGAGACAGATTTGAATCCACACTCTACAGCAGTGACTTGAATTCAAGATCTTCTCCCTGGCAGATTCAGGAGGGATTTGAATCCACATCTCCTACCTCCCAGTGAATGCCTTAATCACCAGGCTAAAGAATTGTTCTCTCTCTCTCTCATTCTGGCCTAGTGAATATTTGTGTATCCATACAAAATGGAACAGTTTCAACAGGAGGAATTGAGAAAGCTTCCCCTATGCCAGAATAGCCTATAATATGGTGGTTAGCAGGGCCGGCTCCAGGGTTTTGGCCGCCCCAAGCAGCCAAAAAAAAAAAAAAAAAAAAAAGCCACGATCGCGATCTGCAGCGGCAATTTGGCGGGAGGTCCTTTGCTCCCAGCAGGAGTGAGGGACCGTCCGCCGAATTGCCGCCGAATACCTGGACGTGCCGCCCCTCTCCGGAGCGGCCGCCCCAAGCACCTGCTTGACAGGCTGGTGCCTGGAGCCGGCCCTGGTGGTTAGGATGCTTACCTAGCCAGCATGAGAGGTCAGTTCAAATGACTGCTCTTAAGTGAGGGTTCAAACCCAGGCATCTTACATCCCAGGCAAGTACCCTAACCACTGGGCTAAAGGTAATAAAGGAATGGATGAATATACATGGGGCTAGCCTCCAAAAGACATTTTCCAGCCAAAACTAAACTAATCAGGCTGAATTCACAAATAGTTTCAGGTTGGCTGGAACTGTGTTTTTCAGCAAATAAACTATTTGTCCAAAAAATTTCACCCACTCAAGTGCTGGATGCCACCTGTCCAGCTGTGACAAATAGCCATCAGTACTACAGTGATCCCTCCTTAGCCAGCCCTCCTTGCGCGTGCTGAGGAAGGCAAAAAACCCATACTAGTAGCCACCAATTTGCCATGTGTAAAGAGGCCTTCAAGGTGCCAAAACCCAAAAGCAGGAAATCTAGCAGTAAGAAACAAACAAGACAAACCCAAGGGAAGGGCAGGTGGGAGCAAAGGAAACAGGTGAAAATGATAGTTTATGTCCAGGAAGAAACAAATAAGCTACCCTCCTTGTGGGGTTGGGATACAATGAGGTATCTTTGTGGCTTATGAATGGCCCAATCAGGTCATGGGGGTGAGAAGCAAGGTCTCTCAGTTCAGACAAATCCTCAACGCCTCATAAGTGAGGAGAAGGAGGCTGCATCCTGACTTGCACTTCTGTGTGTCAGACCCCTATTACAACTATTAACTTCTAGGTTGCTCTTCTGCATGATTCTGTCTCCAGAGAAGTTAAACAGGTGTACACTAAATAAACACTTACCTTTTGCCCTCGGGTATTCAGGCACATCAGTGAGTGACAATCAGCTATGAAGCTGAAAGAATAACATATGAACATTTTAGTGCAAAAATGAGGGTGGGAAAAGTGTCCGAAGCATTTTCCCAAGGTCATGACAAATAAGGAACCAACACACTTGATGGCCTTATTCTGATTTTATTCAGTTGCTTTTCAAACAAACTTCCACTGACGTCAGTGAGGAAGGGAGGTAAAAATGGAGCATGGACTTCAAGATATTTAAGTGTTAAAGGAGATAGATATGGGAGAGAGCAGAAATTAAGAGAGATTATCTGTACAGGAAAGCATCACTTAAGAATCTAAAAGATGTGGGGGGAGAGAGAGAGAGAGAGGTTGTGATCTCATTTATTCCAGGGTAAATAGAAAATAATGCCACTGAAATTAACAAAAGATGAAAGAAAACAAATGTCCTCCAAAATGAAACAATAAGGAAATAATTTCCCTTTGATTTGAGCACTTGGATTTTGACTCAAGAGGGAGCTAGGTAGCCGGTTTTATGAGCAGAACATTTCAGTATGCTAGTTTCATACCCATTATAGTTTGAAAATTAAGGGGAGTAATTAAATATACTTAATCTAATTGTTCTTGTTGACAAGAAGACAGATCTTAAAATGACAGAGACAGTAGAATTTTTTATATAGAAAAGAATGTGAGGCTACATACTGACAGTGGCCTTTTTTAGGAAGCAGAAAGTGCAAGAATTCATGCTACCTGGCAGTTCAATTGAATTGCTTTTCTCTTGTAATTGATTTAAACTTTTTTTTTTTTTTTTTTAAACATCTTCATTTCCATCTTCTCTTTTCAGGATATTGTTCAAAAGAATATCAAGGTCTGCAATCAGGGCCGGCGCTTCCATTTAGGCAATGCAGGCGGTTGCCTAGGGCAGCAGGATTTGGGGGGGTGTCATTTTGCCACCCTCGGTGGCAATTCTGCGGCGGGGGTCCTTCCGCACTCCTGGTCTTCGGCAGCAATTCTGCGGCAGGGAGTCCTTCTGCGCTCCGGGACCCGCCACCAAAGTGCCCTGAAGACCAGGAGTGTGGAAGGACACCTCCCCCTCCCCCCGCAGAATTGCCGCCGAAGACTGGAAGCACGGAAGGACCCCCACCTAGGGCAGCAAAAACCCTGGCACTGCTCCTGTCTGCAATAAAACACATGAAGGGAAAATGAATACAGTGGGTAGCATTAAAAGATGGGCATTTACCTCCCCTCGTTAAATCATAGAAATGTTTTGGTATACATGGTGCTGCCCATTCTAAGCATAGAACTTTAGCCACAATGTGATCTATGCCCACTTTGTAATGGTGCCAACTGTATTTTGTTCAGTTTGTTAAGCAGAGTTTTTAGCTAGGCAGAAAATTCCAAAGTACACATTGAAAGTGCTCAGAATAGTTGCAAACATGGCATCAGACAGAAAGCAGGAGCAGAATATAAAGTTAGGGCTTGGATCATCCCCTCCACAAGAAAATCCCAGGAGTGAGTTTTGGCAGAAAAAAATCACCACAAGGATCTCCTTCCTATTGCTTGGAAGGGAGTAGAGCTTTTCAGTAGAGCTGGACAGAAAATGGAAATCCCTTCCTGAAAAAAATTCATAATTTTGAAAAAGTGTCATCCTGAATCAGGATAAAATGTCAAAAACATGAAAATTTTCACAAGAAGGGACTTCCGAAAAAAAAAATCTACTTTGGAAGAACTTACATGGACATTTTCAGCTTGACAGCAGCAGAAAGTGAAGTTAACAAGAGCCTTGCAGGCAGGCAGCCGTCATTTTGATTGTCACAACAGAAGCTATATTATATATATAAAAATTGAAATTTTCCCATGATTTAGATTTTGTGAAAAGGGTGTTTTTTTCCAATCAGAAAATCACTCCAACATAAAATTCCCAGCCAGCTCTATTTGTCACCCTCAGACCAGGCCATGGGTCAATCCCCAAACCTAGCAGATTATAGGTCTTCAGGAGAGCAGAATCATTTCAACAGAGGCCCTGTGCTTCTGCATCACTAACAGTGCTTTGCCCTGCGTGCACGTGCACGCGCACACACACACACACACACACACACACACACACAGAGAGCACAGTGGCTGCCTCAGGACTGCAATCCAAGGGGCTCTGTGGAATGATAATATAGCTTCTGGCTAGCTGTATAGTCTATTTCTGAGATTTGTCATAGGACCAGAGGAGAGATCCAATGTATTCCCTACTGCACCCCAGGCTTCCCCCAGATTGCCCAGTCTCTATCCCATTTTCCTTTCCAGCATTTTTATGGTCATACAATTGTTTATCTGTCCTAATTATTGTATAATTGGGGTAGGAAAAACAAAATAGAATCATTAATAGGGCCCTACCAAATTCATGGTCCATTTTGGTCAATTTCACAGTCACAGGATTTAAAAAAAAAAAAATATGTCATGGTTTCAGATATTTAAATCTGAAATGTCATGGTGTTGTAATTGTAGTGGTCCTGCCCCAAAAAGGAGTGAAGGGGGTGTCACAAGGTTATTGTAGGGAGTTGCTGTATTGCTACTCCTACTTCTGCACTGCTGCTGGCAGCAGTGCTGCCTTCAGAGTTGGGCCACTGGAGAGCAGCGGTTGCTGGCCAGGCACCCAGCTCTGAAGGCAGAAGTAAGGATGGCCTGGTATGGTATTGCCACCCATATTTCTGTGCTGCTGCCTTAGAGCTGGGCCCTTGGTCAGCAGCCTCCACTCTCTAATCACCCACCTCTGAAGGCAGCAGCACAGAAGTAAGGGTGGCATGGTATGGTATGGTATTGCCACCCTTACTTCTGCACTGCTGTCGGTGGGGTGCTGCCTTGAGAGCTGGGCGCCCAGCCAAAAGCCACAGCTCTCTGGTCATCCAGCTCTGAAGGCAGCACAAAAATAAGGGTGGCAACACTGCAATCCCCCCTAAAATAACCTTGTGACCCCCCCCTGCAACTCCCTTTTGGGTCAGAAATTTCAGAATTGCTGGTCTCCCCCATGAAATCTGTATAGTATAGAGTAAAAGCACACAAAAGACCAGATTTCACAAGGGGAGACCAGACTTCACTGTCTGCAGTGTGTGTTTTTCATGGCTGTGAATTTGGCCTGATTCTAGCATTTAACCACTCCTCTACTTTGCATGGTGCAGAATTGCACAGCTCGGGGAGAAGCCCATTCCCACCCAGAGTACCTTCTAGTGTTCCTCCTTGGCTAGTCAGCTCCCTGGCTGATGTGGAGAGGGCAGACAGACAAAGCCTCTTCCTCACCTTTGGTAAGGATTTGTGTCCCCTAAATTTGGGCACAATCTATCCCTGGAGACTCTGCCACTGAACTGTAAAATGAGGAACCACCCCCAAGAATTGCTCATTTCACAAATAAGTAAGGCAGGGTCTGGATTCAATTAATTTTACATAATTATTCTACAGTAAAGACTTTGCATTATGAAGTGACAAGAAACACTAACATAAACCAGATTAATTTACTAATACTTCACATCTTTGGCATTGTTCTGGGCTGAGTCTAACAAAGCTGGAAGCAAAAGCCCCAGCTTCACAGCACCACTTTGAAATTCAAAACACATGACACAAAAACCCTACACTACATTCAGAGATTCTAATTTTATTCAAAATTAGTGGCACATACAAGTGAACTACAGTATTAATGGGAGAGTGGGACAGTTTCTTAGCTAGTGAAAATGGAATAGTGCCCACTTACACCAGCAGATGATTTGGCCCAGGATGTTCTAACCACGTGAAAATGCAGCTATCATTTACGAGAGCTGATGGTTGGAATGTTAGACCACATAAGAAAAATGTTTAAGCTTACGACTGCTGTAACTGACACAGCCTGTAACTGTTGATATGCCACAATCCTGAGTAAAGTTTTTAAATAACCCTACTTACCATGAGTATATGGAATGACACATTATAAGATCAGGGTCAGTCTGTCCTGCAACTCAGCAAGTGTTAATTAGGTCATTCACAAAGCTACAGTAATTTCAAACATGTCAGACATTCCAGTACTCAGTACCAGTGCTACCAACCCCATGGAAGGGATGAAACCAGCACTGAAACTAACACTAGTGCTCTTTAGAGTACTGTGTAAAACTGCTAAGAAGCACACCAGGATAACACGGATTCCTACATTATTTATATTTTGTTAGATGCCACATAGAAAACTCATATATAGTTACATTATGAATTGCAGAATATTTGAAGTGTGCAGTGATTATATAACTGCCCATTGGTGTTACTGTGGTTATGGTTATTAGATTTTTCATTACATACTGTGGATTCTCTCTTTTTGTGGATTAGATATTCAGCCATGGAAGCTTTACCTTAATTTAAAGTTTCCTGTATTCAAAATAATTTGTCTCACTGTTCTTAAATGGGGAGAAGGGAAAATGTCAGAACTTTACCCAGCTAAGAAGAGACGTGCTAAGGTACAAAGGTCCAGCTTCTCAGTCTGTGAAGTTGTTTCAGCTTGTTTGGTTTGATGTAAAATTTGAAAAGTTCTTAACATTTGAAGATTGGCTGCTCTATATACACAAGAACTATATTCAGTTTTTAAAAAATGCACAACCCTTAAACATCAGGATAGATCCATACTGTAGACTAACATGACTGGACAGCTTCAGAGTTTCTGGTAATCAAGTGGAGAGCATGATCCAGGTTCTGCCTCTGGTTGCTCTCAACTGAAGTTGGTAGTTCTCACTGATGCCACTAGACCCCATGCCTACATACGAAGGCTTATTTGGTCTCAAGTGATTTTAAGGATTCTAATTTTTCTGCATCAATTTTCATGCCTTTCCTTGAGTTTTAAAAATTAAATTTTAAAAAAAGTAAAATGTCTCACTTAAATTACTACTACATACCTGGCAAATCCATGAAAGGTCTGTGCCTGTTATAACAGATTTCAGAACAGTGGGTGTGACGAGAGGTAGTGGATAGGGCAGGGCTAGGAAGTCAGGATACTTGGGTTCTATTCTCAGAACTTCCAGTGACACATGGTGTGACCTTTGGCAAGTTATTTGGGACAAATGTGAGTTTCTCAAAGTAGGCACCTAAAATCATAGCTGGGGCTAGGGTCTTCCTACCTCAGAGATCACCTTTCCCCATGGATGTTGCCACATTTGAGGCCAACTGCCCTCAGAATAAAAAAAAGGGGCCTGCTGGCAAACAGTTGAGAGTCCGTCTCCTTTGGTCTGAAATAGCCCAAATAAGTTGATCACGATGTAGGGGTGTCCTGAGAGGATATTAAATAAAACTATTACAGTCCTCTTTTTCCTGCACCTCCCCTTACCTCTCTGCTGAGCCACAGACCAGAGTTCCATACTTTTTTTTCCTGAAAGGATTGCAGTTAAACCCTCAGAGCTATGATATGCAAATCCCAGGATGTAGGTGGTAATAGCTGCCAGTCAGTGTCAGACAGAGTACCATACAATTCCTTAGTGAACAAAACATGTAATACAAACACATTTGCAAATACTATTAGTAATATTTTGAATAACTTTCTTAAACAAACAAGGTGGGTGAGGTAATAACTTTATTGGACCAACGTCTGTTGGTAAAAGAGACATGCTTGTGAGTTACACAGAGCTCCTCTTCAGGGCTGGGAAAGATACTCAGCTAAATACAAGGGTGGAACAGATAAGGAGTTAACACATTGCAAGAGACCATTCAAGATGAAGTGGGAAGTTAGCAACATCTACTTCCTGATAGATGTTACTGTTAAGTTTGGCTTCCTTTTCCTTCAGGTTGTGGAGCTTCCATTTCAGAAGGAAAATTTGATATCTCCCATTGTTGTTTGCAGTGTTATTGTAGCCCTGTAGGTCCCAGGATATTGGAGAGGTGAATGGTTCTGGCAAACATGTGTTGACTCCTAACCGGTTCCACCCTTGTATTTAGCTTAACACTTTGAGTACCTGTCCCAGCCCTGTAGAAGAGCTCTGTGTAAGTTTGAAAACTTGTCTTTCATCAACAGAAGTTGGTCCAATAACAGATATTACCTCACCCACCTTGTCTCTCTGATATCCTGGGACCAACAGAGATACAACGGTTCTTAAACAAAACTATTAGGCAATACATCTTTTGATATTCTTTATACAGATTTCCCCATTTTGCTGCTTTTACATGTATTTCAGTGCAAGATTTTAATCAAGACACAAACACTTTGTACTCTGATTCACACATAGAGACACATTACCCTCTGATCTCAGTGATGATTTCTAAGTCTCTGTAGCTCCCTCACACTTTGGAGCATGAACTTGAAATTTTCTTGGAAGGGAAAGGAGGAGGGGTGGCCAATATTTATGTCAGGGATGTGACTTTTGCCATCCCTATGAAAAGTACCCAAACTTGGCCAATTTATAAGCCTCTGAAAAATAGCAATTTGCATATGCTCTAAGGGAGACAAATTTCAAAAGCTAAATGTCCTGAAGATGCCATCTGCACTGATATCCTGTTTCCTCTGTGCTGCCAGCGACTCCCCCCACCCCAATTGGGCTCACATAGCATGGAGGAAGAAGGTGCCTGATTCAAATACAGAGGGAACAAGAGCCAGAGCTGCAGGAACTAAGGAGTAGAAGATTGGAACAAGAAACTTGGTGGGGGCGATTGGGAGTGGGAAGACTGGGACTGGAGGCTGGCAGAGGGGAGAGGGAAACTGGAAGTGCAAGCTGCTGTGGGGAGACACTGGGACTGAGATGAAGAGTTTGGATTTGCTTGAGGAGGAGACTGGGACTGTCATGAGAAGTATGAGGAGTGGAGATTGGGACTGGCTAGGTGAATAGAATGGGACTGAGATGAGAAACATGGCGTGGGGAAGACACAGGACTGGGACAGGAACAGGACATAAGAGGTCATTCTTGGGTAAAATGGGCAGAAGAATCTGTACCCTATAGAGCGAACTCCCTTCCAGAGCCTAAAATAGAACAAAAAGTTCCAGAGTTTTATTCTTCTGCTGTCAGCAAATATCTATGGAACCCAGTGGCAAAGTGTCCCATCCACTTCTAGTGCAGGTCCACACAGAGGACCTATTAATGCTATCAGTTACTCTATTAACTCAAGGGGAAGAGGTCTGTGTGTTGGATCTAAAGGTTCCAAACCTGCTCATGAACCATGTGGGTGTCAATATGGTGCCACGTGATGGAGGTTTTTTGTTTGTTTTTTTAAAGTTATGAAATTCAAACACCCACACCCCCCAATAAAAATATTAGGTTGGAAAGTCAATCACTCAAAGGTTAGGAAATGCCAGAATTAAGGTCACCCTTCAATCAAAACTCAAAATAAATATTTGTAGAGAACATGTTAACCCTACTCAGGAATTTAAGCTTAAACACACACAAAACCAAAGGAACTTTGTTTTAAGTCATTCCTCTAGATGTTTTATGTGATTTATATTAATGGTACACATTAAAATACAGATATCTATTTTCTTAGTGTTATACAACTTCTAGAATAAAAATAATGTAATTAAGAAATAGAAATTCAATTTGGGTAGAGTATTTAGTTTCTTGCCTTGACCCCTGTTCAAGAATGCTTGTCTACAGAAAACAAATTGAATTAGGAATCAGTAGCTAACCTGCTCCATTAAGCCAGTTGGCATTTTATTGTAATCTCTGGTTGAAGGGGCTATTCATGAAAATCTGCTTTCATTTCAGGTGTCTCTTACTTAAACCTCTGTTATCTAGTGTATGTTCTTCCCACAGGAAGATTATGTTGCTAGAATTTCTTGGTATGAAACAGTCAGTTACCAATTTCAATCGGTTAAATTTAACAGCAGCCTAATTTACTTTAAAAAAATATGTTGGGGGGGGGGGGGAACCACATTGTAAAATTCAGAGTCACAGAAGTAAACATAATTACTTAACAACTGAATCGGGCACGTGCTGTATACTATTGAATGTAAACATGTTTTGATTTGATATACTGTGCTTCTTTCCTCATATATTACTGATAAACAGCAATTCACTTGAACTAGCCCTATAACATATGACTAAATAATAAAATATAAATTGCTTGTAGGGTTCAAGTTGATCCTCAGTACATTATTTTTGCTTTGTATAACTTAATACTATACCTGTACTGTACACTTCAGTGTCAGACACAACCATGTAAACATTGTGGCTGCATTTACAGTATCATTCATAAAATACATTCACATATCCATTTTGTGTATAATATACGTGTCAACTGAAATGGCATAACCCCAGCTTGTCCCAGCTGCATCAATTAAGTACAGGTCTCTTTGCAGCCCCTTTGGGTGTCAATGGAATATGTTCTGCATGACAAGAATCATAGTCCTTATCTGTTAAGCAAAAAACTAAAATCCATACTAAAATCCACACTAAAACTATAACCCAAGAAACAATTGAGTTATACTCCCACTTTACCTTATTTCAAGAGAGATGCATTGCAGAGCAGTTTGATTTTTAACTGGCTGTGTCAGTTGATGTAAAGTAAATTGTAAATCTGGGCCTATCCAGTATCAGCTTGTTTCACTGCAATTTCAGTCTCTCTTGTTTCACTGTGAAGCAATAAAACTCAAGTTAACCTTGTGACAACATTTCTTAGAATGCTGTGGGATGTTCTAGTGAATTTGACATGTCAGCTAGCTTCAGGGACCAGACCCCTTGTGATGACTTGAAGGACATATAAATAAAACAAATTGATCTGTGTTATGATTTCTCCTAGCCAGCATCCCAATAGAAATAAAAACTCTACTATAGAAAGTAGAGTAAGTTAATTATTAACATATGCCTTTAAATATATGATCATACATTTGTATCTTCCCTGAGCATGAAGAGTGAAGGGGGTGTCCTCATTTCCCCACCTCCTCAGAAATAAGAAAGGTGTCTTTTTCCAGGCTTGGTTTTAAACAAAGGCTAACCTAGGAGTCCTGGAGTTTTCCCACAAACTAATTCTTAGGACACCCTATTTCCACCTTCCCCTCTCCAGTGCAGATGCCCTGCCAACTAGAGGTTCCATTTGTGGCTAAGTATATAGTTGTTTATGAAGCCAAAGGTCAATTGCACTCTAAAGATACTATACAGTCAGGGGCGGATCCAGGCACCAGCGCAGCAAGCGCGTGCCTGGGGCAGCAAGCTGCGGGAGGCGGCGTGCCGGTTGTCGTGAGGGCGGCAGTGAGGCTGTCTTCAGCGGCATGCCTGCGGGAGGTCCGCTGGTCCCGCGGCAATTCGGCAGCAGCTACGGTGAAGGCGCGGGACCGCAGACCTCCCACAGGCATGCCGCTGAAAGCTGCCTCACTGCCGTGCTTGGGGCTGTAAAAAACAGAGGCCCCCCTGTATACAGTGGTAGGGCCTCTGCTGAGTCAGAAGTTCAAAAGTGCTATCTTTGAGACATCCCAGAGTGAGCAAAATTGAGGTCTCTGACATTCTTCACTGCTTGTTTAAAAGAACAGTTGGACTACTGTAGAAGGCTATTCAAGGATATCCACACCCCGGGATTTGCCAGACTAAAGAAGTGGGCTGTAGTCCACGAAAGCTTATGCTCCAATAAATCTGTTAGTCTCTAAGGTGCCACAAGTACTCCTGTTCTTTTTGCACATTTTCAATAAACTTGATAGTGAAAAAGTTTGATTTAGTATCAGAGTTCAGAAAGTTATTACCTTCTCAGGAGACTAATAGATTTATTAATACCAGAACCATAAATCTTCCTTACCAAAAACTCCACAAATCAGTGTCTATTATGTCTGGACCTGGACACATAATTATAGTGATTTGTTCTTAGAAGTGTCATTGACTAACTGTATGAAATGGGAGTCTGAGCCCAGGGCTCCATCCTGCAAGGTGCACAGTGCTCTGACCTAATCCAGCAAAAACGTGTATGTGCTTAAATGCAAGCATGTGAATACTCCCAATGGGACTATTCAGATGTTTGAAGTTAAGTGTGTGCCTAAATATTTTGCCTGGAAAAAGCTCAGAAGAAGCGTCTATGATTATGTCACAGAACTTTGGATCAGGAGATCTAAGCGGTATTCTTGGCACTGCCACAGACTTGCAGTGTAACTTTGACCAAGCCTTTGTGTTTCAGTTTTCCCATCTGTAAAGTGTAAATAGTACTCTGCTATTTTGAACATTGTCTCAAGGAACCTGTGGCCAAAAATCCTACCCTTTCCTCCGGAAAGAGTTTTGTTTGATATCCCAAGCGACAAACCCTTATAGGGAACTGAAATGGGGAGTAGAGACCCCAGGCTGGCCTGGCACCTTGGAATTAATACAGCAACCACCAGACAGTGCTGATTGGCAGCCTCATAGCAGCTGGGAGAATAAGAGAGCTGAGAAGTAGAGGGGCTGGATGGCTGCCAGATGAGCAAGCAGGCTGGAGAAGGAAAGTCCTGCCAGCAAACTGGTGTGAAATTGACAGAAGAGATGACCAGATCCACAGGCTATAGAAGCCTACAGAACCAGAGGAAGTAGGAAGGGGCTCAAGACACAGCAGGATGAATTTCTGAGGCTTGATTCCACTGGCCTGGTCTAAGGGCCCTGAGCTGGCACCCAGGCCTAACCACTTCACTGGGTTCCCATACTGATGCCTCAGACTTAAGAACTAACCCCTGGGCTAACCTTGCTGAAAGGGAAAATCTGTACATTCCAGTGAGACCGAAACTAACACCCTTTATAGCCCAAAATGGGGCTACCTTAGGGACTCAGGCAAAGGAGCTGACTGCCCCGCCAGACCAAGCAAGCTCTGTGTAATGCGCCATCTGGCCAGAGAGGGCCATGTCACATTAGCACACCAGCTCACAGGAACCAAAATGTGAAACTAGACATCATCATAGCATAATTGGTGCATCCTAGACTTTAGAGCTGCTAGAATCAGTAGATATAGTTTTAGGGTCCTCTTCCCCTCCCCCCACCCTACTAAATTGATTGTACTGAATAGTCCAAAAAATGCAGAAAATGGTTGAACAAACCATCCTGATGTGTAGAAAGAATAGTAAATATGGCAGGCGACCAGCTTGGCTTAACAGTGAAATCCTTGCTGACCTTAAACGTAAAAAAGAAGCTTACAAGAAGTGGAAGATTGGACAAATGACCAGGGAGGAGTATAAAAATATCGCTCAGGCATGCAAGAGTGAAATCAGGAAGGCCAAATCGCACTTGGAGTTGCAGCTAGCAAGAGATGTTAAGGGTAATGAGAAGGGTTTCTTCAGGTATGTTAGCAACAAGAAGAAAGTCAAGGAAAGTGTGGGCCCCTTACTGAATGAGGGAGGCAACCTAGTGACAGAGGATGTGGAAAAAGCTAATGTACTCAATGCTTTTTTGGCCTCTGTCTTCACAAACAAGGTCAGCTCCCAGACTGCTGGACTGGGCAGCACAGTATGGGGAGGAGGTGACCAGCCCTCCATGGAGAAAGAAGTGGTTTGGGACTATTTAGAAAAACGGGATGAGCACAAATCCATGGGGCCAGATGCGCTGCATCCGAGGGTGCTAAAGGAGTTGGTGAATGTGATTGCGGAGCCATTGGCCATCATCTTTGAAAACTCATGGCGATCAGGGGAGGTCCGGATGACTGGAAAAAGGCTAATGTAGTGCCCATCTTTAAAAAAGGGAAGGAGGAGGATCCAGGGAACTACAGGCCAGTCAGCCTCATCTCAGTCCCTGGAAAAATCATGGAGTAGGTCCTCAAGGAATCAATTATGAAACACTTAGAGGAGAGGAAAGTGATCAGGAACAGTCAGCATGGATTCACGAAGGGGAAGTCATGCCTGACTAACCTAATTGCCTTCTATGATGAGATAACTGGCTCTGTGGATGAGGGGAAAGCAGTGGATGTGTTATTCCTTGACTTTAGCAAAGCTTTTGATACAATCTCCCACAGTATTCTTGCCACCAAGTTAAAGAAGTATGGGCTGGATGAATGGACTGTAAGGTGAATAAAAAGCTGGCTATATCGTCAGGCTCAATGGGTAGTGATCAATGGCTCCATGTCTAGTTGGCAGCTGGTTTCAAGCGGAGTGCCCCAAGGGTCGGTCCTGGAGCCGGTTTTGTTTAATACCTTTATTAATGATCTGGAGGATGGCGTGGACTGCACTCTCAGCAAGTTTGCAGATGACACTAAACTGGGAGGCGTGGTAGATACACTAGAGGGTAGGGATCAGATACAGAGGGACCTAGACAAATTAGAGGATTGGGCCAAAAAAAAAACCTGATGAGGTTCAACAAGGACAAGTGCAGAGTCCTGCACTTAGGACAGAAGAATCCCATGCACTGCTACAGACTAGGGACCGAATGGCTAGGTAGCAGTTCTGCAGAAAAGGACCTAGGGGTCACAGTGGACGAGAAGCTGGATATGAGTCAACAGTGTGCTCTTGTTGCCAAGAAGGCTAATGGCATTTTGGGCCGTATAAGTAGGGGCATTGCCAGCAGATCGAGGAACATGATCATTCCCCTTTATTCGACATTGGTGAGGCCTCATCTGGAGTACTGTGTCCAGTTTTGGGCCCCACACTACAAGAAGGATGTGGAAAAATTGGAAAGAGTCCAGCGGAGAGCAACAAAAATGATTAGGGGTCTGAAGCACATGACTTATGAGGAGAGGCAGAGGGAACTGGGATTGTTTAGTCTCCAGAAGAGAAGAATGAGGGGGGATTTGATAGCTGCTTTCAACTACCTGAAGGGGGGTTCCAAAGAGGATGGAGCTCGGCTGTTCTCAGTGGTGGCAGATGACAGAACAAGGAGCAATGGTCTCAAGTTGCAGTGGGGGAGGTCTAGGCTGGATATTAGGAAACACTATTTCACTAGGAGGGTGGTGAAGCACTGGAATGCGTTACCTAGGGAGGTGGTGGAATCTCCTTCCTTGGAGGTTTTTAAGGCCCGGCTTGACAAAGCCCTGGCTGAGATGATTTAGTTGGGAATTGGTCCTGCTTTGAGCAGGGGGTTGGACTAGATGACCTCCTGAGGTCCCTTCCAACCCTGATATTCTATGATTCTATGAGTTGCCTAGGTTTAAGGAAGTGGTGCAGGGTAGAGCTGTGCTAATAAAGCAGTTTCAGGTTTTGCTGGCAATTCCCAAAAAACTGGGGAGGGAAATTTGTTTCAGGTTGAACCAAAAACAAAATGTTATGGAAGTTTTGATAAGTCAAAAGATAAAATAAATTATTTCAATTTTGAGCATTTTTAAATGTTTGGATTGTTAATAAAATTAAAGGAAATGTCTAAACAAAAAAAAATCACTTTGAACTGAAATTGAAGCATTGTTTTGAAAATGTTGAAATTAAATTTTTTTGGCTAAACAAGTTGGCAAAACTGACACAAATTAACACATTTCAGTGGTGCATCTGCATTTTTTGCCAAAAAACCCCAAACAAACAAAAACATACACACCTTTCAGCCAGCTCTAGTGCAGGGCTTTAAGCAGGTAAAGAGAGGTCTTCTTAAAGCCTTTGAGCAGAGTAGGAGGATGCAGAATAAGGAGAATGCAAAGACTTGTAGCAAGTACCCTTGCTACCAATCCAACATGCTGCCATCCAGTTGTTGTGAAGGGTCCTGAATCTGATGATAGCCCCAGACAAAGTGAAAGTAGTAGTTTTGGCTAAGGCACTGATTCTTGCATAGATGAGGATGCTACATTATCCACCCCATGTTATTTTTTCTTTGACGGGGGCCTTAGAAAACATTGTGCATCCTTTCCTCTTAACTAGAGCAAAGATGCTACATAGATGGCAGACACAGGAACCAGGGACTGTGTGACTAACCAGGGCTGTTTTGTTAGCTTTTATGAAAAAAAGCAGCACTGAAATCTTGCCTAAACAGTGACTCCTCTTTGAATCACGTAATGAGTGGCTTGTTTGTGATTTGTGAACATTTCAGCAGTGGTTAATATTCTGGGGTTCATCCAGGACATACAACCTTGATTCGTTGCATGTAGAATTACCGGACTATAATAGTAAAGTCATATTTTTGGCTGGGATGATCCATTCACTTTCCAGAAATGGGAAACAGGAGGCTGATGTTCTTAATCAGGGGAAAGAGTTCAACATGTTTGTACAGAGGCAAATGAGAGAGCAGAGTGGAATGCAGGGAGACACGCAACTTTACAAGGCTCATGGAGAGGAGAAAGTGTTTCAGAATTTGATAAGCAAACTATCAATCATGTCTGTATTAAAAGGGGACCAGGAGAGATGGACACAGTAGTCAGATGATGCCAGTGGCCAAGGTCACAGCTTCCTTAGAAATCCCGGCTAAAGGCTCCTTCCAAAGAACAACTGGGTGCACCAAAAGATATTATCCAGTTCACAGCCTCCCCCTTCTCCTCATTTCCTCAATGCTATTCTCAAAAGAACTAATCAGTGTATTAGTTTTGCCAAGAGAACCACAGTACCATCCCCCCACTGCCCTGAACACATTCTCTCCCTGGCCAGTGCCACCTATTTTTATACTGTGCTG
This sequence comes from Chrysemys picta bellii, assembly GCF_011386835.1. Lineage (NCBI taxonomy): Eukaryota > Metazoa > Chordata > Testudines > Emydidae > Chrysemys > Chrysemys picta. Next base: position 26,662,293 of record NC_088796.1, on the reverse strand, counting down.
CTGGCCAACTGCAGAACTCCAACATGGTTTCTAAAATAACTAGAATGATGGCTTGAATCCTCCCCCACACCCCACCGCAGCCAGACTCCTATCTCTGGCTCTGGGAAATTAAAATAAAGCCTGGTCACCTTTGCAGGTGGTTATTCTTCATTCACAAGCTCTCAAGAGTACTTGGGATCATGGAACTACAAGGGGGAAGAGCGAAAATGGAGAAACACACCAGAGTGTCAGGAGTATGGCCAACTCCACAGTTCCATGTATCAGCTGTCTGGCTTATTGAAGTCCAGAATTCTTAATCACACAACAATATTCACCTACCTGAATCTACACTCAGAGGTCCAGTTAGAGTTAATGGTAATTGGGGGCATCAGATGTAAGCTCTCCTTCGCCTGTCTGCTCCAGTCCAGAGAGGACCACATCACCAGGTCCTGCTCCAACGTGCAGCTACCTGGTCCAAGGTCATAACATCAGCTCTGACGCTGCTGTGAAGGCCTCAATGTGGAGTCAGCTCTGCACTGCTGCTCGTCCAGTCAGGTCCTCAAGGTGAAATCAGTTCTGTGCAGCCACCTCTAGTGGTCCAGTCCTCACAGGGAGGTCAGCTCTGTGCACCACTGGTCCAGCCCCACAGAATCACTCCACCCAGTTTCCAGAATGTCAAGGTGAGGAACCCAGAGCAAAACAGGACTCTCAGGCAGAGTCCTGTTGCCTGGTATAGAGCTCCTGGTCTCTAGGACAGAGCCTTCTGCCCTCTCCTTGTTGAGCTTGAGTCCCATTCTCAAACCAAAATTCAACACCTGTACACTCAGGGTGGCCCACTTACTTTAGGCTGTATCTTACACAAGGCTGATACCCTGTGCTGGCTTTTCTCTTTTGTCCCCCCCTACAAAGGGAGCAGAGAGCTCTAGCCCTCTAAGCCTTTAGCTCTGGGATTTACAGTAACTTAGAGTTCTCACACAAGCGCAAGCACTACGTGGGGGAGAAGAGGGCTGTCTGGTCTACTAAGCCTGGGGTTCTTTGACCCTTTATCCTGTGTCTGGAAGAACGTGATTCTGTGCAGTGGGTTCTGAACTACAGAGCCGCTGTATGCACACACATTTTCCAACCACAGATATGCAGACAAAAATGAAACCCTAAGCCACATGAAAAAAGTACACCCACACAATTGGTTCCTTGAGTGCACCTAACACAAACAGTGTGCACATGCATTTCAGTCACCACAATTTCAGCATGGCTCACTGGGAAGGAGGGGGGTTTGAGAATGGGTTCTCTGGTCTGAATATACAGCAGAGCAGGCTGACAACCTTGTGCATATGTAACCCACACACCTTCTGGATGTGGTGTTCTGTCCCATCTAGTGGCACCGAGACCACTTAAAGAGAGAGCAATTAATGAGTCTGCCTGGTGGAGGCAGCAGCAACAAGAGCTGGGTTCAATATCTAGGGGCTCCTCTTAACAATACAAAACCAGCGCAAGCCCCCAGCCAGTAATCTGGGAAAACTAAACACCACCTCTGGACTCCTCTAAGAGGCAATACTTTCCCCTCACAAGCACTGAGTCTGTGTATAACAAAAGAACTTTTAGGGAAAGGGAACCAAGCATTAGTTTGAAAAAAAAAACAAAAAAACGTGCTCATAAGTCAACCTGACCCCACAGTGCATTGGGCAGTGTCCTGTGCCTCAGTTTCTTACCTTGAGGTGGGAAAGTCCAACGAATGAATTTCCCTTTAGCACATCACTCCCCTCTCCCTCCACAGCACCTACTCACAGTTGGCTGCCTTTGGTTAGCAAAGATTGAGTTCATATTTAATCTGCAGAAGAGAAAAACGAGGGGGGATTTGATAGCTTCTTTCAAGTACCTGAAAGGGGGTTCCAAAGAGGATGGATCTAGACTGCTCTCAGTGGTAGCAGATGACAGAACAAGGAGTAATGGTCTCAAGTTGCAGGGGGGAGGTTTAGGTTGGATATTAGGGAAAACTTTTTCACTAGGAAGGTGGTGGAGCACTGGAATGGGTTGCCTAGGGAGGTGGTGGAATCTCCTGCCTTAGAGGTTTTTAAGGTCGGGCTTGACAAAGCCCTGGCTGGGATGATTTAGTTGGGGATTGGTCCTGCTTTGAGCAGGGGGTTGGACTAGATGACCTCCTGAGGTCCCTTCCAACCCTGATATTCTATGATATGGATTCATCTCTCACCCCTGGAGGGAAGCATCAAGCAATGCCTCAGTTTCTGCTGAGTTCTCTACAACTGATTCACAATTGCCACCATTCACTCTGCCATCACCATCCGCTGCTGCGGTCATTCACTCTGGCACCACAGCTGCTTCTCTGCTGCCACCTGCCACTCTGCAATGCCACATTCCAAGGTTCAATTAGCCCAGCTCTCAGTGATTTCAGTGGGTAGAGGGGAACCTCATTGCTAGTGCAGGCTCTTTCATTGCAACACTGTCCTACACCAGATTAAATGCTCAGCAGCTAGACCTGGTTATCACTGATTGCAGCTCTAATGATTACTTAAGACAAAGACTCAACTGATTGTACAGACAGAGCTGATTAAACACTGCACAGAAGGCGGGTTCAAATGGTATCTAGGACTGTTAAGTAGAGCCCACACTTCCAGGCGGGAACACCTGTCCTTACCCTCTGTCCTTTCTCTGGCTGTACGGTTCCCACAGGTACTTCCTAAAAACAAACAAGGGAAAATGTGGATATTTTGGAGGGAGGCTATTTTTATTCAGAAAATACTCCAACAAGAAATAAATCCCAGAACAATTAATTCCCGAGAAAAATTAAACAGTGAAGGATTTGGTGGTGTCCATTAGAAAGTTAAAGTTGGTTTAACAGCAATCATGTATTACATTTAATGGCTAATTAAACACTTAACTTCTGTAACTGCCTTCTAGTCCAGAAATATTTAAAAACACTCATCTATGAACAGAAGAGCTGCATTTTCTAGTTTGGGATTATTGAAGAGCCATTTAGTTTTGTAATTGTCTGAACTGAGTAATATAATATTGTTCCTTTATAATAGCGTGTAATTTAGAGAGTGTTCCTCTCTAAGATTTAAAAGAGCATTATTTGTTAAAACAGTCTGTATCAATAGAGTCAGGCTTTAAATTCTCCAAAATTCTGGATAAAATGCAGCTGTTTCTCCCCCAAAGATATGGCTGAATTTGAATATTAGGTGGCATGATTTCTACAGGTACTGCAGAGAGCCACATTCTGGCTGCAGGTATACCTATTGTAGTTGCATATTGCAAATATTGGCAACAAAAATACTAGGTGTGGTTGTGACTGATGAAAGATTATGGTTTTCAATAATATATATTTGTTTTGAGACACTAGTGCTTCCTGATTTACTGCTACTTTACTGTAATCCTTTCATGAACTTCATGAACTCTTAACAGGTGCCATTTTATTGGACAGAATTAAGTCGGAGCATAGAAATGCTTTTAAAATAAAGGCTAGAAATGTACAACAGTTTTGTCTGGTCAATCCCCAACATGTGTGTCCCATCTTTGAAGTGCCATCTGCACATACCTACCTCACTGTGCTTTACAAAGCATTATATAGTTCATGTCCAAAACTATGCTGCCAAAATGAGGTTAGAATACACTGCCTCAACCAAGAGCATAAACATACAAACTTCTAGCAATGAAGCCATTGGGGAATGGCTTAATTGGTGTCCTGAACCATGGCACTATTTTTTTTTAAATAAGCACTTCTTTATATTGCACAAAGATTGAAGGATGCACAAGTGCTATTGACAGCAATGAAGCTATATCTGAGCAAGGACTGTGGGATCGTTTAACTTGTGAAAATGATGATAGACCTATATGTGGAGAATTTTTCCAGATCATGAAACAATTTAGCATTTTGGAAGAGAGATACAAAGGACCAAGCCACAATTGGTGTAGGTTGATTTAACTCCATTGATATCAATGGACTTCAAGATTAGCCGCATTATCCTTATCTATTTTATCTGATAAATAGCAAGAATACCTCTTCTTCAGTTTGATAAGAAGTATTCTCACACTTCTTATCAAACTGTCTGTACTGGGCTATCTTGATTATCACTTCAAAAGTTTTTTTTCTCTTACTTAATTGGCCTCTCAGAGTTGGTAAGACAACTCCCACCTGTTTATGCTCTCTGTATGTGTGTATATATATCTCCTCAATATATGTTCCATTCTATATGCATCCAAAGAAGTGGGCTGTAGTCCACGAAAGCTTATGCTCTAATAAATTTGTTAGTCTCTAAGGTGCCACAAGTACTCCTGTTCTTTTTGTGGATACAGACTAACACGGCTGCTACTCTTCCCAGAATAATCCTTGAACTGTCAATATAAGATTTTCCCCAATGTGTGGGGGAGCAGGGGAAGGAAGAGGCAGATCAGTAATTTTCCCATCTGAAGTATTATATTTTCTGGGGTTTAGGGTTGCAAATCCCCAAAATATTTGTGCTTGATCCTGCTAGTGAAGGCAGGGGGCTGGACTCAATGACCTTTCAGAGTCCCTTCCAGTTCTATGAGATAGGATTTATCTCCAATACAAAAAGAGTGATTTTGGCTGCACAAGCTCCTTTCCCTTCACCTCCATATACTGGAATGGACTTCAATAAAACAGAAGTGATTTACACCTGCTGAGGGTTGGTATCAATGACAGCTACAGGTTCTGAGTATTGGAAAAAAATAAAATCCGGCTACCTTTATTTAAGAGACTAACTTTAGCCAGCTGACTTGAACCATTTAGCCTCAGTACATTATATTCTTTGTGCTTCCTTAAAAAGAAAAAAAACTACATCATAGCATGGATTAGTAGATGAGACAGTAGATTACTTGTCCTATGTAATCAAGCTTCAAACAGCACCTTCTCTTTGCTGTTTCACTCATGTAAAACATTTTATGGCTCCTTTTCACTCCTATATTATTGTTCTGGATGTTCCTTTCTGTCCTTAATTCTACCCTTAGCACAGCTGACCAATGTTGTATAGATGTGCAGCTGTCTCCCCAAGAGGAACCCCTTTCCCTTTAACACAGACACGCACAGCTTTAATAAAAGCAGAACATTAGACAAGAGGCATACTTTGTTACCGTGACAGCTATGTGATGTCTATTGTAACAAGGATAACAATGATTCAACTGGAATATTAAATGCAGAACCTCCCATTTCAAAGTGTAAATAAATGGCAACAAACCACAGGGAGAATGTATCTGGATTAAGAAATGTGGAGTCTGCAAGAAAAACCTTTACTTAAAGGAGGATTTTCACCATGTTCTAACATATTGTGTTGCATTGAGCATACCTGATGAATAAAGCGAATGCACTACTAGATACTCTATAGGGATTTCTGAAACAGTACTGGTTTTGGTTGCAGTGTAGAGGAGAAAGGCACATTGTATTAGAAGAATGTTACATATCAGGATTCAGTTAACTGTTAGCAAGGAACAGAAGAGAATGATGAAGCAATGAGCCAAAACATGGGGGGAGGAGGGGAAATCTAGTGTAAATGTTGACCTTAGGTCCACAAATTTTAGTAAGGTCTTACTTTTAAGCAATGTGTTTACAAAAATGGTGTTTCAATGTTTCTTTTAAAACACTGTAATCTTAAGGCTTCTAGCCTTAAGAGAAACCATCTACTAGATGTCTTAAAAACAAAATCCTATCCAAAAATATTTTTAAAAACACACATACATCAGAACATGTTTGCAAACCATAACTCTGTGTTATATCCCTTTCTCCCTACCCTTTTTTCCTCTCTTACCTATTTAGATTTCAAATTCTTCAGGGAACTCTTACTGTTTCTACCAGTATAATCTTGGCTAATACAAATAATGATTAATTAATTTCTCTTCTCAAAATGTTGGACACAATTTTGTATTTGATCCTTTTTAGCAGTTTTGTTTGCACATAGTTGTTTGCATTCTGAAGCTGTTATGGAAACTGCACACTAAGGAACTATATGAATATATGAAACCATTAGTGAATCATCTACTACAGGTAGAAAATGGAAGTCATGGTTGTTTTTCTTCAAGTTGCAAGAAAAAGGAGGAAGTCTAAACCAAAAGTCAATATTTAAGTGTTTTATGTTTGAGTCTACCTATGACTAAAAATTCCTCACGGCATGCAGATTTGGTTTCTTTGCTTCTGACAATTACATGTACAATCTGAGGGAAGAGAGAAAGAGATCACTAGGTCTTTTGGGTCTTGCAATCTAGCCTAATGATTTGATTGCATCAGTTTCCAAGAATGTCTGCATCCTTCTGGCTGTCTTAAATGTCTGCCCAAGTCCCTGTTGCTTTTCACATCTGTCTAAATACCAAGACTGGAGCTGCAATCGACAAGATGCAAGGCCAAAAGTCAATACAACCACTCTTCAAAATCAGAGTCAACAATTAAAGGGATGTAAAGCCAATTGAGCCTTGACCTTTTCAGAGCAGGATTGTAACCTTTCTATTGTATGTTTGAGTCCTTTCTTTTTCTAAGTTTTCTGTCTTATAGAAGCAATGTGCTATGCAGACATAATGCTGACCTATGTTATAACATGTATTTTGGATATTTTTAAACAGAGAAATGGCTTTTCCCAGAAGTATCACAATTGACTGTATCAAGAGGAATGGATTGAAGAGCTTGCAAAATGTATTTAAATCAGAGTGAACAGAAAGGATCAATCTAATGTTGTACATTATGTTGCTGTAGCAGATGGAATGGTTGGACAAAATTGGTTTCATTGAAAGAATAAACTGAAAAGACTGTTTATGTTAAGCAATATTTCAGTCAATTTCTTACAATTGTAACTAATATAATTCTGAAAAAAAAAAATCATACTGATGATTTACATTGGATTTGCCTGCATGCCCCTTAGAGACACTGTGGAATATATTGCTGGGGGAACTTATGGTTCTGTAAATTTTGAAACCCTCTTGTTCACAAATATCAAGAAGCTAATTGTCAATCATGAAGAGTGCGTAGTCTCAAAATACTGTGGATCGGTCTATAATGGGGTGAAACATACATGCTCCAAAGAACAGACACAGTATATTCAACAAAGAAAATTAAACATCATCAAGAGAGAATGCTGAGATCCAGCCAGAGGATTCCCTCCATTCAAAAGGCACAGGGTACCACTGAAACTCCTACACTCCCACCTCTCTAGCCAACGGTGTAGGCAAATGATAGGGTATTCCTATTTCCAGCTGATCCCCAGCTGCTATAATTTATACCAGGAACCTTTGCATGCATGAACATTGTAGAATAACCATCAGTCTGGGGTGAGTCTGCCTTATCTCAGAAGTTTGTCCTGAATTTGGAATCCTCAGCCATAGCCCATTGAGGAACAGTGACACTCTCCATCTCACTGCATATGTGAAGCCTAATCCAGAGGGCTTCTCTCAGGCCCTACATCTGCACTGAGGACAGCATGGTCAGACCCCTGGTAGAACCCTTGACAATCAGTGGGGCTGAGAACAGCTCAGGGGTCCACTGCACAATTCTTAGTGCAGGATTGGGGTCTCAGTTCTCACTCATTCTTACTCTAAAGTTTGTCTGAGGAAACAATGTAAGAATGTGAGGATTTTATCCTCACACAATAAAGGTTTGTTCTTTTGAGTTGCTCTCTCATGGCCTTGCTCTATAAAGTTCCTAGACAGCCTTTCAATCAACCCTCCTGTTTTCCTCCTGGGATCTCAAGCCTCTTTTATTAAAGGGAATGGGAAGTTTTCCTTGGCCACTGTATGTTGCTTGTTTTGTCTTTTGGGTTTGTCCTGCATTAATTACTATTGCCCCAACCCTGAAAAGAGCACTGCATCTGGGTTACAGGAGTTTGCAAATGCAGCTATCAGCGGGACCGAGGCCTATCACCCTGACTCAGCACATGCCATCTTCGAGCACTTTAGAAGTTCCACTGAAGTGAAACTACTCATGTGGTCTGAGTTAGATATGTGCCTAATTGTCTTGCTGCACTGGGGCATATCTCAGTAAGAGAGGCATTCTTTCAACTGAGCTACAGAAAAGGAAAAGTTCAATTCTAAATTATATTTTTATTTATTTGTGATTTGTAAGTAAAGATCCACCTGAACCAAAACCCTGGTTGATGTGGGGAGGTGTCAGAACCTGAATCTATATCCAAATCTCACAGTGGAACCTTACCCTTCAGCAGATCGAACAAGAACCTTAGACTGGAATGCTGTGGTGTTCAAAATCTCAATCCAAATTTGTGTGTTGTGCCTTGGGCCCACCTCTATTTATAAAGATAAAATATTAATTTTACACAGCCAATATTCTTTAAATTCTTCCCTTTCAAAAATACACTGAAACTGTATATATATAACAGACAAATTCAGAAATATTCTATTAGACTTCAAAGCTATTTAAACATAGTCCCAGATTTAGAATTGTGTAAATTCCTAATTTACCCATGCAATTACTGAATTCGTACACATAGTTTCAGCAACTCAGACTTTAAGGCCAGAAGGGACCATCATGATCATGGAGTCTGACCTCCAACACATTGCAAGCCACAAAATTTCACCCAGCCACACCTGTAATAGACCCATAATCTCTGGCTGAGTTACTAAAGTCCTCAGATCTTAATTTAAACATATCAAGCTACAGAGAATCCACCATATACTCTAGTTCAAACCAGCAAGTGATCCATGCCCACATTGCAGTGGAAGGGGGAAAAAATCCTCAGGGTCTGTGCCAATCTGACCTAGGCGAAGATTCCTTCGCATGCCCAAATACAGGTTTCAGAGTAGCAGCCGTGTTAGTCTGTATCCGCAAAAAGAAGAACAGGAGTACTTGTGGCACCTTAGAGACTAACAAATTTATTAGAGCATAAGCTTTCGTGGACTACAGCCCACTGTAGTCCACTGTAGTGGGCTGTAGTCCACGAAAGCTTATGCTCTAATAAATTTGTTAGTCTCTAAGGTGCCACAAGTACTCCTGTTCTTCTTTATGCCCAAATACAGTGATTACTTGGACCCTGAGCATGTGGGCAAGACCCACCAGCCAGACACCAGGGAAAGAATTCTTTGTAATAACTCGGAGTCCTTCCCCTCTAGTGTACCATTACCAGCTATTGGAAATATTTGCTAATAGCAGTCGTGGATGCCTACAATGGTGTATGACCCGATCTCATCATACCATCCACTTCATAAACTTATCAAGTTCAGTCTTAAAACAAGTTAGGTTTTTTGCCTCCACTGCTCCCCTTGGAAGTCTGTTCCAGAACTTCACTCCTCTGAAGTTTAGAAACCTTTATCTAATTTCAAGCCTAAGCTTATTGATGGCCAATTTATATCCATTTTTTTCTTGTGACAGCATTGACCCTTAACTTATATAACTCCTCTTCCTCCCTAGTATTTATCCCTGTGATGTATTTATAGAGAGTAATCATTATCCCCCCATCCCCATCCTTCAGTTGGTTAGGCTAATCAAGCCAACCTCCTCAAGTCTCCTCTTATAAGGTCAGTTCTCCATTCCTCGGATCATCCTAGTAGCCCTTCTCTGCACCTGTTCCTGTTTGAATTCATCTTTCTTAATCATGGGACACCAAAACTGTGCATAGTATTCCAGATGAGGTCTCACCAGTGCCTTGTGTTAGTACCTGTTAGAAAATATTAACACTTTTAGTCCTTTTTTCTTTGTATAGAAGTTTCATTCATGTATTCACTATTCTCCCAGTGTCTTTATGGTATTAGACAAGAGTGTGTTTGAATTCGCAGGCCCACAGCATTGGTTTTTAATTTATATGAATTCCTAAATACAGGGTCACTTACGATTGAGCGTTGGGCTGTATCTAGTTATCCTTAGCATCCTCAGGTCTGTGGCAATCTAATTATCCAGGGAGGGAAAAAACCCTCAAACTATTAAAAGTGTAAACAAAACTTGTTGATTGATAAGGGATATTGGTTATGGCAGATGTTTTCAGTAATGAAGAGGATGGTTGAGAAGGTTATTGTTAGTGCAAATGGGTTCAGTAATAAGGGATGGAACAGTAATAATGACCAGATTAAAATTCCCCTTACATTAGCGATCATGTAACGTAAAGATACCATACAAAGAATTGCATAAGTAATGAGATAAAATGAAGATGTCAAAACATGACACAGTGAAATTAATCATGGGAAAGTATTTTGCCCTCTAAAAAGTATTTTTATACGGTATCTTTGTCTCATACCGTATAAAAAGACAGAGGGTTTAGGATTTAGGTGGGGAGTGCACTGTCAGCATCCTATCAGTTAGAGGAGAAAGATAAGAGACCAACTCTTTACCTTACATCAAGGGGGTAATGTATTCTGTCAGTATTCTATAATAGTGCTATACTAATCTCTGACAAATAATATTTGATTAAATTTCACTTGAGCCTGTTATCAATCTCAAATTGTTATTAAATTCAAACGCAAAACTCCTGTATAATGGTAATAACTCTGTGTGTGTGTGTGTGAGAGAGAGAGAGAGAAATACCTCACAGGATGCATCCTAGGATTGCATTAGCCTTTTTTTTTTTTTATGGCCACATCACAGTAGCAGCTCATAGTCATCCTGTGTTTGGCCAATGCACCCAGGTCTCTCATATCCTCTGTTGCCTCCAATTGATATGTCCTCAGCCTATAACAAGAATTTTTGCTGTTAGTTCCTCAGTGCATGACTTTGCATTATTAAACTTCATCTCATTCCTATTACTCCAGTTTTCAAGGCCATCCAAGTCTTTTTGCTTTATATTCCAATCCCCCTCTGAATTGGCAATACCTCCCAACTATGTGTCATCCAAAAGTCTGAAGAGCACACTCCCACTTTTTGTGGCAAGGTCATTAATGAAAATACTAAATTGGTCCCAAGACCAATCCTTGGAGAATTCTATTAGTAACCTCCCTCCAGCCTGACCATTCACCTTGCAGCATGACCTAGTGTAGTCTCCCCTTTAACTAGTTCCTTACCCACCTTTTGATTCTCATATTAATCCCCATCTTCTCCAATTTAACTACTAATTTCCCATGTGGAACTGTATCAAATGCTTTACTGAAATCCAGGTAGATGAGATCTAACGCTTTTCCTTTGTACAGAAAATCTGTTCCTTCTCAAAGAAAGATCAGGTTGGTCTGGCACAATCTACCTTTTGTAAAACCAGGTTGTATTTTATCCCAGTCACCATTTACCTATATGTCCTCCACTTCTCTCTCTTTCAAAATTTGTTCTAAGACCTTTCGTACAATTGAGGTGAAACTAATGGGCCTGCAGTTTCCCTCATCACTTCCCTACCCTCTGTTTCTTTCTCCATTGTTGTACCCTCTTTTACTTGGATTTTCCTCCCACTCACTATTAGAGTCAGGCATGGAGATTACATGAGCATCCCCAAGCCATCTCCCCCAAATTCCTAGTTTAAAGCTCTTTTAATCAGTTGTGCCAAATAGACCGTGCTAGAAGTCCATTTCCCTCCCTACTCAGGTAGGGTCCATCCCATTAGAACAGTCCTCGGTCCATGAATGCCTGCCAGTGGCAGAACATCCCAAAGCCCTCCTTATAGCACCACTGCCTGAGTCAACTTTGATCACCACAATCTTGTTTTGCCTTTGCCCTCCTCCTCTAACAGGTGATTTTTTTTCCACTGAGATTCTACCTAAGCCTCCATTTTGTTAATTATCTTCCCCAGCTTGGCACAGTCTTCTATGATGTGTCCCAGTGAGAATCTAGTAGTATCATCTGTTCCCACATGAAGGACAAACAGTGGATTCTTTCATGCTCCCATTAGGATCCTCTTCAGCCTCAGGTCCACATCCTATTTCCTAGTGCCCAGTAGACAGCACACACATGTGTTCTCCAGATCAGCTCTGGTGACAGACTAGTGTGGAAGTGGAAAAAGGGATAAAGGGAATTTGGACGCAGACATCTTAGTTAGCTTGACTCTCTCTATTCTGTTGAAAACTAACTCTAATGAAGCGAGACTGTAAGAGATGCTGTTTGACCTTGTGTTAGATAAGAATGGAATGCAGACTGTAGCCGGAACTATTGATAAAAGTAAGCTATCAGGAAGGAATATATATATAAACAAGATGTGGCCATTGATCATTATTGTATGCAACAAAAGGTATAAATGCTTGCCCTAATTGTTTATCTGGCAGAGACCTGCCTAGGAAGGGGGAATCCCTGTCCGTGCTCACTCTCCCCCTTGCAATTGCTTGAGAATAAACTGTCTCTGATATGTTGCAAACAACCTAAGAGTGAAGACTGCATTTTCTTCCACACCTCTCTGTTCGTCTTAGGAGGGAGTCATCATATAGACCTGCCTCTTCCTGGTGTCTGGCTTCCCCCTTCTGTTCTTTCTGGCTGTAAGTCTTCTTGTCATTGGCAATCTTGTGTGAGTCATCCTCTATCCTCCTGGGACTCTGAACTCTGGCTATCTCCATTGTCTCTTGCTCATCTCTTGTAGGTCTAGCCACTCTTCTCTTCTTCCTTGCTCTCCCATTTTCTGTTACTGCCTTCCTCTCCTTCATTTTCCATAAGAGGACCTGTCCCTCAATTCTATTTCTCCTTCACTGACCAGTCTTTTCCTTGGTCTTGTTCTCGTAGTCACGTTTCCACCGGCCACTTTCTTCATCCACCTGCCTACTCTCAGTTCTCTGATCCAGCTTGCATCTGCAAGTCTTGAGGTTTCACTTCAAAATCAGTCCAATGTAGACACACACCAAAGAATAGGAGTGATAGAGAGGGGACAGATTTTCAAAATGCAATTTTGTTTGTGTACATGCAGCTTTATGGATATAGTTTTATGCATGTCGTTAGTGTGTGCAAATGATTCATGTGCCAACTGCATTTGTATGCACAAACTGCATTGCAGGATTAGTGCCTAAATTGTACTATTAATGACTGATGTATCAACAAAAATATACAGTTAGGGTGGAGAATTGAAATAGCTCTTACGTGCACAAACAAAGGGAGGGTAAGAGCTATTTCAATTCTCCACCCTAACTGTATATTTTTGTTGATACATCAGTCATTAATAGTACAATGTAGGTGCTAATCCTGCAATGTGGTCTTTATTTATTCAGAAGTGTTGACTTTAATGGGAGCAGAATGGCAATGGAAATAAGGACAGTCTTGTAAAAGAAGTATTTATTTCCATCAGTCAGACTCCTGAGGTAAAATAAGAACAAACAAGAGTTTTATGATGTCCTTATTTTGAGTAGAACTTCTAGGTACTAATGTAAATATAAATAATTGTAGATCCTGCAAGGTGTGGCCCTGGTGCTTATAACTGGGTGTGGCTTTTTCACATGGGGAGTCAGGTCCTGGGGTTTTTTTTCCCTCCCCCGCCCAATGCCAGATAGCTCCACCCAAAGTGACTCCTCATTGTGCCAGAAACACAAAGGGTGCTGTCTCTTTGGGGAAGGAATAATGTTACCACTGCTGGCAAGACATATAAACTCCAACGCACAAGAAACAATAAAGTACCTCAACACAAACCCCAGCAAAGGAGTGACACAGCCAAAAACAATAATATAACAAAGAGGGATTTTATTGGGGGCCGGATAATAGGATCTGAGGAAGGAAAGGGCTTGGATTACCTAATAAGTGCTAAAACTTCAACAAAATTTCCCACCACTCAACTCTTTGCAACCCCTAGCGCCCTGCCTGGCACATTCCCAGGCAGATGGTATGCTGGAGAGCAGTCCAGAGCCAAGTGCTGCAGCACTCTGAACAATGGCCAGCATTAGACAGAAAAAAATAAAAAGGGAGATCCTTTTACAGCATCTTTGCCCCTGCGTAGGGCAGGGTCTTCTCCTGGCAGCCTGGTCTGGGCTCCTGTGGAGGTCTCAGTAGCTGGCACTGGATTGGATCTCTGCCACTTTGGATGCAGGTCTCCACAGAGCTGGAACTGCCTGACCCATGCTCTAGTCCCACTGCAGTTCAAAGACTCTTTGTGTATGGGGTGTGGGAGGGTGGGGAGAGTAATCAGAGACTCCCTGAGCTGTTCTGCTTCTCTCTATGCTCCAACTCAAAGCTCAAAACTAATACTTGTCTTTGTCTCTGAGTCAGGCTGTCCCCTCCCACTGACGGGCTGAGCAGCCCTGGCTCATCACTGGGCCAGCAAACTGCTTGTCCAGATCATCCTATGCAGAAGCCTCCATATTGGCCTCAGCAGGAGTTTCTAGTGCATTCTGTCCCCACCCTGATGCCAACACGCTAGGAAATGGCATCATAGGGCTGTGATACCCATTATTCTTGTGGTCCATAGGATAGGACCCCCTAGAGGCTCAGTCCAGAGTTCCAGGAGCTACAAACTCCAAGCTGTGCTTACAAATGATGGCCATTGTAAACCTCTATCAGCCACTCAGAACATGCTCTTTAAACTGTTAACGGTTAAGCATAAGCATACATAATTGAATTCAGGTAGAATTTTGACTGTTTAAGATCTGGAAGGAAAAAGATATGGGACCCCCCAACAAGGGATGCAATCTCCAAACATGCCTCCTTGTGGTGTGACATGCATGGCAGTCCCCTGCCTCAGTTTCCCTTCAGGTTCCTGAATTAATCCACCCTCACCCAAAAGTCTTTAAAATAATATTTCCCCCTCTCTTTGGGGATTTTATTTATTTGATATAGTCCAGGCCTCCAGAAAAGCCTCCCCTTTCTTGCACTTTTAGATTCAGGGCCTCTGAACCTTTAATCCTGGCCTCCCTGACTTGCAAACTCACCCCTTCCGTTCAGATCTTCCATACCTCTCCTTCTGGGACTATGTCCCAGCAGAGTTCTCCTCTCAGCAAGCTCTCACTGACAGGGCTGGGAGCCTCCTTTGAGTCACTCGTCCCCAGTCATCTGGGAATTCCTTTAACCCTTCCCAGGGAGGTCTAATTATCCCAAACACTTGTCTGTGCCAGCTGGAAGAGAGGGGGGCCTTGTCCCATCCACTCTGCAATGTTTCTTTTACAGTCTGGGAAACAGGGCCTGGATTTTTTCCTATAATTTCCCCCTTCCAGATATCAACTATTCATCAGGATCTTCTTCCTCACACCCGAAAGCCATTTTGGTTATTCTGGAACATGAAAATGGGTAAGTGGCCTCTCAAACTATCTTTTGTGGCCTTAAAGGGACAGTACTTTGCTACAGGACCAAGTACTATTACCATGCAATTAAAGTACAGCACAGTGAACCTTTGTCTAAGATGCACTCATAGGAAGGGACTATACAAATTATAGCATAGTCACCAACTAGAGATGCAATCAATTCAATTTTAATATGTACTCCACTGTTGTATTACACTCACCATTTACAAGCATTTTAAAAAGGGTTATATAGAATTTGTTTGAAGGTGACCAATTATGTGTTGTACAATTGTTTTCTTTTACTGGCAAAATACAGAACTGTGCTTCTAAGATCTTCTTAGCCTGTTCAGTTCATAAAGCCACATTTGCTACCTTCTTACTATTATCTGAGTGTTTACCTATACTTTACTACTAGGACCACAGTGACATTTTCTATAAATAATGTCTAATGGATTCTGAGCTTTGGCAGTTCAAAAGCAACTTTACAATTCATCAAGGTTTGGGTTTTCTTAAGAAAAAAAATTACAAAGCAACTGATATATTCAACTATACAGGCTTTTTTAATTGACTTTGACAGGAATTCAAATTCCTGTGTGTGCATGTCTTTCTCTCTCTCTCTCTATCAATCTAGACATTCAGCAATGCCACCCACCTGCTGCAACAGGTGGGAAATTCGATGGAACTGGCAGCGATTGGGATTGTCCCAAAAGAAAGTGGGGGAGCACTTACTGGGGGAATGCAGGGGTGGCCCCTCCTCCTCTAGAGGCTCTGCCCACTCGTTGGCCAGTTGGAGGCCGAGAGCTGATTGGCCCCTGGTTCTCCCCTTTCATTAATTTGAAGCTTCTTGTGCCGTTTCAGCAGCCCCATGCTCCCATCTGCATCTGTAGGATAGGTGTTATGTTTTGCAGATGCTGTGGGTCTGACTGATTGCCTGTTTGGGGGTCAGGAAGGATTTTTTTTTTTGGTCCCATTGGCAGAGGTCTGGTGGGACTTTCACCTTCCTTGCAGCATCTTGCATGGTTAGGTTAAATAGCAGTAGAACTTCTTAGTTAGTGTTAGTACTTGCTAGAGATTCATTCCAACCAGTGGGATTAAAAGGACACTTCCCCGAAGTAAGTGACTTGGGATTTTGCTGATGGACCTTGTACTTATGGGATTGGAGAAAACTTTGAAGCCTTGTGGGGAAGAGGGACAAAAAGATTCAGAAGAGCAAGCTGAATCCTAGAGGTAAGCTAAAGATTGTCTAGCTGGAGTTATGGGTTATATGGTGGGAGCCCTATAACCCCTGCATTGGAGCCACTTAAAATGCCTGGTTTGAAGGAGTCTGAAAATGGGGACAAAAACAACAAGGAGTCTGGTGGCACCTTAAAGACTAACAGATTTATTTGGGCATAAGCTTTCGTGAGTAAAAACTTCACTTCTTCAGATGCATCCGAAGAAGTGAGGTTTTTACTCACGAAAGCTTATGCCCAAATAAATCTGTTAGTCTTTAAGGTGCCACCAGACTCCTTGTTGTTTTTGTAGATACAGACTAACACAGCTACCCCCTGATACTTGAAAATGGGGAGTACCCCTCCCTTGTGTCAAATTTAAGTGGCAAGCCACTACTTTATTAAAATCCATCCCTGTGTCTAGCTGCATTTGCTGCCATGTCCAGATCAAGAGTTTTCAGCATTAACGGAAAGCCAGGTTGGTGACTGGTTAGGAGCCCAAAGGAAACACCCAGGTTACATGAAGTGGGGCAGATTACAGTCACCCTCATCTTCCGGAAAGACGACCAGATCTGGGAGACACTGAGTCCTATCAGTATGCGACAATTCATCTTTATCAAAGTGGCATAGTCAAGAAAGGCCTGGGTAGAACCCCATCTGTTTGGGCATCAGGGAGCACAGCCAGCGCAGCATAAGGATGCCTAATATTGATGAATGCTGTCACTTTTCAGAGGTGTTTTATCCTGTCTCTTTTCCATTGAAAGTGAAACCAACTCTTTCAAGCTTTCCTCATGCAACAACTTGATGTTTTGAGACCTACTCTCCACTCAGTGATGGGATGCTAAGGGAGGGACTCCAACAAGTGACTGCAGAGTATCACCTCTTCTGTTTTGTATTCTTTGGGCAAGGTTCTGAAGCAAGGACCTCCCATGGTTCTCATTAGATATGCCAGTATTGAAGGAGTATTTTGTGTCAGCTAAGGGTAAAAATATCCTATTAAAATCAGATGTTTGACAGGGATATATGGCTAGCCCAGAAGTATTTTGTTGTATCACAGACTGAATTAGAATATGTTTTAATAATTGGTTATGATAGTCTAAGTATTCAATATCCAGTTTGGATTTTCTACATATATTTTAAATTTACTAAACCCCAGCACTGTTATTCAACTCAGTAGTCTGGCCCTAGGTTTCCACAAGGTATGCTTCAATGTCCAGGGTCATGACCTTCACGCAGCAAGAACTCCCCATACAAAGCATCTAAAGCCTCAAAATAAAATTCCCCAACCAGGGATTCTCCTTCCCCAGTCTCTTTTTGTTCTCGCTCTCTCTGTGATAGCTTTGGTCACATCCCAGGTTCCTTACCATTCCCATCCAAGAGAGACCCACCCACAGAGAGCTCTACAACCAGACGAAGAGAAAAGAGAGCTCTTTTATACCCCCGCCCCTTTCCCAGTATGCATTACTGCCAATCTTACAAGTCCCAGAATGCTTTACCTCTTTAACAAAGTTGTGCCAAGCTACAAAAATGCCTTAAAGTGCCTCACACTATTACAAGCACATTGCATCAATAACACTCTGTTGCCTTATAAGCAGCCATCATGGATTTTGCTCATCATATCAGAATGGTGTAAAACATTAGCAGCCTAGCTAATCTAGATCCAGTACTAACTCTGAGATTTTATGTGCAATAATCATCGGACTGCCTTAATTGGGCTTGCAGCTATTTAGTTTTCATAAGCTGTTTGGAGATATAACAACAGCTTTAAAAAGATGTTTTCAATTGTTCTCAAAAGAGGCTTGCCCTGCCAAGATCAAATAAAGCTCTGTAAAGATATAGACACAATAGAGTAAACATATTTTTAAGATTTAAATATTTTTCTGCCAGCGACACTATAATTTGAGAGCCAGAAAGCTGTACGCAGTCCATTCTCTGCAGTGTTCCAAGGGAAAAAATAATCAAAAACTGCAATAATTTTACTTGGACCTACTATAATCTCACAGTCCCAGAACATTTCTTTCCCTTTGAAGTCATGCTACAGTGATGATGGTCATGTCATCTGTCCCTTCAGTTATAGCTATTTCTCAACAACATTAATTCCAGAAAAGACATTTGCTTTGCAATCCACACAATTGGTGTAAGGATGGGAAAACATTAAAAACTTGGGGTCAGATAAGCCCCTGAAAGTTTGGGATGAACACTTATCTGAATCATTGCAGCTCACAAAACCAAGCATCTTGTAAGGTTCTCTCTACTTCCTGGTTCCAGTCAGGATAGAAATACTGCAAGAGCCACCTCTCATGATATTGCCACACCCAGATAAAGGTAAGAACAACATGGCCTTATTGTGTCTGAATCAGTTGCCAATTCCCAACAACCAACCAGTCCTTTGCCTTTCTAGTGAACACTGCACCTATTGTACTTACTGTATCAGACAATTAATAGTACTCGCAATACAAATATACATAAAGCTCTGAGAAGAAGTTGTCGGGTTACAAGTTCAACAGGATTTAAGATTTTTTGGGAGATTCTCTCTTTGTTTTAATTTTAACAAAACTGAAAGAGCCTTGAATTTTGTCCAACTACATGTGTAACATTTCTTGTTGCCACTACATATTTCTGCATATCCATTACAGTAAGTACTAAGTGTACTTGACTTAATATGAATAATTCAATTATTTAACCTACTGAACAAGTCTGGGTTTGAATACACCTTGTAATAAAAGTGCTTTATTTTTGTTAAGCATCTGCAGTTGACTATTTAGTGTAAGATTGCTTCCTATGGGATTTAGCTTCTTACCAGAATTGTAGTTTTGATGCCATTGTCCCAGTGCAATCATATGCTGGCTTTGTACTTTTGTAGGCACTTAGTTTAAAACTCAAAATTTCATTTCCCATTGTGGTGGGTTGCACTCACCTCCTTGAGCGCCCCCAGAGACCAAGCACAGTGCACCAGTCTCTTCAGCTTCCAGCCTGCCTCTGCAGGTCATTACTGGCTCAGTCCTCTGGCCAGGATCACACAGTCCAAATCCTTCTGGGATACAACAAACTTAAACAGAAGAAGTTCCTTGCCCTTCAGGGCCCATTATAAACAAAATGGTTTCATGCCCTTCTAGGGCTAAATGCCCTTTCTGAAACTGAATTAGTAGGGATCCTTCTGAACTGCTACCGCTGACTGGGTACAGCAATGAGCCCTGGCCCAGACTGGTTCCTTTAGCTGTAAGCTCGGGAGCATCTCTCTTCACTCCTCTAGCTCTAGCCAGGAATTGTCTTGCTACCACCAAGCAGCTCCTTTTATTTCAGCCTGCTGGGTCCTGATTGGCTGTTGCTGGCCCCCAGTCATTCCAACCCTACCACACCTTCTGTTGCCAGCTTCCTGGTTTATATAGACCCCTCCAGATGATCCTGCTTCCAATCAATTCCCTGCTCCCTGGCTCCTCCTCTAGGTACAGCCTGTGGAGCTCATTGGCAGCCTGCCTGGCCATCTTAACTCCTTCCAGTCCTGAGAAATGTGGTGTTTTGCCTAAAACCCTAGTACCAGGAGTTGTGGGATTACCTGAGAATGTGAACTTTTTATTATTTTTAAGAGTAAGTTTCTAGACCTCATGGTTGCAGAGAAAAGCTTGAAAACGTTAATTTTAAAAGGTCAAAAAAAATAGAAGACAAATAAAAATAATGCAATTAAAAAAAAAGTCTGAGCAAATTTCATGATTTTTCAGGGCCTGATTCATGATTATTTAATTAATTATAGGGTGTGTTTTTAATTCCTCATTTTAATTCCCCATCCTTTTATTCCATTACCTTTCATTCATCATCCCAATCAGGTTTTTATTCTTATTTTTCTTGATTCACTACCATATACTCTGCTCCAATCAGTAGCACCAAAGAATATTCCAGTCTGTTCTGAATGAGGCCAAATGACATAAGACAGAAATGGCTATTTCTTCAGAAGCACAGGTATGGCATCTTTTCTAGGGATGCACATCCTTCCCAATTAACTTACTATAGCATCTCGCTGGTTATGATTTTTTAGAACTATAAAATATGTGGAATCCATTTTGTGCATGAGTACAACATTCATCTAATTAAATGGAAAATATGCTGAAGGGACACTTTTCCCTTAACAACTAATGCTTCTCCAGTTCAAGTTATATTAAAAAAAATACATGAGAACCAGTCATGAAGTAGATTAAAAACAGGTGCATGTTTCATCCACAGTATTTCAGTGATTACCTCCCCAAAATTTTTCCTATGTAACTTCAGTTCTACATCAGCTTCTGAAATGGACCCATCTTTATTAAATCAATTTTGAAATGAAGAACCTAACAGACCAAAAGCCGCAGCACACAGTCAGCTGTATGGACTCTAATTCAGCATAGCGATACCAAGTATAATGTTAAAGTATCCTAACATACATATCCAACACAAATGTTATCCTTGGCTAACATTAAAGCTAGTGACAATCTCTGACAAGTGTGAGAAAATTCAAAGTAAAGCTTAACGTTTGTTCCTTAGTTCATCTAATTGCCTCTCACTTGTAGAAGAGGAAGGATGGTCCAGTCATTAGGGTGTTTGCCTAGCACTTGGAGACATGGATTCTAGTCTCTATTCAGTCACAGACTTCCTGTGTGAGGTTGGGCAAGTCACTTAGTCTCTTTGGGTATGTCTATATTGCAGCTGGGAGCAAGCCTCCCAGCTTGGTTTGATGGACTCAAGCTAACATGCTTAAAAATAGCAGTGTGAATGTTGCAGCTCAGGGTCTCAAGCCTAAGGGGAGGTGGGGGGCAACTTAAGAGTCTGAGCTGCAACATCCACACTGCTATTTTTAGCATGATCCCAGCTGGGAGGCTTGCTCCCAACTGCAGAGTAGTTGTACCCTTTGTGCCTCAGCTCCTCATCTGTAAAATGGGCTAATAGCACTGCCCTACCTCACCCGGGTGTTGTGGGGATAACTACATTAAAGCTTGGGAGCACTCAGATACTATGGTAGTGGGGGGCCATATAAGAGAGATCTGCAGATTGTGATGGGATGCACTGTGTGCCATGATACCTGGGGAATACAGAACAAGTTAAAAAGGCAGTTTCAGCCTTCTTGCTTGTAAACAACTTTATTTCCGTGTCACTTTTTCCTACCTCATGTTAATTTTTTAAAGTTTTTGTTAAAAGTATTCGTGAATTAAGAGCACCCACGTCAAGTTTTTATTGACAGCATCAGGACAAACTTGCCCACACTTCCTGTCAAGATGCCTCAACCTTTTACTTCAGGAATCATCACTAAGGGAGAGAAGGTAGTTCCTGCTCCATACATGTATGTCATTCATTTAGACCATGGCTTCACAAGAGAAGAGGATGTTGTTAGGATATAGATATTCAGGCCTGTCCGCAAAGGCCTATACTTTAAGAATTTAGGTGTATTCTTATCACTTAGCTAGTTATAGAGGTACAAAACAAGAATCAAAATCACAGTCTGCCTGTTTATAGGCCTTCTCTCACTAGGATAGTCTAAGGCCTTGTTCTTAGGCTAAGGCCTTTGGCTAAACAGCAGAGGCAGCCATAAGCTGGGAAGCGAACTGTCACATCCTCACCAGTCACACTGAAATAAGGCAGTTTTGGGCTGTTAAAAAGGTGATCCAATCTATCCCCTCCAGAGAAAGGGAAGAGCCTAGAAAATGTAAAAGGAAATTTAGTTTGATGGTGATAAGTGAGTTCTTACCAAACAGAACAATAGACACAGCTTATGTCTTTATAGATGTAGTTGTGAAATACTCACTTCTATATTGTTTTGTCATTATAGTTTCCACTTTGCTATTGTTTATTTGCATGGTCTCTGTCTGGTTCTATGATTGTTTCTGTCTGCTGTATAATTAATTTTGTTGGGTATAAACCAATTAAGGTGGTGGGATATAATTGGTTAGATAATCATGTTACAATATGTTAGGATTGGTTAGTTAAATTTCAGTAAAATGATTGGTTAAGGTATAGCTAAGCAGAACTCAAGTTTTACTGTATAGTCTGCAGTCAGTCAGGAAGTATGGGGGGTTGGAATCGTGTTTTGCTAAGGGGGGGAATGGGAACAAGGAATGGGGGTGGAGGAATTGGAATCATGTTTCACTGGGGGGGGGGGAATGGGAACAGGGACACAGGCAAGGCTCTGTGGTGTCAGAGCTGGGAAGGGGGACATTGAGGAAGGAAACTGCAATCATGCTTGCTGGAAGTTCACCCCAATAAACATCGAATTGTTTGCACCTTCGGACTTCGGGTATTGTTGCTCTCTGTTCATGCGAGAAGAACCAGGGAAGTGAGAGGGTGAAGGAATAAGCCCCCTAACAGGTATATTTTAATGTTAGCTAACACTGTTAAAATCCTAGTGCAGACAAGGCACTTGTAGTTTTAATACCTACTAGCTGGTCAAAATATTTATAAGGCACCATAGCATCTTACTAATTAAATGCCTAGACTTTTCACATGAGATGCTGAGTAGCCATTTTTTATTTTATTTAGTTTTGATTTGGCACAGAAAATTGAAAAACTGTCATTTCAGTTTAATGTGAAATGATTTTTTTTTCAGTTTAGCCACTGAACTAAAAAAAAAAAGATTTGCCCAGCTCTAGTGTTGAGGGAGTCCCCAGTGGTCAGTTTTTCAGAGGGCTCCAGCCCATGGTGCTCTGCACACAGATGTCCCAGTTGGCTCTTAAGCCCCCAGGCGCAGGTGAGTAATTTCTCTTTCCAACCAAGACTGCCTGGGGAGGTTGTGGAAACTCCTTCACTGGAGGTTTTCAAAATGAGGCTGTATAGCCATCTATCTTGGATGGTTTAGACACAACAAATCATGCATCTTGGCAGGGGGTTAGACTAGATGACCCTAGACTAGTCCCCTCTAACCCTATAGTTCTATGATTACATTTGTTCTGAATGATAAAAGAGAGAAATGGAGCAAGGCAAAGAGCACAAAAGAGGAAAGAAGGGAAATATTTCAATGAGGTGTTGATCTCATATAGACCATAACAAATTGCAACCTTCAGAACGCATTAGGACCTGATCCTGAGCAGCCGAGAATTCTTGAGAATGAAGGGTGCTCCCACCCAGAAAGCCCTAATGTTCTACTTGCAGGATTGGGGCCATGCATTTTTAAATACAAAATTCTTTATTGACTGTATGGTTGTTACAGAACCATCAGAAACTACGGAAATATCCCCCTCAACACACACACACTTTGACATGACAGGTTGCAACAGTTGCTTCCAACACAGTCTATTTTACTAACAGAAAGTACATAAAAATAATGTTTGTGAACTAAAATTCTGAATCAAAATAACTGGTTCCTCAACAAGCTTTTTTTTTCCAGAACAGCCAAATTCACAGATCTACATTATGGACTTCCTGTGCAGTCTGCAAACTTTAGTTAAAAGGATTTTTGTGGCCCTGGAAATCCGTAACTTCTAGTTTCTATATAAAGTCAAATAAATAACAAAACTGCCTAACTAATTTCCACAAATCAGTTGTAAGACGTCTTGTGAGCTGAAACGGGAATAGTGCATTTTCATGATCCTGCCGTGAAGCCCGAAACTACAGATCTATAATGGAAATGATGATCCTTAGTATTCATCATTTTTATTATTCCTCGTTTATTTTGCAGTTACAATGTATTAGGCCCTATGAAAGACACAAAGGATATGTCTATGCAAGCAGCTGAGAGTGGGCTTCCCAGCACAGGTAGATAGATGCACTAGCTTTGCTTAAGCTAGCATGCTAAAAACAGGCAGCTGCTCGAGCTAGCCACCCCAGTATGAGTCCAGGAGGTCAGGCAGGTTTGTACTCGAGCAGCTAGCCCAAGCCACTGCCCATGTCGTCACAGCCACACTGCTATTTTTTAGTGCTCAAGCAGAGCTAGCATGCGTCTGTCTACCCGTGCTAGGAAGCATACTCCCATCTACAGTGTAGACATACCCAAAGACAGCCCCTGCCCTGAAGAGCTTACAGTGAAAGGCCCTGATCCTGCGAGCTATTCCAAATGGGTGGACCTGTGTGATTGTGCAGAGCCCCACTGACTTCAGTTACTTCATTTCCAAGCAGTTGCATGCAAGGATCCACACACATTGATCACATGGCACGATTGGGGCTGTTGGACATGCAAACATTTACACCTATGAATGAGCCTTATTCATGTCACTAGTCCCACGTGAATAGTCCGTGGAAACAGTCGGAGTTCAGCCCCACCCAAGAAGCAATCAATCAGCACATTGCACTAGCAGGTCTTTACAGTAGCATCCTGAACATTAGTATCAGCTTTATATCCTGGTGAGTGTACTGCATTTTCACAGTAACCAAACATACCAGAGATGAAGCGATCCAGTGCTTTCCCGAGTGTGTGTGGTAGTGCCTGGGAGCTCTAATGAAAAAAGATCAAACAAAGGAATTAAGGTAGCCCCAGACAGATAGAAACATGATTGCGGTTTCCAAAGTTATTGTAACCAAGTGCTGCAATTATTTGTGTATTTTTATTAAACGGATTCCAGTTTTGCTAAAATGGTATGATGGAATTACTGTAATGTTTAATGTTATTCCTCTAAATGGGACAAAACTGTAATTTTCAAGCAAAAATACTGTTTTCAAATAAGAAGAGAGATAAAATGAGATCTTATCCCTTATTCACGAGAGACAGATGTTATTTTTGGCTGTACAGTTTAATGAATACCATATTATGATCTTTTTAACCTAACACCAGAAATAACACTTCTAGCATTCAGAAGCTTAAATCCACTTTCAGTAAAAGCTTCTATTAACATCCAGAACTTTTCTTAGTTCCCATTGCAAAAGCTTTAAGCTGTCAGCTACATACAGTCCCCATTGTGCAAGGATTTTTTTAAACCCATCAAAAGGTATTCATGCAAATGATAGAATCCTTAGCAGTCTGCTAGTTGAGGTTGGAAACACTATCTTTGCAATATTTTCCTGTTGCTTTTCTTTATGGCACTTCACTTACTGATCTGATATCTTACTGCAGTGTTGTCAGGGAGGGTGTTTGTTTTCTTTCTCTAAAAAGGGAACACTGCATCATTTAAAAAATGCTATTATATTTATGTTTTTTATTGATTTTGGGATATGCCTGCCAGTAAGTACCAGCTGAAACTAATTACCATCCGTACAAAATCTCCATGCTGAACTGGGCTGCTGACAAAAATGCAACTAGAAAATGAATAAAATGTTTCTTGGGAGGCAGAGGTCTTTTTTGCTAACCAGTGAGTACAATGAAAAATAACACATACAGCCCCACTACAAATGGTTATTATTAGCATTTCACTTTTATGGGGATAACTTTCTTTCCAACCAATGAGCTGCAGCTTTTTCTAACTGCTCGATTTAAGCCAACTAGAAAAGATTTCTTGTGTGCCTGCGTGGCGAGTGTGTCAATGTTTGAGATAAGACTTCTCCCATCCAGGGCAGTAGAACAGCTCAGAACAAACAATGTCGGAATGAGAAGGAGCCTCCTAATCCATCATCCAGTGCAGTATTCTGAGTTTTGGATGGGAGAACTATTCTCACTATTCCATACACTATTAAACTTGTTCATGACTCTTCAGGTGAATATTGTTACTTACACACAAGGGCCAGAGGTCTTGGGCTACAGATTAGCAGCACTCAGCAAAGCTCAGGAGCTGGGGCAGGGAGGAAGAAGGTGGTTCTAAGACACCTTTATGCCCCCACCCCATCCTGAGCTGCCCAGGGACAAGGCCCATTCTACTCATAGGTGTAAGCAGACCGAGGGCTGTCCAAACTTATGCCTGACACATCATGGCCTTATAGAGCCATTCCCACATCTGTGGATCACTGGAGTGGAAGGATGTCCCTTCTCTCAGCCATCACCTCTTCCACAAGCCTGATATGGTGTGGCTAACAGAGCAAGGCAAAGCAGCCAAAGTGCCAGGGTCAGCATCTGGCCCAAAAACTTCTTAAAAGGAACACCAAATTTGTGGTAGAAAACAAGAACAAGATAAAGCTGAAACAATATGCTATGGCCTATTTTTAGCATGCTAACTTGATCTGAACTAGTGTGGGCACGTCTTCTTGAGTTGGAATTTATACCTCCAGCTGAAAGTATAGCCATACCCATAGCACACCTCTGTGGCAGCAGAGTAGGGTTCTTTCCTAGCACTCAAATTTACACTGGGGTGGGCCTACCTGCCACACAATCAGTGCACCGCTGCTGGAAGTGGGCATGGTCTGCTGTCTGTGGGGTGTAACCAGGCAAGCAGCCCCCAGACCATGTGCTGTGACATACAATGCAAGTTAAGGCTGCGGCTGCTGCTAACATGGTTTTTCTGTTTGTTTGTTTGTTTTGAAGGAACAATAAGGTGGGCCCCACAGCGCGTTACCTCCTATGCCAAATTGAGCCATCCTGTCATGTGTCCTCTACCCCCAGCATGGCTCCAGTGAGCAAGGCCAGGCCTTTACCCTACATGTCCTCCTATATCAATCTGCAAAAGACCAGTTCTAGAAGTCTAAAGGGACACTACAATGTACTTATTCAATGGAGAACACAAACATGCTACACTTTTATACACTGATATCATTTCATAGCTGAATACCTGACGTGGGCACCATCAAGTCCCCAAATATCTAACTGACATCATTTATACTCACAATTCTTTGTGCCTGTTAAATTGTCAGTGTGAAAAGGGGGGTCAGGCATCACGTTTCAGTCAATTCAGGCATTGACACTCTCCTCTTGGCATCCAGGCACTCACTATGACTGATTAATAAAATAACATATCCCTGAATCTGGAGGTTAAAAATGCAACAAAGCAGAGGTAGCTGGGTAAAGCTGTAGTAAAGTGACTTTAATAAGGCTGAACAGAATACAATTGATGGTGTTTAGACTGCACCAGTTCTGGCACAGATATATAACGAGAGCAGGCCAAAAAAACACTCAAAACTTTGGAGGTAATTTAAATATGTCTGCACATACATATGAACAGCTTCCAATATTTTGTTTTAACTCCCGCCTTTCCTTTTTATTTTAATATTTCCAAAGTACCTAATCCACCCTAGTGATTATTGACCATCCAATTTGAATTTTAAAAGAACATTGTTTTGGAGTTATATACGTCCATGAAGAGCACTTTTAAAACCTTCACTGTTTTCTTATTATTTGCATTCTTCTATCTCCAAAATCAAATGGCTCGTTTCAAATTTCCTCCAGAAAATCCCCTGCCTGGGCTCAAATGCTGAATGCTAAATTTCACCCGAGAGTACACTTTACGGTTCAGTTAAAAATGGAAAAACTGACAAGAGTATGGGGCTGTGGATGTGCTGTTACAGGATAATGTTTCTAGTTTTGTAAAGAGAGAAAAAACACATTTTTGAATTGTAATGCTGCACAAAAAGGGCAAGGTCCTAAGCTAGTGAAAAAAAATCAACCTTGCGTTATTGCTAGGCTGACTGACAACAGGTAAGGATTTGGCCCCAACTCCTTTTCTCCTAAATATTTTACTTTCTTGAAGTGATCACGGTTTAGAAGGAGAGGTGTAATCTAATAGTCTTAACACAGCAAAGGAGTCAGAAATTTGAGCCTTCTAATCCCTTAAAACACTTAAACTGTCACAGTTTCCCCATCCTTAAACTGGGGATAAGAATCCTTACCTGCTGTACTGGGTCGATGTAAAGATCAATTAGTCAATGTTAAGTACTTTTGAAGATGAAAAGCTCTATACAGATGATAATCATGTTACAATCCAGGTCTCAATCCTATCCCTGGGGAATTCTGCACCACTGCGCAATGCAAAATTTTGCAGAAATTAATGTTTTTTGCACAGAATTTCCTTTCCCCCATAGAAATGGGCTGCAGTGCTGCTGGCCACCACTAGACCCCCGCTTGCACATGGAAGACACTGTGGGGAGGGGGACGGGAGAGAGTAGAGCATTCCCAGCAGCTGCAGTTCCCCACACAACCTGAGGGAAAGAGGCAGCAGTGCACAGGAAACCCCACACAAGCCTGGGACCAAGCAGCAGGCTGTTTCTCCCTCTGTATCCCTGGGCTGTAAGTAGGGGGTGTGTGTCTGGGTTGGGGGGGACAGGGCTGGGCTTTGGGAGGGAGGGGGAGCCCACAGCTTGCTCGGGGGGGGTGTCTGGGCTGGGAGGCACAGCTGGACTCTGGTAAGGGGTTGCGGGTGTCTGGCACCCCAGCTAGGCTCTGGTTGGGAAGGGGCAAAGAAACAAGAACTGGGTTGTCATAGGGATTTCTTTAACACTTTACTCCTGGGGGAATTTTTTTGTGTCTGTATTGTTACAAACATACTTACTGGCAAGTATTTTGAAACAAATTACCAAAATAATTGAAAATGGTGTGATTATGTAGTGTTATTTTGACAAATTAAATTTGCAGAATTTTAAAATAGTGTGCAGAATTTTTATTTTTTGGCACAGAATTTTTAATGTTTTGGCACAGAATTCCCCCAGGAGTACAATCCCTGTGACTTTTTTCAATAGGGAATACTCAGTACTACAGGACTGGTCCTATAAAATGTTAGATTAGTACATCTGAGCCAGTCCTGTAATGTGATGGCAGTAGATCATCCTGATGTTATAAAGGAGGGAGAGGCCTCAGGACTCCTGTTTCCTGGAGATCAGGCTTATGGTGGATGAGAGAACAGCTTAAGTCTTTAAGCATCCACTCCTAGTTGCTGCCTGAAGCCTAGATACAGCAAGACTCTTAAGCACATGTCTAATTTTAAGCACAAGTAGTCCCATTGATTTTAATAGGACTATCCGCATGCTTCATGTTAGGGAGGTGCTCAAGTCCTTTGTTGAACTCGGGCCTGAGACAGGGCTGATAGTGTCAGCTGGAATGGCTGGAAGTAGAAGCTAGACAAATTCAGAATGGAAATACGGCACAAATTTTTAACCATGAGGATAATTAACCATTTGGACAATTTACCAAGGGTCGTGGTGGATTCTCCATCACTGACCATTTTTAAATCAAGATTGGATGTTTTTCTACAAGATACCATCTAGGAAGTATTTTGGGGAAGTTCTGTGGCCTGTGCTATACAGGAGGTCAGACTAGATGATCACAATGGTCCCTTGTGCCCTTGGAATCTATGAGTGAGGAAGAGGAGGTAAAGAATGAGGCTATATGACTATAGGTGAAAATTTACCTCAAGATGAATCCTAAAATTTGGAAGGAATTATTAATTGACCAGCAAAATAATCCACCTGCATCTTAGAAAGAATGTTTTTAAATCTCTAGTAGATGAGTGTCTATTTTAGCTGTAAATCCCTTGCCTGCAAGCAATCCCACAGTCTCCCTTGGCAGCTTACTCCATCGCATTGTTCTTCTTATAAACCTTTCATACTTAACTTACATTTTCCTTGCTGCATTGCCTATTACTACTTCTGTCCTCGGTGACTAATGTGAACAAGAGATACCAGCTCTCATCATGACACCCGTTGGATGTATTGTAGTCAGTTCCCATGTCTCCATCAGTCATCTCTACATTAAACATTCTCGCTTCTCTTAACATTTTCCACATAGGTCTTATTTTCCAAAACATGTATCATTTTTGCTGCTCTCCTTTGAACTCTCTCCAACTTGTCTTGGTCTTTTTTAAATGTGGTGCCCAGAACTGAATACAGTACTGTTAATGGTGCATTGAGTAGAACAGAATAATTATACTTGCTCTGTGTGTGTGATACTCTTGCTAATATAACCAAATACAATAGTAGCATTTTTTTCAATCAGTGTTGCATTGTTGAGTGACTCCATAGTCAGTTTACCATCTACTATATTCCCCAGATAGTTCTCTGATGTATATGTCCACACAGAATTCCCTCATACTATATTTATTCCTTCCTATGTGAACCATACTTTTTTTTGAGACTTGTTCAAGTGACTTTAGTCCATTCTTCCAATGTGTCAACATCATGTCAGAGTATTTTTTAAACCATACTCTCCAAAGTATTTATAGCTCTTCTTATACCACTCTCCACCACTTCTGTCAAGTCAGTAATGAAAGCAGTGAATAGCATTGTCCTCACAATGTGCCCCTGCATCATCCTAATTTGACAATAAGTGAATAATTACTTTCTGTGTTGTTGTTTTTTTTAATTCAGTTTTATGGGGAGAATTGTGTCCATTTTACACTAGTTCCATCTAATCTACAGTTCTGCAATTTCCCTATGAAAACTTGATATGCAATTATACAAAATTCCTTAATAAAATCTAACATTAAAATTATGATAAACACCTGAATACTTCTTGCACACAGCTGCCACGTGTCTCTACATGACAATCTAACAGTAGAGGGATGGCAATACACTGCTAAATATTTCCCTTTTATTGTTTCAACACAACCCAGATACAATGGGCATATATTGTAATTAAGGGGTCCTTGAAAGGCAGAGTTTAAACATCTCACCCTCGCCAAAGTATGTCCTTCCCGTCAAGGGCAAGTATCTTTTAAAAAAAAAAAATAAAACTTCCTAATTCCTAAAAAATTTAAGGAAGGGGATATTATTCTTTGGAGAATTTTAATGAGGTGCTTAATCCTGCTTTTGATCAATCAAATGTACACAGCGGGCATTCAGGAGGAGCAAGTGCAAATTTGTTGAATCACTTAGAAAATGAGGATATGGTGAATGTCCAGCAAGATCCACAGGTCAGGGAATATATCATAGGTGTATTTTGATTTACTATACACACTATTCTGCTACTTATGGAGCTTATTCAGGGACTGATATGAGTTTTGTTACTAGGACCATGGCTAATTTAGTCAAAAAAGCTAATCTGGGAGTGATAACTTGGTCTGCATGTATTAGATTCAAAGATTGGGACTCAATGGAAAAACAAAGAGCCTGGCAGTTGAATAGAGCTTTGTTCTCTGACCCTGTTAGAGGTCAAGAGCTGGAAGAAAATTTTCAGAAATATATACAAGAAAGTGTTGAGGGAAGGGATCAATGAAAGTGTTCTCTGGGGAGCTGGAAAGGCAGTACTGAGGGAGATCCTTATAAATAAAGCATCATACCTCAAAAAGATGAGAGCTCCAGAAGAAGAGAGTTTGGTTAATAACTCTGGTTTGGAAGGTAGACAAATCTACAGGATCTCAATACCTCCCCGTCCCCCTTTTAATCTAACAGTGAGGTTTCTCCCTCTGTGATCTCATTTCTCTTGACCTGCGCCTTCCCTGCCTTATAAATGGTTATCCAGAATCTCCTTGCAGGCTTTGTCCATCCTCCACCCACACTTCGTGGGCAGGGGTTGTTCCCACAACTGTCTCCATTCACAAGTCTTTGCAACAGGGGCAATATAGTGATCTAATTTCCACACACTTGCCTTCTTTATTTTGGGGCATGGCATATCCTATCACCCATTGTCCCTTTTATCTATCGTCTCTCATGCTTATAGCCCTATAATTGTATTCCCAGGTTCCTCATCTCAAGGCCCTGGCTGCAAGCATTCTGGGGACAGCCCCTCTCCTTTGGATACTCTCAGGCTTCCTTTTCCCCCAGATGCCTGCTCAGTCAGTTCTTCCTTTTCTCCATTTTCTCCTCGGGGATGTTCATTTCCCTTTCACCCCCTGGCTTGTATCCTATTTTCTAGGGTTCTCCTCTTCCCCTACTTTGAGCCCTTTCTCAATCTTCCCCAGTGGCTCAGTTCCCTTCTGCCATGGACCTCAAATGCCTACTTTCTTCTTACAGAGCAAAGGGTTCCAGTCCCAAACACCGCTGGATAGGGCAACCTATCCACAGGCCCAACCCATTTCCATCTGAACTTTCCCCAGACCTCCAGGGGTATTTCAGCCAATGGGCAGAGTTTTCACTCCCCATGGAATTACTCTAGACTCAGCCTCTCCACTGGCAGGATTCAATGTGGCATTACCACATCTTTCCTGGCCAGCAAACACCCTGATGCAGTGTCCACTATGCCAATCTCCCGTCTGTTCCCCACCTTCATGGAGATGATTGACATTTTTATTTGCTACTCCCTCAAGGTCCCAGTCCAACCACAAAATTCAGTCAGCCAGCAGCCCACATAGGGGCAGTCTCTTTCTATATGTCCCAGTCTCTCACCATTTGTAGAAGGTAATTTCCCAACTCCACAAAGGAGTTCCTTTGGTCTCCTCCCTTTTCTTCTCTGCAAGCTTTACTCCTGCTACTTCTCCAACCTTCTTTCCCTGCTCTAGTCTGTTATGTGGACGCACCCCCTTGCAGGGGAAATCTGCTTCCTCAAATTTCTCTGCAAGTTTGACCGCCACTGCCAGTGTTGTGAGTGGCTGCCTCCTGCCTCATACACAGGTGTGCTCAGGGGGGCTTTGCAGAAATTGATCCCTCATTATGGAGTTCAAAATTTCATTAATAATCAGAAATTTATCCCTAGGAAATATCAAAGTGACTATTCATTGTGGGTAAGAGCGGAGATTACTCAATTTGGGACAGCTGTTCCTGGGTCCTGATTTGAAGTCATACCAAGAGAGATGTAATAATGTAACTAATATCAATATCCCTTATTTCCAATATTTACATGTCAAACATTTTATTGTGAAATCTTGATACGAGATGGCTCTATCTAGACCTTTAATGACACATGAGAAGTTGAACCAGGAGCAAGCTGGAACAAAAAGGTTTAATTTCAAATATATCAACATCTTTTTCAGTCAAAATTGTATATAACATAAGAACCCCAGATGAAAAGATAGGAGAGGGATCTGGACAAAAAACTGATCTGCATGTGGCTCTCTGTATGGGAAATGAGATACACATCTTCAATTTGTTTAGTTCATAAAGAAAAAATTTATAAATTACTGTATATATGGCATTTAGAATCATAGAATCATAGAATATTAGAGTTGGAAGAGACCTCAGGAGGTCATCTAGTCCAATCCCCTGCTCAAAGCAGGACCAGCACCAACTAAATCATCCCAGCCAAGACTCTGTCAAGCCAGGCCTTAAAAACCTCTAAGGATGGAGATTCCACCACCTCCCTAGGTAATCCATTCCAGTGCTTCACCACACTCCTAGGTTGGATTCAGGAAACACTATTTCACTAGACCTCCCCCACTGCAACTTGAGACCATTGCTTCTTGTTCTGTCATCTGCCACCACTGAGAACAGCCTAGCACCATCCTCTTTGGAACCCCCTTTCAGATAGTTGAAGGCTGCTATCATTTGACTCCAGTTAAGATTCATCATATTTTTGCTACTAGGGAGGCACTTTGTTGGAGGGTTGTGGGGAAAGAGGAACATACATGCACATGTGGTGGCTGTGTCCAGGAATTATTGAAGAGATTCATCTTATGACAAAACGCCGATTTCTTAGAGATTCCCCCTGTTTACTTAATGCTCTAGGAAATGATTGACATTTAAAAATGAATGACAAATTAATTTATTTTTTATTGTTAGCAGTAAGACTTTGTATATCACATTATTGGAAAAATGTGACTTCTCCTCCTATGGAATTGGGCATGGTAAAATATGGACTGTCGTTGTAATGGAAGAGCAGTCACACCAAATATGTGCACAAGACAAGCACCAAAAAGAGGACAGGCATTTCAAAATGTGGTCACCCTTTTCAGTGTGCTCAGAGGAGAAGGTTTTCCAAGCCACCCACCCAGAATCTTTAGCAAGGCTCTTTGAATATTAATGTGATCCTGAATAAGTAATATACAATTAATATGTTAATGTTTTATTGTAACTTTGCCTTAATAAAAAGTTTAAAAGATAAAATAAAATCTCACATTAGCATTGGCACAGCATTTCCTTACTTCACTAAACTGCAAGAAAGTAGCAAAGAAATAACTTAATTTGTCATGATTCATTTGTAACAAATCCACATTCCCTTCTATTTATTATCTTATTTTCCTCCATCTTGGTTCCTCTATCGCATCCCATCAATGTAGTATCTGAGTCAGCATATTAGATAGATATATATCAGCTAAAATAAGAATGTATGTGTACACACACAAACACATATCCCTGTGTATGTAGTAATATTAGTAATCATTCTTATTTCAGCTGGTATTGTTTCAAACACTTGGTCCAGCTGCCATGAACATTTTATACCCTGTATAAGCATCTCTCATTGGTCAATATTTTAATCATTCCTGTGGACCATTGCTGTTTTGGGAGTTCATGGGCACAGGTAGAGAGAGAGGGGGACTCATGTAGCTCGGATCAATTTCAGGCAGGGCTTTGAAAATTGGGAGAGGGATCTGGAAATGGAGTGTGTATTTTATGCAGAGCTAATGCAGAGAGCAAAGCACTGGAATGATGTGGTCCCAGAAATCTGAGCTTGGGTGAAACAGAGAGGGCCCAAACCAGCTTCAATCTGCATTCTGTATATTTTGCAAAGGAGGGTCTCCGAAACTTCGATTCAGTACTTGCAATGGATGAAATTTACCCTTGTGCAGAGGGACAGCACCAAAGCAAAGACAATAGAGATGAAATGGTTCATAGATTTTGTGTTGGTTCTCTGCATTGGGAAGAACTGCATCCATAAATATTTCACAT
Source organism: Chrysemys picta bellii (assembly GCF_011386835.1). Taxonomy (NCBI): domain Eukaryota; kingdom Metazoa; phylum Chordata; order Testudines; family Emydidae; genus Chrysemys; species Chrysemys picta. Next base: position 26,627,545 of record NC_088796.1, on the reverse strand, counting down.
TGCATAGACACAAAATAATGAAACTGTGAAGATACATATACTGTCAGTATAAAAATACTCTTTCCCGCTGTCTTTCCGTTAGGGAAAGATGCTAATCTGGAAGTTATTAGAGGTTAAGGTTGAAGATAGGTTTCAGTCTACCATTCATTTTGAGCCTACCTGTTTGTTGTCAGCCTCTCAGAAATGCCAGGAAGTGAAGAGCATGAAGAATGAACTACTCCCAGCCATGCAGATGATTTTTTAGGGTTAAGGCATATTGGTGGTAGAGCGGCTCTGCTATACCTGTTCTGTGGATAAATAGGACTGTTCTGTAAATAGAGATCTTCATTTCCCAAGGCCGTCAATCTGATACCTTCCACAAGCACTGCATTTACCTTTTGTTGTTGCTTAATTCTTTGGGCCTGATTCTCTTGTCTTTTATGCCAGTTTTCCATTGGTGAAACTCCACTGAAGACAACAGAGTTTCACTGATGTAAAACTGGTGTCATGGAGTGGATCATCAGGCCCTTTATCTTTTCTTTGTTATGAAATTATATTTCAAAGTATTAGGTAATTTTATACTCTTGAAATGATTGCATTGCTCATTTTTATAACCCTCTGGACTTGTTTTGCAAGTATCATTACATAATAAAAAAATTAGAAAGCTTAATTTCTACATTTTCCAGGAACAGCTGGAATAAGTCATTAAGAAAAATGTGAAAAATATATCACATTTCAAAGATCAGACTGCCAGTGTTCCATAATATGAGCGACTTTGTGCTGTCCCACATATTGGCACCATCTTAAAACTTTAAATCTTCCCAAGGAAGACAGTTGAAAATTAATATGCAGACGTCTTAGAATTTAAATCGACACACACACAAAAGCTAGAAGGAGAGAAGGATACGTTTTGACACCTAATTGTCATGTGGAGCACCTCCAAAGTGCCCAACCTATTGACAGGCAGGCTGTGTATGAAGGGTCAAGGTGTTATTACTGATGTTTTTATGTCAGCCTCTAAAAGCCTGACAAGGAAAAAAAAGCCTGATCCACAGCCTGATGAAGTCAATGAGATTCTATTCATTGACTACAGCCGGCTTTGAATCTAACCGAAAGGGAGTATTTCTGGCACTGCCATTATTAATATGGGCTCATGATCAGAGTTCATCTTCAGCCAAAATGAGCCAGATTCAGATCTGGTGTAAATGGGTACTACTCCACTGACTGTATTTTGGTGGTTGAGAAGCAAAGCATCACTTAAGATGGCAGCAACCATTGATTGGGTGTGGTGTCAGGCAGTCAAAAATACCCACCTTAGCCAAATTGGGCCTCAACACCCGTGGGAGTTCAGAGACGCTGACACATTTCCAAACTCGTATATCCATGTCTTTTAAAATTAAAAAGTCCAAGGTAAAATCCAGGCTAAGAAAATACATCAGCAGAGGAGTTTATATTTATGGCAACTGTTACTATGCTGTACTTTAATCCACTGAAGAGACCTTTTGAAAGTTATCTCTAAGGCTGTGAGTCTTTCTCGGAGGTTACGGAAGTCACGGATTCCGTGACTTTCCAGACCTCCATGAATTTCACTGCTGCAGCAGCTGGTGCGGCTGACCCCAAGCTGCCCGAGCAGCTGGGGCAGCCCTGGTCCCGGGTACTGCCCCGGAGCAGCAGCAGCACCCAGGGCAGGGTCCAAGGCCACTCCTCGCCCAGAGCGGCAGCAGTGGGGCCCCAAGCCATCCCCTGCCCAGAGGAGTAGCGGTGCCAGGGACATGGGCTGCCCCCGGCCCAGAGTGGTGGCAGCGGGGCCACGGGCTGCCCCACCCCCACCCCACGCCAGGAGCAGCAGTGTCCGCTGGAGCACACCTCCCCTCAGCACCTAAGATATAGTTAGGGGCATTTTTAGTAAAAGTCACTGACAGGTCACTGGCCTTGACTTTTTGGTTGCTGCCCGTGACCTGTCCGTGACTTTTACTAAATATACCTGTGACTAAATTGTAGCCTTAGTTATCACCATGAAAAGCTAGAATATAAGTAATTGGAAAATCCACATAACATTCAGATCATAAATGTATTGGTTCAGATTTCATGAAAATTATTACTTGTACCATAAACTATAAGCCAGCAGGGGAGTGTTTTTTTAATTAGAAATCATTCCCTGAACGTTTTTACACACAAATCAGATGTAACTGGGAAGAATTATAGTAAAAAAAACACCAACCAAATCCAACTGGTCTTACATAAATGGGAATCTGCATGAGGAGAGGAGATGGATGAGCAGAGATTTATGAACCTGTATTTAAAATGACATATGAACGTATCCAAGTTTTGTATCTTTTGAATACTCACCTGGTTAACAATTGGAATTTGAAGAGCCCCTTAGCAAACATAATATTTATTCCCCTAACATCCACAAAGTGACTGCAGAAACTGCCAGAAATACTCTTTAAATTCTCTAGCTTTTATTGTCTGACAATCTTTGGTTTCATTATCGAATCGGGGCAAATACACTGACAAAAGGGACACCAACAATAATGGTTCATATATTCTAATTTTGGCAAAATGCAGCATTATGCAATAGAGACACTGTCTGAGGATGGCCATGGAGCGTATTATGTGCTAAGCTTGTCATGTAACATCTTTTGGATACAGCAATCTTCCTTGTCATAGTTCCACCTATAGGGCTTAATTTGTTCCTGATGGTGGGGTGGGGGGAAGTGCAGAGGGGCTCACTGAACTGTGCCCCAATGGAGATCGAGCTATCCCTTTGTGCTATTGCTTTCCAGTGGGGATTGTGTTTAGAGAGGGCACCTGGTTCTCCATCAGCAGAGACTGCCCAGAGGATGAATCAGTTCACTCCCTGAAGCATCTTAGCCATAAGCCTTCCACAGACACATTCTCTATTTATGGGCCTTCCGGGGCAGCCAGCATTGTGAGCACCTTGCAAAAGCTGGTATACCACAGTTTATAAGTGTTCTTTCCAGCAGAACAATGACTTTTCTCTAGTCTCTTGTTATAGTCCCCTTTTCCTTCTGTTCTAGGATAGGATAGGAACATATTCATCTAGCATTTTCATGGCTTCTCTTTCCGTCACCATCTGGGGCACTTCCACTTCATTTTGCTCCTTTGATTTCTCTTTTATCCTTTCATTCCTGCTGCTTCCCAGCACCTCTGCCAGTTTATCAGCCTCAGATTCTAACTACTCCGATTCAGAATGTGGCATAACACTGAGGACTCAAAGCCTGTACTCTTGTGGGCTGCTGCCACTGGAACTATATGCAACAGTTCTTTAAAAGAAGAGTTGTGCATAGGAATATGGTTATTGTTTGGATACTTAAAAGAGACATTCCCCTCCCCCCCACCCCCAAAAAAAGACCTTCCACAAATCACTTTGCAGCTCAGCAACAAACTCTTCCTTTAATCTGATTTGCCAAACAACCATAATTGCCCTGTGATGTCCCACAGCCCTTCTGATCTGTCCCATATGTGGAGCCAAAGGCAATTAAAACCTTTGTCTGTATTTGTGATCTCTATCCTTTAGGGACCGCTCTGCTAGACACAGAGCAACCGCTAACAGCAGCCATGCATTCCTCCTCCCAGACAGTCACTGCTCTGTCTGCTACCTCCCTACCCACCACTCAGCCTGCTCTTCACTGCACCACAGCAAGAGAGTAGCAAAGGGGGGGGGGGTGGCAGGTTGACACTGAAAGCAGCAAGGTAGAAGAAGCAACCACCTTCTCCCAGCATCGGTACCATCAGCTCCTACCCCTGCACAGGCTAAATCTCCAAGGACAAAAAGGGGGAAGTGGGGAACACCAGAGAGCAAGATGGTGGGGCAGAGAAAGAAAATCTCCTGGGGTTCTTCCCGCCGTTCTTCCTTCTTAGAAAACTAACTAGTCATGGGGTGAGAGGTAAAGCTCTGACATGGATTAGAAGCTGGCTAAGAGCCAGAGAACAAGGAGTGGGAACAAATGATAAACTTCCAGGTTGGCAAAGGGATAGCAGTAAGGTGCCCCAAAGTTCTGTACTAGCACCTGTGTCTAACACACGTATTAATGATCTGGAAAATTGGGTGCACCGTGCAAGATGCACGCTTAGAAGGTGCTCAGAAATTATGGTGACGGGTATGGAATAAGAACACAACAGTGAGGTGGCAAAAATGGGAGGTGGCACAAAGTTATTTAGATTCATCAAGAAAAAGACTGAGGCAGAGGCAACTCCTGGAGGCAATACAGAGCCAGAATGTTCCGCTGCAACTCAGGCTGCTATTGGGGCAGCAGGCAACACGATGCTGTGATAAATTAAGGGGGAGAGGGTAGCTCCCTTTTATGGACACCCAGCCAGCCAATAGCTATAAAATCCCTCTTGGTAGTTCTTTTCTAATTGCTCTACCTGTAAAGGGTTAAAAAGTCTCACTGCTATGCATAGGTAAAAGGAAGTGAGTGGGCACCTGGCCAAAAGAGCCAATGGGAAAGCTAGAACTTTTTAAACTTGAACAAAGGCTCCCCTTTTTTCTGCCAGTTGTTGTTCTCCCGGGAAGTGGCATACAGGGCAACACCTATGCTGTAAGAAGCTTGGGCCAGGTATGAAAAATCCTCAGTATCATACCTAGAAACTACTAATTTAAAACCCCAGATATGTAAGTAGATGAGGAAATGTCCAGGAAGATGCAATTAGGTTTTTCTCTTTTTATTTCTTTATGGCTTGCGGATTCCATTGTGCTAACCCTGGGTGCTTTTGTTTTGCTTGTAACCTTTAAGCTGGACCTCAAGAAAGCTATTCTTGGTGCTTAATTCTTGTAGTGGCTCTTTTAAAATCTAGCAATTGCCTGAGTTCACAGATACATTTTATTAATAAAAAAAGAGAAAGAAAATACATCTTTTTTTAAGAACAAAATTGGATTTTTTGTGTCCTAAGAAGTTTGTGCACATGTTGTTCAATTAGCTGGTGGCAACAGCTGATTTCCTTTTTTTCTCAGCTCTTCCCTGGGGGCAGGGGGAGCTAATGGGCTTGAGGGTACCCCACAGGAAGGAATTCCCAAGTGCGCCTTCCTGGGCTCTCAAAGGGGTTCTGCACTTGGGTGGTGGCAGCATCTATCCATCAGAGAGAAGCTGTAACTTTGGAAGTTTAATACAAGCCTGGAGTGGCCAGTATTAATTTTTAGAATCCTTGCGGGCCCTCACCTTCTGCACTCGAAGTGTCAGAATGGAGAATCAGCCTTGACAGGTGCTGTAAACCAGGACACAGTCACATTCTGCAATCCCTGGAAAATACATGGTAGTGGGAACACCAGCAACTCCTCCCTGCAGTACCCCTACAGCAGTGCTCCCAGTGGCCATTCCTGTGTCACAGGCCCAAGGTCAGGGCAGTGAGAACAGCTGCACTTGGGAGCCCAGCTCTTTTGAGCCATCTAATGCCTCTAATTACTTCAAGCCTCACCACTCAACACCAGAAAGCACAAGCACAAAAGAAAGTGGAGGCAAGGCAGATACTCACCTGTGACTTGAATCCCACTTCCCTTTATTGCATTCAGCCCTCCGCTGCACTGTGCCACTTTGATTTTTTATTGCTGTTTGCTATATAATACATTGTTTAATAATACAAACTTAAGCATTCATTTATAAAGCTTCTTCAATGCATTTTACACAGAAAACATCAATTTTAAATAATTCATAAGGTTCTCCAAAAGTATCTAGGCACATGCACAAGGTAAAATAAGGATTATCACAATGTTCCACTTCCACCACCCATAAACAAGACTGCACTGCTCACAATCCATCCCACCCAAGGTGTTCCCTTGGCTCTGTCCTATGGGGGTTCCCCCCTGCTGGTCCATCCCTCCTTCTCAGGCTCCTGGAACTCCAGGTTCAGGCCTCTGCCCCGTCTGCTGCCAGGTAGTCCTCCATTAGTCCAACTGCTTCTGTCAGTGTTGCCTGTCAGTGTTGCCGGTCAGTGCCACTGCACCGATTCCTTTCCCCCACCCGGGAGAATCTGGGTGAACTGTCTGAGGACCATGGCCTCTGCCACTTGAGCCCCCGATTGTTTTTCTGGCTCCAACCAATGCCAGGCGCTATCCCGTAGGCATTGCGCTACTACCCGTGACCAGGTCCCTGTGGGGGGTATTTCTCATGGTGAAAGTGGTGGCAGTATGTCGGGGTTGATCCCTGTCTGATCCAGAATGGCAGCCTTCACTTTCCCATATTCCAGGGCATCCTGAGGGTCCAATCCCTGATAGGCTGCCTGCACTGGGCCGGACAGGTAAGGGGCTAACAGTGTGGCCAGCCTAGAATGAACTGGGCTGTTGCCTTTTATACTGAGGCAGCAGTTGAAGCATGCCCAGCACGGTCTGAGGGGCAGGACTTCTGCCGCCCATAATGTGGGGTTAACTCTATCTCACCTAGTGAGGGGTATGCACACCCCATCACTGCATCCCTGACAGTATTGCTGGGACTGTTTCCATGTTGTATTGGATGCCTTGCCAGCTACTCAAACCGCAAGTCTGTATGCCTCAGCCTCCCACTCATCGCTAAGGCTTTCTCCCTTACTCTCACAAATATAGTGCAAAAAATACAACATGCTCGTATTATCTTAGGCACATTTTTCCTGCTGCTTCCCACCTATTCCACCAACAGCTTCCTTCCAAATGGTCAAATGCACACTCCACAGTCATTACTGCAACTCCTTAGGCAGCCGGTAAACAGTTCCTTCCTTAACTTCATGAGCCAGGGCAGCAGAGGATAAGCCAGGTCTCCCAGAACAACCAGAGTAATCTCCACATCATTAATGTCTCTAGGGATCCTGGGGACAAACAGTCCTTTCTCCATTAAGGTAAACAGAGTTGAGTTCTGGGAAATCCTACCATCGTGGACCCTTCCAGCATTTATGTCTCTAAGCCTACCACGGTGGCCAACCAGTCCTTGGAATACCCTGGGGAAATACCCCTTTCTGATTACAGAATCATAGGACTGGAAAGGACCTTGAGAGGTTGTCTAGCCCAGTCCCCTGCAACTAAGCATTATCTAGACCATCCTTTATAAATTCTGCACCCTGGTGGGGGGGGGGGAGGGCAAATAATAGACACATGGATCCCATCAATTGCACCATTATTGTTTGGGAACCCCATGTGTGCAAAGCCAATGCCATCAATAATCTCCTGAGCATCATCATGCTTTACAACCTGGTGCAACAACACCTTTTCCATGGCATCACACAGCTGCATGACAATGGCCCCTGTTAATCTCTCCAAGCCAAACTGGTTGGCTATGGAGCGGTAGCATTCAGGGGTGGCCACCTTCCAGATGGCAATGGCAATCTCTGTGCTAGTTCAGCACATATCACAAAAAAGGTTGCCTTCACCATCCTGAAATTCTTTCACCACTGATGGTCATCCCAAGTCTGCAGAACGATCTTTTCCCACCAATCCACGCTGGTTTCTGGAGCCCAGAAACAGCACTGCACACCGTGAAGCTGCTCCAGGAGCCGCTCCTCTTGTATCAGTTGCTCAGAGTCCTCCTTTTTTTCCTCATCTCCATCTTGCTTCCTCTACTGCCGCTGAGTCTGCTGGTAGAGCTGCTGCTGCCACATCACCTGGTTGGTGGTGCAGCAGGCAAAATCTAAACCCAAATTCATCCAACATTGAGTGCTGAAATTCTGCCACGCAACCTTTGTTGCCACGGTTGCCAGCACAGCAGCACAGTCCATTGTTGGATCCAAGCTGGCAACAGCAATGCAAAAATGGTGCTAGCCCACCCAGAAAGAAAGCATGGCTTTGAGACAATGAAAACATGGGATTTTAAAAAATTTGAATTTGCCTGGCTTCTGTTATGCAATCCACAATTCAGAGCCAAAAAAAAATCCCAGAATGCACGCTGCTGAGCAGTGAAGCGAAGGACCATTGGATTCTCTCCGAGAACACCCCATCGTAGGCACCAAGCTATTGCTATCAGTTAACAATGAAGCAAATTGAAAGAAGGTACAGCATCTTGCTATTACTGAGGCTTGTGTACTGCGAGTTAAATAATGCGTGTCAAATCAATCCAGGTTATAAACCCCCTGCATCAACAAGCCCAAAGACTGGAGTACTTAAGAGGGAACTAATGAAGCTGTGTAACAGGGCAACATGATGGCAGATGAAATTCCATGGTAATAAATGCAATGTACTGCATATTTGAAGGAATAATGTGAGGAACTCCTACACAATTGCTAGGTTCTAAAGTAACTGTAACCACTGTGGGAAAAGCCTTGAGCGTCATTGCCAAGAGCTCACTGTGGAGATCTCTGGTCAATGAGCAGCAGCAGTCAAAGAAGCAAACAAAACGTTATGATGCCTAAGGAGTGGAACAAAAAAAATACTGAAAACTTTCTAATTCCATTATATAATTCAGTGCTATACTCTGATCTGGAATACTGGATTCTGTTCTAGTCACCCTACCTTCCGTCTCAAACCCTAGTTCCTTTAACTCAGAGAGACACACAATCTCTTTTATATTCCTGGGTTGGAGCTAATGAAATCCATCTGAGCTGGCTGCCAGGAGGAGTCAGACATCTCAACACAGGGTCCTAGAGTCTGACATATTCTCACACACTTCTTAATTCTACTGGGTTGAAAGATCTCAAAACAAATTCCCTGAATATCCAGTGCTTAATATCTTCAAACCTATACAAAATGTTGCTACAAATATTCAGCCAAATATTGTTTCAAAATGTTCAATAAAATATTGTTTTACATTAAGTTAAATTTGTGACTCTCTTTAATCATTTTATATAATCTTGCCCTGAAAAATACATGATCTAATTTAACAACATTACCAGCACTTCTCAATGTTGAAATAATGATTATAATGATAGCATTTATATTTGACAAGTTAAGTTTCTAAGTCAGGAACTCTCTGTGTTCCCTCTTGAAATAGCAGTAAAGACCATGTCTAACAAATAATATTATAATAAAGTGAATTTTGCAGCAAGATTAGGCTATCATGAAATTTGACTTTGAGGCTGATCCTACAGTCCACAGGCTTTTGCCAGAGTAAAAATTTTAGGGATTAGACCCCATACAACTTGTCTAATTTACCCTAAATCTAATGCCAGAATTTGGGGGCGTGGTTGCTGACATTCTTTTCATGCAACAGCTAGTGTAGGAGAGGGATATTTTAGAATTTCCAGTTAAATATCCCTTCCCCTCCATCATGTTATCTGCATTCTATTTAGTAATATAACTGCTATATAAGTATTAATGCTCTTTGGTTTTGTAATGAAGACCTTGCATAAACAAGAGCAATGCGCCAGATTACTTCCTCCTATGGAAAAGCCCATGAAAGGTGGCTAAGGGAGAGGAAAACTGACAGGGTGTGTTCCCGCTCTACACAGTGAACCATAGGTCCAGCTCCAAAACCAATGGAATGCATAGGAGCTGCAGGAGGCCAGCATCATCTGCATGAAGTCCCTGTGTCACTGCACTGGCTCTGGACCTTTGGCATCTCTTCCCCTCATTCCCTGGCAGCATGACTCCACTGGAATAATGCTATCCGCATCTCCCCAGACCATGGCTTCCTGTCTTCACCACCGTGGAGCGGCCCCACTGGCAAGATAATAGAGCCCTAGGCTGTTTTATTTCCCACAGTGAACTCCACAAAGGACAATCTGTGTCCTGCCCTCAAGATGACCTGCTCCTTCCTGGCCTGTCCAGTGCCATCACTCCCCCCATATAGATCCCCAGGCTGCTGGATAGCCCACTGTGGGGTCCAGGGAAAGAGGAGCCAATGGGACGGAGGCAGCTGATTGCCATCCCCATTAGGAAAGGGAGACACTCCATATACAGGATCATGGACCATGAAGCATGATGGAGCCCCATGTCCTCTTTCTAATTAGATGTCAGATTAGAGTCTGACGGCACAACTATGCATGAACAAAATAAAGAAAATTGGACACAGCATCATCGTGACAGATTTGGAGGAGATACCATTATACAGCAAGGGTATTTTTCGTATATATTTCCTTATAGGCCAAATTCTGTTTCTCTTTCTCACTGTGAACAGGATGAGTGGAATTTGACTCCATACTTTTACATGCGCATTGATCCTTCAATGAGGAAAAGGCCCCCTCCTTGCAGTAATGAGAGGCTGAGAAGGCCCTCTCTTTGCAGTAGCAAGATCTGTATTTTATTGCACTCAGCTTACAGATTTGGGAAGTTTTTTTGTGCCTGAAGCAGCAAACTCCCATCCACTTCAGTCACCTCAGGACTGGGCTTGCAGAAAGCCTGACATTAAAAGCCTCCATGGTATATTGGATACATACAGTATGTCAAGTACAGAAATTAGGAACAATTTTACTGACTCTCATTTTTACAGTTGTCTCCTTGTGTAGGTGGACGAGCAGAAAGTCACACACTGAGGTAAAAATCTTTGCCGTTCTGTCACCATACTAAAGTTACGTTCTGTTAACTGGATCTGACAGTACTGAGAGAAAGTCTCATTAAATTAATTTCAGAACATAAAGGAGTTGACAGTCACAAGGTGAAATCTGTTGGCCAGATCAAAAAAAGAATCAGGTATGAATGGAATTTCATCCCCACCCTTCCTACTCTACATTTCTGGACTCAAAATTAAGGCAAAGTGAAAGAAAATATTACCATGAGTCCACCCCTCCCTATTGGAGGTAAAAGGTGCTTATTATATACAATTAATTTTCCATTTGGCCCCACAAAGCACCACATGACTGTTCAGGGACCAATGCTGAGCTAGGTTTCAACACTGAACAATCCTTGTACATACAAAGAGAATCTTAAATGTTGATTGTAAAATGTGAATACAACACAGTGTTTATAAATGAATACATAGACTGGGATTTAAAATTTACTATTGATATTCAATGGCAGTTGGAACCCTAAGGGTCAAATTTTTGAAGGTATCTGCAATCCATGGGAGTTAGGCAACTAGGCCCATTTGAAAATCCATTAGGTGCCTATTTGCAGCTTCAGGTGCCTGAACACCCTTAAAAATCTGGCCCTAAATCAGGGGACTTTGAAAATTCCAGCCTTAATGAATTATGTAACGATGGGCCTAGACCTTGTCAGGTGCCTAGCACCTTCTACACCCCTTGATTGTAGTGTGAGTGCGTAGAGCTTAGCACTTCACAGTATCAGACCTAATATCACCTTCATCTGCCATCAAGATACAATGTTCTAGGCTTTCATTTGACCTCTGCATGCCCCATATACATCCCTCCTGCAGATCTTTTCCACTGACAGGTCAAGATCACTTCAGCCCAAAGGAACTCTCTCTTTAGATTTTGTCCCTTTGTATGGAAGGCTATGTTTATTGACTAATTGCTTATAACTCTGGAGAAACTACCTTGTCATTCTTTTTCTACTGTCCTTTCTCCAACTGTGAATTCTCCTGTTAATTTTATTATTTCATCACTGCAAACTCAGCAGCACAGTTATCTTTGCAGTAGAGGATACATTTTATGTTGTGAACAGTGTGAGATTAAAGCTAAACTGTCTCAGCCTCCAATGTAAAAAGAAACACACATTTAGCATGCATGTGTATTGTCAGACCTATCTGCTTTAAGATGTATCACTCTTTGTGGATCTGTGTCTTATTTCATTGTATTGGTAAATATTTTAAAGTAATCTGGACTTACAAATAAAACATGGTATGATATTTTCCTTGAAGCTGGGATGAATAATTAAAGGAAACACTGATTTTTTGAAAAATTGAGGAATTCGTATCCTACAGAATTGCAGTCTGCTCACACTACTGATAAACTTAAAAGTCAAAAACATAAGGATTGCTCTGAAGCGTAACTCTAATATTTACCGATGATGATGTAATTTTTCTGTTCTTTGCTGTGAACATTAGGGTCGAAATTCCTCATAGTATAATGAGGTAAAATTTATATAATTTGGCAGTTAATTATTTCTAGGCTGTCAGGAAAAATACTAAAATTCAGAGCACATGATGAAAAATAGTAAATATTACCAATACTGGACCACTCTAAACAAACAAATAAATAAATAAGCCTCTCCAAGTCTTAAATCACTGAACTGCAGTTTCAAGAAAACTTATTTATTTATTTATTTGCACAAAATATTTTTAAATAATATATTTTTGCTCAATCTGGAAAAAAACACCTAGCAAATGAGTTATGATTTACACTCTGCAAGAGCACTATAAACAAGTCATTGGGGAGGCTCCATGGAAAAATCATCTACATGTCATTACAGCGTAAGTTACATGGAAACTAAATGTATCAAAATAGGTTTCCTAATAAGTAGCAAGAGATTCTGGGGCACAAACCTGCAAACCCTTACTCATATGGATCTACTCACAAAAGTCAAGACTACTTACATGAAGAAGAGGTGCAGGATCAGACCCTTATCTATAAAAATGGAGGAAAGAATGTCAACCACCAGCAGAATTTGAACAATTAAGCAACAGATGCCGATTCATAAAACTGATTCCTACATAAAAAACTTTGTCAAATTTCTGAAAACTTGAATGCATGTTAGAAAAATGAACCCCTTGGCAGATTTGCCATGGAGACAAGAAGCCCGTAGGCAGATCTGCCATGTACATAACTCATACTGTCACTGACAAGTGGCTATATTATTAGGGATGGAATAATACTATTTTCAGGAGATAACTGTACTGTATCATTCCCTCCAATCTACTAGACATAAACATCAAAGTATTTTTTTGCCAGACAATCTCAAGATGTCTGAGCAACCATTGTTCAACTTTAACAAGCCATTTATCAGTGTTGTTTAATCATTGTGCCATGATAGAGAGCTTTCCAGCTAGTCCTTATAAGGTAGCCCCCAGTGAAGAAGTAGCTGGTAAACGATTTCCAGTATTCATGATTTCTGGTATTTCCTTATTTGAAGGGCTGTGTGATTTAGAGAGCGCAAAAGAAGAAAGCCTACATATATCACAAGATGGCACTTCCTGAAAAGTGAGAGAAGACAGATAAGTTTTTTCTTGTGGTCAGGCACTGAGCCAAATTCTCAGCTGGCATAAATCAGCATAGCTTCACTGAAGTCCATGAAGCCATCCCAATTTATGCCACCTAAGATTCTAGTCCATCTCTACACTCCAGAACCAAGATGATATTCTTGGGTATAATCTGAATTCCTTAAGATACATGTAACTAAAAAGTTGTTAAAAAGCAAAAAGACTGAAAAAATGAGACCCTGGGCTAGATTCACAGAGGAACTTAAGAGCCTAACTACTACTTTATTTGCCGACATGCCAGATTTAGGCACCACTGATATTCACAAAATCCCTATGTGAGAGGGTGTATAGACCCCCCCATTCAGATGAGGAAGGTGCCAGAGATGCCCTGGGGGCAGGGTTAGCCCCACCTCTCCAGACCAGTCAAGCATGTATGGTAGGGAGGATGACTTTAAAGGGAGGAAACTGCAGTCAACTGGAGGGACTCCTGGAGCCTCAGAGGTAACTCCCAGCCAGGAGATCTTCTCCCTGACCTTATGGAGAGTGCAGTGAACTCCCAGGGTAAGCCAGAGAGACTTAAGAAAGTCCGCAAAGGGCAGGGCTCCTTGAAAGTAAAAGTAAGAAAGAAAGAAGTTGGGGCCTGCACTGAAGACACCCAGCATAAATAACCAAATTTGGTCAGATTCTCCAACCATCTGGGCAAAAAACATCAAGGGACCCTTTTACAAGTGGTAGAGAACACGGGTATTAAGTCAGCCATGCTGTGAAAAAGAAAAGATCCCCACAAGAGAGGTTCTGGAGTTAAAAAAGACCCTTAAGAGATGTGGATCTAGAGTGGCTGTTAAAATGGGTGACTGAAAATCAGCAGCAGCAGGCCACCCAGCAACAACAACAGAAACAGCTGATAAGGGAATTAGCCAGTGCCAACAGGAGCAGCAACAGAATAAATGCTGACTGTGCTCCAGCCTCCAGGGGCGACCGGGGGGGAGTGGAGGGGGGCGGAGAGTGAACACTAACCCTGCTTCCCCCGTATGACGCCCATCCTGGTGAAGCTGGCCACGATGGACCCAGATAACAATCCTGAGACATTCTCGCTACTTTTGAGTGGGTGGCATCCACCACAGGATGGGCCCCAGAACACTGGGCCGTGCTAGGTGCCCCATTTATTAGAACCAGTTCAAACCGCCTACTGGGAACTCGACTCAGCATTGGCCCGAGATTAAGTGAAGGTAAAAAAGGTGATCCTCAATTGCATAAGAACATAAGAATGACCATACTGGCTCAGACCAAAGGTCCATCAGGCCCAGTATCCTGTCTTCCAACAGTGGCCAATGCCACGTGTTTCAAAGGGAATGAAAAGAACAAGTAATCATCAAGTGATCCATCCCCTTTTGCCCATTCCCAGCTTCTGGCAAACAGAGGCTAGGGACACTTTAGAGCATGGTTTTGCATGCTCTATTTAGACATAACCAAGGAGACCCACCTGTGACGGTCCTGGGAGGAGGCATAACACCCAGGGGGAGACACCTGTGGATGGTGGCCCAGAAGTTAAAAGATCACTGCTGGTGGAGGTTGAAACCAGAGCCCTGGTTGGGGGTATAGGTGGCAGAGCTCATACTCATAGAACAATTTGTCCAGATTTTACCAGCAGGAGGATGGGCATTGGCCTGAGACCCTGAAGAATGCTGTGAATATTCTAGAAAACTACCTAGCTGCCTACCACCCCCTGTCACCCCCAGAATGCCCGGAGGCTGGTCACAGAAGGATAGAGAGACTTGCCAAGAGCCATTGATGGGAGGTACAAGGCCCAGCCAGGCTCCACAAGGACCCCTGACTGAAGAAAAGAAGCTAGATCCCCACACCAGAGCAGCAAGGAAGGACTGTAGCTTGTCAGAACCCTCTGCCACCCATAAGGGTCTTTGGTACCATCTAGTAGAACCCATTGTGAAGCCACAAAGAGGTCAGACCAACATGGCAATGGCTTGCCAACCCAAACCCTGACATCTATGCTATCCAACAGGAAGTGCTTCCTCTGTGAGCAGATGGGTCCCTTCTGTAGAGACAGCCCCTATATGGAATTCAACTTCAGGCAAGTATGCACCAGTCTAGGGCCCATAAGAAAAGTCCTGCCAAGCTAATAGTCCTAGTGTGGGGGAGAGAAAGAAAGTAATAGGGCTGATGGACTCGGGATGTAATCAGACCCTTATCCACCAGCAGCTCACAGACCCAGGGAAGGACACGGGGGGAACAATATTCCTCCAGTGTGTCCATGGGGACATAAAGCCCTATCCCACACAGCAAGTATGATTGAAAGCAGGGCTGGCTCTGGCTTTTTGGCCGCCCCAAGCAAAAAAAAAAAAAAACAAAAACCTGCGGCGCAGCTGGAGCGCAGGTGCAGGGGGACCAGCGGGGGGGGGGAGGGAGGAGGGAGCGGGCAGGAGAGAGAGAAGGGGGCGGCCAGGGCTACATAGGGTGACCAGATGTCCCGATTTTATAGGGACAGTCCTGATTTTTGGGTCTTTTTCTTATATAGGCTGCTATTACCCCCCACCCCCTGTCCCGATTTTTCACATTTGCTGTCTGGTCACCCTAGGGCTACAGCAGGGGCGCTGCCATGCGGCTCCTCCCGCTGCGCCATCTCCTGCCGCGAGGGCTCTGCTCCGGTCGGCAGGGAGGGAAGGAAGAGGACTGCCCTGGTTCTCCGCACCGCCGCCCCCTACAGGGCAGCCGGAGCGGAACAAGAACAAAAAACAAAAACAAAAAAAGCGGCCGTGCCGCCCTAGGATTGGGCGGAATGCCGCCTCCAACAATCTGCCATCCCAAGCACCAGCTTGCTCATCTAGTGCCTGGAGCCGGCCCTGATTGAAAGTGGGGGAACATTCAACAAGCATGTGGGTGGGCTTAGCAACCATGCTGGCCTACTCAGTTATACTAAGCAGGGACTGGGAACAATTTGGTGAGGTCCTGGCAGAACAAGAAAAACATCATCTCAGGATCTAAGTCATTCCTCTATGGAACCTGCATGGGTAGGGGTGAGTGAACTCGACAACCCTGGTGAGGGACCATCATGCCAAAGAGTTCAACCCATATCCCACCCAAGTCCTCTGCACAAAGCTGAGACCTATAAAGCCTATGCAGAGATCCTTGCCCAAGATACCAATTTTGTGTGGGAACCATGGGTGGCCCCCCACCTTCTCCCATGCATATGATCAATTAGTGGTGGTAAATGAGGAAGTGATAGCCCCCAACCCCCAGAAAAAGAAACAATGGCCCCATTTTGAATTACGGGGAGAAAAAGCTTATCATGTACAGCAAGCGAGACAGACTGGGAAACTGAGGTCCAACTGCTGCATGAGAAAATGTGGGAGATACTCCACTTGGACCGTGAGGTCCCCTGGGCAGGGCATCTAGGGAAGGAGAAACCCTCCAATTGTCCCATGGCCTGCTTTTACTGGCCTGGGGTGTTTTGAGACATCACAGATTACTGCGTCTCTTGCCCTGATTGCCAGCTTTCAGGAGCTCCTCCTGCTATGACTGCAAGTGTTGTTTCTTGCAAGAAATGCCACAGGTGCCTGACTCCAGGAAAAAATTCATGATTATGAATCCCAAGCAGAGATAGGTGCCTCCCTCTGCCCTGAGTGGGCAAGGCTCAGCACTCCCCATCTCCTCAGCATCTCCCGTGGGCTATTTTAAGTGGCTGCCCACTCAAGAGAGCTGTCTTTTTGAATCACAGTCTTAGGCAGCTATCTTTCTCCATTCATTGTATAGGGAGTTTAGGTGCCAAACCCAGGATCTGTGAATCCCAATGATTTTCTAGGAGCCTAAAAATTAGGCATGGTGACTCTGAGCATCACAATGCCCATGTCCCTTTGTGAATCTACCCCCCTGAAAGAAAATCAGAAGCTTGAAACCGCAAGTCCTTTCTGTTTTTTGCTAAGATCTGATCGGTGACTACATATTTTACTCATAGGTATTATGGACGCACTGTCAGATGATGTATCAGATTGTTGCCCCTTTTGGACCAGAGTGAGTAATCAAAGTTTGGGACCCTGAGGGTGTTTCGGTTTAGGAAAGCTAGATCCGCACACTAGATCCCGGTGACAAAATAACTCCCCATCCCCCGACAAGGGGAGGTAGCTTAGTCGCTAGGAAAGTGTCGCCCACTGACAAAGCGTTGTTCACAACGGCACTTTTCGCCATTAAAACTTTTATCATTTGGGGGTGAGGGTCCACACCCCTGAGCAACAAAAGTTTTAATAATGAAAGTGCAGTGTGAACATGGCCTAATACCTGTGCATGCAGGTGATGGATTCTAATGCTTGCATGCACAGGTGTTTGTGCATGAAGAGTTGGTCATGTGCATTTTTTGAAAATGTGACCCATTTTCTTAGACGCATTAGCATGTAGTGTAAGATTCTGGTTATATTTTGATTTAGATGCACAAATGGATTTGAAAGCACAACTCTAGGCCCCTTTGACAATATTTGGAAATGTAGTCGTAAAAATTTACAACTCCCTCAACCACTCCCCTGTGCAACTGTGGCCAGGCCAAAAAATAACCATTGAGCGCCCGCCCCCCAAGCCCTCCCATTCAGTGTGATACAGGATTACTATTAACATTTTTCACATGACAAATACTTCCCTGCAGAATAAAGATTTATATTGTGGTTTCCTGAAAATAATCTCTGGGGTGGAAGTAGAGGGAGAATATTTCCTCTCTGACAACCCTCCTCCCCCCAAATACACACACACACATTCAGAAAAGAAAAATTAGGGAGGATGTGATTACTTTCCCTAGAGAAAGGCTACTCCCCTCCCCAGCCAATGAGATATTACAGGTCACGTCAAGTAAGGTCAAGTGAGTGCTTCTAAGGGCCAGTATCCTTGATTTATTCTTTCAGCTGTTAGTTGTCATGTAGCACTGGGGCCAGTATGAATAGTGAAGCAGTGCAAAGTGTTGGTTTAAATAAGGGGGGTATCATGTTCAGTTGAAAGACACTGTGTGTCCCGCTGGGTGATTATGGATGTTGGGGGGGGCTTGAACAATTTATTAGCACAGATCATTTATGTACTATGCTGTTTTCTCTTTTA
Organism: Chrysemys picta bellii; assembly: GCF_011386835.1. Taxonomy (NCBI): domain Eukaryota; kingdom Metazoa; phylum Chordata; order Testudines; family Emydidae; genus Chrysemys; species Chrysemys picta. Next base: position 26,609,525 of record NC_088796.1, on the reverse strand, counting down.
GGATTCTGTCTCTGTGATGAGAAACCCCCTTAGGTTCACTTTCACCTTGTGATCCCACAAAGGACAAGGAAAGACAAAGGAAAGGAACATGGGGGAGTGATTTGATAAAATGAGGTGCTATATATCCCTCTGTTATCGAGTTTGCCTCACATTTCCTCCTAACTAGCTCCTCCCCTTTGTTCACCTTTCTGAACAATCCAGTTTAATATGTTGGGATTTTTATATAGTTTGATTTTGCTAAATAAAAAATTGCTAAAAATATTTGAAAATATTGGTTTATTGCTGTAAGTGTGTTGCATATGAGAGAATGACTGCTAGGAAATCAATGCCTCTTAAGTAAGCAGAATATAGTTATTTCCCATAGAAATACCCACAAATGTTCAGTGTTAACCCCCTTCCATTGTCAGCATCAAAGTGCTGACTTTCAAAGTGTTGTGCTTTGTAACTAAATGGACAAACACTTGATCTAAACTTAGAGCCCCCACCCCCATGTCCTGCACATTAATCCAGAAGTTAAAGACAAGTGGTGGTCAAAAAGGGTAAAGTATGTTAGGAAATATAAGGAAAGGGATAGAAAATAAGATAGAAAAGATAATGTCACTATTTAAATTCATGGTGTATCCACACATTGAATACTGTGTGCAGTTCTGGTCACTCCACCTCAGAAAGAATATAGTGGAAGTGAAAAATGTTCAGAGAAGGGTAACAAAGATGATCAAGGGTATGGAATGGTTTAAATGTGAGGAGAGACTAAAAAGATTAGGGCTATTTAGCTTAGAAAAGAGACAACTACAGGGGGACATTATAGAAGTCTACAAAATCATGAACGGATTGAAAAAGTGAATGGGGATGTATTATTTACCTTTTCACACAGTGCAAAACCCAGGTCACCCAATGAAATTAATAAGTAGCAGGATTAATACAAACAAGAGGAAGTACTTTTTCACACAATGCACAACTAACATGTAGAACTCATTGCCTTGGGATGTTGTGATGGCCAAAAATATAACTGGGTTCAAAAAAGAACTGAATAAGTTCATGTAGAATAGGTCCATCAATGGCTTTTAGCCATGACTACCAGAAGTCCGGAGTGGAAGATGGGTGGATCTCTCCATAATTTCCCTGTTCTGGACACTCCCCCTGAAGCTCTGGTACAGGCCACTGTTGGAGATCGAATAATGGGCAAGATTGACCATAGTCCAACCCAGAATGGTGCTATTATGTTCCTATGTACAATCTATAACAGCACAAATCACAAATTTCTGATTTTATGAGCGATTTTGATGAACTCTCTAAAATCCAATTTTTTAATTAAATGAAGCTTCTAGCCCATTCTATTTGCTATTTACAAAGACAATAATAAACTATTTTCATGCTGGGGATACAAACAAAATAAAACAATTTCCCTCATTCATCTTAATGGCGCTTTATATTCAGACATGTAATTACAGCCATAGAAATGTCAACAATGTTACCAGTGCTGCTGCCTATTGAAGTGTAAGGTACTGTAGATCCAAATAAATGCATTCATACAATGCAACTAGATATGCCCAGCATGTCCTGACATCCCATGCATTTGAATGGATGCTTCATATGACACTGCTACCTGAATACACAGAAATTCCAACAGTAGCAAAGACAGACAGACTACAATCTGAGACAGCTGGGTCCAGTTTGGACACCAGGGAAAAGTTCACCACCTTACCCAAGGTCACAACGCAATGCAGTGGAATCAAAACTCAAAATTTTCAGTCTGCCACCCCTACTAGATGACTTAGGTGTATTACTTACTTTATGCAACTAGGCCACATCAAATTCCACTTACAGATGGTGGAATCCGTCTTTTTTGCAGAAAAGGCAAAACATATTTGCAGATTTGTCTTTATCCAAGCACAAGATGAAATCAGCCCTGCAACTTTTTTTTTCTTTAATTGTATTGAATAATGAAAACAGTAGGGGTTATTTTTGTTAAGCCTTTTATTAGGAATTAAACATATTTGTTTGTGCTGGCCTCTCTCACAAGTACACACTTCTGTGGGCAGAATACAAAGTGAAACAATTGTTAAAGAGGTTTGACAAACAGCAGAAAATGCTGAGCTCTCTTTAGAACTGCACCTTGGAGAGCCTCAGATTTTAAAGGCCTGATTTTCACCAGCTCAGTCAGAAGGCAAGGGCCACATGAAAAAATGTGGGTGAAATTATATGCCTCATTTTTACAATAGTTACTATAATTACATGCAAATATTGGGTAGTTGTACACGCAAATCCCCAATTTGCATGCATAGTCAGGGAAATATTATATGCATATTAGGCATTTCGTTGCACATGTATTTTTATGCATGAGCTTGTAAACACCACTCTCTCAGGGTATATCTACACTGGAATCGGAGGTGTGATTGCAACTCATGGAGGCATACCCATGCTAGCTTAAATCTAGCTAGCACAGCTCAAAATAGGAGGGACAGTGCTGCAGCATGGACCCTAGTGCAGGCTTGGAACTTAAACGCATATCCAGGATCCAGGATTGTACAGTCTGCACTGAAGCCAGTGCCAATGCCTCTTCACTACTACCTTTAGCTATGCTAACTAGATTAAAGATAGTATGGGTATGCTGGCCCGAGCTGCAGTCATATCTCCGATTGCAGTGTAGACATACCCGAACAAAGAGAGCTGTTTAGTACTCTAAAAATAGCTGTGTAAATAACACTTCGAAGTTGTGGCTCGGGCTGCAGCTGGGGCTCTGAAGCCTGCAGACTGGGGGGAGTGGGGGGCGGCCTTCAAAGCCCAAACTCCAGCCCAAGCCAGCACTTTGAAGTTCTATCTACACAGCTATTTTTAGAGCACTAGTGCAAGCCCCGCTAGCCTAAGTCTGTTGAGCAGGGCTGGGAGGCTTGCTGCCACTGGCTATGTAGACCTACCCCCATTGACTTCAATGGTGTCAGGATTTCACCCTGTAGCAGGGCCGCCCAGAGGGGGGGGCAAGTGGGGCAATTTGCCCCAGGCCCCGCAGAGGCCCCCACGAGAATATAGTATTCTGTAGTATTGCAACTTTTTTTTATAGAGGGGGCCCCTGAAATTGCTTTGTCCCAGGTCCCCTGAATCCTCTGGGCGGCCTTGCCCTGTAGGAATATTAAAAAAAGAGCCTTTTAGTGAGAGTGGAATAGAATAAACCAGCTTCAGATCCTAGCTTTGATATGCACCTTTTTCTGAACAAATTTCCAAAAAGCCATCACCAACTGTACAGAACTTATTACTGAGCTGGGGCCTGATCCATAGCTCAGCGGAGTCAGTGGGAGTCTTTCCACTCACTTTAGTGGGCTTTGGGTCAGACTCTTATCTGGGTTATCTTATTGAGGATCAGGCTCAGATCCTCAAAGGTATGTAGGTGCCTAACTCCCATTAGTGCTTATTTCAAGTGTGGTGTGAAATGCAAGATTGGGCCTTGATGCTCTAACAAACAAAAGTAGCACACGCCTATTCGAGGGAATCTGAAGAAAAAGACAAGAGTCAAAATAACAGAAAATACCACTGACAAACTAATTTGTCTTCTTGCTCAGCTTGATGTCACTGAAACAAGAGAATCAAAATGTTGTCAGAGAAGCCCTGGGAAAATAGGTGGTTGTACTGTACCAGGGGGGCTGCGTAAACATTTCCTACAGTTTCTATTCATCCCAGCTCATAGTGCCTAAATTTCACTTGGAGCTTCAGGTTCAGATAAATCCTCCATTCAGAGTGAACTTTCTACTTGAAACTGGGCCCGGGTTTGGTCAAAAGATACCTGAACCTTTCAAACAAAACTACATCAAGCCTTGGCATTGCCAGGCTTCTTTTGCATAGTCATTGATCTCACCAAAAATGTTTTACATAATTCTAATTTTTAGTCTTTACAGAAAAAAGTATTTGATTATTAAAATTTAACAGTCATCCCAAAAGATTTTAAGGCTCTCAATCCTGCTTTTATTGGTCACTAAGGCCCGAAAAGAGAAATGCACTAAAGCACATACATAACTTTAAGCATCTGAGTATTCCCAATGCTTAAGTGCTAATCCTGCACTTATTGAAGTCAGTGGGACTTTTGCTATTAAATTTTATGGGAGCAGGATCAGACCCTAAGTGCTTTGTTGGATCAGGGCCAACATTCTCACAGATTTCAGTGGAAGCAGGATTGGGCCTGATCTGCAAATAACCATCACATCTCCTCCTAGAAAGACCAAAAATAAAAACAAACGATACTAAGCCACGGGAATGAACACAACAAACCGGTAAGGATCGTTCAGCACAAGACAACCGATGTAGGCTCTTCTCATTTAGGTACCACTATTTCAGAGAGCCGTAGCAGATTGTTTTTGTCACAATATTGTTCACACTGAGTTCTACAGGCAGCAAATAAATGAAGCATCAACCTGACTGAAATCCTAACCATCAAGTCCACCTGCCATGGAGCAGGAACTGCAGGTTTCCCCCGTCAAGAGATTATGCTGCAGTAGCCAGGCGTCAAACAGACTGGAACACTGCGCATAATAATCATGTCTCTTCCATGTATCTTTCACAGCCAATAATGCCAGTGAGTAATATGTATGTCATTTTTGATAGTCAAATGTATTTGTAGTATCACCTCATTGAAGTCAACAGCTGTACGTTCAGGACAAATTTGGCTCAATATCATAATATCCAAATAACTGTATATTGTATTTCCCTGACATAACATTATTTTAATGTTTTATCCATAAAAATATCGGTATATTTCATTAAAAATACAAACCACCTATTTTGTGCTTGCTTATATAATGCTCACAGTTTATACTCTGTCTATCCCACCTATTGTACATTTTAATAGAGCAGCTATCATTGTGGAGCTGTATCCTCAGGTGGTGTAAATCAGGATAGCTCTCTAAGTCAATGGAACTATGTTAATTTACACCAGCTGCGGAGCTGGGCCCTAGTTTCTAGACCTGTGAAATTGTTTTATTAAAATCTTAGGCTAAGAATAGAATGTGTGTGTGTGTGTGTGTGTGTGTGTGTGTGTGTGTGTGTGTGTGTGTGTGTGTGTGTGTGTGTGTGTGTGTCTCGCTCTAAACTGGTGGCAGGCCTTTAGAAAGTGTTACTAGATGAGGAAATGCAAATACTGGTAGATATTTTAGGGGAATGGCTCTCAATCTTTCCAGACTACTGTACCCTTTCAGGAGTCTGATTTGTCTTGTATACCCCCAGGTTTCACCTCACATAAAAACTGCTTGCTTACAAAATCAGACATAAAAATACAAAAGTGTCACAGCACACTATTACTGACAAATTGCTGACTTTCTCATTTTTACCATATAATTATAAAATAAATCAATTGGAATATAAATATTGTACTTACATTTCAGTGTGTAGTGTATAGAGCAGTATAAACAAGTCACTGTATGAAATTTTAGGTTGTACTGACTTTGCTAGTGTTTTTTATGTAACATGTTGTAAAACTAGGCAAATATCTAGATGAGTTGATGTATCCCCAGGACAACCTCTGCATACCCCCAGGGGTACACGTACCCCTGGTTGAGAACTATTGTCTTAGGGCCTGATTCTGCAACCCTTTCATGAGTAATCAAGTTATCCTTACTCACATTACCTCAGCTTAAGGTCAATGGAATTATTTTTTGCATAAAAATTCCCCACATGAGTGAAGGTTGCAATGTCTGGGCCCTTAATTTTCATCTACGTTTGCTTCAGTGGGATTGTCACAGCTGGGAAAGACATATATTTATTCCCCCCATTCTCTTTACCTACACCCTTCAGGGGCCAGTGTCACTTTTATGGAATAGATACACTTACTATCAAATTTAGGAGTCCAATTCTCTATTCTTTCAAAGCAGCTAATGAGCGAGGCCTTCAGATGCTGTCACAATACAAATAATTTACAGTCTACAGAGTGTGTGAACAATTAACCCCCATTAAAGAACAGATATCTGAAATTAATAACCAGCTCCAGCTAGGTCAGAGAATGCATTTTAAAATACAGTGTCACATGCAATTTGTGAGTGAGCAAGAAGCTATGCCACTATGTTGCCTCTGGAAATAATCCTTACTGTTTTCCCTAGGCATTTGGTGACCTTGTGTGTTGATCGCACTCCCTTTTCCAGGACTGTAAATAAGAGCACTTCAAAAAGCTTTTCTGTTCACACAGTTGTAGTTATGAGGGAAAGTCCTGAAAGGAAGAGCTGTAACTATCAAACAAGTGCAGCAGCTGGCAAAGGACAGATTGTATTAACAAGGAGTGTGGCTTCTATGGCTTTTTATTATGGCAACTGAATTTGTATAAATATAAATGAAGCTGCTCTCATGCATAGCAAAGAGCTAGCGGGCCACTAGTCTGCTACATTGCTGTTTCCAGCACTGTGAACTGAATGGTGGGGTTCAGTAAGTTGGTGGAAATTCAGATCTATATTTGCCATAGCTACTTGTGGTCAGCTGAACTATCTGTCCCATTGCTTTTAGGTTCAAGTAGACCCTCAGATTTGGTTTTGTGGCAAAAACTTAAACTGGATTAAATGAATCCGTAGAATGTTTCACTAACAGTATTGCAAACCAAATAGAAATATGATTTTTCCACTTCAGTTTCTCTGGTGGCCATAATCATTTATATATGTATTTATTTTATTCTTTACACAGCTTTGTTCAGGACTATCCATGTAGCTTGCCCATATTAAACTAAACACCACGTTCATTTGTATACTGACTTTTATCTCTCTATCTTAGTTTTTTATACAGTGCATATCACTGTAACACAACAATGCTCTTCGCATGGTATTTAGTGCTAATAATCTAAACCAGGGATTTCAACCTGGGGTTTGCAGAAAGGTCTCAGGGGCCCTTCCTATATTGGGAAATGGGGTCCTTGGTGGGGGTCCCAGTATAGGAAAGAGTGTCACAGTATGAGAAAGATTGAGAAACATTGGTCTAAACCCATGCCAAATGTGATATCCAAGTTCTGATACCCTAAATCCTCTGTACTTGTATATGGCAAGGAAGATTCATTCAATCACGAGAAGTAGCTTCGTTGTGCTTTTAAAGGAAATCCTCCATCATTCCAACCATCCTCCACTATCATAACTATTAATTTTAGACACAAATAAGCAGCAGAAGAAAGAAAAGAGAAAACAGGAATAACTAGATGAGTTCCATCTGAGGTTACTGGTCATGTTCTTATCTTCTCCCTCCCTCCTGTACACCTCCTTCTGAGCATCCATGTAAACAACTATTATTAGAGCTGGTGACAGAATTGGAAAGTCAAGATTGCTCTGCATATCCACTGAGGTCCATTCTGTTCTCTGCCTCAGTGCAGGAAGAAACAACTGTAAAGTTCTTTAGTTCATATAAAGCTCCAAGGGTGAAAACCTGGCCCCACTGAAGTGGATAGCAGATCTCCCATTGATTTCAGTGGGCCCAGAATTTCACTCCAGTAGTATTAACTTAAGTATTGCCTCTCAGTTAAAGTCCAATAAAGACTCGTGAGTAGAAGTTTCAAGTCCTTGGCTACCAGAGCACGTTGTAAACTTAGATTTTTGTACATAAGGAATTAAAATGTCTTAAATCACTCAAGGTGGGAGTTCATATAGGAATCTCTGACCCAAGATGGAAAAGGGAATGGGGATAGGGTTGGAGAGTCCTGAAATTGCATGGAAGATGGCACAATGATCCTTGAGATGTCGAGGGCATGACCTACAGTATCCTTAGGCCTCTCCATTCTCTTACACAGAGAGGTAGAGGATGAGGCTTCATTTGAATCCCTCCAAAAGACATGTTTTACTAGTCTTTTGAGCTGCCAAACATGGATCCAAACCTTTCTATAGCAACAAAGTGAGGGGAGTCATTCATTTGGGAACCTTGGAAGGGCAGAAAGAGAAATCTGCCAGTGTCGTCTGTTGTCTCTCTCTATTTATACCTTTAAAGCCCATGAGGAGCCTAGCTGAGCATGAGGACAATAGCCAGCTAGGAATTCCTCACAGAGCTAGTATTCTTAGCAAGTGTAAGATCAGGTTCCCATGTCTAAGTTGATTGCTGCTAGGTGGAAATTACAGCCTTGTAAAATATTCATGTGCTTTGCCACTATTTCAAAACAAATAAATTAAGAATTCAGTGAAAGTGAATACACAATGTGTTTTGATAGGAAAGACAGGAATAGTAGTCTATTCTGCATTCAGTCATAGGAAGGTGGAAATGGGAGTGCTGAATATAATATTGATGCATACTTTATACTAGCAAAAACAGTTCCTTCCCCCACTAGTACCGGTTTACTATGGCACTAATGGCACCATCGCGCTGGGCCCACACTCACAAGGGGCCCATTATGGTTGCCAGGTGTTCGGTTTTCAACCAAACTTTCTGGTCGAAGAGTGGACCTGGCAGTGTCCTGTCAGCAATACAGACTGGACACTAAAAGTCTGGTTACAGGAGTAACCGCAATCAGCCTCCCCACCAGGAGGGTGAGAAAAGCAGCTGCTGCTGCCTGGAGGAGCTGCAGCTCAGCTGGAGAGAGAAAGAACTGGCACCCGCGCACCCGACTCTGGCAAAGAGAGGTAGGTACTGCGTCTGTACTGCCCCAGGGTGGGGTCCTGTCCGCCCCCCTTGCCCTGCTATATTTGCCCCTGGCCCCTGCCTTGCTCTGGGGACCGACACCCTTCCCCCTCCTGCCCCCCCACTGTGCTCTTGGCCCAGCCCTCTGCCTCACCCTGGGAACTGACCCCTCTCACCCCAGTATGCTCTTGCCCCCAGCTTCTGCCTCACTTGAGGACCAACTCCCCCGCTCCTGCCCTGTTGTGCTTGCCTCCATCCCCTGCCTCACCCCAGGAACCGACATCCTCCCGGCTGTGCTTGCCTCCATCCCCTGCCCCACCCCAGGGACCGAACCCCCTCCCCCACTGTGCTTGCCGTCAGCCCCTGCCTCACCCCAGGGACCGAACCCCCTCCCCCACTGTGCTTGCCATCAGCCCCTGCCTCACCCCAGGACCGACACCCCTGCCTTGCCCTGCCCTGCTTGTCGTCAGCCCCTGCCTCCCCCAGGGACCGACTCCCCTGCCCTGCTCTGCTTGCCTCCATCCCTTGCCCCACCCCAGGGACCGACCCCCCACCCTGCTGTGCTTGCCGTCAGCCCCTGCCTCACCCCAGGGACCAACCCCCCCCGCCCTGCTGTGCTTGCCGTCAGCCCCTATCCCTACCCAGGGACCAACCCCTCCCCCCCTTGTGCTTGCCTCCAGCCCCTGACTCAGCCCAGGGACCGACACCCCCCCACCCTGCTGTGCTCTTGCCCTTTGCCTCTGGCCCCTGCCTCACCCTGGGGACCAACACCCCACCAGCACCACCACCTCAGCAAAAAAGAATCTTTAAATATAGTCACTAGCAGAAGAGTCTCTGGCCCTTTCTTTGCCTGAACAGAAAAATATCTGCTATCCAAGTTTTTTTTTCAATCAAAAAGTAAATAATAAAAAGGTATTTAATGACCATCTAAAATATCTGCAACTTAGTGGAATAAAGCACAATTTGTTTCCAAACCAATGCATAAAGAATTCTTCTTCCAAAATATTAAAGTATGACGATCTTTGTTAGGTGGATCACTAGCCATCCGGGAACATTTTTTTCAATCGATTCTTAAAATACCTTTTTAATTGTTCCCATGAAAACCTGCCCTTCTAACCACAGTTCCTCAGAAACTTTCAGCGGCTTTCTTTGCTTCCATTTCTGTTTTGAGCCAAGTTATTCCTTTCTGACTGGATGGGCCAGATTCATCCCTGATATAACTCCAACCACATTGCTTTACTCTATCCTCATCGATCAGAGTTTTGCAGTGATGATTGTAGAAATGGCACCACTGATGCATTTTAATGGTTGTTGCTCGGTCCCAAAGCTTCTCATTCCTAATTCTTCTAGTGTTACATGCTTCATTCAGCACTGTTGCCTGTGATATTCTTATTCAACATTTTTCCTCAATCTTTGGGTCTCAGGGTCCTATTCTTCTTTCATTTTTCTCTAACCCTTATCGGTCTAGTCATTTCCCCCCACCCCCAAGTTCTGAGGAAAAGGCTTTTTTCCCCAAAATGACTTAAGTTTTCTTCAGGATTCAGTCCTGTGTTCCGTATTATATTCTTTGAGTGTACTGTACTTCTTTCCCCTAGGCAAACTGGCTAGACCTGACAGGTTTGAGGGTCATTTATATGCTGTTGATACTCAATGATTTCTTCCATATCTCCATTCTCCTAACATTCAGTGTATGGCAGCAAACTTCCTTGGGTTGAATGTGACCAAAGCCAAAGGGTTAGATTCTATGCTGAGCCTCCTGAAACGCACAGTGTAGGTGAAGTAGCCCAGAGTGGACAATTGTAGTTTTACAACACCCGGATTCTGGCCTGCTGCAGGACCAAAAACGTAAGTTAAAGCAGCCCTGGGCTTAGCCCTGTTCTCATTGAGAGCAGCCTCCGAGGGCTGCCTGAGAACTACCCCACACCTCAAAAATCCTCTCAGCATCACAAACACATCCCTGATCAGGCGCCCAGCCCCTGTTCTCTACAAGGAGGAAAGGCAGTGTAGGGCTACTTACATCCATCTAATGCTGCTCTTGTGCTGTGAGAATTCTCCCTTTGACTTCAATGGGCTTTGACTCAGGCCCTAAACAGAGAACTACTTCTGGTGATTCATTACTGACTTAACCCTTTTTCCTTGATGTGCTTATGTTTGAGTGTTCTCTGGCATGTGCTTTATGCTTCATCATTTGTTGCCCTATTCCTTTCATTTTTCACATTCACAGTATACACGGTGTGCAAATCTGGCTCCACTCTGCAGCATTTCTCTCCAAGAAGCATAATGATCCTCTTTCTAAGGTAGGCTTCCTACTCCACATACACACCCATCCATAGAGAGGGCTGGGTGCACCAGGCAGAGCGGGAGTCACCATCCTATAACAGGATACAGCCTGTGCACTCCCAGTGTGCACTGGGAAGCTCAGGGTGGGATTGCTCCCACCCTGCAACTTTCTCTGAGGCCGCAAGCCTCTGTATTGCTCCCCGCACAGGGTGGGGCTTAAATGACACAAATTAGCCCAGTTCCTGTAAACTCTTACTCACAAGAGTAGTCCTTAGTCAGACAAGCAAGCCCATCAGAATCAAGGATTTGCAGAACAAACCTTTAATTCACAAAGAACATTAATAAAAAAAATGAATGTGAAGTGCTGAGCATCCTCAACTGTCATTGAACCCCATGGGCTTGACCTTGCTCTCATTGAAGTCAATAAGTTTTCCAACTGAGTTCAGCAAGAGCAGGACTGGGCAGCTGAGGGCACTCAGAAGTTCTCCTGACCAGGTGGTTAGAAAAGAGAAGGACATATAAGATGTGATCATGCAATGTCTGAAACTGCAAATGAAATCTTCTGCTTCCATATTTTCCCAGCCGCTCATTTTTCAAATTGAAAAACAAAGCAAACATGTCAGGAAGGAGATCCAGAAAGTATGTTTCCAGCTGGCCTGGGATTTAAACTTCTTGGCTTATGGTTAACAGAATGTTTACCAGTTTATGTGAAGCTGTAAGTGTGTCATCAGCATGCCACATGCTTTGATAATTACTCTAGCTGGTATTAAAGTTAATCCCAGATCATATAGATCACTTACAAAATACAATAACTAAGACCAGAAATCCATAGCTGAGACAGGCATAAAATTGATGGCTAAAAATGCCAGTCTGCCTCTGACATGTCCTGCATAAACTGGAATCCGAGAGTCCTGTCTGGTGCAGTCTGACAGGAGTCCAACTCCTCTCTGGATATTAAATAGAGACATCTGAGGCATGGCAGATGAGCTTATGTCAGATGTAGTGCATATCCTGAAGTCACGACCCAAGATTTGTGAACACAACCCCTGCCCTTCCTGATTTGTAAAGGAGAGGTATGAGCAACTGGTGCCACTCCTGACCAAAATAGCCAATGCATCATTTAGAGAAGGAACCTTCCCTTCTTCCTTCAAATATGTGATAGTCTGGCCAAGACTGAAGAAACCCACCCTTGATACTTCACCCCTAGAAAACTATCACCTCATGTCAAACCTCCCATTCCTGATGTAAGGGGGCATGGAGAAAGGGGAAGGGACAAAGAGGACTCAGGATCCTGAGACTGACAGGGCCGTAGGGAAAATCGAGAGAGGCCAGCAATCGAAGTCAGCTGGATTGACAGGTAAGGCAAGCCAATGAGGGAGCTGAGAGACCAGGACCCATCCTCCATGTGAGCTGGTGCGGCCAGAGCAGAGCTGGGGAGAGTGCAGCAGCAGCAATAGCCCAGAGCAGAGCCGGGAAGCCAGAGCTGCAGTCCAGAGCAGTGCATGAGAAAGTGCAACAGCCTGAGCAGTAGCCCAGAGTCTAAACCTAAATCAAGTTCAGAGCCTTTTACTCCCTCAGAACAGTGGCTATGGTAACTATTGTAACCTTTTCCCTCCACTTCAAATGCAAAAAGGGGGTTGGTTATTTTTCCATCAATCTCATTATTTCATCAGTCTTACTAATATTTCATCAGTCTTTTGGTTTTTTTAATCCGTCTTTTTAAATCTTACACTCTTCAGACTTATTTTCATCAGTCTGAATTGTGTTTTTTCCCCATTGCTCTTATTTTCTTATCCATTAGCCTTATTATTGTGGAGTAAGGCCAAACTGATGCCAGTTTGCTCTGAGTTACATTGCTAATAGCTAGTTTGATCCAAAGAGATAACTCTGTGGCCATAGTAATCCAGGACAGATTCTCATCCACCACTTCATTTTGAGAGGTATCTTACTCATTGACTATGAGACTAAAGTGTTACTTGACATGAGCAAGAGTGTCATAAACTGACCCACACTTTTTTTGGTGGTTTCTGTGAGAAGCAAAAGGTTAGTTTAGAGGGAGCTCGTTAGGTTCCCAGGTGGGCTGGCTAATACCCACCAAAGATCCTCAGTGGTTCTGACCCAGTTGCTTATTGAAAGAAACATGACTCAAGATATCACTAAGGCTGCACTACTATAAACATCATTAAACTAAGAATTGAATAATACAGTTATCAAATTGAGGTGAAAATCTGATCAAATGAACAAGTTAGTAGCAATGTTGAAATTGCAGTTTAGCCAGATCAAATTAAAACAGCAGAGACTCAATCCTTATAAATCCTGAAACAGGAAGTTCATAGAGGCGGCCAATTGTTTAATTATAAGCTACAATTATAGGACTTTTACCCACCGCAGTGAAACCCACTTTTAACTGAGTGAATAACAGTGAAAATTACTGTTTATGTCTAGAGCCCAATCTTCAGGCCAATTGAGGTTTCCTCCTTAAATTTTACTATTGTGTGGTGGCTAATTTGTTTTGTGACCCCTCTCCACACATCCCTCCACACCCCAGCACTAATTACCAACTTCTAAAATAACAACAAGGAGTCTGGTGGCACCTTAAATCTAACAGATTTATTTGGGCATAAGCTTTTGTGGGTAAAAACCTCACTTCTTCAGATGCATAGAGTCTGGTGCCCCAAACTCCTTGTTGTTTTTGTAGATACAGACTAACACGGCTACCCCCTGATACTTGACAACTTCTAAAAGACACTTTTTTAGGAGGATGTTTAGCAGCTCTCTACTTAGCACTATATATAGCTGACAGCTTAGTTTCTTTGGACCCTTTCACAAAATTAGGAACACACAGATTCAGTGAATTTAAGGCAGACTTTAGGACCATTTAAATTTAAGGGATTTTTCTTTGGCATCTCTCTGTGTGGTCTTTGCAGGAATTCCTATACATATTCATTCATCCCACCACATAGTCACACCCTAAAATAATAGAAAGCTGGGATGTCTCCCACTTCATAAAAACAAAAAGGAAAAACAGAAAAAGGAAAAATAAAATACTTAAAATAAAAAGTGGTTCAAACACTTCAGATCCCATAGTCTTGGGACTGACACGTAATGGGAGGAGAAGCTGCAGTCAAGGACCAGGCAATGGTTGCAGGCAAGTGTTCTCAGATAAAAGGAACTGGTTAAGGCTAAATAGCTGGTGTGATGTCATGAATTCCTTCCTCAGACATGATCAGTCTCATGGGCTCTGGAACATCAGTCTTACTGAGATGGCTTGCTGACCCAAAAGGCAAAGCCTTCTTCCTTTCTCTTCACCTTTGTGGTTGAAGCGTCTCACTTATCCTTGCAGCACCTCCTATGGAGTCTCTGGTCAAATCAGGTGTGAAATATACCCTGATACAGACAACATGGTCCAATCATGTTGAAGTGGGCAAGCCCTGGCCTAGGCCTCAATTTAGGAAGTTCTGCTTAAGACAGGAGTTTCCTTAAAATATTTATTGTTGCAATGAACCCAAGATATCAAAAATAGAAAAACACGAGGCCAGTTTTGAAGAAGTTGCCCTCAGCCTTCCCCTCTGAAATAAATGGCCAGAGGATGCCACATGGCATCAGCATTCAGTGACGGGCTTCTAAAAGTCCATAAAAATAATTAATTATCTACCAGCAACAGCCAAACCTCCACTCTTCTCATGTACTCCCAGCAGTTCTTTAAATAAATTTAAATCTCTTGGGATTGCTGTCACATCTTTCCTTCACAAACAAAAGAACGGGGGAACTAACCACAGAGCCTCAACTGGGTAAAAGGACACAACAGCTTCTCCCTTCTAAAAGCAGAAAGTTCCTCACAACTTCAGTATAAACTGCATTTAAAATAGAGATAATTAGAACATAAGAACAGCCATACTGGGTCAGACCAAAGGTCCATCTAGCCCAGTATCCTGTGTTTCAACAGTGGCCAAGGCCAGGTGTCCCAGAGGGAATGAACAGAACAGGTAATCATCAAGTGATCATCAAGACATCCCCTGTCGCCCATTCTCAGCTTCTGGTAAACAGAGGCTAGGGACAACATCCCTGCTCATCCTGGCTAATAGCCATTGACAGACCTATCCTCCATGAACTTATCTAGTTCTTTCTTGAGCCCTGGTATTGTCTTGGCCTTCACAACATCCTCTGGCAAGGAGTTCCGCAGGTTGACTGTGCGTTGTGTGAAGAAATACTTCCTTTTGTTTGTTTTAAACCTGCTGCCTATTAATTTCATTTGGTGACCCCTAGTTCTTTTGTTATGAGAAGGAGTACATAACACTTCCTTATTTACTTTCTCCACACCAGTCATGATTTTATGGACCTGTATCATATCCCCCCTTAGTTGTCTCTTTTCCAAGCTGAAAAGTCTCAGTCTTATTAATCTTTCCTCAAATGGCAGCCGTTCCATACTCCTAATCATTTTTGTTGCCCTTTTCTGAACCTTTTCCAATTCCAATATATCTTTTTTGAGATGGGGCAACCACATCTGCACGCAGTATTCAAGATGTGGGCGGACCAGGGATTTATATAGAGGCAATATGATATTTTCTGTCTTATTAACTATCCCTTTCTTAATGAGTCTCAACATTCTGTTTACTTTTTTGACTGCTGCTACGCATTGAGTGGATGTTTTCAAAGAACTATCCACAATGACTGCAAGATCTCTTTCTTGAGTGGTAACAGCTAATTTAAATCCCATCATTTTATATGTATAGTTGGGATTATGCTTTCCAATGTGCATTATTTTGCATTTATCAACATTAAATTTCATCTGCCATTCAAGCTTATACCAAGTCTGTTTCCCCAAAGATGCTATTTTCCTCACATTTGGAAAAGATGTTAGAAGTGACCAGCTGGTCGTTTCTTTGGGAAATTGCAAGGTAAGACTTCTCCCGCCAAATCCATCCAAATATGTTAGGACAACAGTCACACACACACACACACACACACACACACACCAGGGAGCTGAAGGTACTCAATGCCTGACGAGCAGGGGAGCTGAGATGCCAGGAGAAGAATCATGACTTCTTCTCCTCATTAGAATGTGATCTTCACTCTGCCTTATAAAATACATCTGATTCCAGACAGGTTGGCAACCCCTACCTTGCCTGCCCTGAGAAGCCCTCAGAGACTCCAAATCTCCTCATTTAGCTCCCTGAGGCTCTACGCATAGGTAGCCAAAAAGCACTCATATTCAAGCTCTTCAACAAAATGTCTTACCCAGTTTGTCCATCTCTAGCTCCCAGGCCTTTCAGAATGGCTTTAAAGATGGCTCTCGATCTCACTATTTCATTATTTCTCTTCTACAGAATTCATTTGATCAACTGACTCCATAACCTACTGAAAGGCCTTAAATACTAAGGGATAGAAAACATCTTTGTCTGCTCAAATTTGTCATTTTGTCCTGCTGTTCATTTTCTTACCTCTTTGAAAACAGCCCTCCTAGCATTGAATTTCTTCATAGAGGAAGTTATCGGATGGCGTAAATAGACGTCGTTCCATTGACTTCAATAGAGATGACATCAGTGGATTTACACTGCACAGATTTACACCAGCTGAGAATTTACCCCAGTGTTCATGGCTGAATGTCACCTAGCTCATATAAAGAAAAAGATTACTCCTCTCTCTTCTACTTTGTCTTCCCTGCTAATAGGCCTTGGCCACACACCCTATCAATCCTATGGTTATTCCAAGAGGTGAATATTATTCCTCCACCAGTGATGTCTGACTCCTCAACAAAATTCCTAACTGTATGTAATGAGGGCTCTGGTCTTAGGTCCAAGTCTGTCATATGTGTAGGCTGCTGTCGGCTGTTTTGCCATCTCTTGAAATGCCTTGAATATTGAAAAATGTTATCTCTATTATGTGTTTTCAAACAGCGTCTACATTAAGATCTGCTGCCTGACTTCTACAAGCAGTAGTTATGATGGAAAAGTTTTGAGGGCAATAACATTTCAATAGGGTTCCTTTGCATGGAAAAAAATAGTTTTTGCCTAGAATCATAGAAATGTAGGGCTGGGAGGGATCTTGAGACGTCATCAAGTCCAGCCCCCTGAGGCAGGATCAAGTAAACCTAGACCATCCCCGATAGGTATTTGTTCAACCTTTTCTTAAAAGCCTCCAGTGATGGGGATTCAACAATCAACCTTGGAAGCCTAGTCCAGAGTTTAACCACCTTTATAGTTAGAAAATTTTCTCTAATATCTAACCTAAATCTCCCGTGCTAGAGATTAAGCCCATTACTACTTGCTCTACCTTCAATGGACATATAGAACAACTGAGCCTCATCCTCTTTATAACAGCCTTAAAGACTGTTATCTGGTCCCTTTCAGTCTTCTTTTCTCAAGACTAAACATGCCCAGTTTTTTTAACCTTTCCTCATACGTCAGATCTTCTAAACTTTTTATCATTGTTGTTGCTCCCCTCTGGACTCTCTCCAATTTGTCCACACCTTTCCTAAAGCATCATGCCCAGAATTGGACACAGGACTCCAGATGAGACCTCACCAGTGCCACATAGAGAGGGACAATTACCTTCCATGTCTTACATACAACACTCCTGTTAATATCCCAGAATGATATTATCATTGTTTGCAACTTCATCATATTGTTGACTCATATTCAGTTTGTGATTCACTATAATCCTCAGATCCTTCGTGTGATTACATGAACTCAGATCCTCACCTGGTTTAAAGTACCATTGAAGGATCTTTCCAACCATAATTTTAACATCGTAACAGTGATACATGTAGTTGCCATTATATGCAAGGGCGGCGAGTTGTATGGGCCCCTGATGCCTGGGCTCCAGCAATATTCAGGGCCTCGGGACCCGGCTCTACCAATGTTTGGGGCCGGGTCTCTCCCCCGGCCCTGCCTGCCCCCCTCCCGCACCTCTCCTGAGTCCTAGTGCCCCCCATCCACCAATGCCAGGGCAGGCTGTCCTTACCCTGCCCTTCTGCCTCGGACCCTTCCTTTTTCCAGCAGGACCCTCCACCAGCACAGGGCCCCCCCCCCCCCCCGCCTTCAGTCACCGCTCCTGCCCTACACTGGGCAAGGAACAGCCCCATCCCCCACCCCTAATGAGGGGCAGCAGCAGGGAAGGAGGTGCACATGTGATGGCAGCCCCACCCTCCACCCCCCAGCACCCACCAAAGGGGAGGCAAGGGGGCTTCCTGGACCTGAGAGGAGCATATGCAGTGACAGTGGTGCAGAATGAGTGTGCTGCCGGGGAGGAGAAGGGGGGCCTCCCCCGGAGCTCGCTGCTGCCTGCGGGGAGAGGGCTGGGGGGAATCCTCCTCTCGGTCCCCAGCCCCAGGGCAGCCTGTGTGCACCCCAAACTCATCCCCAGCCCTGTCCCACCCCAGAGCCCACACCCCCAGCCAGAGCCCTCACCCCCCACACTCCAGCCCTCTGCCCTCTCCCTGAGCCTCTCCAACACCCCAAACCCCTCATCCCCAGCCCCAGCCAAAGCCCTCATCCCCCCACACCCCAATCCCCTGCCCCAGCCCAGGGCCTGCACCCCAAACCTCCTCCTCCCACCCAAACTCCCTCCCAGAGCCTTAGGCAGGTGGGGGCGGAGTTTGGGGGGGGGGTTCTGGGCACCACCAAAATTTCTACAAACCTGCCACCCCTGATTATATGTCAGTCATGTAAACAAGCAACACCAAACTGTACTAAGATTTTCTAACACATATAACTCAACAACATTAAAAAAGAGAAAATTATTTTCAGATTTCAACTCTTATGGCTGTCTTTTCCTGGGAGCAACCAGTATAATGGAATAGATGGCCTCTAACATACACCTGCAATATTTTATCACTCACTGTGATATTCTAAATATCGTGTGTGATTGTCTCGCTGAGACATGAATGGGTTCACACATGGAAATGTAGGGGGGTTGAATGTATAAAATGTCACACTCCATTTTCATGGATTCGGTTTTGGAAACCCTTTGAAATTTTGCTCAGATGAATGTTTATATCTCAGGCATACTGAGGATATTGCTTTCCAAGGAGAACCTCTCTTATACAAGATATATTGAACTGATCTAGCATATGTAATTTGTAAATAATGAGATGTAGTGACTAAAAAGAGGTTATTTTACACCTACTGTTGGATGGAATGGAGGGGCAAAGATGCACAGTATCCTGAATCTACAAGTGGTGAATTCACAGGTAATGAGGTAAGTATTTGCTGGGGATGGGTGACAGTCCTTCAAATCCTGAAATTTCAACAAAATTACTTACTTCAAAAAAATGAGGAAAATTTTCCAAAATATTTTAAAGTATAATTTGTGTTTCCTTTTTATTTTTGACCATCTCTAGTATATCTTTACTACATGTGAAGTCAATTAAAAACATAATGTTAAAAAACAGTAATTAGCATGTTGCCATTGTAGAAGGCACAGGGATCAATTGTGATTCATTGGGAATTACTGCTGTGAAAATGTATGTTTCACGAGAGAACACAGAGGGGGAAATGCAACAGAGGGTCCTGTGGCACCTTTGAGACTAACAGAAGTATTGAGAGCATAAGCTTTCGTGGGTAAGAACCTCACTTCTTCAGATGCAAGAGGGGGAAATGTTTTCAGTCCCTTTATCAGTCTTCACAGTCCCTGTGTCCCAGGTGAATCCTGAGCAAAGAGAAATTAATCTGCATCCAAAGGATTTACAATTTGTATTCAGATCTTCTCCCTCCAATAAAAAGAAGAACAGGAGGACTTGTGGCACCTTAGAGACTAACAAATTTATTAGAGCATAAGCTTTCGTGGACTACAGCCCACTTCTTCGGATGCATCCGAAGAAGTGGGCTGTAGTCCACGAAAGCTTATGCTCTAATAAATTTGTTAGTCTCTAAGGTGCCACAAGTCCTCCTGTTCTTCTTTTTGCGGATACAGACTAACACGGCTGCTACTCTGAAATCTCCCTCCAATGTGAGCAGCAAAAGGAATGAAAGGAGCAGGGAAACCTTCTCAAATGGGCAAAAGGGGAAGGGTGGAAGTACCATAATGCTCCTTTTCTCAGAGCCCCAGCAGCTTCTCTATGTGAGCAACATACAGTTAGTTGGTTTGGGGGGTTTGTTTTTTGGGGGGGGGAGAGGAAAAGGTCCATGTATAAACTGTGGTGGAGTCAGGAAAGAACTATTTGTATAACATCTTGCCCTGAGAAAGTATCAATGGGAATTAAAACTGGCCCTGTCAGCATTCATCTTTATAGGTTCCTGGTCCATGCTTCAAAACCCCGTTGAAGAGTTGTGGCTAGACAGGCAAGGCCTGGCTTCTAAGAAATTCATGCTGTAGTAGGTGATAGGAGTCCCAGAGGATCGGCCCCATATCATCTGCTTTTGGCAACTGTCATTTTATCCTCTTCTTTGTTTGGAGGAGAGGGGAAAGATACGCAGAACATCAGTTAGTGAGCAAGAGGGAGGTGGCTGCTTACACACATGGGAAGAATTGCTTTATGAATTTGAATAGCATGTACTTTACTGGACGTATTGTTTTACTCACATCCTCCCCTGCAAAGTGAAATAAAATACTATGTAAATAGTTCATACATTACTATGTAGTTAGCCAAAATATAACTCACAGTTCATGATCTATTTTTAGCTCTTGCATGCAGTATATTTTAATACATACAGCACAGTATATTCATATCCTGTTAACTATTTTTTTGATTTAAGGAGCAATGTCAAACTTAGATGTGTGATGTTAGGTGTTCTGTAAGGAGGGAGGGAAGGAGCGATGGAAAGAGCGAGAGATTATCCTATTAATTTGTAGATAACAAGAATTTCTAATCTTTCAGGAACAAATAATCTTTGTCCTATGTCCATACTTGAGAATTTGGGGGCAGATCGTCAGCTGGTGTAAATCAACAAAACCGCATTAAAGTCAATGGAGCCACGCTGATTTACATCAATGGAGGCTCATATCTTTTTATTTATTCTGACACATAAACACACTATACCCCATTCAGTAAAAACATGACCAGCACACTTACTGATCTTCTACCAGTTTGGTGTATAATGTTGCTTTACTAGCCCTTCTAGGCTGTACTCTTTGGGAGTGTGTTTGTCCCAATGTGGGCTGCATCATAACTTGCTTTGTTCTAGCTCAGTCCTTAGAATTCTTTGATTATTCTTTTCCTGTGTCTCCCTTCTGTCTGTCCTCTTCCTTTCTCTCCTGAAAACTCCTCCATTCTCTGATGGGAATTTGTATAATTGTCCAGATTCTTAACTCAGAGAATACCGAGTTGCCTAAACTAGGGTTACCATACTTAACAAATAAAAAAAGAGGACCCTCCACGGGGTCCTGGCCCCGCCCATTTCCCACCCCAGCCCTGCCCCAACTCCGCCCCTTCCCCGCCCCAACTCCGCCCTAACTCCGCCCCCTCCTCCCTCCCACTCCCAGCCACGCGGAAAGGGCTGCCCGAGCGCTACCGGCTTCACGGTTTGCCGGGCAGCCCCCAGACCCTGCGCCCCCGGCCGGCGCTTCCCCAGCGCAGTTGGAGCCCGGGAGGGGAAGCGCCCAGCCGGGGGCGCAGGGTCTGGGGGCTGCCCGGCAAACCGTGAAGCCGGTAGCGCTTGGGCTTCGGGCAGCCTCCTTGCCTCCGGACCCTGCGCCCCCAGCCGGGCACTTCCCCTCCCGGGCTCCGGCGGCGCAGGGTCCGGAGGTATGGGGGCTGCCCAAAGCCTGTAGCGCTCGGCTCTTAAACAGAGCCGAAGAGTTGGGGAGGAGCAGAGCCGCCGTGGCCGGAGGCTCTGCTCCTCCCCTGACTCTTCGGCTCTGTTTAAGAGCCGAGCTGCCCCAGCGCTACCGGCTTCGGGCAGCCCCCAGGCCTCCGGACCCTGCGCTGCCGGAGCCCGGGAGGGGAAGTGCCCGGCAGGCGGCTGGGGTCCGGAGGCAAGGGGGCTGCCTGAAGCCCATAGCGCTCGGGCAGCTCGGCTCTTAAACAGAGCCGAAGAGTCAGGGGAGGAGCAGAGCCGCCGCAGGAGGGGAAGTGCCTGGCCGGCATTTTCCCGGACATGTTCGGCTTTTTGGCAATTCCCCCCGGACGGGGGTTTGAGTGCCGAAAAGCCGGACATGTCCGAGAAAAACCGGACGTATGATAACCCTACCTAAACCAGAGGATCAGATTCTGAGCTCGATTACATGTTGTAAATCTGGAACAACTCCATCTGTTTCAGGGGAATTTATCTGGATTTACACTGGTGTCACAGAGATAAAAATCTGGCCCAGACTTTCTATTTCTTCACTCACTCTAGAGTTCACCTCCCACACAACTCTGGCTGCCAATAATTTGACTAGCTCTGAAATATTGGAGACAGGACTTTTTCACAAAGAGTTACATTCCATATACTTTTGCAGCTATAGAACTTCAGCTGTCTATCCCTGGAAGCTTCTGTTTACAAAAGAAACTTCAAACTCCAACCCCAAATTCCATTCAACAATGTAAAGCTTTTGCTACAATTTCATTAGATTCTTGTTTTAATCAAGTGAAGCAAATTCTAAATACCTGAGAAGCTTTAAATCCAGCGGTGTTACTTGCTATGGGTCTGATTCTCACACTACTCTGATGTGCAGTACTCTCCCTTTAAGGCCCATTTACACTGCCAGAGCAATATAAAGTAGCCTGAGAGTAAATGAGGATCAGATCCTTTGTTTATGATTTTCATTTAGTGTCTGTTAGCGATCCTCTTGTGTAGCGAAAAAATTCTCTTTGTTCAGGCATTAGACCAACACATGCAGATGGGTGGGTGGTATTTTTGCTAATGAAATTTTTAAAACAAGTGCTCCTAACTGTTCCTTCCTTTAAACTATAGCGTTCTCTCAACAGACTGTGCAGCATTCAGAACACTGCATGATGGATGCATACAAAGGGTCTGATCTTGCAGTCCTCATTCATGCAAAATTCCCTTTGAAGACAGTGGGAATTTTGCTGTAGTAATGGCTGCAGAGATCAGGCTAGCTGATATTACAGACCAGATTCTGCACTGAAATCAATGATGTTGCACAGAATGTAAGCCCTTGCTCCTGTTCCACCAAAGTCAACAGGACCTTAAATCAGCAGAGAATTTACCCCAGATAGTTTCCCTTGTCCTCCTCTTCTGAGTGAATAAAGCATCATCTTGCATATTATTGGCTCCTGTAAAATACAGTTCCTTATTAGTTTTTTCTTATGCTGTAGAATCTAGACATTTTGCAATGAATGAGAAATTAATGACTGCAATTTTTACTCAAAACAAGTGAGCTCTGTAGCCCTCTTTTGAGCCTAAATTATGAAATCTACTTCTGCAGATAAATTATCTAGAGCCAGATCAATCAGTGCGTTGGTATAATTCTTAGATTTTTGCCTCAGGGCACATAACTGACATTTTGTATATGTAAAGTACTGGAGTTTTTCATATGCCAAAGTTTAAACCACAGAAAGAATCTTCTAGCAGATTACTATAGAAGCTGGTTGCAGACATTTAACATGGCCTATTATCTGTGCATGCCATATTAACTAAAAATTAAGCACAGGCTGCACTCCACAAGAAGCAAGTTGAGCAAACAATGGAACCCTTATATCTGAATTGCTTTTGGCCCTATCCAGTCCAAATGAATCTCTGCAGCTGTTGGCTCTCAGGAACTTCCACTAGTATCCAAAGCTGCACCAATGCAATGCTAATTCTAATTCTTGCTGCGTGGGGAGCTTTATGCATTCATGTACACCCACCCCATAACCAAGGGACGATCGAGGATACTGCTGTGCCTATTCATTGGGTATGGCTATTGGGCATTTGTAAATGATAAATTATGTGGTGTAAAGTCTGAGAAATGACAGATAGTCAGCTAGAGAATAATTTTAAAACTCCGGGGCTGCACATGATAGGGTCTCCCTAACTGGAGGCTCTTTTAAGTAGGTTAGAAAGAGTGAAGAGAGAACATTAGGCAGCCTAAAGATTATCCCATTCACCCACCCTGAAAAAAAAAGTGGACAAGAGAAACCCCCTCCTTCTTAGGACTCTAATAATCTTAGAGAGGTTTCCACACAAAGGCTTGGGGATGGGTTGCCTCTAGAAAGGAGTTGTTTTCTAACATCTTCAATCTCTATCTCACCTGCTTAATTGTAGATTCAGGATGCCGCTGCAGAAGCGCTACCACGGGTAGCAATGCTTATGCTGGTGCCATTGCTATGGAGAAACTGAGGGCGTGTCAACACTAGAAGTTTTGCCACTTTAAGTGGAAAAACCCAACTAGAGTGGATGAAATTATACTAGCATCAGAGGACCCTGAGCTTAATGAAGGGTGTGTTTTGGTGGCTCCCACTGTGGGAGAGGGCAAAAAAGGACAGGATGGGCTGGGTCCCACAAGATTTCCAGTGCCCAGGACTTCCAGAGAAGGCTTGAGGTCTAGTGGGATTTGGCATTTGATTTGGAGCCATGATAAGAGCCAGGTGCTCAGGGCCACTTCCTGTTAGCTGATTTCCAGCAGTCAGCCCACCATTCCTCCATTATCTAGGTCTCTGCAAGTGAGGTTAGTCACCACTTTGGGGCTGGGAAGGAATTTTTCCCCATACCACTAGACTGGCCATGGCTGGTTGGGTTTTTTCACCTTCCTCGCAGTCAAATCTAGGTGTTGGGTTTTGCTCAATGGGAGGACTGGAATTCTCCCCCTCCTGGAAGTCACAGTTTGGACCTATGTGAGAATCATTTAGTTGGTGGGTACCTGATACAGAAACTTGCTGATTTAGGCTCCAGACAGGGCCAGCTCCAGGCACCAGCTGAGCAAGCAGGTGCTTGGGGCGGCACATCAGGCTCTTCGGCGGCAATTCAGCAGAGGGTCCCTGTCCCTCTTGGAGGGAAGGACCTGCCGCCAAATTGCCGCCAAAGAAGAAAGCGGCGCAGTGGAGCTGCCGCCAATCGCGGCTTTTTTTTTTTCCCCTCTGCTTGGGGCAGCAAAAGCCCTGGAGCTGGCCCAGGCTCCAGATCCAAAAAGGTAATATATGGGGTAAAATTAATATACTGGAAATGAATGTCCTTCCCAGAATTTGGTATGTTTTGAGAGGTCTCCCTATTTCTATTCCTCAAACTTATTTTAAGAAATTCAGTAATATTTTCAGAAGACTCCTTTGGGGCCCAGGTAAGAAAGCTAGACTCTCTGAACAAATTACAGCTCCCCCTATCTCTGGAAGGATTTCGTTTTCCCAACTTAGAAAACTATCACATCTCCTTGTTAAGCCAGGCATCGATGTGGCTGTTAGATGTGACCTCACAGATCCCACCTTTGGTACAGATTGAACAAGAATTGGTGTACACTCACCCCCTTTCAGGCATTGTGGGATCAAATTATTATAGATTTGGCGCCTCCAGAGCTCCCACAATAACAGCTCTGAGGCGAGCTTGGTCAAACGTGGCTAGAAAGTTCTGCTTCCATCTATTCTTCCATGTAGAGGTAGTCCTATGGAGCAATCCCATTCTTAAAATCGGTGGCAAAACCTTGATGTGAGGGATTGGATGAAGAGAGGAATTATGACTGTGTCGCAGCTAAATGACAATGATAAATCTAAACCACTTGTAGATCTTCAGCAACAATTTGGCTTATCCTGCTCCAGAGCATGGAAGTATCTCCAGTTATGAATGTATTTGGACCAGATGAATTGGAAGCTCCAGAACCTCCAGAACTTTTATTATTTTGAAAGAAACTTCCTGGATTTACTCCACCAATGGTATCCTTTTATGATCTTCTGTCCCAAAAGCTCTGCCAGAGATCAATAATTTGAGAGTTGCTTGGAACAGAGATTTGGATAAACAGCTACCTCCAACCCAATGGAATTCAGTTCAATAAATATCTAATGTTCAATAAGTAACTATAAACCTGAGACTACGACTTAGTCACTAGAAGACACTTTTTCAAATATACCACATAGACTCATGATAATGAGCTTCATAAATGTTGACCGCTGTTGGAAATGTAACTCTTTTGGTGCTACATTAGCTCATATGTTTTGGGAATGTCCCTGTATCACAAATTTTGGGTATAAGATGGGTCAAAGGACCAATTTGATATTGGAGTTGGAGCCCTCCCCCTCAAGTTTCATTCTTGGTTATATTCCTTATACCTGGAGATTAACTGGTAACAAAGCAGCATGGTTCCAATGTGCAGCTAAATAATTAATCCTGCAAAAATGGAAAAGTCACTCCCCACCCTGGCTGACCTCGCAGCTAAAACAAACAAATGTATTGACTACAGAAGATAGATTTTATGTGATTATAAGTGATAGGCAAAAAGTCAGAGTTAGTTACCAAAATAAAATAAAATGTAAGTACAGTCTAAACTCTTAACCCTATTAGACTGGGCAACATCTAGATTAAGCAGTTTTTCTCACCCCACTGGATATTATAGTCCTTAATATACAGGTTCATCCCTTAAACCAGGGCCAGTCTCCACTGTTGGAGTCTTCAGTCTTCTGAGTGTCTTTGTTGCTTGCAGCATAGGTGGGGGCAAGAGAAAGGTGAAGCATGGGGCCCATGTTCTGTTTTACACCCTTAGCCAATGTGCTTGGAAAACACAAGTCCAGGCATGTCTGGTGGGCATTGCTGAGTCCCCAGGCAAGGTTGAGCAATTCCCCTTGTGTGGCCTTACGCAGGTGAGTCATTGCATTGTAGCTCCCTTGCTGAACAATGGCTGGTGATGTCTGTTCAGCAGAACCCACCTCGGTGTTGGTTACCTCCCTTGTCACGGTCTCTGTAGAGCTAGTATCTGGGCGCCTCCCAAACCCACAGCATTTTTTAGTGAAAACCATACAACACAATTCTTATAATTTCATATGCATTGATGAAGTACATATTTAGATAGAAAAATGTATTTCAGCAGATCATAACCTTTCCCTGATACCTCACATGGCATGCCTTACACACAATATCACAATTATATAGAGATGAGGAATATGGGGGTTGCAAGATGCTCCCCCAAGGTATAGTATGGCACAATAGCTTATTCCAGTTTGCGAACCGAAATAAACCATTCAGGCATAAGTGAATCTACACTAGGGCTTTCACCAATATAACTATTTTGGCAAAAAAAAAATTTAAAAAATAAAAACACGCTCCTAAGTAACTGACATAATTAACTGTATGCAATGTTGTAGCCATGTTGGTCACAGGATATTAAAGAGACAAGGTGGGTGAGTTAATATCTGTTACTGGACCAACTTCTGTTGATGAGAGAGACAAGCTTTTGAGGTTACAGAGCTCTTCTTCAGGTCATTGGGTATACTAGTTATATAGTTATACTGGTAAAACTTAAGCAGATGACACTTTTGATTAATCACAAGTAAAATAACTCATGTAGACCATCATTAGGAGCCATGTATGTATTTAATATGTTTTCAAGATGACCTAAACAATGTGTGGTGTATTGTAGTCAGCCTGTTTGTTTTCATTACCTTGTTGTACGTAAGAAAGTGGTTTTAGATCATTTCAGTGCTCATTACGAGCATCTGAAATTCCAGTTGATTTAGTTTATTGACACTGATTATTTCAACACCTGCTTTAAATGTTTGTTTTCTTTGAGTGCTTTACTTTTTGTGGGCACCTCAGAGCAGGCATGTGCATAATACCTAATGCTCCTTCAACTCATTTATGATTTATTAAGTGACACAAATATCGGGGATTACATTTAATTTGTTGTATGTTTTTGTTCTTCAATTATAAATGTAAGAAGATTAAACAGAATGCACATTAATCTTCATTAAATATGTACTTTTCCATACATTAAAATTATTGCAGTGGTAATTTGTTAATCAAAAACAGGATTAAATCACTGGACCTGATTCTCATTAACAAGAAGGTCCTTTTACTCCACTCTGGAAGTGTAAAGTAGGTGTAAAGTTACTGTTACACCTATTTTAAGAATGCTTTATACTGCTAGAGGGATGTAAAGGGGTCTTAATGTACATAAGAATCAGCCTGTGATGTTTAGCATTGCCCAAGCTGATTCCCCCTAAAATTCAGCCCTTCATCTACACTAATATTTTACACTTTCTTCCAATTTGGTCAAATAACTATACCAGATCTTTTACATCCTATTGATGCAATTTAGCAACTGAAGTTAAAGGGGTCGTAGATCTGGGCAGAATTTGGCCCTCCTCAATAAGCCAGAAGTAATATTTTAACCATTTATTATAAAAAGATTTCCCCCCCCCCTGAAAGTCTTCCCTACCCCTCCTATTATTTAGCATGCTAGGATGCTTTGGGCACTTTTATACAGGAGCGATCTTTGCTTCCCATGATTTAGAATGTAGTTTCATGGAAACTCTGCCATCAGCTATAGCAGTGCTAAGAGCATTAACATAAGAGATTCCCACCCCATCCATCAGATTTCCATATTGTGGTCAAGTATTACAACAGTTGGTTGTTGCTTATATATAAATCAACAAAATATATAGTTTGGAAGGACAGGAGGATTTTTCTATTGTTTGAAG
The DNA here is from genome assembly GCF_011386835.1 of Chrysemys picta bellii. Lineage (NCBI taxonomy): Eukaryota > Metazoa > Chordata > Testudines > Emydidae > Chrysemys > Chrysemys picta. The sequence continues at coordinate 26,581,210 of NC_088796.1, read as the reverse complement.
TTGGGATTCTGTTTATCGCTTGCTACAGCTATTACATAACTTCTCCCTTTAGTCTACAAACAAAAGGTCACTTAGAGGGTAGACTGAAGTGGTTGGCCCAATGTGAAGTAAACAAATGTGGCTCAGCCGTTTGAGCACAAAACTGTAGCTCTGTGAGGTTCCCTGACAATTCTTGTGAAAGCAGATCCTTGGCAATGTGTCCCAGGAGCAACCTTCAGATAAATCCATTGTGAAAGCAGCTTATTTGAAGCCAGAGCTTAGGAAAATGTACTTTTGGAATCTCAGCCAAGATCTGCCACCCCACTATGCTTTGTTTCAAGATCTTCCAGTTGCAGTAACCAGGTTTTCTATTATTCGGGTCATTCTCCTCTGCCTATGCCCCCTTGGCCATAACTAGTGCCCCCTCTGACACTGGTTAGGGAAGGGTAGCACAATCCTTTTACCCACCTTACAATTTGGCCATTACCTGCTTCAGACCCTGCTTCATCTGAAGTCATAGTTCAATTTCTCCTCAAGACACCAAGCAGTGACTGTCCCCAACTAATATCTATTATTGAATCTAATCCATCTACCAGTATCTAAGTACTGAGCTATGAGATTTGAGGTTGCCTTAACCAAAAACAAAACAGTCCAGGTAGCAGAAACAGCTTAAGCAGCTCGCCCAGATAGGGACGCCCCTTCCTCACAATGCCCTCACAGATCCAGAACTCTGGCAGAGGACACCACCTCTTAAGCCACTAGGACCCATTCTGTATCCCTTCTCCTCCCAGCCATGTGGCCTTTGGGAAAGAAACTGCAGAAGCAGCGTAAGCTGGGACTCATGAACACTGACAATATATTCTATAGTTTTGACTGGACATTCTCTGCCCTGTGCTGATTGGCTGTTTGCTCCAACACCCCCCTCAAGTCCCTTCAACTCAGCCTTGTTCCACACCTGCCTCTTTGGTCTTCCTCCCCTCCCTCTTCTCACCTGTTCTGCGGCCTTTACCCATCTCCCTCCCCTTGTCTTGTCTTTCCTTTCAGCTAACAAAACAAAACAACAAAAGCAGATTTTACTGACAGAGCTAGAGCAAGAAAACAATAAAATATAAGGAGAGGTAGGAATAACACTCATCTAGTCAAATACTCTAGCATTCTGGGGCACATCCGCCTATTCTGAAATCATTATTGAAAACAAAGCTGTCACATTATAACCTGCATTTAAGGAGATTTGGAATAACTGTCATGGCAACACATTTTTTTCCATGCAAGAGTAAATCACGTAGCCTTAACTATAGCATTAGTGGCAATTAAAGCTATACACCTCCACCTCGATATAACGCTGTCCTCGGGAGCCAAAAAATTTTACTGCGTTATAGGCGAAACCGAGTTATGTCGAATTTGCTTTAATCCACCGGCGTGCACAGCCCCACCCCCCTGGAGCACTGCTTTACTACGTTATATTCGAATTCGTGTTATATCGGGGTAGAGGTGTAGTAAGGGTTGAAAAATGTAACCACCATTATAAAACCCTATTCTCACTCACTCAAAAATGTCTCAGGAATTCTCCTTTTGGACTGAGGCTTTCCATGCTTGAACACAGTCAGAACACGAACTTTATGATCTGAAACTTTGAGCAACATCTGTTCTGCTATTTTTCAATTAGATGAGTAACAAAATTATACATTTCCCATTGAGAGAGAGAGCTTTTTAAAAACCACATACATAGACTTCAAATTATTGCTGAATTCAATTAGGGGTCAAATTTTCAGACACTAACATCCACTTCTGTGGATGCAAATCAAAGGCGCGATTTTGATAATATCTAAGCACTCTAAATTGTGGATGCAAATCAAGGACTTAAACCTCTGAATGGTGTAAACAAACTTGAGTACAAAATTGAGCCCACAGTTATTTGTGTCTGCAAAACTTAAATCCTTTTTTAAGTCCAGGCTGAAAATGTAACTCTAAAAATTCAAAGTTTGCATCTGCTACAACACAATGAGAAACAGACTTCTGATAAATTTGGAAGAGGGGCAGTTTAAATAGCAAGGTCATATTGATTTTAAAAAATTCTGTATGCAGAGGACACAAGGAAGGATACAATTCAAAATGTATGGAGTCCTACAACATGCAGGTGTGCAACTCTATAGTGCCTCAGTCAAGGCTTCATTTTTAAACTCTCATTGCTTCTGCCCTCTTTTCCAATGTCATCATATTGACAGATGATTGATTGATATAGTATAAGACTGCCAGACTTGTAATTTTTAATATTTATCTTAAATCCCCAATTCCCGGAGGCATGTGAATACATAAGAATTTCAGTGTTCATTGTTTAAAAAAGGAAGTGTCTAGCCCTCATGATTGCAGAGAAAAGCTTGAGAATGTAAGCTAAGTGCACCCTAAATGCTCCAAAACCAGAAGGTAAATAAAAAGAACTCCACATTTATTATTATTTTTAAATCACAGCATATTTTAAGACAATATCATGATTTTAGAGGGCCTGACTTGTAATTTTTGAATGTTTGGGATTGGCAGTGCTGCTTTCTTTTCCCCTCTTAGAAACATGAAATGAAGTGCCAATATCTATATTTTAATGTTAAGGCCAAGTCTTGGCAGGTCACCAGTAAATCTACTGTCATACACACAACAACATAAAACCAGATATACTGCCAAACATGACTCTCTGTTCTGTGTTTGGACAGTGCCTGCCACAATGGAGTTCTGGTCCATGACTGGGAGTCCTAGGCATTTCCACAACACAAAAAATAAAATAAATAATAATAATCCTGACATCACAAGGCACGATACTGCATGTCAGATTGGCTCAGTGCACTTCCAGGTGCTGTTTACTCCTGCTAACTTCAAGACCAATGTGCTGTTAGAACCATCATGCTCTTGTTGTAGATGGAAACAAAGATGCTTTCTGGATTATGTGTCAGGCATATGCCTTCTTCCCTTTGATCAGATCCCTTGTGCACATCCTATTGCATTAGCAGAATACTTTTGTGCACCATGGCAGAATCCCATTTGAAGCCCTGCATCCCATGTACTGCTTTTGAATGAAGAAGCTGTTTATATCCTTTGTCCTCCTTGGACATGTGCAGAAGCACAAGGAAATGCAAATAAGTTAAGGTATCAATAGCCACATTTACTTGGCTATATCACACAAACAAAGCAGTTTCAACTCCTGATTGGACTCAAATATAGACTATTATATACAATGTACATTGTCAATGGAAATTCAACTCTTGCAGGGGTTCCTGTATACAACTGAAATGTTCAATCCACATCAGTTTTTGTATTTCATAAGCAGAAATATAATTCTCAAAAATTGTCTGTGAAAACTAATGAACTTAGGCCAAAGAAGGTTGAGTTTGTCCCAGTGATATTGTATGAGAACTATAGCTCTTACTGGCAGATGACCAAGAAGACTGAATTTAGATTCCTGCTCCACACTGAAATGTTTTCAGCAGTTTGTCCCTGTTATGGGGCAGATATACCCCGTCACCCCTTGGGGGGGAGTGAGGGGACATTATAGCCTTGCAGCCGAGTCCAAATAACCATGCTTTTCCTCAGGGCAGTATGACCTAATGGTCAGAGTCAATAGGACTGCCCTTCAATGCAAGGCAGTAAGGCCCAGTGGCCCAAGTCAATGGGATTGCCCTTACAGGCAGGGCAGCGTGGCCTAACAGCCCGAGCCAATGGTGTGGCCTAACAGCCCAAGGGGGATGGGCCGCCCCCAAGAGGTGAGTTGCTGGCCGGGGTAGGGGACCCGGGTCCTCCCTACTCCACCGGGTCCCAGCCCAGGGCCCTATCACTAGTGAGTGTATCTGCCACTGGGTCAGCAGGGATTCGTCTGAAACACACTGACTGGGTTCCCAGTTCCACAACCGAAACAATGTCTAGTTTCCCTGTGCTGCTTCCTACCGTGTCTTCCTGTGCTGTAGTCCAAAGGTCCTCTGGATCTCTGGGGTCATTGATCAGTGAAACGCACAATGACTCCTTCCCCTCATGGGCTTCCACAGGCAGTCAGGTATTCCCCAGGTCATGGCGCACCTGGCCTCTGCTGTCTGCGTCTCTGGCTGTTCCCAGGTGGGAGTCCACAACACACATCCTCGCTCCTCAGATGTCAACCCAGACTGAGCTGAGCTGCTCCCTTTTATACTGTGGTTTCAGCTGGAACATACCTGGCAGGAGTGAGGGGGTGTGGCTTCCTCAGCCCACAATATGGGGAGGTATACCCAATCTCAGTTCCTCACACAAAAAGACAGACATATTATCTTTAAAAGAAAGCTGTTTTTACAAAAAGAAATCAAGTTTCTAGACTGCGTTATCTTTTCACCTCTGCCCAGTAATTAAATGTTTTCCCATAAATTAGGGGTGTTTCTCAAAACATCACAGTCACAACTGACCTTTAGGTCTTGAGCTGGCTCCAGTACAACAGTTTAGTCCTGTTCCTCTTTAAGTCAATGGGAAATTTGCTACTGATTCGAATGGGAGCAGATTTGGGCTATAAGTTACATACAGCTTGGTCCTGTGAAGTGCTAAGTCCCTCGATCCCAACTGAAGTCAATGGGAGCTCAGCCTCTCATAGGATCATGGCCAGTAAAGTGTTTCACAAAATATGCCCACTACAATAGCTCAGCCTGCAATGCCAAGCTGACAATTGAGAGCACAGTGTGAGTGAAGCCTTCAGTATTGATTTAAAGAGTGAAAGAGCAGCAGCATCTCTGGCATCTTTGGACAGGGACTTTCAGGGAGAAGTTGCTAAATGTCTGAAGCAGCAGCTGCCCAGTCTGTGTAAATTTATGAACTGGCAGAACAAGCAGGCTGTTACCAGTGATCTCAGCTGGCACTTGTGAGGCTGGAAGGTGTGATCAGATCAGAGGGAGAGAGAAGGAGTTCATACCCAGATTCTGAAGGGCTTTATAAAGTCAGTGGAAGCACCTCAGACAGAATACTGAAACTGACCTGTAAGCAAAGCAGTAGGACTGTGTTCACTCACAGGGTGTGAGATGGAGCCACAGGAGCGGTAATTTGTACAAGATGAAGTATGTTAAATTTTGTAGACTGGAAGCTAGCACAGAGGGCTTTACAATAACATAAACCAGAAGCGACAAAGACAGAGATGCAGGTCAAGGACACACAATGACAATATTTCTAAGATGACTGAAGACAGATTTCACCACAGGAGAGAGATGTGATTCAAATGTCAAACCTAGATCCAACAGCTGCACTCTTAAACTAAAGCGGTGTAGGAAATAGTTCCCAAAAGATAAGATTGAGAAGGTGATTGCAGATCTCTGTAGATCCCTCATGGTGTTGGTCATTCTGGGACGTAATAAACTGTAAGTTTCTAGATTCTCTAGTCCTTTTTGACACACTGCAGAGAGAGAAGAAATATGAGACCTAATTTTAAAATAAGCATGACATTTTGCCATGGTGACAGATAAATTTCCTAGAATGAAGCATGTATAGTAGGGGACTGAGAACAGAATCCTTAGAGCAGAGACAACAGATTTAATGGAATCATCACAGGACACAAACTGCTTGAGATCCATCAGAGGTGAACCAAGGAAGAGAACTTCTGCTCACACCAACAAAGGTCTCAAGGTGTTTAAGAATAATCAGCCAAGAGGCGTTGAGGAGCAGTTGACACAGTATTCAAAAGCAGCTGTCTCAGGACATTGCACAGGAAAGGCAATAAAGAATAGTAAGTTTTTCCAATGACCTATGCCATACAACCACATGGCCAAAAAGGAGCCAGATTTCCAGCCATACTTGAATTGAGTCATGCAAAATTCCTCCAGGGAATCTGGACTGAAGCACAGCTTCTCAGCACCCTACCCAGTTAGTTTCTGGCTCTTGTAGCCAGAAACAGGTCCTCAATGTTTACCCCAGTATAAACAATGCCCTCACTATAAGTATACTCTTCTTTCCTCTGAAGTCCTTGGGGAATTTTGCCATCAAATCCAATAGCAGCAGGGCTGGGCCCCTTACACCTAAAGCAGTGTAAGGAAAACAGCTGCCTGCCATGTTTTATAGCAAGAATTAATGTTGTCGTTAACTGCTGCAAGTGAAACTCAAGACTTGGCCACTAGAACCTCTTCCAGGTCACCGTTAAAGACTAACCATCATTTTAAAATAGATCATTACCTCTACGATTATTCCACTCCGCCATGTCAAAGAATATTTAGGTAAGTTAGATGTATTCAAGTCAGTAGGGCCTAAAGTATTTCATCCTAAGGTATTTCAGGAACTAACCAAAGCAATCTCCAAATCGTTAGTAATTATCTTCAAGAACTCATGGAGGATAGGTGAGATCCCAAAGGACTGAAGAAGAGCAAACATAGTACCTATCTTTAAAAAGGGAAACAAGGAGGACCTAAGGAATTATAGACCAGTGAGCCTAACTATGATACTGGAAAGATACTGGAACTAATTAGTTTGTAAGAACCTAGGAGGGTAGGGTTATAAGGAATAGCCAGCATGAATTTCTCATGAACAAATCATGTCAAACCAACCTAAATTCCTTCTTTGACAGGGTTACTGGCCTAGTCGATAGAGAGGAAGTAATGCATGTGATAGATCTTGATTTCAGTACGGCTTTTAACATAGTTCCACATAACATTCTCATAAGCAAACTAGGGCAATGCAGTCTAGATAAAATTACTATAAAG